>NC_062276.1:24529218-25231718 GCF_916048215.2 Malus sylvestris
CCCTTCTTCTTCTTCTTCGGCTTTTTTTTTTTCTCCCCTCTTCTTCTTCTTCTTCTTCTTGTTGCAGGTTTCTGGGGAGGTCGCTGGGGGGGGGGTGAGGGATATAGGTATCCCTTCTTCTTCCTCGCTGGGGGGGGGGGTGGGTGAGAGGGATGAGGGATATGGGTTTCAAATTTTATTTATTTTTTTTTTGAGAAATTCGGGTTTTTTAAAATAATAAAAAATTTATTTTATTTGCCACGTGGTAAACATTTGGCAGCCACGTGGCATATATGTGGCAGCCATGTCAGCATTTAACGGATTAATTGATGGAAAATGTAACGGAGGTACTATATTGAAATAAAATGGTAGTTGAGGTATGAAAGTAAAATGTTTTGAAGTTGTTGTATGCGATTGTAATAGACCTCAAACTTGATGGGCTACTACGTAATTTACCCTAGTAATAAATTAATAATAGATAGAGATAATTAAGAATATTTTGTTAGTGTCTGCAGGTGTAACGTTTTGCCGTCCTATAAAATTTTCCCTTGAGTTTCAGTGGCCTACGACGGTCACACAACACGTCGGATGCACTCTTACACTTCATCCATCCAGCTTGTATTCTATGGTTGAGATCTCCATCTAATTCTCCGTTCTCTTGCAAGATAGATCCTAGGTAGCGAAAACGGTCACTTTTTGTGATCTTCGCTAGATTGCTCCGGTCATTAGTGTGGATAAGTATATAAATGGATAGAGATAGGAAAGCAAACACAAGATGTACGTGGTTCACCCAGATTGGCTACGTCCACGGAATAGAGGAGTTCTCATTAATTGTGAAGGGTTTACACAAGTACATAGGTTCAAGCTCTCCTTTAGTGAGTACAAGTGAATGATTTAGTACAAATGACATTAGAAAATATTGTGGGAGAATGATCTCGTAGCCACGAAACTTCTAAGTACCGGAGTGTGGTATCGTCTTGACTTGCCTTATCTGTCTCATAGGTAGATGTGGCATCTTCTCTGGAAGTACTCTTCCCCCATCCAGGGGTGGTATCTGTAACTGGTGGAGATGCACAAGGTAATGTATCAATTTCAATTGAAGCTTACTTGTAGTTTCATGCTTGGTCAAGCGAGATACAAACCATGTAGTAGGAGTCCCCCAAGTCGCCGAGCTAGGGGATCTGCTGAAAGAGTTGACAGACAAGGTAAGCAATCAGAGCTCCGGCTGATTGTTCACATTCTCCCTATCTTGTAGGCAGCATGAAGGATAAAGAGAAGAAAAATGAGGAGAGATGATATGGGATACTTTTTCTTTTGAAGAAGTAACTTTCCACAGGCTTATTCTTGAACTGGGTTGGAGGGTTTTCTGGTTTCCTCCAGAGTATAAGGCCGACTGAAGAATTTGAGGGTCAAAACAAGTCCATCAAATCTAGAGTACGTTCGACCCTGCTGATATGGGATACTTTTGCTTTTGATAGAGTAGTGGATGTATCGGCACGTGTGCTGTTACGCTTGTCTCCACATGCTTCCTTGTATCCTTCTCACTTGCCTTATCTGTTCCTCAGGCAGATGCGGTATCTTCCCTGGAAGCATAAGATGTTGAAGATGAGTACTCGAGAGCAATGCCAGGTAAGTAATCAGGTAAGGGGTTCCAGGCAGTCAGTTCCTGGCTAGAAGCTTGATTCCAAGTGCTGACTGATTGCTCTCTTTCTCCTTGTCTTGCAGGTAAGAACAAGGCCAAAGGAAAAGACAGGGAAAAAGCATGATATGGGATACTCTTGTTTTTAACCCTGATGATATGAGATATTCTTGCTCTAGTATAGCTTGTTTACAGAAGTATTATCGGGGGGAAAGAAAGCTGAATATTTCGAAAGGCTTTGTTGGGAGTGCCCTCTCAGATAAGAGAAAGGGTTGAGCATTTTTGCAGGTCTGCCTGTCCGTTAGGGATGGAAGTCGACATATATAGGAGTCTCCCTAACATCAAGTAGTAATGCTATTCCTTTACCCTGCTTGGTTATAGCACGGTAGTGGGAGCTGCCAGCTTCACATGTTTTAACTCTGTCAGAGCACTTTGAAAAAGTGGTTTGTGGTATCTGGAAAGCTGATGTTGCGTGTGAAGATTACAGACCTGTCGGGGGTCTGGCTCTCGAGATTCGGAGAACGATGCCTCTTCGATTTTTGAGAAAGCAATCCTGCTGGGGGTCTGGCTCTCGAGATTCGAAGAGCGGTGTCTCTTCGATTTTTGAGAAAGTAATCATGTTGGGAGTCTGGCTCTCGAGATTCGGAGGGCCGTGCCTCTTCGATTTTGGAGCAAGCAATCTTGTTGGGAGTGTTTTCTCGAATGTGAGTAAAGGTTGGGCATGTTTGCTAGTCTACCTTGCCACGAAGCACAGAGGTTGACACACAGGGACTTTCCAATTATCCAGTAGTGGTACTGTTCCTTTACCCTCTCTTCGATTTTGAGAAAGTAATCATGTTGGGAGTCTGGCTCTCGAGATTCGGAGGGCGGTGCCTCTTTGATTTTGAAGCAAGCAATCTTGTTAGGAGTGTTTTCTCGAATGTGAGTAAAGGTTGGGCATGTTTGCTAGTCTACCTTACCACGAAGCACAGAGGTTGACACACCGGGACTTTCCAATTATCCAGCAGTGGTACTGTTCCTTTACCCTTGTGGGTAATAATATGGTAGCTAGACTTTCAAAATTTATGTGTCTAAACTTTGTTAGTGTTGTTTCTTTGCAATTCTTTTACCCTTCTTAGTCAGAGCGATGTAGTGGGAGCTGCAAGCTTCACGTGTCTCAACTTTGTCAGAGAACTTTGGCAAAGTTATCTGTGGTACCCATGAGCTACTGTTGCGTGTGGGAAGTGGGTGATTGAACAGTACGATTCATGTGCTTTCTACTTCGCCAGAAATCTTCGACAGAATGCCCATAATTTCCGCAAAGCTGAGTGTGCGTGTGACAGGTGCTGACAAGGCTGGAAAAGTAGGTGCCTCTTCGATTTCTGAAATTGGCCCTCGTGGTCTCTGAGCAGCCCAGCTTTTGAGAAAGCAAGCCTCTTCGATTTCTGAGATCGGCCTTTGTGGTCTTTGAGCAGCCCAGCTTTTGAGAAAGCAAACACCTCTTCGATTTCTGAGATCGACCCTCGTGGTCTCTGAGCAGCCCAGCTTTTGAGAAAGCAAACGCCTCTTCGATTTCTGAGCAGGCGCCTCTTCGATTTCTGAAGCTTCGTCGAGTGCAGATTTTTATAGGGGCTGACATTAAGTTCCAAAGCACACTTGAATATCCACCAGTAGAAGCTCCATTCTTGCACTTCTAAGATCTTGATTTGTCCGACCTCTTCTCTCTTCAACACCTTTGAAAATGTCTGGTCCCTCCGACCGTCGTTTTGACTTGAACCTTGTTGAAGAGGCAGCCCCGCCTTCTCCAGACAACATATGGCGCCCATCCTTCGTCTCCCCTACTGGTCCTCTTACCGTTGGGGATTCCGTGATGAAGAATGATATGACCGCTGCGGTAGTGGCCAGGAACCTTCTCATTCCCAAAGATAACAGACTACTTTCCAAACGGTCTGATGAGTTGTCTGTTAAGGATTCTCTGGCTCTCAGTGTTCAGTGTGCAGGTTCTGTGTCTAATATGGCCCAACGCCTATTTGCTCGAACCCGCCAAGTTGAATCATTGGCGGCTGAAGTGATGAGTCTCAAACAGGAGATTAGAGGGCTCAAGCATGAGAATAAACAGTTGCACCGGCTCGCACATGACTATGCTACAAACATGAAGAGGAAGCTTGACCAGATGAAGGAATCTGATGGTCAGGTTTTACTTGATCATCAGAGATTTGTGGGTTTATTCCAAAGGCATTTATTGCCTTCGTCTTCTGGGGCTGTACCGCGTAATGAAGCTCCAAATGATCAATCTCTTATGCCTCCTCCTTCTAGGGTTTTGTCCAGTACTGAGGCTCCGAATGATCCCCCTCCGGTGCCTTCTCTTTCTGGGGCTCTACCGACTGCTGAGACTTCTCCTAAGCAACCTTTGTGAAGGCTCCCTCTTGTTTGTTTATTTTGACTCAAGTATATGTACATATTTGTAACTTATCGGGGATATCAATAAATAAGCTTTCCTTCATTTCAACGTATTGTGTTAAATACACCAAAGCCTTCTTCGCTAAGTTCTTTGAATTTTGTTTTGTTGAAGCTTGTATGTTGAAGCTTTGTGAGTGGAGCATATAGGTTGAGGTAGTGTTCCCTTAATTTCCCGAGTGAGGAAAACTTCTCGGTTGGAGACTTGGAAAATCCAAGTCACTGAGTGGGATCGGCTATATGAATCTTAGAACGTCATTGTGTTCTGTCCTGTGTCATGTCCTCCGTTAGATCCAAGTACTCTAAGTCTTTTCTTAGGGTCTCTTCCAAAGTTTTCCTAGGTCTTCCTCTGCCCCTTCGGCCCTGAACCTCTGTCCCATAGTCGCATCTTCTAATCGGAGCGTCAGTAGGCCTTCTTTGCACATGTCCAAACCACCGTAACCGATTTTCTCTCATCTTTCCTTCAATTTCGGCTACTCCTACTTTACCCCGGATATCCTCATTCCTAATCTTATCCTTTCTCGTGTGCCCACACATCCAACGAAGCATCCTCATCTCCGCTACACCCATTTTGTGTACGTGTTGATGCTTCACCGCCCAACATTCTGTGCCATACAGCATCCCCGGCCTTATTGCCGTCCTATAAAATTTTTCCTTGAGCTTCAGTGGCATACGGCGGTCACACAACACGCCGGATGCACTCTTCCACTTCATCCATCCAGCTTGTATTCTATGGTTGAGATCTCTATCTAATTCTCCGTTCTTTTGCAAGATAGATCCTAGGTAACGAAAACGATCGCTCTTTGGTATTTCTTGATCTCCGATCCTCACCCCTAACTCGTTTTGGCCTCCATTTGCACTGAACTTGCACTCCATATATTCTGTCTTTGATCGGCTTAGGCGAAGACCTTTAGATTCCAACACTTCTCTCCAAAGGTTAAGCTTTGCATTTACCCCTTCCTGAGTTTCATCTATCAACACTATATCGTCTGCGAAAAGCATACACCAAGGAATATCACCTTGAATATGTCCTGTTAACTCATCCATTACCAACGCAAAAAGGTAAGGACTTAAGGATGAGCCTTGATGTAATCCTACAGTTATGGGAAAGCTTTCGGTTTGTCCTTCATGAGTTCTTACGGCAGTCTTTGCTCCTTCATACATATCCTGTATAGCTTGGATATATGCTACTCGTACTCATTTCTTCTTTAAAATCCTCCAAAGAATGTCTCTTGAGACCCTATCATACGCTTTTTCCAAATCTATAAAGACCATGTGTAAATCCTTTTTCCCATCTCTATATCTTTCCATCAATCTTCGTAAGAGATAGATTGCCTCCATGGTTGAGCACCCTGGCATGAACCCGAATTGGTTGTCCGAAACCCGTGTCTCTTGCCTCAATCTATGCTCAATGACTCTCTCCCAGAGCTTCATTGTATGACTCATTAGCTTAATTCCCCTATAGTTCATGCAATTTTGTACATCGCCCTTATTCTTGTAGATAGGCACCAAAGTGCTCATTCGCCACTCATTCGGCATCTTCTTCGTTTTCAAAATCCTATTGAAAAGGTCAGTGAGCCATGTTATACCTGTCTCTCCCAAAACTTTCCACACTTCGATTGGTATATCGTCTGGGCCTACTGCTTTTCTATGCTTCATCTTCTTCAAAGCTACACCCACTTCTTCCTTCCGGATTCTACGATAAAAAGAGTAGTTTCTACACTCTTCTGAGTTACTCAACTCCCCTAAAGAAGCACTCATTTCATGTCCTTCATTGAAAAGATTATGAAAATAACCTTTCCATCTGTCTTTAACCGCGTTCTCTGTAGCAAGAACCTTTCCATCCTCATCCTTGATGCACCTCACTTGGTTTAGGTCATTTGTCTTCTTTTCCCTTGCTCTAGCTAGTTTATAGATATCCAACTCTCCTTCTTTGGTATCTAGTCGCTTATACATATCGTCATAAGCCGCTAACTTAGCTTCTCTCACAGCTTTCTTCGCCTCTTGCTTCGCTTTTCTATACCTTTCACCATTTTCATCGGTCCTATCCTTGTATAAGGCTTTACAACATTCCTTCTTAGCCTTCACCTTTGCTTGTACCTCCTCATTCCACCACCAAGATTCCTTTTGGTGTGGGGCAAAGCCCTTGGACTCTCCTAATACCTCTTTTGCTACTTTTCGGATACAACTAGCCATGGAATCCCACATTTGGTTAGCTTCCCCCTCTCTATCCCACACACAGTGGGTGATTACTTTCTCTTTGAAAAATTCGAGGAACGTGGTGCGTAGCCAAAAGATACTTCAAAACTCAAAGGCTTTTCCATGACGGCCAGCAGTATATAAACCGCTGCTCACTTCCTGCGATCTCAACCCAATCCCTTCCAACCCTTTTCTCTCTCACGGATAAAGACTCTGAGAGCCACGATGAAAAACAAACTCTCAGTGCTGCTGGTTCTGCTATGTGCAGCTAATTTCCACGCCACCTTATCATTTGTCACAGATGGTAAGCTCTCCTCTGCTATTTACGCTGTTTTTATATCTTTATGTATGGAGGGATCGGATAATTGAACTGAATTATGAGATAGTTTTAAGAAGGTGTTTTTGCGGTTCGTTATTTTTAATGAGGAGTACTTTGAAACTTATACGTATATATATGACTCTGCCCAGGGAAATCCATTCCTAGTACTTGGGTTTACCAATTTCAAGTCACTCAGTCATGCTGGAAAATAGATTCGTTTTATTTTTTGTGATCACTATGCTCAAATACCTAACAATATTAATATGTAGCCTTTCAATTTTATATTTTCATACAGCTCCTAGGTAGGTTGTCATAAATATTGAAATCTTGTTTTTTAAGTGATCTCCATGTGCTTCTAGTAAGTCTCTATGCAATAAATGCGAGATTTTTTCAGTTTATGAGAAAATTGTGAAATATAACCTTTGAAGTTATGTCATCCATTTATATTATAATACATGGTATACCATCTTATGTTTTCAGTATACAAAAACTTCTTACAGTGAGTTCAAACCTCTTTTAACTCGATGAAGAGGTTGTTTTCATTGATTTCTTACTTGTCTAGTCCTGCAAATAATAAATTTCTTCTAAGTTTTTAATAGAGCGATAGCATCTAGACTAAGTCATAAATGAGTCATATAAAATTATTATTTACAGAGGTCAAATTTAAGAACCTGTAACTATGAATGCTGAGAAATACCACCAAAATGTAAGATTAGTTAGTAATTTCTTCTTCTAATTTGAAAACACAAAGTATAATTGAAAGAAAAAGTAATATGAAAATGGCCTTCTATATGGCTCCAAGTCTAACTGAATTCTCATCATATCATGATTGGTCGACACATAACATGTGATCCTCTCGTGGCATCTATAATATGATTTATTATTAGGAACAAAGGCAAATACGTACAATCTTGCATGCTACTAAAACTTATCAAGTTAACTTTCGGTCTTCCTTTTCTTTTCATATTATTTCATAAAATGTCATTTTCTGATAATTACTTGATATTAGTAAATGTCGTACAAACAATATCACTTCAAAGTCATTAAATTTAATGTTGTTAAGACTTTTTGCCTTTAAATGATGTGGTGTGTGACAATATGCGAATAAATCAAATATTGTCATGCCAATTAGTAGTCACAACCGTAAGATCTGTTGAATGAATTTACCTGTTATTGACACTAACCCTATTCATTTCTCAGGCTTATTACCCAACGGCAACTTCGAGTACGGTCCAAAGCAATCAGAACTCAAAGGCACAGTAGTGACGAACCCTCATGCAATTCCCAACTGGGAAATCTCAGGCTTCGTTGAGTACATAAAATCAGGTCAAAAACAAGGTGACATGGTGCTAGTAGTCCCCGAGGGCGGCTTTGCAGTGAAGCTCGGCAACGAGGCCTTGATCAAGCAGAAGTTGAAGCTCACGAAAGGCAGCTTCTACTCCACCACGTTCACCGCTTCTCGGACTTGCGGGCAGGAGGCGAAGCTGAACGTGTCCGTCAATCCCAACCTTGAAGAAAATGACTGGGGAATAATGCCAATCCAGACAATATACAGCTGCAATGGATGGGATTCGTATGCATGGGGTTTTAATGCAGATTTTGATGACGTTGAGCTTGTGATCCATAACCCTGGGGTGGTGGAAGATCCTGCTTGTGGGCCACTTATTGATTCTGTTGCTTTGAAGCTCTTGGAACCTCCTAAACGTACTAGAGGTAAAAAGTTGGGGTTTTTTTTTTTTTTTTTTTTTTTGGGCTCTTGGTAATTGATGAGTTTAATGAGATTTTGCATTAAAAAACCGTACATTTTTAGCCAACAAACAAAACCCATTTCAAATTAATTAATAAATATCATACCCAAATTTAAGAAATTTTTTATTGCTGCTATATTAATACTTTTTTTTATTGAGCCATATTAATACATTACTAACCACATTATCGATTTATCTTCATTTTGAGATTGAATTAACTTGTAACCCAAGTAAATTGTGAATATGATATGACACATAATAACAATATGACCTATACATATGCTACAAACGTTTAATGTTGTCATTTTTTGTACCAGAAAAAGTTACTTGTCATGTTTGTTCAATTATTATTTTTCCAGCCAACTTGTTGAAAAATGGAAACTTTGAAGAAGGGCCCTATGTGTCCCCCAACACATCATGGGGAACCCTAATCCCACCCCACATAGAAGACGACCACAGCCCACTCCCAGGCTGGATTATCGAGTCTCTCAAGGCCGTTAAGTACATCGACTCCGAGCACTTCTTCGTCCCTGAAGGCCGGAGAGCCATCGAGCTCGTCGCCGGCAAAGAAAGCGCACTGACCCAAGTCGTCTTCACTAAGCCCGGCAAGCTCTACGCCCTCACATTCTCCGTCGGCGACTCCAACAACAGCTGCGAAGGCTCCCTCGTCGTCGAGGCGTTTGCTGGCAAAGACACCCTCAAGGTGCCGTACCAGTCCAAAGGCAAAGGTGGGTTCAAGGGCGCGAGGCTCATTTTCACCGCTGTGGGGCCGCGCACGAGGATCATGTTCTACAGTACGTTTTACACCATGGTCGCCGACCACTCTGGGTCTCTGTGCGGCCCCATCATTGACGACGTGAAGTTGCTTAGCGTTCGTAAAGTACGCGTTTGATTAAATGCCTATGAAAAAAAGTTATGCGGCTGGTTTGGTCGCTTAGCTGATTAAATTATATATGTTATGTTATACAGGAAGGAGGGTTTCTGAAATTTTACTTTTGTTGTAGTAGAGGTATAAGACATACTTAACTACACGAATGCTATCTATATATGTGATGTGGACCAATATTTAAAATATGGACGAAGTTGTCAATATTTTTGTCGAAATATTCGGGAAATAAAAAATTAATATGCAAAGCGGATGTGAAATGCAAACTTCATCCTTTACTAGCTAGATATCAGAAATTTATGAATATCAACGATATTTGTCAATTTCACTACGAAAATTTTGCCGGAACTCATTGCAGATTTCGAATTTTTGAAATTTATTTTCTTTCTAATTTCGGCTAAATCTGAATGAGTTAATATGTCCAACCCAAATTATAGCTTTCCATCTTCAAATTGGCACTTGATCTCTCCATCTTCAGGTCTGTGCGTTAGTATCCTTCGTCGCTTACCCTCCATCTCTAGAACGTGTCTATAATCTATATTACCGACTCAGAATTTCAAATCTTTTAATATCTTTATGTATTTATTTAATGGGATAGGATCAAAGGACAAATATTTTTACAAATACTTTTACACTCTTTTTAAGCTTTTGGATTACATGACATCCAATGGTTCTTATTTATTCATTAAATGACATGGATGCTTATGTGGATTTTAACTAATATTAAATATAAAATAAAACTAAAAAAACATAAAATTTGGAAAATTAAAACTAAAATTAAAAAAGGAAGAGACTTTAACTAAAATTGGTTCTCCCATTCCCATTTCGATGAAGACTTGGATTAAGACTTTGAACCCTGATAAAAAAAATCATTAACTGATGTTTTTTTTCAGACTTGGATTCAGACTTTGGATTCATGAAACATCATTTAACTGATTTTTTTTTTTCTACTTCCAACCAGGGAAGGATGGAGAGTCGGCTAAGATGGTTCTTATTTTTTGCTAGGAAATATAAAACTAAAATTAAAAAAGGAAGATAATTTAACTGAAATTGCTTCTCCCATTCCCATTTCGATCAAGACTTGGATTCAAACTTTAAACCCTAATAAAAAAAGTCATGAAACTTCTTATTTGCCGATAAGGAAGCTTGATGGAATCTCTTCTTTTATTTTATCAAAAATAAACCCTAACAACTCCATCGCCCCCTCATTCGCTTCTATTGCTAATTTGCTAGTGCGGCGGTCAGATCAAATCTTACCACCACCATCCACCATCAAGGTCAGCTTTACATTTTCATAACTATTTTTCTGTTTAAAAGTATTGTATAATTGTCTAAAACTCGTAAGCGCTTGAACGGTAATTTGATTTCTATGTTCATTGAAGCTACAATTTTTTTTTCTTCCGAAAATTCCAAGTTGGCAGTTTGTATATTTTTGAATGTTTTAATTGCTAATAAGTAATATCCTTGTTTATACTTCAGTAAATGTGCTTGCAAGTCTGGTAATTGTATCTTTCTCTGAAATATTTTTTTCTTTTTTTTTTCTCATGTCACCAGGGCTGATCATTTTACCAGACCACGAAAATGTCAGGGTATATACTACTCATTCATTTTCCGTTTCTCTGTATTCGTTTCAGCGCACTTTGGTGTGCCTATAAAAATGGAGGATGCATATAGTTTTAGGGTGAAAGTTTGTTCCTGATTGCTTGGCCTGCACAGTATCCTGAATTATGTTTTGAACCAATTCGTACATATGAAAATTTGGGGACACGTTATTCCTTTTTTTAATTTTAGTTTTAATTTTTCAGATTTTATGTTTTTTTTTTTAGTTTTTTTTTATCTTTAATATTAGTTAAAATCCACATAAGCCCCATGTCATTTAATGAATAAATAAGAACCATTGGATATCATGTAATCAAAAGGCTTAAAAATAGTGTAAAAATATTTGTCCATTGATCCTATCCCTTGTTTAATATCTTAATCGTTATCCCTTATTACAATTAATATTATTTTATATAATTACCTAATTAAATGTGTTGAATTGGAATTTTCTATTGAGATTGTTTTGGTTTAAATTAAGTTATGTATTATTTGAAGATTATCTGAATTGTAGATCAATGGAATAAGATTCAACAAAAGAAAAAAGATTAATTGGATAGGGACACCATTAGTCTCGTATCTGTCAAAAGATGGACATGATATATGGTAATTAATCATTAAATTGTTATTAAGACATGTATTGTGGTTTTTTTTTTTTTTTTTAACAAAAGGCCTGTATTAGGGTTGATATTGTTGCAATTCTATTAGATTATGAATACGATTGCGTAAATGTTAGTGTATCTAGGAGTATCTTAGAATAATCCTTAGGGTTAGATATTATTCTATATGATTCGTTTGTTTGGCTTCACTAAGTTTTATTAGACTAGAGTGGACTAACTCTTAGTCTAGTCTAGGGATTAGTCCAATCCAATGTTTGGTACCACGCGAGACTCACGTTAATGAGATTAAGTGGGATTCGCATGGACTAAAGCCTTCATTGTAGATTTTTAGCGAGAGTCCCCAACAACCATGGGACTAGCTAAGACCTGCTTTGTTCCTCCGCTTCGCTCGTCTGCATCGCTTCGTGAACTCCCTCTTCTTCGCTCGTCTGCTTTGCTTTACTTCGAATTGCCGACCCAACACGCCAACTCCCCCGACGGGTCTCATATCGCCGGACTCCCGCTCCGAGAAGAGTCTAGGTAGGCCGGATCTGGGGCCTGGGAAGATGACTGTGGTTTGATTTTGTGCTTCTCAACAATCTGATCCAATTCTCTCTCGAAGCCTCTTAAGCCTTTCAAAAGCGTGGTCTTTCTCTCTTATTTCTTGGTAATTACGTGTTTGTTTGCTAGGAAAGTGTTGGAAAACTGTAAATTCTGATTGATTTGGTTGATGTTTGAGATTTATAATCAATCAATTAATTTGGTTGTCGTCTCTTTAGATACGAAATCAGGAACTTGGAAAGAAAGTTTTCCTGGAATGTGATTTTTATTTTCAATTTTTATGAATTATGGGTTTTTTTTGTATTATAACTCATGGATCTACATATCTTTTCGAATGAGTTAATTACACTAAGACCTCTTGAGGTTTATCGTGTTTTTACAAAATTCTCTCACGTTTGAAACATAACACTAATATCCCTTGAGGTTCTAATTCACTTTCACATAATCCCTTTAGAGCTAACATCACCTTAAAATAATTTCTTAAAGACAATTTTGCCCTAATTATTAATTACTTTATGAAAAATCCTTTATAAATAAATAGAATAAAAATTCAAATAAAAATCTTACATTAAACAATAAAAGGAAATAAAAGAAAATTGAAGAAACCTTGTTACCTTCTTCCTCTACGCTGTTAATTCATATCCCAATCCTCTTTTCTTAATTGGAAAAACCCTAGCAGAAGAAATCTTTCTCCTGTTAAATCATTTGGGCATTTCTGAGTAGGAATGTGGTCGGGTAATTTCTTCCAAGAAGCCAAATCAGGTACTCTTCTCCATGTTTGAAATCAGGGCTTTCTTCCATATCGCTTTCTCGTCGAAATTGGTTTCAGTTTGGGTGAACAAGGAGTGAAGGAGGTTGACGAAGAGATGGAGATGGCGATTTGAGGACAAGAACAGAAAAAAAAAATTGAGAGAAAGATCCGAAGATGCATAGGTGCCTTTCTATTTTCAGTTTTTTTTTATGGTTAATGTATGTTTTTGAAGTCCAACAAAAAAAATCTATTTTCTTTATATTGGTTATTATTATATGTATTTTTAAAAAGCTTTTTTTTTATTTTTTAAAGTAATTAATAGTGGGGCAAATTTGTCTTTAAGAAATTATTTTAAGATGATGTCAGCCCTGAAGGGGTTATGTGAAAGTGAATTAGAACCTCAAGGGGTGTTAGTGTTATGTTTCAAACGTGAGAGAGTTTTGTGAAAACACGATAAATCTCAGGGGGTGTTAGTGTAATTAACCCATTTTCGAATTGAAAGTAAATTAAGCTTTGTATCAATTTTGATATGTAGATTTTATTTTGCATCCGATATCTGATTTGAGATTTGTGGTTGATCAATCAATTTGCTATTTATTTATTTATTATTCCGCAGGGAATTGTGGGGACAAATTGAGTACTTTTGGAGGAAAATTGTGTTTTTTATTTGTAATTTTTAAATTTTGAGAATTTGGGTTTTGAAAATCAGAGGCTGTGTGGTTGGTGTTTTTCTGTAAAGAGGAGAGAAATGGTAGGTGTTGAGGAAGAGGACAAGTAATTGGAAAAAAATACTAATATTGGATCTAAAATATGTTAGTTCGAGGTCTAGTTCGGCACTGCACCAAACATTTCACTATTTTTATCCTGGTTAGTCCAAGCCAAGCCAGTCCAGCTTAGTCTCTGAACCTAGTCCAATCCGAGATAGTTCAGTGCAACAAACACACCCTTAAAGTTGTAATCCTATTAGGGTAAAGATTTAACTTTCCATACTACATATCTCTATCTTCTTTCTCTGTGTTGCCGGCCCCCTCTCTCCTAACCCTAAATACAAGTCAGTAAATTAGGCCTACAACAAATATGACATTTTCTAAAGTGTCATTTTAAATTTCCACGTTTCTAGCAAATTTCCATCATTTCCGTCGAAAGCAACCAATATTGATATCGATATATCCACGATATTTTAATAAATTTGCATATAGATATTTTCACCGATATCGATATTTTAAACACTAATGTGTACACAGATTTCATCTTGGTTCCCATAGATTTCATCTTCATAATGTTTTTCTCAATCCTGAACTCCTGAAAAATCATTTGTTTGTTGCTTGTTTTATTGAGAAAAACATTGTCTGTCATATTTTCACTCCTAATGTCTATCAAAAGTATGACTTGCATACTATTTTGTTACTTTTCAGGTCCCATGTAAGGATGGACTTTATCTGTTGTCCCTATCATTTACTATTGTTGGGGCCCAAAAATGTCACTCACCAAGCCAACTAAGTCTCAAGGCCCAATTATCATGCAAAACCTACATTCAAGCTCAAACACATGTCAAGGCGCGAGATCGATGAGAAACATATTTACAAACATGCCATGCCATAGAGATTAAGCCGGATATTCATGTCATGCTAAAACCTATTCATCACGCCATGCTTCCTCATGATAGTCACTATTCATGATAAGCCCAAGTCATATATTCGGGGCTTGTCAAATGGATTGTGGTGTGGATGGTTACAGAAGGTTATCGGGCCTATTTAGAATCAGGGTTATGGAATACTTTGGGCTGCTTAGGGGCCCAAATATCCAAGCCCATACCCTTTGCATTTCACGCATGTATCATTGAGAGAGAACTAACCTAGTTTACCATTTTCCTAGCAAGCCAACCCCTTTAGTTAGAACTAAACTAGATTCTTGCATCAAATGCATGCTAAACCCAGCAAGTCAAGCACATAATGCTGACTTTTCCTTCCCATCTTGCACAGACAGCCAACGCGCGAAAGTCATAAAGCGCGTTGCTTGCAGAAAGTCGGCCTGGGAAAGCCGCACCTTAGGAAGAAGCAAACTGCATGTCTCAATAATGCAACTATCTCACACCAAAAGGGGAATAATAGGATGTATAGGGAGAAAGGAATGGAAGACTAAGCGACAAAGGGAGATTCCTTTGAAGCCTAAAGAAGAACCCTTCATCTTAAAAATGAGGGAGAAAAGCCATTAAAGGGAGAGACAGACATGAGCCAACACAGAGAGATAGAGATAATGTAAGGGAGAGAGCCATCCAAGAAATAAGTCCAGAAAGTTCCATCTAACCCAGAAACATACTTCAAGCCTCAAGCATCATCATCCATATAACCTTAGTAATTTCCACAACCTTCCATTAAACATTCCAGCCATTAGAAACCTTACAATCACCTTAGGAATGCCCATATTATCCAGTCAAGAATGTCATGCAACCATGCAAATCCCTTATCTCTCATATTAAACTGATAATGTTCTAGCTTCCACACCACGCTTCACTTGAGCAAGTCATTATCTTGACCAATCGTGCTATCTTTAAGTCGTTGATGTTACCAAGGTATTTCTTAAGACAAACTAACTCTTTTGAGATATCCCAAGACTTGGTACGAATCCACACCAAGAGAGACAAAAGGACGTTCTCAAAGCCTAAGTCTATCTCGACCTAAAAGTCCCCCAACAATTACCTTCACTGTTCCTCGCGCCTTTGCTACTATCTCTTCTTTCACCTAGCATCAATGACTTGGCCATCTTTCATCTCCTTTCATGTCTCGTGCATGTTCTAGCCTAAGTTCTGATGTTAAAATTGCAAGGTTTTTTTGCACGGGTTGTGCCCTTAACAAGTCTAACAAACTTCAATTTATTCTAATAATAATAATAATCTTTATCTTTATTATTTAATATTATTCATTTTGATGTATGGATGTCTTCAGTTACTTCTACAAGTAGGTTTCAACATTATGTCCTTTTTATCGATGGCTCGTTGTTCCTGGATATATCCCATGAAATGCAAATCTGAAGAGTTTTACCATTTTAAAATTTTTGTGGCTATGTTTTTCTTTCCACCATTATGGTTCTCCAAAGTGACAATGCAACGGAGTATGTGAATCAATATTTTTTTCCACATTTTTTCATGAGTTGGGCATTGAACAACGCCATTTTTACTTTCATACTCCTCAACAAGATGGGCTTGTTGAACGAAAACATTGCCATATTGCCACCTTCATACATGCATTACTCCACACTGATGGCCTTCCTTATCACTTATAAGTTGAGGCTGCTCTCACTGCGTTTCACCTTATTGATCGTTTTTCCCACATCGTCTCTTAGTTGAGATTCTCCTTGTTCTCTTCTCTTTGATCATTCACCCACCTCCTCTCACATTAAGGTTTTCGGTTGTCTCCGTTTTCCTCCCCTCAAACCTTATGTCTCCCACAAATCTTAAAATTGGTCCAAACCTTGTGTTTTTATAGTTTACTACAGTCGTCACCACAAAAGTTATAAGTGTTTGATCTCTCCATAGGTCTAGTCTATGTGTCACATCATGTTATTTTAATGAATCATGTTTTTCTTATAATGAGTTGTAGGTACAACATCCTGCAGAGTACATTAATCTCCTATTACACAACTCTCTACCCCGAACTGATGTACAAGTCCATTTTGACAACCTCGCTCCCTGTGCAACACGCCACCAATTCAACCTACACCCAATGTTGCTCTTCCTCATGTGTATGAATCCCTAATTTGTGCCCAATTGTTGTCAGGCTCCTGTTCAATCATCATAATCTGTCTTCACACCTAGCCCATAACCATTGTTAGGCCCTTATTCCACTTCTGCGTGCCCTAGCACCGCTATGGGCCCTATTTCATCTCAACCTATTTCCAACGACCAATTTAGATCAATCTCAGCCTAACGCCTAATCCCTCGTCCAGCTCTGCGCTGACTTCTCTATTCGTTTGGTGCATTAAGACTACTACGTGACTCCACTCACTTAATAGTGACTAGACTTTGTGATGGCATCTCCAAACCTAAAACCGAAACAAATGACACAATTTGGCACCCTTTTCCTCATGCTCTTTTAGCTTGTATTGACTTAGCAAACCTACATGTTGGTCTCAGGCTTCTAAACATCCTAAATGGCATCATGCAATGAATGAGAATATATGTGGCCATATTTGCAATCAGACATAGTCTCTTGTTTCTGCTCGCACCGGCCAAAACACATGGTTGAAAGTAGGGTTTTCGCATTAAGTGAATTCCTGATGGTTTCATCAAACGCTACAAGGCTCATCTTATTACCAAAGGTTTTCAACAACGTTTTGGTATTAATTATGTCGATGCCTTTAGTGCTATCGTCAAACTAGGTATTATTCACAATGTACTGAGCATGGTAGTCTCGCATGGTTGTCGTCTTTCGTTTGGATGTGAAAATTGCCTTTTTTACCTAGGTTTCTTTATGAGGATGTTTATATGCCTCAACCTCCTGGATTCATAGATCTCAATTGTCTTGAATATGGATGTCGACTTCACAAGTCACTTTATGGTCTTAAACAAGCTTCGTGTGCTTAGTTCAAGCAGATTATTTTACTGCTATTATATTTTGGCTTTCACTAGAGTTACTTGATTTCTCCTTGGTTATTTTTTGGCGTTCCTGTCACGCCCCGAACCCAAGGTCGGTGGAAAAAAATGGACCTACCCCGGTGCATAAGTAAAAGTAAAAATAAAAAAATTAACTTCTTTTATTCAATCATCTGAAAACCCTTACAAGGTGTACAAAATAAATAAAAACCCTTAAATCCCTCATCTAACACAAACTTAGCTCGTCCACCCTTCGTTAGTCTTGTAACAAACCTGCAAGGTCTAAAATGTATAAGGTGAGTGAAACTACAACTTGTTGGGGGACATACGTCTTATCAAAGATAATTGTCAAGACTAAACCGAGTGTCAGGCAACACTTACTCAATTATAACATTATGACTAGAAACCATTTAAATGATAAACATGAATGTAGCTTAACTTTAACTACTCAACCCATTAATTTATACAACAAAACACGTGGACCTGCACGTCCCTTACCATGCATTGTACCATTAGAGTAGTGGTCTATAAGCTTTATTATATAAACTAACACCCATAACTTTGTCATTCCGAATTTCCCCTTTTGTTGTCATCTTGTTCTTCTCTCTTTCTCCAGAGTCCCCACTACTCGTACCACTCCTATAATTTTACTTTTGTCACCGTTGGTTGTTCTTACGAGAGCCAAAATCAACCACACAAAAGATAGTTCTATTTCCATATCCCAATCTCTAATATTCTAATAAAGTCCATCCAATCCAATATACAATGACATATGCATGTAATAAGCATTATAACGATATCCACATTATCGAAAATAACAATAATATGTCAAAGTCCCAATGTAAACAATTATATTAGTTATACACATACCAACTATATAACACATACTTCTCAAAGCTTAAACAATACAAATACCCCAATAATGAAAAACCCCTACCCCAAATCCAAAACTAGAGCCTAACTTTGTGGAACAACCCAAGCTCCAAGCTCTACGAACTTAATCACAACTAACGGCATGTATTTCTTCCACTCCTCTTTCTTTTCTAATCCTCTATACTCTCACACACAGACACACATACAAATTGTTGGAGCAATATTAGAAAATATGAAAATAACACAAGAATTACAATAATAATAATCATAAAGAAATTCACAACATCAATTATGTATGAGATTAATATAAACAACTAGAGAGAAAGTTAGAAAAATTGACAAATTTGGAGATTGAGGCTTGCATAAATCCAATGTCCTAAAGACAGAATTTCGCCCCTACTCTTGTGTTTGTAGTTCGGTAGGTGTCCGTATCCCAGGGTTTAACAATCTATAATTTGAAGTCGAAACACTTCAATCTTCGGACTTTGGCGAACTTTATATATTCCATACTCTCAAAACACGACTCGGAATTTGACAAACGAAGAATGAGAGAAATAGAGTGGGGAAACCCTATTTCTCAAGAGTAAAAAATTAACTCTAATTTTCTATATATTAGTAATTATAATGGTTTCATGAGTTTATATAGAACCTAAATACTTCTTGTTAAAGAGATGTAACTTTTCATCTATAAGTATACATCATTTGACAAGGGAATGCACTTAAATAACATAACATTTCTAAGAAATATAGTTAACATTATTTTTAATTCAATTATTAAAATTATATATTACAATATTTTATACTATAATATATAATTTCCAACTCAAATCTCTACGTAATTGCATGCTAACTCCATTTGTAAAGAATGAAATGTAGCTTCTGCTATAACCCTACGCTCTAATTGGACAATGTGGACAACACAACTAATAAGTTAAACTCCTTGATAACCTAAGCTATTACTTCGACGGCTCGTACTATAAAATCATGAGTCATACACACATATACACACACACATATATATTGGCATGCAAATTCAATGCCACCTCCAGCTTGTGCATGCAAACTCAATTGTCACCTCCATAATTTGCATGTAAAGTTTAGGCCACCTCCTGCTTAAGTGGATAACTATAGGCCTCGTTTGGCAGCTCAGACTGTACTGACTATTTCTATTGGATAGGTTAAATAGTCATCGAATAGTACTGACTAAATTAGTTGGGCGTTTGGTGCAGTATCGAACTAATGACCGTATTATTCATACTGTATCGAATATAAATTTAATGTAATTATCTAAAAACCCAAATACTTTTCAAATCCTAAACTTCAAAATAAAAAACAAATTAAAAGGCCCCAAATTAAGCAAAATCTAATTTATTTATAGGAAAACTAATGAAAAGGGTTTGAAAACTTTGAGTTTTAATGATAAGGACAAAATAAAGGGTAGAGTGAATAGTACCATGATTGACTTTTTAGTGTAAAAATGTGGTTTTTCGTTAAAGTGAACAGTACCGGGAGCTTTTCGTTAAAGTTCCCTTTATTTATTTATTTTTTAAATGCCCAAACAACAGTTAGGCTGCAAACAACCAAATGAACAAACAAGCCTCTGGAATCGCAGCCTCTTGCAGTGCCACAAGGTAGGCCTCAGCAGCCTCCTACAGTGCCAACACTGCGTGGCTCTGGAAATGCAGATCAATCTTGAAATCCTGGGTAATTTCACGAACAAGCCTCTGGAATGGCAACTTCCTGATCAATAGCTCAGTACTTTTCTGGTACTTAACAGATTTCACAAAGAGCGACAGTACCAGGAGAGTAGCAACGAGGAGAACAGTGACGACGAGAGTAGCGACGAGGACAGTAGCGACGGTGAGAGAAGGCGACAGGACAAACGACGACGGCTATATGAGACGATCGGGAGAACGACGACGACGAGAGGGATGACGGCGAGAACGATGACAGTGAGAGGAGGTCTCGTGGAGGACAAAGTGCTAGAGAGAGGAAAGGTTTATACCCAACTAATAATCCACTCCTTTTCACTACTACAAAATTGTCTATTTCTGGCGGTCCAAAAACCGACAAGAAACATATATTACTGTCGAATATTATGCAAAATCCGACAAAAAATAGATGCAGTGACGGATATAATAAGCGACATAATTGTCAGCGTCAGGAAATGAATTTTCCGACAAAAAATACTCTAAAACCGACAGAACTTGTGTCGGATATAACCGACAAAAAGTATATTAATAAAGAATAAATAAGCGCATTTTTCTGTCGAATATAACCGACAGAAAATATATATAACTGACAGAACTTGTGTCGGTTATAATCGACAGTAAATATTAATAAAAAATTACTAAAGCATTGTTCTGTCGGTTAAAACCGACATCAAATATATTAATAATAAAAAAAATAGGACATTAGAACAGAACCCTTCTTCTTGTTGACCATTCTTCTCCCCTTCTACTCGAAATCAGAATCTGCAGAAAAACAAAAGAGAAAAGCCAACCTTCTTCCCAACACAAAACACAACAATCCATCCCAGAAAAAACAACAGAGAAAACATAAACCTCTCATACAATGGACAAAAACAAAGGAAAACAGAAACAACAATCAACCCTAAAAACAAAAACCTTCTTCCTCATCTTGACTTGTCGTCGGTTTTTCTGTCCAGATGGTTCAGTCCCAGATTCCTATATAAAGAGACTCGTCATCGGAACTCATTGATACACCAGATATCTCCCCAAAGAAATCAATCTCTTGCCACACTTTGTAATCTGCCTCTGTTATATATATGCACAAAATATGCAGGTTCCGCGACTACCATAAACCGACCATCTGATGAAATTGAACAGTACTTCGTTAAAGTTCCCAAATGCAAACACATCATTCAAAATACGCACTCAAATGCAAACATAGAGCAACACATTTCAACTAATATCAATAAATTTAAGGTAAGAATAGAATACATGTTTCCTTTTAAATGAAAATCCACTTGTGAGTTTCCAAAACTTTAAAAGTTCAGTGGAAAAAGAAAAAGAAAGGAAGTAAATACCTGCAACACTTCCTTCTCTCGAGAGGCTTTCCACTACCGAAATTGTTCTGCTTCTTGTTTTATCCTTTGTTGCAGTTGAACCTATTATTTAAAAAAAATATATATATATATAATATCAGTAGATGCAGAGAAAATATTAGCCTTAATAGGAAAAAAAAAAGAGTGATGAGTTTAAACCTTCTGTGCCTTTATAGGAAAATATCAGTAGATGCAGAGAAAATATTAGCCTTAATAGGAAAAAAATATGACTGGATTTCATCTTGCAGCCGCTTTGCTGCTTCATCACTTTTTTGTTTTTGCTTCAAAAGTTGAACCTGGCTCTCTTGTTTCTTCTTAAGATCCAAAATTTGGTATAAAAACATCGAAAAAGACACCACAATTGGATTACAAAGAAGTCCACTGCTTATCCAAAGAGAAATAGCGATCCAGTCGTAAGAAGAAATATGGTTACATGTCCCTCAAGTGCCTTTAACTTCTGGGTATGAACATCTTGAAACTTTTGTTGTTGTCCATCACCAGCAGAAAGATTTTCAACTTCACCGAGCAAACGGTCCCTATCTTGCTGCAGTACAAAACAAGAACAAACTTGAATATCGGTTCCCTCAATAATAAGACCATCAAGTATAAAGGCTTTAAGTTAACCTGCACAGTTCTTTTCTCATCTTCTAATTCCAAAATTTTCTTTCCAAAATGCTGCTTGAGTGCCTCAGTGTCGGACCCTTCAAAAAATTTCATCTCCGACTGCATCGACATCAAATGCCATGTTCACAAACTCTGGGAAGACATTAATTTGATTTTGATTTAACACAAAGCAATGGATGGCTCAGCTTCCATTTCTTTTTTCTGCTACTTCATAGGTTTTATTTTGGAAAATGTTCATTACTATCGGTTATAACCGACAGAAACATTTTTAAAATACAAACCGTCAGAAAATTTTTACCTACTGTCGGTTATAACCGACAGAAAAAAAATATGCACGCCAAAATACCCCCAAAATTCTCTTCCAAAATTTTAAATTCCCTCCCAAAATTTTAACCCCCCCCCAAAAATTTTGTTACGAATTTTAAATTCCCCCCCCCTCCCTCCCAAAATTTTAAACCCCCCCAAAATTTTGTTACGATTTTAAAAAATAAAATAATAATTGTTTGGTTTAATAAATAAATAAATGGGAAATTTTAGATTCACATTCTTATTTTTGTTAATCCATTGATTCAAATTCTATTTTCAAATTTTTATTAAGGTCCTTGAGGATTAATAACATCATTAATTATTTGAATAATAAAATATTTTTATTTTTAAATATATTCCTTTAGTGTTAAAAATGTTACAATTAGTATATTTATATTTATGGCTAAATTTTTTATTATATATTTTATTTTTAGTTTGTACCTATTTTTCATTTGCAAATATTTTTTAATTTGTACCAATTTTCTTTTCATTTTTAATTTGATCTTTAATTTAAAATATTTACACTAGTTATACTTAATAGAAGTATAATATTAACTCTAAGTGTTTGTTTAATCTACCGTTTTGACACAATATGCATTCTACAAAACTTTTTTCAACGATTCAACCGTCAAACTTATTTGTACACACTCCAAGATTACATACGTAAAAAATTGTAAAAACCAAGCATTTAGAGATTATGTAATGGAACATAAGTTTTTGACGGTTAGAAATAAAAAATCATAATTTAACAGCTATTTTAGCTCCGATTTTGATGATTTTTTACAGCTACACTCCTCGACCCTATAAGAATGTAATGAATAAATTTGATCTTTATTTTAAAATATTTAAACTAGTGAATACCACAAAATCTTATTTTATACTTGATGGGGAAGTATAACATTAACTCTAAGTGTTTGTTTAATCTACCATTTTGATGTGATACGCATGCTACGAAACGTTTTTCAACGATCCAACCGTCAAACTTGTTTGTACACACTCCGAGATCACATATGTAAAAAATCGCAAAAAACAAACATTCAGATATTAGGTAACGGAACAAAAGTTTTCGATGGTTATAAACGAAAAATCACAATTTAACGGTTATTTTAGCTCCGATTTTGATGATTTTTTACAGCTACACTCCTCGATCCTATAAGAATGCAATGAATGAATTCGATCTTCAATTTAAAATATTTACACTAGTAGATAAATCTTATTTTATACTTATAACATTAACTCTTAAATGTTTGTTAAATCTATCAATTTGACAGGATATGCATTATATGAAACTAGTTTCAACGATCCAACCGTCAAATATGTTTGTATATACTCTGAGATAACATGTGTAAAAAATCGCAAAAAAAAAAAAACATTCAGAGAACCGTCCAAAATTTTTCTTTGTTCGTGTCGGTTATATCCGATAGGGCCATGAGTGAAAAAAAATATTTAAAACATGTGTTTATTTATTTTTAATCAACATAACATTTTAAAATAATAAAATCAGACATGATAGAGTACACCAGATGTTCATGTATGTTTATGTGCTAGAAAATGTGCTTTGTGATGCTTTGAAATTTTTTTTTTTGAATTTCTTTGTATCTTGTTGCTTGCCTATGAGGGAGCATAATCCTTATTACAAAAATGAAAGAGCTTCATATTGTAGTATGTTGTTATTATTCTCTCAGAAAATTTATGGCTCGTGAGAATTGGGTTCATTAGACTTTAGAGTCATGAAAAGAAATATATTTAAAAAATGTGTTTATTTATTATTTTTAATCAATGTAACATTTTAAAATAATAAATTTTTTATTTATGTCGATTATAACCGCCATAATACTAAAATAATAACTGCCATAAAGTAAAATAATAAAATAGTCAATTTCTGTCGGTTATAACCGCCACAATTAACTTAAAAACCGTTAGAAACTGTCAAAAATATTTTAAAAAAAAAGATTAAAAATTACTGTCAGTTATAACTGACATGATATTTTTTTATATCCGCCAGTAAATATCCGACAGGAATTTATGTCGAATATAACCGACATGATTTTTCTAACATCCGCCACTAATTAATGATGTGTCGGATATAATTTATCCGACATGATGTTTTTAATATCCGCCACCATCATCCGCCACCTAAAGCTAATATTGTAGTAGTGTTTGGAAGGGTTTATTAAGAAGGTTTATACCCGACTATCCTATTCGACTGCTTAAATTAATCCGGCGACTATTTAATACGAGAGGACACCAAACGGCCGGGTCCGTACTATTAGTCCTATCCGATCCCTTATACGACATGCCAAATGAGGCCATATTGCATGTTGCCTTAGTTTGTCATCAACCATAGACTGCTGATAAAGCACCTAGGACCATTATACACTGCCACCTTAACCTAAAACTAGATAGGAAGCTATGAAAAAATATATATAATAACATATATGTAATACTTAAAAAAAACTCAATAAAAATCCTTTTTAAATGTAATAATAATCAAAATATATATAGGGTCTTACAGTCCCACTCACACTATCTGTTTACTACTCTTATATTGATGATATTGTAATTACTGGTAGCTCTTCAGACCTTCTCACTCGCTTACTGCACTCTTTGGTAATCTGACATCAAAGATTTTGACCCTCTTAACTACTTTTTGAGCTTACAATTGCCGATGACTCCACTGGTTTCAACATCTACCAGCTTAAGTATACTCATGATCATCTTCCAAAGTTGATATGGTATCCTGCAAACCAGCTTCTACGAATGATTGCTCTCTTCTTGCCTCGTCTACTGTATTGCGAGTTAGTTGGCTCTTTACATTATCTATCCATCCTAACATCTCTTTTGTTGTCATCATTGTTGCCCAATATACGAGTTTCCTTCACACTTCTCATGAATGCCGCCAAAGAGATTCTCTGCTACATCAAAGATACTATGGATTTCAATATCTCTATGACTCCTCAAGTCTTTTCTTCTTCATGGTCTAATTATTCTGATGCCAACTGGGCGGATTGTCTGAATACTCGCCATTCTATATCTGATTATCGAATCTTTCTCGCCATCAACTTGTATCCTGGTGTTCTAAGAAGCAAGCAACCGTTGTCTGCTCTAATGCCGAACCAGAATATCGACCTCTTACTCACGCCTGTGAACAACATGGCTTTGCTTTCTTCTTGGTGAGCTTTGTGTTCACTTGCACTTTCCAGTTTTGCTTCATTGTGACAATTATAATGTCACTTGCCTTGTTTTTGTTGTAGATCATCTTTTATCACTTGGCATTTACGTGGGAGTAAACTGTCGATTTGCCCCCTGAACTATCACCAAACTTTCAATTTTCCCTCTGAACTTTTTAATTGGAAAATTAAGGACTTAAACTAATTTTTTTTGGCCAATTTCCCCCCTACAGTTAGTTTTTCATAGATTTCATCCAAATTAACGTTAACTCTTATCATGTGCAAACCACGTAACTCTCATTTGTGGACAAAAGTGTCATTTCACTAGACCTTTAGATACAAAAGCTATAGAATCACACATATTTGCATAGGTTTATATTTTAGAAATCTAAGGTTTTCAATTATTTTAAAGAATGAAGCGACCGAACTACCCACACATGTTGTGCATATGCTTCCATTTAACAAAAATTTGGATGGAATGAATGAAAAATTAACAGCAGGGGGCAAATCGGCAAAAAAAATTAGTTTAAGTCCTTAATTTTCCAATTAAAAAGTTCATGGGGGAAATCGAAAGTTGGGTGATAGTTCAGGGGGCAAATCGGCAGTATACTCTTTACGTGGAGGAGCATTCCTAGAACTAATCCGCGTGTTGCTTTCTAACAAAAGCTACGTGGCATCTTGTGGACCGGTGTAATGTCTCCAAAAGTAAATCCTTCCTTCCAATCAACCATTAAAGCGCGCCAACCACACACGGTTTGAACTCTCCGACCTTCGCTAGCTTCCCTCTATCCAAACCCGACAATGTCATCCGGGTCAAGTTCTCTAATGTGGTTCCGGAAGGGCCTCAGGATCCACGACAACCCGGCCCTCGAGTACGCCTCCAAAGGCTCCGATTTTGTATACCCGGTATTCGTGATCGACCCGCACTACATGAAGCCCGACCCGGACGCTTTCTCACCCGGGTCATCGAAAGCCGGCCTTAATCGGATCCGGTTCCTGCTCGAGAGCCTTTCGGATTTGGATTCGAACCTCAAAAAGCTCGGGTCCAGATTGTTGGTGCTCAAAGGTGAACCCAGCGAGGTCCTCAATCGTTGCCTGAAGGAGGTAATTAACTCTCTCTCTCTCTCTCTCTACAATTTCTAATTTTTTGAGTTTATTTTTTATTTTTGGGTTTTTGGTTTTGGTTATTTTTTGAGCAGTGGGATGTGAAAAGGCTTTGCTTTGAGTACGATACAGAACCATATTATCAAGCTCTAGATGTTAAAGTTAAGGTATGCAGGTTTAGATTTTTGTATTTGGAAATTATATTATAATGCCCATGTAAAATTATATGATTGATTGTAGAAAAGCTTGAATCTTTTGTTAAAATGGTGAACTTACTTAATTTTTGCACAATTGTATGCTAAAAATCTCAAATGGGGCACTTTAAGATGATGTTAATTAGTGATGTTCTGGTAACTGGAAGAGGTTTTGTTTTGTTGGTATTGACAGGGGTATGCATCTGCGGCTGGCATTGAGGTTTTTAGTCCCGTAAGTCATACGCTCTTCAATCCGGCGGATATTATACGAAGGGTGAGTTTTTGAATTGTTTTATTATTCTTTTTGTTATTGAGAATTTGAGAGGGTTTTTAAATGCTTCTTTGAGGGGTCTGGATTTTCTTAATTTAAGTACTGATGATTGGTTAAATATATTTGGTGTCTTGAAGAATGGTGGCAGGCCACCTTTGACTTATCAATCATTTGTGAAGCTTGTTGGGGATCCCTCATGGGCATCGTCCCCTCTTTCTATTACACTTTCTTCACTTCCTCCAATTGGGAGTTTTGGAAGATGTGAGATTTCAGAAGTTCCAACAGTTGAAGAACTTGGCTATGAAGAGACACAACAGGTTTGGAGTACTTTTTTCAACGGCACGTCATTAGCACCCCTTTTCATAAGCAAATACTTTTGTGCAGGACGAACATTCTCCCTTTAAAGGTGGTGAATCAGAAGCCTTGAAGAAGTTACGAGAATCAATTGAAAAGAAGGTGAAATGCAGAACTTTCTTGTGGACATTTATTAGGCTTTACATCCATGGCTTGCTGTGATATGTCCTTAGCAACGACTATATACATCAAGTCATGTATGCTAGGCTGAACCAATTTCCTCACTGTTCAGCGAATGAATTATTGACACTCTGGTAGTGCATATACTTCTCCATGATGGCTATCATGAACCAACATTCTTCCCTCTGGTTTTGATGATTTTTACCTGGTTCATGGATGCCTATCTACTCTTGTGATTTTATTGTAAATATTGGTCTGCAGCTGAATTCAACTTGTTAGCATGTCAATTTTGGTGTCTGAGTCTTTCTGTTCTTTAATTGGTGTTGTAGGAGTGGGTGGCAAATTTCGAAAAACCTAAGGGTGATCCATCAGCGTTTTTAACCCCGGCAACTACTGTTTTATCTCCTTACTTGAAAGTGAGTTGGAAATTTACATGTTTTATATTTCTTTAAATTGTTTGAAATATAAACTGTCTTGGCAGTATTTCTTACTGCTTGTTACATTGTTTTCACCTTTTTTTTTTGTCTTTGGAAGTTTGGTTGTCTCTCTTCAAGATATTTCTACATATGCCTTCAAGATTTATATAAAAATGTAAAAAGTCATACTTCACCACCGGTATCTCTTGCTGGACAGGTCAGTCTTCCTCAACCAGTTATATTGTATCTTGGAATTCCTCATTCTAACTTTAGAAATTTGAAACAATGTCTCAACCCTTTTAGTTATTATGGCGAGATTTTTTCTACACGGTTGCATTTGGCACTCCTAATTTCGATCGGATGAGGGGAAACAAAATATGCAAGCAGGTAAACTCATGGTTGGTATCCAATTTACTTCTATTACTTCACTCCTTTTCTGTATTGTTCAGAAATTGTTATCCTCATATAGTAGGATACTATTTAGACAACTGACATTTATACATGAGAGTGAATGATACATTATGTTGAGAGAGAACAACAAATCTAAACGATAGGGGTTTTGTTAGAAACACTGGTTTATTGTGTGTTTGTGTGATAAAACCTTGTAAATCTCTTTATAGTTATCAAATGCAATGTACTTTTCAGCAGTAAAGTTAATCACATATCTTGATAAAACAAGATGATTTTTTATCTTTATGAAACTGATGAAGATGAAGTATCTGTTTGCTTCTGTATATGTAATATATCTTTGGTGACTGATAATTCTTGTAGATACCTTGGAATGATGATGATGAACTGCTGCAAGCTTGGAGGGAAGCTAGAACAGGATTCCCTTGGATCGATGCTATCATGATCCAGGTTGGTCTGTGGCATGGTGGAACCAATCTTCTTAGATATGGTTATATTAATTCCCCTTGTATTCAAATTGTCCTTTTCTTCTTATTTAGCATTCTATTTGGTCCATATATGTAATCTGTTGTAGCTCCGTAAGTGGGGTTGGATGCACCATCTAGCACGACACTCTGTTGCATGTTTTTTGACTCGGGGTGATCTGGTAAGGATTCCCTTACTCTTCTCATCCAGTAACCTTTATTCAGTTTCCTAATAGTATATTTCATTTCTGATACTATTTGTTTCTGCTGTAGTTTGTTCACTGGGAAAAAGGCCGTGATGTTTTCGAGAGGCTTCTGATTGATTCAGACTGGGCAATTAATAATGGAAACTGGCTATGGCTATCGTGCTCATCATTTTTCTACCAGGTGTGAAGCATCTATCACCATTATTTGCTAGTTCTTATAGAGTTGCATATAAGCTGGGAAGTGAGTGACATCTCAGCTTTTAAGATATAAATGGGTTCTTTATATTTTGCACTTGATTGATATACGATTGGCAATGACTGTTGATTTCAACATAGACTTATAACACTGTGCTAATGATGATACCTTTTCTGGATACATGAGTTGTGATTTTCTAACGGTGAGCATTCATCTTAAAACTAAATGTGAAAGGTTGTTTTGGTTTGAATATATGTATAAATGTTTATATGCAATTCCATCTTTCACATAGTGTAACGAAGTAAGCTTTGTGTGATTGGGTGCTGGGAGTCATGATTTTCTATTGTGAATATTGATGGTTTTGCAGTGATGTTTAGTGACCCTTTGATGAAGATTTTTTCATTTGAATTGTTTCCATTCTGACCAGTATAACCGCATCTACTCTCCAACCTCGTTTGGAAAGAAGTACGACCCAAATGGGGATTACATTAGACATTTTCTCCCCGTACTTAAAGGTATGTTACATTCCTCTCATTTCCTGCATATTCATTATGCTGACTACACTGTCTTGCATGAAATGCATAACCAATTTTCATCTACCAGAAATGCCAAAGGAGTACATTTATGAGCCATGGACGGCTCCTGAAGGCATTCAGAAAAAGGCAAAGTGTATAATCGGAAGAGATTATCCAAAGCCAGGTCAGTTCTGTTAACCTTCTGTTTTGCAGTATGATCAGTGCTTAAACTGGAGATTAATATGTCAGGTTATGTCTGAACTATAGACTCATGGAATGGATTGTACTTATGCTGTTCTGCATAGTAATGTGTGTTTTTGTGCATACTTTTGCCTGCACAGTAGCTTATGCATCGAATAACCTGTTGCAGTTTGAATAATCCTGTCCTTTTTCCTTTGTGAGAATGAATGCAAAATGAGTACTATTGTGGAGTATTTGGAGGATGAAAGTTGTCAAATTTTGGTCATGTGGGGAATCAACCCATGGTTGAATGCCGCGTTGCAATTTTTTTACAAGATTTTATTCTTTTGGTCATGGGGCGATACAGAGGGTTTTTAGAGGCCTAAAAACTTGGAAGACTGATGAGCTTTGAACTTCGAATAATTTAGAAACACAGTATCTCTATCTAACTTCATTGCTTATGTCGTTGTAGTTCTTTGTTTTCTTACTCTGCACCTATTTGTATTTCAGTGGTTGCTCACGATTCTGCAAGCAAGGAGTGCAAGAGGAGAATGGCTGAAGCATATGCATTGAACCAGAAGTTGACTGGCTTGGTGAGCGAAGAAGATTTAAGAAACTTGAGGAGAAAACTGGAGAAGGACGAAAAGCCAGAGGTAAAAAATAAACGGCAAAGAAAGCTAATTGGCTGAGGTCTATGTCGGTTGTCCGACCCTCCTCATAGAAAAAACGGATCCCTTGTATTTGATCCCACCCAACCCCACATTCCTCATACCCCTTTTGAGTTTGATGATACGAACGCCTGCTGACAAAGAAAGATTCTACTTAAATTTGGTAGGTTTTCAGAAGTTCAAGGTTGTAAATGAGCCAACGCCGGAACTGAATGTCATTGTGCCCAAGTTTGGCTTGTGTAATTTTTCCCCAGCTCGAGTGAGCTTAAAAATTGCAAGCCCGATACCGAGCTCGAGCTGTTTCGAGCTATTTTAATACTAGGTTGGTTTGATTGCACAAATGTTTTACCCCTTGGTAGTGCATGTTAGTAAAAGAATCTAAACTCGATGTTAATAGAGCTCTCTTTATCAATCAAAAGAAGGTGAAAAGACTATCCAGTCTATTGATTGCATAATATTTTACCCTTTGGCAGTCCACGTTAGTCAAAGAATCTAAATTATATATTAATATAACTCTCTTTATCAATCAGAAGAGGATGAAATGACTATTAGTCTACTATTACAACAAAAGAGTTAAGGGCAGTAATGTAATTTTACAAAATAAAAGGTTGTTTTCTGTTTAAACATCATCTGCAGGTTACATGTAATTTTAACATCTCTAATTTAAAAAACAAATTTAAAAAAAATTAAACTTCTCTCTCCACTCCAACATTCTCTCACTCTCTTCCGCTCTCCTTCAATTCTAAAAATAAAAATAAAAAATTTCACATACACATTATGTGTGGACATATACTAGTATATATAACATAAACAACGCAACACAAAATTTTCAAACACAACACTTGAAATAGAGCCCGATAGCAGGTTAGGTCATCCGACGTGGTTTCTTTAGAAGTAAAAGAAAACTGGAGGGTACAATGTTTCAAAAGCAATAATTCAACACCTTATCTTCATACAAGGAAACATCTTGCATAAAATAAACGTATAGCAATATCTTACCTCTAAAAAGTTTTGAAGTAGATACTAACACAAATGAACAGTTCTGCAATGAGCCTTGGTTTTTCAAATTCTGTATGTGATTTAAGCGACGATTTAAAAGTCTCATTTGACTATTTTTACCGCACCAGGATCCTCGCCGGATCCATTCCCTAGGGATCCCGCAATTCTATCCGTTCATTGTATATCGTGCGGTCAGTTTTCGTTAGGTACTATTTACTTTTGAATTTTAAAATTTAAAATTTAAATGATTTCTGACCGCACGATAGAAGATGAACGGACAGAATTGTGGGATCCCTAGGGAATGGATCCGGCGAGGATCCTGATCCATTTTTACCATATTCCACAAAAAAGAAGAAACTTTATCAAAACTGTCATTTCTAGGTTTATCTTTTTGTTTTGTTAATTGAATTTGTTGAATTTGTGTCTCTAAATACGTATTAGACAAGAAATAGAAAAAGTATTATTCTTGTAACACATTTAATCAAGAGTTGATGACATGTATTTTTTTAATTTATTATTACATGTCAAGCTTGAATGATCGAGCCGAGTTCAAGTTTATTTTGAGCTGCTCACTGCCAACCACAGCCCAAACCTGGTGCAAGCTCGAAGTGTTTTGAGCCGGTTTACAATCCTAAATGAGTTAGTCAAGTTACTTTCACAAAGAATAAGATCATATGCATTGAAAGCTGTACTTACATAAGGTCAAATGATATCCAAATATAATAATGCTCGTTTTGTTTAAAAATGCTCATCCTTTCCGTCTCAAACTGCTCGACTCAAGTTTCTTTCAATTGGGAAGAAATGGCTAAACAATCTTCATTGGAAACCTAACCAAGAGTCCATTTTACCGAAGGTAAAAATGACAGGACCCGTAAACATCCCATCCCAAATTGGCAAATTCCAGCACGGGCACCCCAACTTCCCACGTGCGAGGTGAATCCCTACCCGCAAAGACCCGGCTCCATCATCCTCTCTTCCGGACAAGCCCGAAGACCCGTTGGACTCCTCCCACCCAGCCTCCCACCATTTTCCCACCCCTAAGCAAATCCCCATTTTCTCGAGAAACAAACAGAAAATTATCACAAAAGGAGATCAAGAGATCCAATCTCTTCGTCTCCAACACCAAAGGGGTGGCCTGACATTAAAACACACTCACCACCACAACAATCAGAACCATGTGGCGGAGACTGCTCTCTTCCTCTCAGCTCAAAACCCTAACCCTAGCCGCCGCCGCTCCATGCCGATCGGCTGGTGGACCCGCCCTGTCTCTCCTCCTCAAGCCCCTTCCTGTCCTTCCTAGCTACTTCAGCATCACTGCCGAAGCTGGTAATCTCTTCTTCTTCCTCATCGCAGACCCTTGTTTTTCCTCTCAGATCTTTGTCCGATGAGCGGGATTTTGATTTGAGTGTTTTGTTGCAGTGACGACGGGTGTGAAGAAGGTTGAGGACGTTATGCCCATTGCCACTGGCCACGAGCGAGAGGAGCTTGAAGCTGAACTTGAGGTAACACTTTTTTTTAATTAATTTATGATTTTGATCATTTTTTTTCCTGAGGAGACTGTTTGACTGCTGAGAAAATGTAGGAAAAAATGAGTTAGTGAGCAAGTGACAAATTGTACCTATTTCTTTGGAATTAACTTAACTAGTTGAAATCTGATTGACGATTTACACTTTCCTGTGTCATTTTCATTAACCAATACTTCGTTGGGTTTTAGAAGTTTGATGCATTTTCTTGATCTTTTTCCTCAGGGAAGGGATGTTCTCGAAATCAACTATCCTGTTGGTCCTTTTGGCACAAAGGTCAGTGCTATCTCGTGAAATTTAGATTGCGTAACAGTTTCAAAAGTTATCTGTCACTTGATTTGTGGAGCCTTCTGCTATGCTATATGACGGTCAGCTAGAAATATATCATGTGGAACTGGAAACGGATTATTCCTGTAATAGTATTATTTTGGAACTAGAATTGGAAACGGCTGGTCACCGTCCCGATTAATCCCTAGGCGTTTTAAAAATAAAAAAGGCCACCTAGACTCGCCCAGGACCCTGCCTAGGTTGACATAAGCGGCTAGGCGGACCTAGGTATGCCTAGGCTGTCTGGGTGGTTTTGTGACTTTTTTTTTTGCTTTTTTTTATTTATTTAAGAAAATGACTTCTGGTCGCGACTCTCACTTATAAAGAAAATAGATAACTTCCATTTTGCATTTTATGTTTTCAATAAATTGTTGGATACATGGATGAACACTCATTATGTGCTTGTTCCCCATATTTTTACTTTTTACTATGTTCTTGTACTTTATAATTTATATACCATTCTATTTTGCAATTTATGTTTCTCAGTACAATTATGTATAGTTTTTTAAATTTAAGTAAAAACTTATTTGTAAGTTATATAATAAATTTAATTAAAATATAAAAAAAACCTCCTTGGCGCCCGCCTAGTCCCCTACCTCCCGCTTGATTAGCGCCTAACGCCTTTTAGAACCTTGAATTTTATAAAATAGTTTCAGTTCTTCTATTTAAGCATATTCTTTTATTAAATAAAAAGATATGCATACCTGTTAGTGTTAATTTTCATAATTCCTAATTGGACAGCATATTAAGATTTTTACTTTTGTAAATAATAAATTATTTACATGTACATTGTTCTGGGTTGAACTAAGGAGATAATATAAAAAGTTAAAAACTGAAACCTCAAAGCATCTATGGAGATAATATAAAAAGTTAAAAACTGAAACCTCAAAGCATCAAATGCGGTAGTGGCTTAAATGGACCAACCAATAGGGCTTCGGTTCAAAGTTCAAACATCTACAATCTGAGGCACATATCAAAATCATATTTTTGAAGTAAGTATAGAAGTCATTCTACTTTAATTCTGGTTTTGTAGCTAAAGACCAAGATGTATTCTTGGTAATGGGTTTGGACTGGACTGGACTGATTGAGTCTGGTTTCCGGAAGCCATGCAAATGAATGATCCAGGATTATGCAATAGGTTATTTCAAATTTGTGTGGGAGGTTCAAGTCCTGACAACTTTAGAATACCAAAATAAAAATTAAAAAAATGATTGTTTGGTTAAGGTTGCTATTTGGTTAAAGTTTATGCAGCCCTTTTAAGTGCGATATTGATTGTTGTTGTGCTAATTTGTGTTTTGTTTTTTTTTTTAAGAGAGAGGGAGGGAGGGAGAGAAAAGGGGAGGGGGTGTTGAACTAGTTTTGGAGTATACACACGTACTGTTTTTGTAAAACATATAGTTGATCACCATCACAATTTTCTTTTCAGATAAATTAAATGAACACATACTTTGTATAATTACATAATGTAAGCACTGTTTGGTACCACTCCTTAATTTTTGTAAATGTCCCTAATTCGTCCCAGTTTGGCTCTTTACAGAGAAATGCTCAATTTGAGTCTATCGGGCATGGACTGGAAGAGAGAAGAGTACTAATTGTTTTCATATATTTGATTTTATGAGAATTGTTTGTCTCTGAAGAAAAATGGAAACGAATCTGGATTTGATTTTTGGTGGTGGGAAACTGAACTAAATCAGTTTCTATCCTTATCATTAGGTTGCAATTTATATGTTCTTAACCTTCTTTAAGGGAGGGGGAAGGATTAATTTAATCTTGATTTTGCCACAAATGTTTTGATGTGTATACTTGTCTCTAATTTTATTATAAAGGAAGGGGGAAAGAGAGATGAAATTGTAACTTATGTATTTTTGGCTTTTAGGAAGAACCTGCGGTTGTCAAGTCCTATTACGACAAGAGAATAGTTGGATGCCCTGGTGGTGAAGGCGGTGGGTACTTCTATCTTCATTGTTTCTCTTCTCTCTGTGTGCATATGTATTCTTGCTCGCTGAATCTTGTAAAAAAAAATTCTTTTGGATTATGTTGCTATCAGTTTGATGTTTTTTTTTGTCGGTATTTTAATTGCAGAGGATGAGCATGATGTTGTGTGGTTTTGGCTGGAGAAAGGCAAGCCGCATGAATGTCCAGTGTGCTCACAATACTTTGTGGTAAGTGGAGGCTTAAACTTGATGTGATAATTTTTTTTCTGCTCCCTGATCTGGACCGGATGGAAACAAATCTAAATCCAGATATGGACTTTTACGTTGTTACATGGATTATGATCCAACGGCATGTGGGTCTACATGAAGACACGTGCACGTGTGAGATGGGTCGGGGGACTGCAACTCCACATGTTGTGATGTCATGGAGATGGTAGCTCTAGAAATAGAAGAGTGTTTGAGCTCACGGGCATCTATAAGCTGAGCTTCATAGGTTCATATCTACCATGGTTGGAACAACTGGTAGTGTTTTGTTCCACAACCTTCATTATCGAAACGCTAAAGATGGTAGAGTCAATCAGTTCCATGCAACGCAGGTTATGCGTGAAATACTTCCAGTCAAATCCTATAGGGAATCATAATGTTCTTACATCATTTTTCGTTGTTCATGCAGAGCTGCTTATTTGCTTCAAGTTATGCAGAATTGATCTAATTTATTTCATCTGATATCTGATGCTTAACAGCTTGAAGTTGTTGGACCCGGTGGATCTCCAGACCATTCCGATGACCATCACTGATTTGAATTGACCCAAATTCAGGGGGAGTTGGAGAGACGATATCCAGTGTACGCCGCAGCTTTGACTTTCAAAATTGGAAGCCTTCTGTTTTTGTTTGGTTGATTGATGTCTTACTTTTGTAATTTGTGGCTGTTGCTTTTGCAACATTTGAGATAGAATCTCTGTGATAATTTAGACACAGGGAAACACCAACTTTTGGAACAATATAGATCCTCTTGTAAGGACGCCCTTCTACGCATTTTCCAAAATAATTGATGGGTATTAATGCTTGTTCATTCTTGTTCCCAACTTGGTACTTCCCCGGTCTGAACCGCTTTAAGAAAAAAGTAGGTAATAAAATTTGACTGGTTCAAAAGAAAATTAATCAAACAAAAATTGTCAAAAAGTAGAGCCTTCTGATTGGTTCTGATGTATGATGTATATGTTGGTGTTCCGAGTATGTTGAAAAATCTTTTGAATTCTTATAAGAAGGATGTGTACTCTCCATATAAGAGAGTCCAACGTTGGAGAGTGCCTGCAAGCTCTTGGGGAAGCCATGGCCAAACCCTCCGAACCAACTGCCACCTTGTCGTGTTATTGTCAAGGTGTATGGTCATTGTCACGAGCTTAGGAGTGACCGTTGGAGTACAGAATGCAAGAAGCATCCCCTTCAACAAAATAAAGGTTTTGGGATTGAGTTGCGGGTTCCTTTTGAGGATGGTCCGTCATGGTCGTCAGATATTTTTCGATGAGGCGCCGTTATAATTTTCAGTCTAGCTTGGTCTCATTTGTTGAAATATTGTGTATGTTGTATGATGCACAAAATATTGTGTCCGCCTTGAAGCTCTTCGTTCTTAGATGAAGCTTCAAGGCGCGTTGCAAGCAGTTATGTGTTGCATTTCCCCTGACCTTGACTGGTGCAGCTCTCAAGTGATTCAGGAATAGGCTCAAACCCAGGTCTGTTGGTTCTTTCACGCAGCTGTACAAATCATTTGTCAGCCATTTTTTATGGGATCAGGCGTTTTCAATTACAATCACCAAGCCGTTGAATCTCCATTCACTAGAGAAGTCCTTGAGGCACATTTACGGCGCAGCCGTAAGAGATCAAGGCTTACTCAGGTGAAGGGGGAGGGGACCTGCAGAGCATCTCAATACAATATGTTTATTTATGGGAGCACTTACTAGCGGAGCTTTCCCATTGACCTTGGCAGGTGCAGCTCGAAAGTGTATATACAGTTTCTCAGCAGGAATCCTGCTCAACTGTAGCCAAAATGGGATATGAATTTTCATTGTTCTTCCATTCTTTTTGTTCGGAACACGAGTTTTACAAAATAAATACACGATCTTTACCAGGGAAAAACACAAAACCTTACAACTTAGATTGCAAAGACAAGGACACGGATACGAAGACATGTGACATGGCGATATAGGAACATGGCAAATCTTAAAAAATAAGACACGAAGACGGCTTAGATACGGCGAATAAAATATATTAAATGTATGGTAGATATTGTATATATTAAAAATAATAATATAACAAAATAATATAACAAAATAATCATGTTCATCAAATTCATTCATTATATATAATAACTAAAATAACCACAAACATAATAATTAAAACAACACAAGTATTAGAGACTGAAGTTAGGTTAGGTCGGGTTGCTTTTAGGCTTTAGTTTTCGGTTTTCCAAATTGACCACATGTTTCATTGTTTCCAAAATTGACTCAAAATAGTTTTCAAATTTACGAAAATGCTCCTACCGTATCTTGACTAGTGTCTTGGCCATGTCTAACCTGTTGACCGTGTCCAACCCTTGTCGTGGACGCGGCGAAGTGTCTGACACTCCAACACTTCAAGATTTCAGAGTGTCCATGCAACCTAGTTACAAGAACAGCAGGACACTCTGACACTTTAAAATTTCGAAGTGTCCATGCAACCTAGTTTACAAGAACAACGGGGTCAGACAAAATACTTCGTCATTTGGCACGAGGAAGTCTTAATTTGTCAAACGAAGTCTTTTTGGCGAAATATACTTTGAAACTTACCAGTCCATATGAATCAATTAATATAAACGAAAGATAAAAATCCTTCTTATGCCACAAATTTTTAATGTGCGGTGGCCCAATTTTTTTTCTTGTATTGTGACTCACTAACAAGTATCACTATTGTCACTGGATAACATGTAGTAATAATAGTGTATTATCAGTAACATTCGACATTCATGTTATCATGAGTGCTATATAAATTACAAGTGTCTTATTACACGATGTGTATTGTATATGAAGTTTGATGAATTTTCATATACTTTCAAATTCAGATGCATTCAAAATAAACTTTTATAAAGTCTGTTGATGCACAAAACCGGAGGGGTCTTGGAACAACGTAAATCCGACCGTGAATCTGCAAAAAAGTAAAGAACACAAGATGTATCATGGTTCCTTCTAATGTTTGGGCTACGTCCACATTGATATTGTTTTTCTTTGAGAGGATTGTGAGGGAGAGAGCCTCTGTAATGTGAGAGTAAGGGTTTTCTTCCCAGGGCCTCAGAATTGGCCCCCCTTAATGAGGAGAGTGAGGAGTCCTTTTATAGAATAAGAGTTCATCACTTATTACATATTTGCCCCTTCATTTATTACATAATTACATTTGAGTCCCCCGAGTACTTATACGAGATCTAAATACGGATGCCCTAAGTATGGTACAAATAGTAGTCTCCCAAGTCTTCAGTCAAGAGAGTCTTTTGGCTGGAGACTTAAAATTTAGTCCATGTGTGGGCCGAAGTAACTAGATGTCGTCTAGAACTGATACTCGATACGAGGCGGTGCCCAATCTGAAATAATGCTCAACTAGAAGTAGCACATGTTGTGAGGCTGCTCTACTTGTGGCTTATGTTGCCTTGGTTGGCTCGGCTTGTGACGTTGAAGGTGAGGGAGTCCCTTTTATAGAACAAGGGCTTGCTCCTCAATACATAAGTGATGGGTTAGGAGTGATGCTCGTGGCGATGCGGTTGCTCAGCAGGCGGTGATGCTCTCTAATGAAGGTGAGGGAGTCCCTTTTATAAAATAAGGGCTCACTCCTCAGTACATGAATAATGGGTTAGGAGTGATGCTCGCGGCGAGGCGATTGCTCAACAGGTGGCGATGCTCTCTAATGATGGTGAGGGAGTCCCTTTTATAAAACAAGGGATCGTTCCTCAGTACATGAATAATGGGTGCTCTCTAATAAAAGTGAGGGAGTCCTTTTTATAAAATAAGGGCTCGCTCCTCAATAAATAAATAATGGGCTAAGTCCCCCAAGTATTTTTTATGAGGCCCAGTTGAGGCCCAATATATGGTACATAATGTAGTCCCCCAAGTCTTCAGTCAATAGAGTATGTTGGCTGGAGACTTCAAATTGAATCCATGTATGGGCCGAAGTGGCGGTTGTTCGGAGGCGGTATTTGTATACCCTGCACTGAAGCTTTGTAGGTGAAGCTTTGCAAGTGAAGCTTTTGAAGCTGGAACTCTGTTAAATGAAGCTTTCGAAGCTGGAACTCTGTTAAATGAAGCTTTCGAAGCTGATTGACATAAGTGATGCTCGTGAATGTTTATGTTAATTGACATGAGTGATGCTCATGGATGTTGACATGAGTGATGCTCATGAATGTTGACATGAGTGATGCTCATGAATGTTGGCATGAGTGATGGTTATGAATGTTTATGTATGATTGACATAAGTGATGCTCATAAATGTTTATGTATAATTGATATGAGTGATGCTCATGTACAATTTTGGAGTACTAAACGTACTTTTGATCACCTAGTGGGTGATAATAGGGGCAGGCTGCCGAATAATTTTGGAGTACTGGGCGTACTTTTGATCACCTGGTTGGTGATAAGAGCGGCAGGCTGCCGAATAATTTTGAAGTACTGGGCGGGAGTACTGGGCGTACTTTTGATCACCTGGTTGGTGATAAGAGCGGCAGATTGCCGAATAATTTTGGAGTATTGGGCGTACTTTTGATCACCTGGTTAGTGATAATAACGGCAGGGTGCCGAATAATTTTGAAGCCATAGGGTCTGGCTCTTTTGGGCATAGGGGGCTTTCGCCCTCCACATAACATTCCACCCCATTATTTTGGGCTTTGCCGTTTTTTTTACTACCCTCTGATGGGGTTATATAGATGTCTCCGAAAGATAAGAGAAATAAATTACATCATTCAAAAATAAATCCGACCCTCTGCTCAATGGGTCACGCCCATAATTCTTTTTTCTGCATGCCATCACCACCGCAATTATGTCTGCTTCTTTTTATTTTCTTTTGCTCTCTGCTTTGCTTTTGCTTTTGTTTCCCTTTTTCTGCTGCATGGTCCACGAGTCCACCCCCAAGGCTCCATAATATTCTCCCACATTACAATTTGTGCTTTCTTTAATAGTTCTAAATTGTTGGTGGACTTGGTGCCGAGAAAATAATCCATTTTTTGGCACCACTATTTGAATTAGTAGTTTGGCAACCTTCGTAGTCTCTGATGAGCATCACAGCTCTCATTGTCTTCCTTTATTGTTGTCACTTCGACCCTACTCTTTCTTCTTTTTGACGAAATAAGGGTAATTCCTTTCTCTTCCATCTTATTAAAAGCTGAAAGAGCATTACTTGTATTGACGTTTCCCACCATCTCACTCACTTTAGTTGCAGTCTTCGCAGACTGAGCACGTGCTTTGAGGGTATCTTGCCTCCTGTATCTTGCTTTCTAAAAGCCGTGTATTAGACACAAGATTATCAACAACAGCTTTTCGTTGGTCAAGTTGAGATTTCAAAGTGGGAGCATGTGCAGCCTGGTCAAGATATATCTTGCTTTCCAATGGTTTTTTCAGAAAAAGTGGGAACATGTGCAGCCTGGTCAAGATATATCCTCCTCATTTTTCTTTTTCTTACTTTTGCTTTTCTTTCTTTTTCTCGTGAAACCCCCACATTCCCATGTAAGCGTCGTACACCTCGACGCCGGAGCTGGTGGGACCGAGGCAGTGGAATTGCATGATCTCGTTTCTGTCCGCGACGCACTGCGCCTTCACAGGCTCCCTGTACTCCTTAAACCGGGCAACGGTCTTGGACTCGTTCTGGGCTTTAAGAATCATCTCGATCCGACTCGAAAAATGATCCAGCTAGTGGCAATGAAGGTGGAGGAGAATGAGGAACAGTTCCAGTTGTGGGGCCCTGGTAATTAGGGTTAGAATTGTTAGGAATGACACAGAGATGCAGCGGCGGAGGACTGGAGGATACAATCTCGTGAGTCTCGTCCATCTTCACGCACACGCCCACTCTCTCTTTCTCTGTCTTTTAGATTCAGGGGAGCCTTGCGCTGTCGATGAGGGCTTTTAGCAGCGGCGGTTCTGACTCGATCTCGGGCGACCTTAATACTCCAGTGCAAGCTTCTTACAGTGACCACACCAGGGAGCGTAGAACTCGACGAGAGCGGCGCAATCTTGACCGACCTCCTTCTAGAAGTTGTCATCCATGAGCGCAACGATAAAAAACAAGCCAGATGAAAGCTGCTTCAGAAACACAACCCTCTTCCCCATGAACCCGGCAAGAATGACAACACGGCACCAGGAGTAATGATAGCCTTGAGCCTTGTGAGCTTGGCCCTTGTTGACGAGAGGAATCAGATATGGGTTTCTGACCACCACTACAATGCTCGGCTCCGGCGTCATTGCTAACACACGAAGGTAAAGGTGAAGATTCTTTCTCTTCTACCAGTCGTTCGCCGTCTACGAAAGGCAAGATCTTCTCGTCACCACCTTCTGCTAGAACCTTTGCTCCTTGTGCAATTCTTCCCATGGCAGCATCAGCAAAATTGGGGCTTGTTTTTAAGTGCTGCCATGTGTTTCCGACGAGATCCTTCGCCTTCTTTGTAGCTTCCATAGGATCAACACTTAATGGGGCTAAACAGGAACACTTGAACCTCTCGGTAAACGATGTCGTCAAGAGACTAGGCTTGGTGAGAGATCGAGCCATGTTAGGATAGGATTCCAGAACCGGCGGGAGGTCCTCCGTCCAGTAGTAGAACTCTGACAAGTCGAGCTTTGAGAATGACTAATAGGTCGAGAACAGAGGATTAAAGTCGGTGCCGAGGGGTGATTGGGGTCGTTAATGCCAGCAGACAAGCTAGATGCAGCACAATCCCAGCCACAAATGGGAGACGATCTGGACGATAGAGGGCGATCGGGAGTAGACTGTGAGTGAGGTGACGAATGGGAAGGCGTCATGGAGGCATTGGGTAAGGAGAAGAGGGACAATATTGGTGGTGGTGTTGACAATGTTGTTCTTTTTTAGGCCTTTGAAAGCTTTTTTAGTATAGACCTTGCTCTCCGTGAACCTCTGTTTCTCTCTGGCTCTATCACCTTCTCCTACTGTAGGCCCCGAAGCCATCACCTTGACAGTATAGATCTGATGGATGGCTGAGATCAGTTGGAGGTCAATGCCCAATTGGTTGTGTTGTCTGTCTCTGTGATTTGCTTGTGGAATTGGAGGCTATTGGTCAGCGGATTCAAGAGAGATGCACCTGAGTTTATCTTTCTCTCTGTAGATTGAATGGGTGTGTCTCTGGGTGTGGGTGTTGGGTTTCTACAAATTCAAGGCGGAGGTGAAAAAATGAAAGAGAACCGACACAACTTTTCGTATTGTTTCCCATAGACGGTGCTAGATGTTGATGCACAAAACCGGATGGGTCTTGGAACAACGTAAATCCAACCGTGAATCTGCAAAAAAGTAAAGAACACAAGATGTATCGTGGTTCACCCCAATGTTTGGGCTACGTCCACACTGATATTGTATTTCTATGAGAGGATTGTGAGGGAAAGAGCCTCTGTAATGTGAAAGTGAGGGTTCTCTTCCCAGGGCCTCAGAATTGGCCTTCCCTAATGAGGAGAGTGAGGAGTCCTTTTATAGAATAAGGGCTCCTCACTTATTACATATTTGTCCCTTCATTTATTACATAATTACATTTGAGTCCCCTGAGTATTTATACGAGATCTAAATACGGAAGCTCTAAGTATGGTACAAACAGAGTCAATAAAATGTAAGAATATGTTTAAACGCTCAAAGATCAAAGGTAAGTTAATAAATCAGAACATTAACACACACTATATGGGCTCTATAAGAGCACTACAGAAAGAGCGCACTATGAAAACGCTATAAGAGCACGATAAGAGCTCTACGACAGCACTAAATCTAAACCTTGTAATTCGAATAAGAATGAAAACATACCTATAGAGATCGATGAACTTTGAAGCCGTAGTCGATACCGGTATCTTTTGTGAGAGCACAGTACAAACAATTCATGTGATTCTTCTATTAGAATCCATGCATGTATGAAACTGATAATCCTTCTCAAAATAAGGACTAAATATATCTCCCTACGTTGGAACTTTTCTATATCAGTAAGAACAAAATAGCCGGCCTAAAGACTTGGATTCATGATCAAATTCTAACATACAAGTCGCCTTAATCACCTTTTCAAATAATAAAAATTTGAATGCATTAATAATTTGGTCATTAAAATACCATAAAAATCAGCATAATTCTATTAAAATCCATGATAAAAGTCTCACAAACTTCATTAAAATCCATGCAGGATTCAATTAAAATTCACATAAATTCTATGGTAGTCAAGCAAACTCTCTTAAATTCCTGTCTTCATATAATTCTATAAAACTCCATCAAATTCTACATATGATACACCCCCTAGTGTTGTTGAAGTTTGTTTTAGTAATTTTTCACTAAACCAAATTATATACAAATATATTTATTTATTTATTCAACAACAAATTCTCATTCATTAGAACTTAGGAACTCTTCTATATATCGCCAAAACAAACGATAATTGACATATTTAACTATGTTTAGAAAACAAAGTAATACTTTAAAGAAATGGTATGGTTCACCATTCATAAATGTCCAGTCAATAGAGGAGAACCTGCTTCTTGCCTAGATATACTTGATGCTTAAACTTTTTTATCCATTAACTTATAGCTAGGCTGAAGTTCCTCAAGAACCCTGGACGTACCTCGTCGATTAGACTTCACTAAGGGTCTAAGTAATTAATTTTTCTAAATTATGCTTTTGGACCTATTTTTCAAGGTTAGTGAGTTGTCTCCACTTCAATCTGGTATTACATTACACTACTTTAAGTCTATGACATATAATTTGTTGTTTACTCATTTTGTAACACGTCAAAAACATCATGTGAAGCAAATGGTGAATTGCCTTGTTGGATACAGTTTCTCTCTTTAATCCATTGCATCTTTCTAACCCACTCCCTGTTTTTGACATAACGATATGTTTCCACTAAGACCAACTCCAATGGTTGGATTAAAATTCAAAATTTAAGTTTTAAACTTACCCATAGCTTCTCCAATCATTGGGCTAAAAAAAGGTTTTGGGTTAAAACCTATTTCGAGCCAAATTTAACCCAAAAAATGAGCCAAGGTTATGTGGCATTGTAAGAAGCAGAAAGTGGTGTCAAGGTCATCTGCTGAAGCTGAGTATAGAGGAATGGCACACGAAATGTGTGAAACTTCTTTGGTTACGTAAACTTTTGAGATGTCTTGGTTTTGAACCAAATTAAGGAGGTTATGAAGTTATATTGTGACAATAAATCTGCAAGGGAGATAGCATATGAAGGTTAATCAACATTTTGTCAAGGAAAACCTTAAAAAGGAAGATTATGTCTATACCATTAGTGAATTCAGAAGAGCAGCTGGCTGATGTTCTTACTCATGGAGTAAGTAGTAAAGTTTTCCAAGACTCAATTATCCAGCTGGGCATGTATAATATCTATGCACCAACTTGAGGGAGAATGTTGATTTGAGTCTTAATTGTGAATATTCTAGGAGTCATATTTTAGGAAGGATTAGAATTTTTAATCTTTATATTTAATTTCAGTACCCTTGTAATTGCATTCGTTGTAGAATAAGGAATATGTACCTATATATTGTAACCCTAGAGGATGACTAAAGTAATGAAGTATATTTACCATATTTCTTCTTAAAAGCTCAACTACATCTCTAAATCTAAACCTTGTAATTCAAATAAGATAGAAAACATACCTGTAATCGATGAACTTGAAGTCTTAGTCGATAGCGATCCTTCTCTCCGTCAAAAGTTTAATGCTTAACCAATATCTTATGTGATGAGAGCACAGTACAAACAATCTATGTGATTCGTCTATGAGAATTCATGCATGTATGAAACTGATAATCCGTCTCAAATAAAGACCAAGTATAACCCTTTACATTGGAAACTTTTCTATATCAGTAAGAACAAAATAGCCGGCCTAAAGAGATCAAATCCTAACATAAAAGTCACCTTGCCACGGTCATAATCACCTTTTCAATAATAAAAACTTGAAAATAGAAAAGCGTATTAATAAAGGGGTGTATATTCACGCACCTCTTTTTACTTCTCCCACACTTTTTTAGTTTTCGGCCGTCGGATCGGATGGATTAAAGAAGATCAACGGACAAAAATTAACAAGGGATGTGTGAGAAGTAAAAAATGGTGTGTGGATAACACACCTCTTAATAAATTGGTCGTTAAAATATTCATGATAATATATCCGCATAATTTTATTAAAATCTATGATAAAAGTCTCATAAACTCTATTAAAATTCATGTAGGATTCAATTAAAATTCACATGAATTATATGGAAGTAAAATAAACTTTCTCAAAATTCATGTTTTCATATAACTCTACGAAACTCCATCAAATTCTATATACCTCTAAGGTTGTCGGAGTTTGTTTTAGTAATTTTTCACTAAACTATACATATTTATTTATTTATTCAACAAAACAAATTTTCATTCACGAAATTAGAACTTAGGACCTCATCTATATGTTGCCAAAAAAAGGATAATTATTTAACTAAGTTTCGAAAACAAAGTAATACTTTAAGGAAATGGTATGGTTCAATTCATAAATGTCTAGTCAATAGAGGAGAACCTGCTTCTTGCCTAGATATACTTAATGCTTAAATTTTTTGTCCATCAACATATAGCTAGGTTGATGTTCCTCAAGAACCCTGGATGTCCCTCTCGTAGATTAGACTTTTGTTTGTGCAATCCAGCTTTGCAAATGAAACAAACAAACATAGTAACTTGTGAGCTGCATTGGTTTCTAAAACTTCGAAAGTTGCTGCCTCTCCAAATTTTATACTCATATTTTAGTAGGATACTTTGTCCAAAATTTCAAAAGTGTCAATTTAAACCATTTGCAGCCTTCAATAAATCTATAATGAACTGAATTAAATAAACTCCAATAACAGATCACTAGTGCCAACAGCATATTGTTGTCTGTTTTAAACAAATCTGTAGTTAGTATAAACCCAGTTGTCTAATCGACAATGATTCTTCCTCTATGGGAGTGTGGGAAAAGGAAGGAGTTGACAAGGAAAAAAGTTGTGCTGCTAATCTAAAATTATTTCCATAAAGTAGGGAAAACTTTTCCTAATGCATGTTGACCTCGCAAAGTTTTTAGATGCTGCCATTTTCCTACGGCTGTTTGCCATGTTAATTAGTAGTATTTCCAGAGATGTGTGGTCAAATGTTTTAAAATATAAAGAAAATCATTCCTACAAATTGTCTTGTACGTTCATAACTCTCAACATTTTGATGGATGTGCTAATGATAATTTGGTATCAGAGTTTAAATTTTGTGAACAATTGGGCGATACAAAAACTTTAATGGATCCAAAGTTTATCTAAAACTCTACAATTGCATGCATGCATAAACAATTGACACTAAAGTATTATGTTTTTCCTATTTGTGATTTCTCTTGCTATGTAAATTGTACATTAATCTATGCAGAACCTAAAATGTTCTAGTTATCAAATTTGCAGAAAATATTCACAAAGTTAAAGAAAGAAAAAACAAATTAAAGGAGAGAAAGTTAAAGGAAACCTTCATGCACATCACCATGTTGCATGGATGCTGCATCTTAGTGGTGCATAATGTGCTTTGGACCCTAACCTAATTCTCTATGAAGCCTCGTAGTAAGTAATTGGTGCTTCTTCTTATTATCAAATTTATCACATTGAAAGCAGGATTTATTCCTGGGCCACTTTCTGAGTGACCAACTACAAAATAATTTGGAAAACAGGAGGAAAAAAAAGAAGATGTTAGAACTTCTGTTTGGATAACAGCATTTGAGGTTAAAGTATTGGAATATGAGTTAATCATAATTAAACTTCTGGTTTTAACTTGCTTGTTGCCAAAGGAAGTAACTGACGATGTGATAACAGTTTTTGGGTTTTTTATCTGAGGTTAAAAAATTATTTTCAATGTTAGAGTTAAGTCAATAAACATTTCATGATATGGGAAATCTTTTGAAAAGTGATTTTGATCTTAGCTGAAGCGTAAACATGAAATAGGGGGACAAGTTCAGAGACCATTGATTTTGATCATGATGTATTCAACTTTGGACTTATTCTTTGGCTCTTTATATGTACGTCCCTCGTCATTTTTGTTTTCATAAGTGTTACCAGAGCATCTCCAGGAGCACTAGCTATATTTTTCTTGATTTAGTTAGTCTTTGATTGCAAATTGTTTTCGCTAGTCAGTTTAAATTAGCATCTTACAATACTAGCTATTACAAATAATTTGTAAAAGTATCACATTTGACCTATCATATTTGTATCATCTTTCTAATAGAGATGAAAACTGCTGATATTAGTGCGCCCTATTTATATTAGAGATGTGATACAAATGTAGGAGAGTATGGGCCAAAAAGAGGAGATAGAGTGCAACTGGTGAGTTTTAACATTATTTAATGTTTAATATTTTGCTATTAGCAAAAAAACTGTTTAACATTTTGCTAAACTATATCTCCTCTTAGCTAAATCATGCAAGTTAGCAACTATTCGCATAGCTATTTTAAGATGAAATATAACTACTCTCTTGGAGCAAGGTTTTAGTGATTTTAGGTTAGAATAGCTAAGCAATGTGGTTTAGCTAGTCCCTTGGAAATGCAAAGAAAGATGGACTTCGGTAAGGGTCTAAGTAATTTTTTTTTTAATTATATATGTTTTTGGACCTATATATTATTCAAGACGAGTGAATTCTTTCCACTTCAATTATCTGGCATTACAAATCCACATATAAATATGTGTGTTAAACTAATTAACACTACCTTAAGTCTATGACATATAATTATGTTGTCTATCATCATATTATAACACATTAAAAACATCATGTGAAGCAAATAGTGGATTGCCTTGTTGGAGAAAGTTTTTCTCTTTAACCCTTGCATCTTTCTGACCCACTTCCTCATTTTGACATAACACAGTATATTTTCACCAAAGGAATGTGTAATAAATTGGTATCGAACTCATCATTTATGAGATTTGAACCTAAGACCTATCAATTAAATAGTGTCACTAGACTGTAGTACTAAATGACACCCACTCCTTTTTTAATCTTAGCTTAATAGTAATATCGGTGGTAATAAAATTATAAATTAGAAACATCGCTAAAAAAATTCTTGTGATTTTGGTTGTCTTCTCTAATGAATATGAACAAAAACTCTTAAAAGGTGGGGGTTTAATTGTAGTGGAAAGTAAGAAAGTTGGCAATTGGCAAAGGTGATGGAAGGAGAGAAAAAAGTTTACTTACTTTTCCCTTTGTCTCTTTCATATAACTAATCCAGGTTGGTGATCTATGCACAAATCTTTTTGGAAATATAAGTTATTACAGCATAGTGTGTGTGTATATATACATACAATTTTATGCCAATATTATATATATATATATATCTCCGTATCAATATTGTATAGATACAATAAAAAAAAAGAATATAAATTTTAAGGGGAAAGGAATACAAGTGAGAGAGATCACCTGGAGGCTGAATGGAACCCAGTTCGTCAGTTTCTTGGCTCTTTTCCACAGGTGAGATTTTTCACTAGTTTATTTCATATTTTGAAACTGAGCACTAGAATGTAGACGGAAAAAAAAAAAAAGGAAAACTGGAACACTAGAAAAATTTTAATTGTGGTTAATGGGTATCCATCAAATCAATCATGAAAAATTCGTTAACTAATGATTGGAAAAAATATATTTTTCTTGTACAAACTTGTGTTATTCTTTCTTTCAGCAATATTCTTTTCAGTTTATGGTGTTGCTGTTGGGTTTTTGCTTTACTTCTGGCCGCTGCCCACAAGCAAGAAGCATAGATTCCTCTCTCTCTCTCTCTCTCTCTCTCTCTCTCTCTCTCTGTAGATGTTATCTGTCTGTCTTTGTTGCAAGAGCTCTCTCTCTTTCTAAAGAATGGATGAATGTGCTCAACTTTGGCATGGATTCTCTCTGCTATCTTCCTACTTTTGTCCCTTTATTTACCTCTCCTTTTCAATGATGCTTTGCTTTGCTTTTTCTCCTTTTCAGTTTCGAGGCAGTTTTTGGCGTAGCTGGTATGCATTGCAATCTTGTCTTAATAGTGATGAATGATGCATATTCTCACATGTTCTATTCCATTTTTCTCACTCTTCCCCCCAAGCATTTGCCTATAAATACACATTCCCATTCTTGGTTTTCTACATTGCAGTGCCTTCTTCTAGCTTGTTGCAATAGGCGGCCTGTTTAGCGCAGTTTACCCAAAAAACATGCAATGACGAGCTATACGCATTCTAACATGTCTTCTGGTTTGTTTCTTGCCCAGCATAGCATTAGCACTTCATTGTCTCAATTTGTTCAAGTCTATATAGATAATAGATATTACTATATTTCATTCAATTAGGCAACTCAATTTTCTGGTTTTCGCTGTCTTAAGTTTTGTGTTCTTATTATTGATTTCTACAGAGGGGGAAAAGGGTTGTTATGGTTAGTTGAGGGATCTTAAACTTGTATAGTCGCTGAGTAGCCACTTTATGTTGACAAAAATTTCAGGTAGCAGAACTGCTAGAAGAATTGAGTTTGGTAGGACACACGTGGTGAGGCCCAAAGGAAAGCATCAAGCAACAATGGTCTGGCTGCATGGACTTGGGGACAACGGTTCAAGGTATTCTTGCTTTTACCCTTTTTGTTTTTGTATTCCTTTGCCCATTTTCTGAGTGATATATCATGCTTTGCTGTGGTTCTGTATCCGGAAGACTTTCTCTTGAAGCTCTACTCTATCTAATTAGGGAAAGAAAACCTCAGCCGACTAATCTTGTATCGCATCAGAGACGACAACATGAATAGCATAAAGTTTCGAACTCAGCTGCTTGCAGCAACATTCCTCAGTTAAATACTTAAGGTCATAATTGAATTTGAGTATCAAGCGTGATTTGTCATAACACCACCAAACTTGTCTTCCTTAACTTTATCATAAGACAGATTTTTCGAATTTGGTGTTTATAACCTGACTTATCATCAACAGTCGATACAATTCTTCATTCCTTCCCTTTTATATCAACTATATGTCCTGCACTGCAAGGATGGACTTTTTGGTTTTCGTTGAAGAGAAAAAGAAAACGTGTTCAAGAATGTCAACACTTGTACATATTCTACAATTTTACAAAGGAGGGTTCCATTATAGATCTTTTCAGCATCTTTCCAGTGAGATTATCAATCGAATAAATTCAATTAAGAGAGGAGCACCGTGAGATTTTATGATATGATAGTTGTCCCTTTCGCTTCTAATCTGATCGATGGCAAGCTTAATTTGATAAGCCTTGATTTGGGAAATAGTATATGCCAAAATCATTACTGGGGGACCGCTAGTTTACTTTGTTCTCCGAGTGGGGAACCAGAAATGCACTTAATTGGTTACAAATATGCTTTCTAAGTATGGATTATTCTTGCATAATCGACACATAAACTGGTTCGGTTCCTTTTATCCTCGATATAATTATGGACTTTTTACCACCCTTGTGGTTTCGTTGCCTGTGTTGGTGCTTTCTCAACATGTTCAGAAGAGCTGCACAGGTTCCACCTGCAATTTCAGTTTTAATTTTCAGCCATTGAATTGCATGCGTGATGAATAATCTAAGACCTAAAAACTCTCATGTTATGCTCCTTCTGTCTGCAGCACATCTCAAATGTTGGAATCTCTACCTCTTCCAAATGTAAGCATATATGTGTATCCAACTATTTCTAAGTTTAAGAATTTGTATTTCTGTTGCAACTTTGTTCAACCTGTATGAAAATTAACTTTCTAATGTACAATTATGAAACAGATTAAGTGGATCTGCCCAACTGCTCCTAAACGTCCTGTGGCTATGCTCGGTGGATTTGCATGCACTGCATGTAAGATTATACTTCGGTTAGATGAACTAGTTTACTTTGCACTTCTTCATACGTTGATAATAATCTTCTGAATTATGTGATTCCTTATCAGGGTTCGCAGTTGGAGAGCTTTCAGAAGATGGTCCAGATGATTGGGAGAGTTTAGATGCTTCAGCAGCGCATATTGCGAACTTGTTGTCAACTGAGCCAGCTGATGGTACGTTCAGTTCTAAATGACGTTGTGGGATTCTTTTTCCTCCGTTTCTTACAAACCATCTTCTTTAAAATCTGCACAAGTTTTCAAGAAATTATTCAGAATTTATGCTGAATATTTTCATTTCTGAATGTCTGAAATGTATATCACGTTTTCTTGTGGCAGTTAAAGTCGGTATTGGAGGCTTTAGCATGGGTGCTGCAATGGCCCTTTACTCTGCAACTTGTTATGCTGCGGGTAGGTACGGAAATGGGAACCCATATCCTCTCAATCTGAGGGCAGTTGTTGGACTAAGTGGCTGGCTTCCAGGAGCGAGGTATGACTTTGTACGTGTTGATCCGAGTATCAATACCAAAAGAATTAAATGTCAGATAATTAAAAGGCTTGCAACTTTGTGCAGGAGCTTACGGAACAAAATAGAAAGGTCACATGAGGCTTTGAGGCGTGCTGCATCGTTACCCATTTTGCAATGCCATGGAAGCAGTATGTCTCATATAATTTTTTGCCAATACTGCAGTCTGCATTTATTTGAACGGTTTCTAGGTCACTTGATATACGTCACACCAGAAGCCATTATGCTGCACTGAAGATCATCGACAATAGTATGCGAAACTGATCACATATTTTTTGTAGGTGATGATGTAGTACCCTACAACTATGGAGAGAAATCAGTCCACTGCTTGACTACAGCAGGGTTCCGATACCTTTCGTTCAAACCCTTTGAAGGGTAAAGATTCATTTGCATCAGAAAAAAAATAAAAAAAAATCTCAAACAATACATTTTGTTCAAACCCTTTTAAGCAAATTTTCTGAGTATTTGGTTCGACATTGCAGGCTCGGTCACTACACTATCCCTAAAGAGATGAATGACGTCTCCAGTTGGCTTTCTACAAGGCTGGGGCTTGATGGGTATCGCTCGTAAATCTGACTGTTTCTGCGTGGAGCTAATGAGGAAGTAGTACGTAGCTAACAATAACGGGTGAGAAACGCACATGTACAAGTAGGTGTTGTACAAAATGGGGCATGGAGTATATGGGTATAGCTGACTGACCTTTCTAATTCCCTTTTGTGTTCTGTTCTTTCCTACAAATAAAGTTTTGGGTGTGCTTTTTGTATTCCACTTGGAGGGAGTAGAGTGAGTAGTGGTTGAATTTTGGATGTATTTTGTTTTGGTATCCGTTAATGTAATATAATTATTACTATTTTCTGAGTTCATACTTTTCCAGATACAAGTGCTATTCTACACTAAATTCATTTAAACTAGGAGGAGGAGGATTCGATCGTGGGTGCAAAAGTCTGCCTGAGTTCACAAAAGAGTAATTGCAAGTTTGCAACTCAAGTCAATGTCTGCTTGGAATTATATGATAACTGAAAAGAACTTTGATCATTTGCTAAGCACGTCTCCATTACAAAATGCTACCTTTCTAGTTTTCACAAAATCCAACATCAGCATAGAGTGATATACAATCAAGAAGGACGAAACGAACCTGCAAAATTGCCCTAAATCTTATTGCAACTGATAATTTCACCTTTCCTCGCACCATGGACACCCAAACATATCACCGAGCTTTGCAATGACATCACGAAGTAGCACTGCCTTTGAGAACAAGGCTTACCGAAATTCTGGCAATACAGAGTTAGTCTTTGGATGAGTTTGCGGAAGTGGGAAGCAGATCAGTAGCTTGTGTTGTCCAATCGTTCGTGTTGGTAGCTTTGTCCGATTATTAAGCAGATTGTCTATAATCAGCTCTAAAAGCAAACCAGAATCATGCCTTATTCGACTCCTTCTGTGTTGTCCAATTGTTCTTGTTGGTAGCTTCATCATCATTCCCAATTTCATCGATGCCTTCTTTAGAATTGCGGTTTGGAATAGGAGGAGGGAAGGAAGGCACAGCATGCAAAATGAATTTACGGTCACTTCTCAAGCCTGTTGGAGAGCTTGACCTCAACGTAGATCGGGATTGTGGAGATGACACTGCGTTTCTGGTTCGGTGATGGTGAGCTAACGTTTGCAACCTTGTTGGGGTTAGAAGTTTCCCTGAGTATCTCAGGTGTATCATCATCCGTCATTTCATGACGTGCACCAGAAGAACTCAGAAACCGGGGAACATTGCCTTCAGGTAACTGCGCTGCGACAATGACGGGTGAACGGCCCCAGTTCAAGCGTCCAGTATCGGATTGATGAAGCTGACTTGATAGCAGTTGTGATTGTGGAATTTTCCCAACGTACGTGAGATATTGGTATTCCTGATATGAACGATATTTTTGTAGCTTGAGGGAGATCACGGCGTAGAGTTGAGAAATTGACAAACCTTCATCGCATTATCGTGTTGGTCTCTTTATTGATGTTATTGATAAGCAACTTCAAGAGTTGAACAATCGTTTTAATTAGGCAAGGACATAGTTACTTCTTTGTGTGGCATGCTTAAGCCCAGACAACCTTTGACATTGAAAAGTTAGTTCATCTCTCAATTTTATCCAAAATTGATATGGAGCTAACACTTCTTGAAGATGAACTTAAGAATTATATGTATGTTATCATAATGAAATTTTTAGATTGAAAGCAATTAGTAGTCTTGCACAAAAGTTGGTGGAGGCAAAGAGGGATAAACATTATTTCTTGGTGTGCTTGCTCGTCAAATTAGCATTGATTTTACTTGTTGCAGCTTTTGTTGAAAGAGCATTTTAGGCGATGATAATTGTCAAGGATCATAATAGGATGGAAAATTAATAGTTGAATGATAGCTTGGTTGTATACATTGTGAAATATGTATTTGATTCTATTGATAATGATGTTGTGACATGACGTTTCCAAAATAAGAGAACACATAGTGGACATTATAAATGAAATTTTGATCGATTTTTGAAAGCTAGTTTTTTATCCCCATTGTTGTGAATTCCTAGCTCCGTCACTGATGAGTTCAGTAATCAACAGTGGACATGGATGGCAGTATCTGATGTTGCTACACACTTTTGGGCCATAAGAGCACTTCCAGTGTAGGAAGGTCCCCTAGGCAATAGACAACTCAAACCCCTTAAACGAAGCCTGCAATGAACAGTAACTGCAAAAGTGCATCTCCACACCTAAACTGAATAGCCAAAGCAATTCGTATTAAAATATTAGTATTTTTTATTTCATAAAATAATAAAAGATAACTTTATTTTTAATTTCAAATAATAATAAAAGATTGGTATAAGTATTTGAAAATATTGAAATGTAGTGTAAAGTAGAAGAACATGGTTAGTATTTATAGAAGAAAAAAAATATAATTTTTTATATTTTTAATTAGTTTTTTTTTTTATAATTTTTATAATTTTTATATGTTTTAATAATTTAAATTGTGACTAACATTATGGTGACGTCACATAAGTAGGGCGTTGGGCTAAACGATTATTGTCTGACTTCTCCGTCGGACTCCCCTTGGGTCCAATTGCCCGAGTGGTCTGGAGTGTTTTGGGGAGGAGCCGGGAGAGAATGGATTGGGTTACTAATCCCCAAAGCAATAAGCAACGAAGGAGTTGCTCTAATATGCACAGAGACCCGTGAGAAGCTGAATATCATGTTGAGCTGTGATGCAAGTGATTGGGTTTATGAGAACTTGAACTGATAAGCATCGATCTCTCATGAGATACGAAATTAGCTCTACTTTTACACCTATTCTTTTCCAATTCTTATTGAAATCCCCCATCATTTCATCTTTCCTTAAAATTATAATATCGGATTAGGGATTCTGAAGACTACCCTAAGAAAAATAGAACGGAGACGGAGAGAGATGATGATCAAGATGCCCCTCCCCACGTTTGAATGGCATGTGGTGCTGTTTATAGCCACATGACTAAAGACTGCATCCAGAAGAATTGAAGGGAGAGTGACTGTAAGCGGCATCGCAGAGTCAAATGGTAAGCTCAGATTGCGAGGGGTTGCAATCACAACATATGATGTAACACACTGAATTCACAATGATAGGATTTTTTATACCTACGCAATAGGGTTAAAATCACTGAAAATACTTAATTGTAGTATAATTGTTCATGCAAGGTCGTTGTCTCCAAAGATTGTTTGACTAATTTGTAATTAAATCAACTCTTAATTAACCATTAAAACAGATTTTTATCAAAGATTTGAGATGTTTGAGTTTGAAAATATTGAATTAACAATTAAAGAAACCTAGAAGTTAGAAAATAAAGGCAGCAAACAGAAAAAAAAATAAAAAACGTTTTTTGTTTGTTTTTATTAAAATCAAGTTAGGGAAAGACTAGGGTTTAGTCGTTACCGTCACAATCCTATGCAATTCTATCAATTACTTATGAATTTCCACATCCAAGCTTTGAAGGTTAGGTTCTCCTAATGCATATTTTCCTTGTGATGTTCAAGCGAAAACGTATATCTAGCATGCAATTCGTCTGTGATGTTCAAATCAAATATAAACAAGCAAGACTCACTAAACTTCGTGAAAACCCTTTGAAAAACCATGTAACCCTTAAGAGCGTGATGTTCGCCTTAAGTGAACTTACAATTACTAATCACAAGAAGCCCTTCTCAATTTCAAGGTGATGTTCCAACAAAAATTGCATCAAATTACTTGTCTAAATTCCCGAATGGTGATCAATCATTAAAATATATAGATAGTCTCCACCGCAGTGATTAATAATTCAAAGCAAGCATGCATCCGTTCATAAGCAAATTAATAAAACTACATATTCTTGCTAAGGTTCATGGCCTAACCCTAGCAAAAGAATTAGTTACATATACTCATAATAAAAATAAAAGGAAATATAATTAAAATGAATAAGAATAAAAACAAATCCAAGTAGAAAATCTTCAAGAACCCTAGCAATTCTTTCTGTCTCCAAAGTTTCCTAAAAACAAGCCTCCTCAAAACTTGTAGATGGCTAAGCAATATATCTGCTAAAACCCCACACAAACCCTAAAAAAGGTCCTTTATTCCCCCTAGGAAACTAAAAATAATCCAATAAAAATAGGAAACATAACTCTAAATTAAATGGTAAAATTCGCCTAAAATCTGAACAGCCACGTTTTGGACCCATAAGCTGCTCCAAAACTGGCCCAATATAGCTGGATTTAATATTTGGAACATTCTAAACACTTCTCCAGAAGGCCACAAACCCATTCGAGGTCATCTTGGGCTCCAAAAACGCAATTTAAGCCCAAAAACGTCATTTTCCAGCACTGCGCATCGCTCCTTTATTTTATCGCCAGAAAATAACCGTTTGGTGGAAAAATCCCAAAGTTTGAAACGATCAAGCTAAGTGACTCACGAACGTCCTCCAACTGGAATTACTACAAAATTCATCCATTTGGTCCTGTTTTGCTCCAGAGGAAGTTGAAAGTCCTATATTGAAAATACAATTCAAAGTATCAAAATTCTTCCAAAATATTAACCAAAATATACTAAGATTAGGGTAAAATATATAATATAAAATCTACTCATCACACAACACATCAATCCTTTGTAAGTTTCAATTTTACAAACTCAATAATATAAATGTTATTTATAGCTATGGTTTTTTTTTTTCACGAAATGCCCTAAAATGGATAGAGGTAGAGGTGCCCCTGCATGGGTGCGAGATGTATTTATTTGTTTTTAGGGGTGGGCTCCAAAAATTGAAATAAATAAATCGGACCGAATTGAAAACCAACTGAAAACCGAACTAAAAAAAAAAAAAACTAACTAAAACAAAAAAAAAAAAAAACAAATTGAACAAAAAATTATTGGTTCGATTCGATTTTGGTGGTTCAAAAAATCAAATTGAACCGAACCGAACCATATATAAATTAATATTTTATTTATGTTTGGTGTTCATTTTTCAAGCCCAATTCCATGTCACCATTGTGGGACCATGATTTTTCAAGGTTGAAATAAGGCTGATCCGAATACAATTACCTCAAAAGATTAGTCATGGACTTATAACCTCATCCCATTGATGTAACACATCAATCCTTTGTATGTTTCAAGTTTATAAACTCAATATTATCAAACTATAGCTACATTACATGCCCTAAAATGGTTTGAGGTCCCCCTGCATGGGTAAGAGACGCTTTATTTGTTTCTAGGGGTGGGCTCCAAAAATCGAAATCATATCGAATGTTGAAAAAAAAAACTGAACTAAACAAAAAATTATTGTTCGGTTTCAGTGTTTGGCTCAAAAACTAAACCGAATCGCACCGCATGAGATATGAATTAATATTTTATTTATTTATTTATGTTTGGTTTTCATATTTCAAGCCCAATTCCATGTCACCATTTGTCTAATTTTAATCCAAGGCTAGGCAAACACAACTTTATGTCTAAATATTTTGACAAAAAAAAAAAAAAAACTTTATGTCTAAATATGTTGAAAGCCTTATTTTCCATCTTTTTTCTTCATTTTGTATGTTAAAAGAAAAAGAAAAAAAATTAAAATAAATAAATAAAACCGAACCGAAATACAAATTGCACTTTCGGGTCAGCCGATAGTGCCCGCTTCGTAATATGTTAATTCAATAAAGCCCCCTCATATTGTCAATGTTCCCAAAAAGAACCTTATATCATGACCCATTTGTTAAAACTGAATTTTCAAGAGGGCAAAATGACAAATGACCTGAAAGATGGGACCCAAAGTGTAAATTTATCTTCGCTTAAACCCTAGCTAAACCTTTAGCTCTGGTAACTAAAATCTCTCAACGTTCTTCATCCTCTGTTTGGTTGCCGAGAAAATTCTGCTTCTTCAGTCCTGCGCTTTTCTTGGCAACTCAATCTGTGAAAAGTTATGAACTACAGGTTCCAGAACCTCCTTGGAGCTCCGTACCGAGGAGGCAACGCCGTAATCACCAACAACACCGAGCTAATCTCACCGGTCGGTAACAGAGTCTCCGTCACCGACCTCATCAAATCCCAATCCATAACCCTACCCGTCCAGTCTTCCTCCAACATCTCCCGAATCGCCGCCTCGCCCGACGGCGTCTTTCTCCTCACAGCCGACGACAACCGCCGATGCCTCTTCATCAACCTCCGCCAGCGCGTGGTGCTTCACCGCATTTCCTTCAAAAACTCCGTCAATGCCATCGAATTCAGTCCCAATGGGGCGTTTATCGCGGTCGCCACGGGTAAGTTGGTTCAAATTTGGCGCTCTCCTGGTTTCAAGAAGGAGTTTTTTCCGTTTGAATTGGTTAGGACTTTTGCTGATTGTGATGATAAGGTTGTAGCATTGGATTGGAGCCCGGACTCGAATTATTTGCTTATCGGGTCAAAAGATTTGACTGCTAGGTTGTTCTGTATGAAAAAATTGAAATCAGGCGGGGTTAAAAGGAAGCCATTTATGTTTTTGGGTCATAGAGATACAGTTGTGGGTGTGTTTTTTGGAATTGATAAGAACACGAATAAGGTATGCAATGTTTATACGGTTACCCGCGATTGTTATGTGTTTAGTTGGGGTTTGAGTGACAATGAAGGTGAATCTGATGGAATGGATGTTAAAGAGCCACCCTCACCAGGTACACCGGATGGGGATGCTGACGGTGAAGTTGAAGGTTTTGGAAGTGGTGATTTGAAGAAGAGAAAGGGTTATGAGGGCAGGGAAGGTGACTTGGATGAAGAAGGTGGGTATTTGCGAAACAGGAAATGGGAGTTGTTGGGGAAGAACAATTTTTTGCAGTCCCAGGCGAAGTTGACAGCATGTGATTATCATAGGGGCCTTAATATGTTGGTTGTTGGGTTCTCAAATGGTGTATTTGGGTTATATCAAATGCCTGATTTTGTGTGCTTGCACTTGTTGTCAATATCAAGAGAGAAAATTACCACCGCAGTTTTTAATGAACTTGGAAATTGGCTGACATTTGGGTGTGCGAAACTTGGACAGTTGCTTGTGTGGGAGTGGAAGTCAGAGAGTTATATATTGAAGCAGCAGGGGCATTACTTCGATGTGAATTGTCTTGCTTATTCACCAGATTCGCAACTGTTAGCCACTGGAGCAGATGATAACAAAGTCAAGGTAAAGTAGTTTTTAGAATGCGAAGCTTTTTATTTAGAGGACTTTGCTTGTGTAGTTCCATGCAACATTTTCTTTCAAGCATCTTAGCTATATGTTTAAGCTCTTATGATTGAAGAATGAGGATTAGTAACTTGTTAGCTGTTATCTGCAGATTCATATATTGTCTCTACTTTTGTGGGTTTTTCTTCAGCGTAATACTAACCCTTTTTATTTAATCCATTTGTTTCGGTTGTGGTATGGGTTGCCTTTAATAAATGATGACTCGTTTCATAACTGACTGAAAGGTGCAACTTAGAATTCTTTTGTACTGTAGGTCCATTGTACTTGTATGTTACGATGGCTTTGCATTACCTGATTCTTGTCTTATGATTCCCAAAAGAATGATTTTTTTATAGTCAACAATTGTTGTCCATGAGATTTTATCTCAGGATATTCTCCAAGAAAGTGGAGATTGGGTGCCACTAGATCAGATGATCATTGGTGATATATGCACTGTTCTAAAAATCCCCGCCTAGGGGCTAGGCGGCTAGCTACCCCCCCCCCCCAATTAGTACCTAGGCGTTTGAAAGTTGAAGAAAGTGCGCCTAAACCCACTTAGGCATCCACCTAGCCCGCCTAGACTGCCTAAACCTGCCTAGACACCCTAGGTCGTGACTCTTACTTGGACAGAAAATTGATAACTTTCATTTTGCATTTTAATTTTTTAATAAAATGTAAGAGACTTGTTGAATACTTGGATGAACACTCATTATATGCTTATTCCCCATCCCCATGTTTTCAATATGTTTCATGCTTTATAATTTATATGTCATTTTCTTTTTCAATTTACATATCTCAATTTAATTATGTATGTTTTTTTTTTAAGTATAATAGGCACTTATTTATACAATATATAATAAATTTACTTAAATCCGAGTAGTCCGCCTGGGCCCCCTCTTAGCCACCTAGGTGTAGGCCCTAGCCTGCCGCCCAACTAGTGCCTAGCATCTTTTAGTACCTTGGATATATGTACTATAGAATTGTCTAGTGAATTTAATACTGCATGACAGTTTGGTGGGTTTGTGATGTATTGTTGTTTTATGATTCTCATAACGAATGATTTGTTTATACTCAACAATTGCTGTCCATGAGATTTTATCTCAGGGTATTCTCCAAGAAAGTGGAGATTGGGTGCCACTAGATCAGATGATCATTGGTGATATATGTACTGCAGAATTGTCTAGTGAGTTTAATAATGCATGACAGTTTGGTGGGTTTGTGATGTATTGTTGCATTACCACACCCATTTTCTATTTGCGCTTTCATAATTACATCAACTTGCCAATGTGCGGATTATTAATATTTCGTACAAAATGCAATTGTGGACTATCATACCCAGAGAGTTTACTCTTCTTCTTGTGCAGGTCTGGACTGTTTCATCAGGTTTCTGCTTTATAACATTCTCTGAGCACACTAATGCAATCACCGCACTCCATTTTATGGCTAACAGCCATAGTCTCCTAAGTGCCTCTCTGGACGGGACTGTTCGTGCATGGGATTTGTACCGTTATCGAAATTTTAGAACATTTACCACCCCTGAAACTAGGCAATTTGTTTCACTGGCAGCAGATCAGAGTGGTGAAGTGATTTGTGCTGGAACCCTTGATTCCTTTGAGGTATATTGCCCCTTTGATCATAGCTTTTTGACTTGATTCTTCATTTTAGTTTCTGTTTCCTGACTTTTCTTAATGTTATGTACAATAGATCTTTGTTTGGTCTATGAAGACAGGCCGTCTGTTGGATATTCTGAGTGGCCATGAAGGTCCAGTTCACGGTTTGATGTTTTCTCCTACAAATGTGAGTAGTTATATTATATTTGATTGTTCTGCTGGTATAATTGTTCTGTTGGTTTATTATAAATGCATATGCTTCTATAATGCTCATTCTGGCTGTTGCAGATGCATGTACTTTTATAGAGGTGTTTCCTATTTATGATTTAAGTTGTTTTCTTTATGTATGTTGTTTTTATATTCTCATGCAACCAAGAGTTTATTTGCAAGGTTTAACATTGATAGCTTTTGGAGCTTGATGAGATGTTTTTTCTCCCACATGCAGGCAATTTTAGCTTCATCATCATGGGACAGAACAGTTCGGTTGTGGGATGTTTTTGATGGAAAAGGTGCCGTTGAAACATTCACTCATACACATGATGTTCTTACATTGGTTTACCGTCCAGATGGAAAGCAGTTGGCTAGCAGCACATTAGACGGTCAAATTCATTTCTGGGACCCGATTGATGGTTTATTAATGTATACCATTGAGGGCCGTAGGGATATTTCTGGAGGTCGTCTTATGACAGATCGTAGATCAGCTGCCAACTCAAGTTCAGGAAAGTTCTTCACAACCTTATGTTATTCAGCTGATGGGAGTTACATATTAGCTGGAGGAAGTAGCAAATACATCTGCATGTATGATGTTGCTGATCAGGTTAGTTTCTTACCACAGCATGATTCACACTCAATGATGTTTCTCAAACTTCAATTTTTTCACATTCTTGTTACTGTTTTGTTTTCTGGCTGGAACATCAAGACCTTAAACATTGAACTATATGCAGTTATGCACATACATCTCTTGCATCTCTTTCATGCTTTAAAGAAACTGCTCAGAAACGCATGAGCTATATTTTCATTAACCGTTGGGTCACAAGCTTTTACACATTCTTACATGAGACATGATCTTTACTTTGATTTATTGCAACTTTAGCCAACAACTGTGATATATAGAAAGCTTGTATGTTATTTGTTATCCTTTTTCTTTTGCCCCCATCATTTACCTTTTCAGCCACACGGATGTAAGACTTCCCATGATTTCTGGCAGGGTTTCAAATGTGTCTGTTTCTAATTACCTTTGATCTATGCTTTCTTCCTAATTTTCTTTCATTCCATCTTCGGGTCCCGTTGGTTATTAGTTAATAGATTAAAAATTGGTGTCTGAAGTGGCTTAATGGAAAATACACTCTAGAGTTTATTAGGCCTGTTGCAAACACCAATATTTCGAACTTCAGATAGTTAGAGGGATAGATCTAGAGAGTGTTCGTAGGCAGCTTTTAAGGCTTTGAACCACATGCTTAATATACAGGAAAAGTAGTGAAAAGTGAGGTAACATACATATTCTCCAAATTTGGAACAGATCTGTTGAATATGTACGAGTTGCATATTCAGAAGATAAGGTCAAATATGTGATGAGGCTTTTTATAAGAGCTGTACAACTTTCCACCTCTTGGCCAGTGTCCCAATGAATTAAGATTTCTCCAAGTCGCATATTCAGAATATAAAACATTTAACGAGGACTTTGATTAGGGCTGTGCAACTTCCATGGTTATCTGAATACCCAATGCTTTCGAGTTTTGAATGAACTTTAAGCAGCTTGTTGTATATTTTGATATAAAAAAGCAGCTTGTGTAACTTTTATATTGCTTCTTTCTTTTGCCGTCTTGTATGCATATGCTCTTGGGTAGAATGTTTTTGGCCTTAAACCTGTTACAATCCGCTTGTTTCTACATCAATTATCTAAACCTATTCTTTAGAAAATACCCCAACTTTTTTGTCCTAATGCTTTTTTCTTCCCTTCCTGTGAGAGAAATATATCATTGGATTGGTAATACAACAATGTATTTTAATCCAGTGTGAGAATGCCCCCTATAAGTTGGGAAAAGAAAAGTTAGGATGTATAGAATTGTCCTTGTCTATGTTGTATAGAATTGTCCTTCTGCCTCACTCAGTACCATGGTTTTTTCTCTGAATCTAGCTTGTAGAGGAATTCCACTTCTTCATTATGTTAAAACCTAAAGTTCTTAGGTCTATTGATGTAGTGGATTTATTTTCGCAGGTGTTGCTGCGGAGGTTTCAAATAACTCACAATCTATCTTTGGATGGAGTTCTTGACTTCTTAAACTCAAAGAATATGACAGATGCTGGACCACTGGATTTAATTGACGATGATAACAGTGATATAGAAGAAGGTGTTGATAAACAAACCCGGGGAAAGTTGGGTTATGATTTACCAGGATCCATGCCTAACCGTGGAAGGCCAGTTGTTAGAACAAAATGCTTGAGAATTGCCCCCACTGGTCGGAGCTTCTCAGCCGCAACAACAGAGGGAGTTCTAGTTTATTCTATTGATGATTCTTTTATCTTTGACCCAACTGATCTTGACATAGATGTCACACCTGAGGTACTTGGTGAAACTTTGAAATATTCTGAACATCCCTCTACTTAGATTACCATTAAACAATTTCAAAATGTTGTTTATTTAAAACTCAGTATGCCACCATAATACTACAATTGCTCTAATTAAATTCAATTTTCTATAAACATCAATATTTGTCTGATAAAAACATAAACTTAATGAAAGAAAAACTAGGTAGACTGTCCACCTTTGAAATCTAGAGGAGGCAAGCAGCTGGATGACGGTGGCAGGGAGAGTGGATGGGGAGGGGAGAGAGATTTATGTTTTAACCAGTCCTTGAATGTTATCTTATCCAAGGTTTATAATGGATATTAAAGAATTCCTGATTGGAAGGCTTGCGAGAATTTTATTTTAAATAGTGAGACCCTTCGTTAAAATGGCACTAATTTTCTTAGTTTTTGTAGATTTCTACCTTCAATTTTGTTTTGTTTTCATTTGTTTTCTGATCACATTGTTCTGCAGGCTGTTGATGCTGCACTCAATGAAGATAAATTGAGCAAGGCTTTAATCCTCAGTCTCAGATTAAATGAAGACAGTCTAATTAAAAAGTGTATTTTCAAAGTTAGTCCGATAGACATCCCTGCTGTCGTCTCATCAATTCCTTACAGATATTTGCAAAGGTTAATCGAGGCATTAGCAGATCTTTTGGAAAGTTGCCCGCATGTGGAGTTCATTCTTCAGTGGTGTCAGGTAACTTCTATTGACTTCCGTTTCTGCTCAGTTCAGATGCTGTATACCTCTTACAGTGGGATTGTTTTCATATCAGGACCGCACTGATGGTTTGTGTTTGTTTTGTCTTGCAGGAACTCTGCAAGGTTCATGGTAACTCTATTCAACAAAACTTTCGAAAGCTGCTTCCTGCTTTAAAATCCCTACAGAAGGCAATAACAAGAACACATCAGGATTTGAAGGAGACCTGTTCTTCCAACGAATATATGCTTCGATATTTATGTTCAGCAAGCTCAGGGAAATGAAAAGCATGGCAACACTGCTACACACCTCGACAAAATTTTCAGGGTAAAAGATTACTGTTTTCATTGCAATGTGTGAAATTGAGGCTTGTGACAAGAACTGCAGTTTGTTGCTTAAAACATCATCCGTGCAGGAAAGTCTTGCAGTCGTCGCAGGCGGTATGTATTTGTGGCATCAGTTAATGTTGTCTCTCTGGTAGTTAAAAAGTAGATTTGTCTTGAAACATTGTCCGACGCTAATAGGCATTCATCGTATGATCTGATACCGATCTGCAGTTTTTCTGTACTATATTGACAAAGAGAGTTGTTCCTGGGGAAATGTATGTCTTGAAGTTTTCCTTTTTCCCTAGTCCGCTTTTGGTCTGCTTTTGTCTATGTAGAGTTTGGAATGATATGAACAAACGAAATTCGTTTCAATTGCTTTTGCATTTTCTTGCGAAGAATACGCACATCTATTGTAGCAAGGTCTTTTTTTTTTTTTTCAGAAAAACTAATGAAAAGGGTTTGAAAACCTTGAGTTTTAATTAAAAGGACAAAAATGTGTTGTAAGTGAATAGCACCATGAGTGATTTTTTAGTGTAAAAATGTCTTTTTCGTTAAAAAAAAAACAGTACCAACAGTGTTTCGTTAAAACTCCTTATTTTTTAGTCAAATTGAATTTCTTAAGAATCATAAATTTACTCGTTTTATGTTCGGTTCTTCCTTTCTAGTATGAAAAATCAGAGTAATGAAAAATCATAAATAAAGTGGATGGTAACTATACTCTTTCTGGTTTCACTAAATCGTCCGTCTTGGTGTTGATGGATTGGATCAGAAGAAGCAGTTGGAACATGAATATTTCAATTTTTTTTTCTTGATGCTTATGAAAAAGCATTTCTTTGGTTGCAATGAGGTTTGATTTTTCACTCCAGTAGTGGAAGTCGTTGACTTGCATCTTATTTCAAGGGAGGGAAATAAACAAATGTGTCTAGGCATGGGCAGATCCACATGAGGCGGTCTGGGGACCCTTTGAAGGCGCGGAAAAATATATGTAAAGGTTCTTTGAGGACTTTCTAAATGTCTAATACGGGACCGTTTTGTGCCCATCAAGTGTTTGATGAAATGTCTTCTAGAAGTCTCGGTAATATTTGGCAGGATGTGTCGACAACACTAGGCATGAGATTTTGACATCACTTGGCAAATTGCTTTAGATTTGTAGACACGGAACGGGAATGGAGACGACAGGCGCACCAAGTGCTTGACAAATTTCCCCACTAAAAAATTTGTGCTCACTCGGCACAGTTTCCATCTAAACAAAACTTGAATGTTTTACATTAGAATCCGCTAAAATTACAATCCTGAACCCGCCATTGTAGAAAATAGGTGTACAGAAATCATTTTTACTAGGGTCTCAACCAGGGGTGGTAAATTGGAGATGTCTGAAGACCAGCAAATCGCACCTTCAAATGTTGCTGGGGCTATCAATCATGTTTTTAAGCAACCCATTTTTAATTGAATTGTTTTGTTCTATACTTTAATTCCGGTTTTCCTCGCTTCAAATTTAAATCTACATATCTTAGGACTCAGTTCAGTTTCTACTTTCTAGGATTGGATGGATTGATTACCTCGTACAATTCAAGAGCCTTGTAAAGGTAAGGGTGAATGATTTTTCATATTCGGGAATTATACGAAATCCGACATATATATTTTTTTTTTATGGATTTAAAAATTCTTCCTTCAAGTCGGACAAAATTTCTTCCATCAACGTTCCTTAAATACAACGAGTTATCCAATCCAATCCCATCGCACCAGAGCAACTAACTCAAACCCAATCTCACATGAAAACTAGATATATTGCACAAGGACGAAATGAGATAAATAAATAAGCGAGATTTATTCCTCTTGAATCTTGATATGATAAAATTAGGTTTATTAACTCCAGTGATACATAATCCCACATATTTGTCATCTTTCAGCAACAAAAGAAAAACATGGATGAAATGTATCACTCTGCACTCCACAGTCCAAATTCAACAACTTATTCAGATTTCTTCTCTTGACCGCCTGAGATGTCCTTAAGCTTTTCCTTCAGTTCACCACTCTACAAACGAAAATACGACATTCTTACAGAAAATGCGTTGCCTTGAATATATAACAAAAAATACAGTAACTAATCGAATTTATAAGGACTAACCTGATGCATATTGAGAATAATATCTGACCCTCCGACGAACTCCCCCTTGATGAATATCTGAGGAAACGTCGGCCAGTGGCTTCATAGGTAAAAAAAGGAAGTTAAGAAATCAACTCCAAATCAAAAAGGCCAAAATGCCTACGTTAAGCATAATCGACGGTCCTGTCTCTGTATAACGAACAAAATTTGAAGTAGTTTTCGTTTCAGGTTTGCACGATCATTAGTGAAAAGGGGTAGGTTTTAACTTCCAACGAAAACAATGAGTTCTATAATTCGATCACAATTCGTGACAATCATAATCCTTCATTCAACCACGATTTCTTAATAAATAGTACTATGTACTTAACCAAAAAAAAAAAGATTTGCTTACTACTTTCGTTAATAAGCTGTGCTAGCAAATTTGGAAAGGCAAAATTATATAAACTAAAACCAGAGTGGGAAACCTTTAAAAACTAACGACAAAGAATCAACTCACCTAAAGGCTTTTACAGCACTTTTCAGTTCAGGGTCTTCCAAGATATTTCTAGAAGCCAAAGGAACTTCTGAAAAATTCACAATTATCATAAGAAAATAATTAGCAGCAGAACATAACAACACACGAAAGTAACCTTGTTATAGTCATGTCTGTTCATAACCTCAAGCTATACTCGGTAACATAGAACCAGTTAATTCATAATTTCTTGTTGGACTACCTATTGAATTAAATTTCCAAAAAACTTGAAAAGTAAAACAAATCAGAAGAGGTTCACTCAACATACTTCATGCAATAAGTAAACTTGAAAAGAAAATTAATTCAATCAGTCAATCACTGCACCGAAACAGTACTCTACTTCATTCCGGATTACTTTATGAACAATATATGCCAGACTATGTTTTAGCCATTGTCGAAATTTCTAGTTGATTAGGTGCATCACGTATTTGTAAGAAACTGACTCTTTATGCAGGAAGTATCAAATGCACCTCTATGTATTTGTTTGACATTAGCGAGCTATTTATATCCATCTTTAGCTAGAGGCATCTCACTTTGATGGAACATATGAACAATCATGAAGATATTGAGCACCACTTTGCTTTCATTTCAGTTATTTCCATTCATATGTAGATAGATTTGGTTGCTAAATGAACTTTTAGAAAGCCATGAATGAAAGTTGGAGTGTTGAACGACTCGGCACTTACCATATAGTTTTAATACTCTAACAGCAAGTGAGCTGAATCCACATTGAGGAAGTTCAGGCCCTCCTTTCATGTAAAGCATTACAGGGTTGTCCTTGACATCCTACACCAGAAACATATCAGAATCATTGAACGTAACGAACAATAAACCTTCATCCAGATGACAAAGGGAAAGAAAAATATTATATTAAGAAGATTTGTTTGGCATATGTCTACCTTTTCAACAAGGTCCTTCAAGCTAAGGTCAGAACTCTCAAGCTTATTAGTCGGTTTAAAATCATCATGTGTGTCGGGCTCATTTGGCACACTGGTGTTGTATCTCAAGCCACTAAGATAAAAGGATGCAGGAGCCTAACACCAAAGAAACCATTAAAAGTTATCATTATTAAGTATGAAGTATAATGAATCCAAATTTAAAACATGGCGTGGATTAACGTGTTGTTATAACATATACACTGCACGTAGTTGCGTGCACACTCCTATACATGGTGCGGTTGAAAACACAAACATAAAGCATGCGGAATAAAGATTAATGTTTCTTGCCAGACTATATAATATATACCATGTGATCAAAATCTCAATCCACATGACAAACAGGGTTCAGGGTTTAGGGTTCATGGTATGTTCGAACAAAGATAATCCAATTAACTCTGTACCGAAACATATTTCCAATCACAGACAGGTAATATCAAAATACAACGGTATTTTTTTCTTAAAATCATATATAAAACAGTATTTAATCCAAAACAAACCCATATTGTAAAACTGGGTTTAGTGTGATTTGAACAAAACTCTCAGTCTCAACACTCTTTGAGTTACGCACTTTCGTTTCATTACTACCATTAGTGATTTCTACACCTCCTTTTTCTCCTTGTACACACTCTTATTTCTCGCCTTCAAATTGAAGAAATCGAAAGAGAATCAACAAACTGATGTAAACCGGAAGGTGGGGGAGAAATGGGTGTGCGGAAATCACTTCCCCCCGCAATAACTACTAATACCCAAATGTGGAAAACCCGGAAAAGTCTTACAATTGTGGCAGGACGAGCAGCCGTCCCGGAAAACGAAAGCCCCTTGAAGAGCAAATTCGAAAGAGACCTAGCCATGCTGCGAACCCTAAAAACATGAAATCGTGTTTGGTTAGTCGGAAAACGAAGGAAAGTTGAAAGCTTTTTACAATAACATTCATTCATAAAAACCGATGTGAAAATCCTGTTTGGTTAGTCGGAAAACGAAGGAAAGTCGGGAACTTGATCGATTTACCTGGAAGAAGAGGAGGAGAGAGGTGGAACCGCCGTGGAAGGAGGCTGAGGCTCTGAGCTGAGAAGGAAGAGGGAACCTGGTGAAACGGTGCGTTTTTCTCGAGTGTATTGAAGGTTTCTGCAACGTGTGTCGGTCTATTTGAATCCAGTTTCCTTCTTTTTTATTGGTATATTTTTTGGTCCATTTCTTTACACAATCTAATTCCTGCCTTGAATTTTACTTATTTCAATTTACCCTTGAAATTTATGATGATTGTCAATTTTCCTTATGACTCAAAATTTTGTAAAATTCACTTAGCGAGTGTTTTTGGCATGAAACAACAGTTTGGGCAAAGATTGGTTGATCATGATTCTCGGCCTAGTATGCGTCCTTCAACCCAATGGGCTTTTAGCCCCACAAAGAGGATCATTTCAACCGAGTCCTAATGATGGAAGGACTATGAAGAAACCAAGTGTGGGTGGCTCGGTCGAGTCCTATACGAAATGAGATTGCAAAAGATTAGATTGAAACTTTGATAAATATGAATTACCCAATGGATTAGAATGCTTGCTCAAGTAGATAAAGATGAATGAATCTCATAATGAGACTAGATTCATGAGTCCTAGTTGGAATGAAAGAGGCTGAGGCTGGATGAAGATGAAGTTTGGCCATTAAAGGATAAGGGAAATATTGAAGCAGATGCCGAGCTCCTAGTTGGAATGAAATAGGCTGAGACTTGATGAAGATGAAGTTTTGGCCATTAAAGGATAAGGGGAATATTGAAACAGATGCCAAGCAAATACAATCCCATCAGGACTCTGCCTTGGCAGGCTTGTTTATTACAGATACCTCACCTATAAATAGAAAAGGGTCCGCAACATTAAAGTCACTTCAACTCAACAAACAACTTAAAATGCACTGTGCGAAAACTCTTCGCTCTACCCAAAACCCTAAAAACACTAACTATCCTAACTCTCATGTCAACACATCTTCAGTTTAGACTAACAACACTGTGTTGAGAATCGGCGACATCTTCATGGACTAACAGCACTGAAACCATAGAATCAAACAGTCAGGGAGCATCTTCAATTTGGACTAACAACACTACTTCTAGTTGATTGGTTATCTATCCAAGTCTCGGTCGGTGAAGAAGTTTTTAACTTATTACCGAAACAGGTCACTTCATTAGTTTCATAGCGAAGTAGAGTGTTCTATGATTGGTTACTCTCATGTGCATTTTGCAATTTGGCACTTAGACGGCCGAACCACATTCACCATTAAAACACTCATCTCTTTTGAGTACCTGTGTTCCCTACAGCTTGATATCAATTCAGCGCACCTATGTTCTGATGAATATAGTCGAGGCAGCCAAACCTGGTGTAGGAGAGGAGATCCTCAACTTCACAATGATCTAGGCAACCTTGTCTTCAAGTTCTAGAATCCAAAGCCGAGACGTGTTCCTTTCTCGGCCATAATCGCTTGAGCACGGAAGTCAGCAGCGCAATCGACACAACTATCACCGCCACATCTATTCTACTGCTCAACCGAGCTCGGTTGCGAGTTGGAACCCCGCATTCACAAAAACGATGTAGTTAGCTCGTAGTTACTCGTCCTACTCGCCACGTAGGCTTTATAACTTTTAAAATCGACAGCAAGTGTAGTCAATTAAAATTTTAGAAGATTTTAAAAGATACATAAAGTGATAGATTTGATAGGATTTAAAATTCTACAAGGACTTATGAGAGCATACATCTAGTTTGTTAAGAAATTTTGATGAATAGATTAATGAGATTTTCTTGTTATATATCCAGATTTTGAATTGAACCAGCCAACACGTCTAAACTGTTAATACCGTGTCACGTTTATGTCTTTTTGTTTCTTCCAGTCCTTTCATCCCCAATTATTTGCCCAGGGAGACCAACCATTGTTTTATTCAAAGATTCGTCGTTAACCTTTTTCACATTTCATCTTAGCTTGTTATACAATAGTGTCACGTGTTGGGCACGTTGACTTGCTAAGCGAGAAATTGAGCCAGATCCAACAATTTAAGTTTGACTACAATACTTAGATGTATTTAATACAATTATCATCCTAACTGTTAGATACTAATTGTATTAAATACATATATTCACATGAATTATATTTGACTGTCAAATGATGATAGTATTAAATACAAGTATTGTATCAAAAAGTCTAATTTACCAAACTAGGTTATGAGCCACTAAATAAACTCAACTAATCAGCTAATTTGGCTCAGGATCAATGTTTTAAAAGGTTCGCCTCATAGCGCGCCTAGGCGTCCTCTAAGGCTGGGCGTGAGGGTTGCCGTCTCTATTTTGAGAGAGTGGGCGGAAGGCGTCGTTGGAGCCGCCTAGGCACGCCTCAGGGCTTTTTTTTTTTTTTTTTGGAACTCGCAAACCCAAATTTTGGGTAAGTTTTAACTGCCTCATACCTCTTCCTTAGGGGTGAAATTTTTTGCCATAAGCCGATTTACCGATCGGCTCATAATAGTATGGGTATAGTTTTGGCATTTTTTTCATAATTGGTTGGCATTTTACCAAACCGACAATTAATAGCATGGCTTTGGTAATTGATTTTTTATGTCGGCGGTGTGTCATACCTACCAATATATATACATATTTTTTTTCTATTTAGATATTTTAGGTATTTTTTACATGCTTGACTCCTCAGTTTTAGGGTTTAAAAAATAAATGACTCCTTAGTTTTAGGGTTTGAAAAATATATGCATGACTTCTAGCAGCCTTCTCTCAATTTTCTTCTTCTCTTCAACGCACACCTCCTTGTCATCCGACCAACTGCTATCTTTGCCAGAAATCTTCTTCTTCATCAGCTTTCAAATTTAGGTAAATATTTGTGAAACCCTTCTCTTGGGAATTTATTGTGTTGCTTTATGCATATCTTACGTATTCATAGTACTGTTGTATTCCACTATTATTTTTAAATGAATTTTTTCTGTTGTATCCCCTTTGGAGTTAGAAGATGTACTCATATATCATAAGCCCTAACACCAATCGATTGATCATGTAGAAAAGTTGAACTATATTTTATCTTTTTAAGCAAATCTGTAGAAAGGCACAATAAAAATATATTCTTGATTTGAGAAATTTGAGATTTTAGTAAACCACCAGTTGTGCCATTTACCAACCGAACTAGCCAATAATTTTGGCCGAACCAATTTTTGGCAACTGCAAGAAGACGGTTAGCTAGCAGTAACTGATTTTTGGTAATTATGTACATATGGCTGCCAAGTGGCACAAAGAATTTGGCATAATTTGCCAACCGAACCCAGCCCTACTCTTCCTTGCACTATCATCTCTCTGCCTTTCTTTTTTATGTTTTTTATTTTTTTTATATAATAGATGTGTGTGATGTCTATGTGCATTGTTATATGTGTGCTCATTGTATTTTTCATCATCTATTACATATATATAACTATATATATTAATAATATATATGTGCTCAGGATGATTATCAATTAATATATTTTTTAATATAATATATGTGTACGCTTAGTGTATATATTAAAAAATTTAGATCACGTACGGCTTCGCCTTACGTCTCACGTCTAAGCCGGACTATCCCTCGAACACCTCGCTCACGCACGCTTTTAATACATTGCTCAGGATAAAGGTCGTCCTTTCCATCAGGTAAAATAAAGTTGCCAGTAGCTTCAACTGATTCAATAATTCTTTCCATAAATTATTTGCAAAAAGTTTGGCGAAAAAGTAAAAATCCAGAAATATAAAACGACCCTGTGTACAGAAGCATCCTCATAAACCGAAACCATAACTAACATAGTGCTCTCAACCGTGCTAACACAATCTAAAAATGAATCAAACAAGAGGGTGAAAAAAAGAAAAAAAAGAAAAGAGAGTTCTCGAGGCCCTTTAACATTGCAGACAAAATGAAACTTCATGCTTTCGCAGTTCATTCAATGCTTCTTCTTCTTAAACAGTCCGACACGATCCGCAACCGAGCACAGACGTAATCTGAAGATGCTACTGCGGCTGTTCGATCTGAGAACGCCAAAAGCATAAGGGAAAAAAAAGGAAAGAGTGATGAGAAAGACGTGAAACATTGGAAAATGACTACACTTCTGCGAAATGTGAAACTTACATACAGAATCTTGACACTAGGTTTTAGCGTAGTTTCATAAAAAATCTTGACACTAACTTTTAGCGCGAGAAAATTGACCTCATAATAGTCTGCCGCAGTCACCGCCTGTTATTTGTTGGCCATCTTTGATTTCTCCAGCGCAGCCTTCCAGTACGAGGGGTATTTTCAGGTGCTGAAGCATTGCCCCATCTAGGAGCACGACTGGTCTCTTCAGTTAAGGAGTTGTTTCCCCATCTAGGAGCACGATTGGTTTCTTCACGTAAGGAGTTGTTGCCCCATATAGAAGCACGACTGCTTTCTTCTGGTAAGGTGTTGTTGCCCCATCTAGGCCAACGACTGGTCTCCTCCGTTAAGGAGTTGTTGCCCATTCTAGAGGCGCGACTGGTCTCCTCTGATAAGGGATTGTTGCCCCATCTGGGGGCATGGTTAGCTTCCTCTGACAAGGAGTTGTTGCCCCATCTAGGGGTACGGCTATTTTGCTCTGATAACAAACTGTTGCCCCATCTAGGCGCATGACCACCAGCCTCCCCAGACATGGAATTGCGACCCCATCTGGAACGACTAGTCCCCACATCATCATTCAGTGCCCGCCAACGCAGACGTCTGGGACGAGATGTACTATCTGATACATAGTTGCTCCGTCTAGTGGAAGGAATGGTATCATTGTCATAATGAACCCTGGATGTCCTTCCTGATCTGCGGTTATGCGTCTGCTGCTCTCTGCCACTTGAAGAGCCACTTGAAGAATCCATCAAACGAGTCACAAGCATGACCTCAAGAGAACGAAACATTGCAGCGAACACGGTCGACATCCAGGAATTAAGATCCCCTGATGAATCATCAAGAAGTTCATCTCCGGGTCCTTGTTGGACCAAGCTAAGAACATCTTCCAAGTCCCTTTCACGCTCCAACCTTACCCAATCACTATGCCGATTTGGATCCACCTCGGATGGACGGACAGCAGGATGTTCAGACCTAGCATGCTTCCTCAGTTCCGAATAAGTCCCACTAAAGTCACATGTCTCAGAAGAGCAATTCCTCACTTTGGCATTCATGAAGTGGCGAGCAGCCTCTACAACAACATACCCATATATCTCTCCACGACAAAGAGGGCAAACTGGCTTCAAATCCAATTGACTGCCACAGGGGCTGCTTTGCCCAGGCGACGACTGTTCCTCGCTAGCAATGTGAGAGGTGTGTGTGAGAGGAAGTTCCTGCAACATAACTGTTGAGCAGCAAGGCGAAGATGACTTACAAAACTGGTCAAAGCAATTTGAGTGCCGATAGCTTGTATTGCACATGAAAGGCCTGCAGCCCTTCTCATGAGATGAACATTTTAAAAGAACAGCATTGTGTGCGTGTTCCATGCAGATGGGGCACCTAGCTTCTTCCCACTCTTTTGCGTTATCTTTGCTTTCCAAAGGATTTTTCAGGTTGTAAGCATCAGAATCATCAGAGGTGCACGGATAAGGAGATGCCCTAGATCGATCAAGAGACAAGGAACTATCTCTTCTAACTTTAGGCATTTTTGAAGTTAAGAAGCCACCACAGAATACTAAAACCTACTTTTTTCAACACAGAACATTAGGAAGCGTTAAATGTAGGAAATAAATATATTACATATATTACGAAAGACTGAAAAAAATGCATAGCAGATTCGGAAAACCAGACTTTAACAAATCTTAACGAAAAAAAGGCCTTTGTGTGGCATAATCTGTGGGTGCTTATGTGCATGATTGTATTCTCAATCTTAAATTGCAGAGATCATAATTGTTGATATGTCATAAGTATACTAATAGAACCATTTGATCCAAACAAAACAACTGAACCATTACTAATCACTAGTCAGGTAAAAAGAATATAACAAAATCTATCAACTCCTTTTCTGTATAACTAACTTTGACGCCACAATAGAAAGCAACACCTTAATCATGAACACCAATAAATAATTACTAGCAAACTCCAAGAAACCTGCACAAATGTGCAGCCCAGTGCACGGGGCTACTGCCATTGCAGAGTCAGTTGAAAATAAATTTCTTGTATTTATCCAGGTTTAACTACAAACTAAGTACCCATATACACACACAATTTCTCTTCTCAAAAAAAAAATACACATACAATTTCAACGAAGCTCACCACCCACCACACGACCCATACCACTTAGCCACTAGTGATTCATGAAAATAGACACACTCGACCAAAATACATAAAATAATTAGATTTCAAAGAAACTCAACCTAGCTCCTAGTTCTAGTTCAATTCCTAGCCTTCCAATTAAATTACCAATTTTTCCTTATATCTTCGACATCAATACATAAAACGCAACATCATTACCTAAATAGCAGCCATTCAACACTACCCAAATCATAAAATTACACCCAGAAGCCTCACCGAAATCCCTTTGCCCATATTCAATATTCACAGTTGACCCATTCGACATTTCAGCATGAACAAACGATCCTAACATGTTCAGAGAAGCCATCAACCCAAATTAAAAGCACCCAAAACCACAAAGTTAAAGAAAGCTAAAATTATCCACAAAAATTGACAATCTTTGCGCTAAAAATTCAAAATTTTCATAGTTTTCGAACCCAAAATAACGAAATCAATCAAAACTCAGTAATAATTTCACGATCTGCGAAAATAAATCGAAGAAATAGATCGTATCGAACTGTAAAGGATTTTAGGGTTCGGAATTTACCGGAGGTTGTTGTCGTTGAAGACTTTGGGGAAACTTCCGCAGAAGAGAGCGAGCGTTTCTAAGCAAAATTGAAAAAGTAGGAGGCGTGCTAGCTCTATATATACACAAGAGAGACACGGATGGCGTCTGCCAGGTGTTAAAAGACTATACTACCCTCAGTCTCTTGTTCTGGTCTGGACTTTATCGTAATTGGACTAGGCCAAACGGTTACGTCTCAAAATCCCAAAAGTTGAGTCCTGGACCATCGGGTTCCCAAATACCCGACCCGAGTTTCTTTTATCAACCCTGAGGTTTTTTTTTTTTTTTTTTTTTTTGAGTATATCGATATTTTTACACTAGAAGGAGGGGGAGTTCGGCTAAGCCATACAATGGGCAACCTAATTTGGTATCAAATTTGCCATCTACGATATTCGAACCTAAGACCTCTCACTACTTCTAAGCAAAGAGAGATATCACCAGATCGTAGTACTTAGTGGCTTTATCAACCCTGAGTTAAACACATGTTTACTAATTTGGAATGAGAAGCAGAACGAGATTAATTCATATTCCAAATTTCTCCCTTGTTTAATTTCATCAAGAAACTGAAAGTTATCTGTGAGTTCTACACGAAATCGAGTGTGACATTCCTAATCTGTAAGGAATGTGATTCTTTAGGGAGATGAAACTCGAGAAGGGTAAATGAGAATAAACTTTTCTGTAACACTGATATTTCTTCTCTATCACTAGCACAAAAAAGTAAAAACAAAAAACGAAATAATGGTTAGACATAAAGTTTTATTTACTTGAGCTCTTCTTCAATTAAGAATCAATTAGAGCATTACAAGTAGGTATACTCTTAAACCTTTTTTTTTTAAGAACAATACTTGGCTGCTGAAAATTCAGCAGCCATTCCTACTTTCAACCAATCAAATTTTGACACGTGTCCAAATAATGAAATTATAAACACAAATTGAACACGTGTCCAAATATGATTGGGTGAAAGTAGGAATAGCTACTGAATTTTCAGCAGCCAAGTATTGTTCTTTTTTTAATTTGTTGGTTTTAATAAAAACTATCAGCTCATAAACTATAGTATATACTTTATATTAAGCTAACCTGCATCATTTTTAATCACATAGGTACATGTCAATGTTGTTCAGTTTATATTAACACAAATTTAATATAAATCTAAAGCTGAAGGGTAATTTGGCATTCACCTATTTTCTATTTTATTCTCATTGTTGTAATTTGATGCAGCTTTCAAGTTAACACATGCATAACTTATGTTCATAGTTTTAAGTGTTAATTAAAAAAAAAACAAACAAACAAACAAAGCAGAAGTACTGTGACTTTTGTTTCTAATAAGCCTTTGATTTTTTTAGTTCATGCAAACAACATGCTTTCTGAATAGATTAATTCATGAAGTAGTAGATGGAGTGGATGATCTTCATTGACTAAAGTAGTAAATTGTTCAGATGGTTAGAACTTTTCTTTTCATTCATTGACTAAGGTAAGTAGTAAATTGTTCAGATGATTAAAGCTTTCATTTTCAATCCATTTCGTCTTAAATTCAAATCCTCATTTCGTTCTGAATTCAAAACCCCCTATTAATAAGAGTTAAAATAATAAATATCACCTGTATTATAAAATACATATATGTGTCAACTGAAAATTACGAAAATTTTATTTATAGTACGGCGTGACTAGTAACACCAAAATATAAACAATCCCATGTAATAGACTAATACCACATAGGACTTTTCTATCTTTAAGCATGTATCAAGCAGCAATCTGACATAGAAAAAAGTTAGGGAAAATTAATCGAAGTCCAAAAATATCCAATATTTTTCCACCACTGCTTCCTCCCTCTATCTCTAATCATCCTTCTTGTCAATGGTAAGAACACCCTTATAGGTTTGATCCATCGGATTCATATACTCCCCAGTCTTCTCCTTTTGAGCCTTCAGCTTCATCACCTCCTTTGCCTCTTGGATAGCGTCGTAGATCGGGTCCCCTCCTCCTTGGCCCTTATTTTCTAATGGGCTCACCATCAGGCCAGTTCTTTCCTGAGACATGGGAAATCTAAGTCCGGCTATATATGCTTAGAGTATGAGCTTTTGAGATCAGGTGGCCGGCTGTTTCAGTCCAATTTTAATGTCTTATAATGCTAATCCTTATTGGTGAAGGATTATTTCCAAGCATTAAAATGATATATTGTAGAAAGCATTTTCCTATAATTTCAAGAGAGAAGCAAAGATAGTATATATAGTCGCCTCAGCTCCCTCTTAGTTTGAAGATTGGGATTCCGACAAAGAAGGGAAGCACTACTGTGTTTGGTTCCGCAATTTTATTGATCCATAGCTTTATCAAATGGGAGTTCTTCAAGCTAGTCTTCTTTGTTAGCTTATGGATTATGGTTTTGTGTTATGATCAATTGTGATTTGTGATACTTCTTATGCTTCCCTACCTCCTTTGCCTCCCGGATCGCGTGGTAGTTCGGGTCCCCTCCTTCATGAGCTTGGTCTTCTAAAGAGCCCATCATTTGGCCAGTCCTTTCCTGAGACCTGAAAGATACAAGTTCGACTATGAAGGAAAAATATAGTACTAAAAAATGTTGATGTTTTACTGTAAAGTTAAATAACCATTTTGCAAAAGCTGTATGTCCTGTAGTCTGTACTCTCTCTCTCTCTAAAAAACCCCTCGCAGAAAACCCTTCCGCCGCCGGCCTCCAGCTCCTGCTTGGGGCCGGTGGCTGCTACCCTTTCAATTTATGTGTTATCCTCCTCCCCTTTTACTTCCTCGCTCGGCTATGGTCCCGGTTCCCGTTGTGGTTGGAGATCTATCTCCAGGGGCTTTATCCCTCCCCGCAAATACGATTGCCCCGACCCTTTTCTTGGATCGGTGGAGCAACCAGCCATCTAGTGGTGGTATGGCCGGAACTCTGTTTCCGGGTTTTGTGCCCTTGTTTCAAGGTACTATTCCGTTGATTTGGGGTTTGTGGGAACAGATTTGGGGTTCGTGGGGTCGACTTTGGGGTTCTACTCTCAATCAACTCCAATACTTCGAATCTGCTCTCAAATTTCACTCCTGTTTTGGGGGATTTCATCTCATCTCTTGTATGCTGCTTCTGGTCAGAGACAACTATATGTTGTCACCCCTACAAAGGTCTGGTATCTGTTTAGAATGGTGTTTACACCACCTGACCTTTTTGGTTACAGCTTGGTTCTGGGTACTCGTTTGTGTTTGTGTTCGTCTGAGGACCGAAGGTGTGGCGTTCGAGAAGGTGTGGGATATTCCTGATCTGCAGGTGGGGTTTCTTTTCTACATCTCTGAAGCTTTGATGGGTTTTTGTATTGCTCTATGCGGTGGTATCTCACAGGTGTTCCGTTCGCCGGGCGTCTCCATCTTTTCGGCGGCGGTTGTGGCGGCGGGTGTTTCTCGGCTTAGGGTTATCAGGTTTTGTAGAGGGGTCACTTTTGGGCCTCTTCGGGTGGACTCTGGCTTTTGGGCCGAGCCATATCTTATGTAATTTTTTGTTTATTAGGTATAATTGAGAACCTTTACTCATGCGATCAATGCATATGTGGCGTCTCTTTTGTACCTCCCTCAGTTATGAGGTTGTTGTCTTTGTACTGTGTCCGTTTGGACTTTGTTATATAAGTCCTCCTTGACCAAAAAAAAAAAACCATTTTGCAGAACATCTCTTAATTTTTTTGGAGATGGGATTACTCTTGCCACGCCATCTTACTTGAAGAGTTATTTAAGCCTACTATAAGGGGTAATTTAAGTTTAATATGCGAACAATACATATTTGATCACGTGAGATCAATATACAGTTGGACACTTAACTTAACATGTTATAATATTTGGAAAAAAAAGTTTGACATGTTATAATATTATGAAAAATTGAAGAAAATTCTATTATAAAACTAATATGAGACAATAACCACTTGTAAGAACATAATCCCTTAATTTTTTCACCCTCCATAAGTGTAACCATCAAACATAATATAACATGAAAATATAGCATGAAAAATAAGTTCATGATCTAGGGGGATTTTTTTTCTTCACATTATCGAAAAGTAATCTGAAATTAGAATCATTATGCCCATTGAACTGAAGGATATGGATCTTAATCATATTATCAATTCCACCTCTGACATATACTATATTATATGTTGTCATATTGGTCGGTACATCACACATATATATGTGTGTGTAGTCCCTTTATGCAAAAGGATAGATGTGAGACTCACTTCATATCAAATTTCAACAATCTGAACCGTATTCCACCTCTGACATATACTATATTATATGTTGTCATATTGGTCGGTACATTACACAGACACACACACACGAACACACACATATACATATGTGTGTGGAGTCCCTTTATGCAAAAGGATAGATGTGAGACTCACTTCATATCAAACTTCAACAATCAGAACCGTCTAGTTTGTAAATCTCGATTCATAGATCATCCTTGCAAAAATTCAATTCAATCCAAAATCATTTGACTATTTAATTATCAAGATAAAATTTCATTGTTTCTTATATAACAAAATATACTTTAATTTTTTTTAACCCAATTAAATGTCTTAAATATTTTCGATTTGACCAATATTTTGTAAGGATGATTTATAAGATGCAATTTAAAAAATAGACGGTTCGGATCGTTAAAATTTGTTGTCGTGTAAACCCTACAACTAATCCATATTTTTATTTAAAAAAAATAAGGATCTCTTCCTTTAAAGGCTTTCTATATATATGCATTCATGAAGAGAATCCATAGGAAAGTTGAGGATTATACATACCTGAGCTTGGCCCTTGCCTTGATCACCAGATTCACGGCTCCGTTGCTCTGTCTTTGATCATGGAACTCCATATTCTCTCATCGTAAAACAGTGAGTGATATATATATAGTGTGTGCGCGCGCGCGCGCGTCTCGAGAGAGAGAGAGAGAGAGAGTGAGTGTGTGTGTGTGTGTGTGTCTAGAGAGTGTGTGTGTGAGAGAGTTGTGAGAATTCTTCTAGCTAGTTTGCGGTGCACCATGGGGCATGTGGCATATATACTACATGACTACGTTTCAACTGGGGCTGGGTGATCATCACATGTCCTGATTTCTTGACACGTCGTCTGGTACTTGCCTTGTTCTGTAGGGTAGCAATCCTACCTAGTTTACATTGATACACGACGTCTCAGTCCATATCAAACTTGATCAAGGAACTCGTTCCTAACTTCGTTGTATCAATATAATTGGTTCTTTAAATTATACGGACATTTCATATATTACAATTGTTTCTTCATTACTTGAAAAAGAAAAAAAAAATTGAAAAGATGGGTCACAATTGTATTTAATGCACGAATAATTTTTTAAAGAGAAATATTCAGAAATATGACAGTATTTTAATATTGGAATAGAAATAGGATAATTCAAATATGCACACGTCATGCACAAAAATCGGACAGAGAGAATTTTTCTACATCTTAAAATGACTTAATTGCCAGTATATAAATGAGTTATGTGCTCCCATTTCCTGATTTCTCTCTCTCCTCTCTCTCTCTCCCTCCCTCTCTCTTCTCTCACTTTCTCCCTCACGCACTATCTCTCCCTTTATCACTGTGCAGACACAGTGCACTGTCATCCCGACCAACATTGTCCAAATCGAAGCCACCACCAATTTCATCTCATCCTCAAGAGTCCAAAACACCTAGCCTTCTCAAGAATCTCATTCATGATCGTTGGGGTCAAAACTCAAGCAACCCGCGAGTTTTCCGATCATTTTTTGGCAACATGACAAACAACCGAGGCTCGAGACCACCACCACTGGACATAAAAAGTGAAATTTAATCTATGAAATTGGAATGTTTCAATTATGAAATTTATATTGTAACATAAAAAGTGGTTGTGCCACATAGTACTACGGTCTAGGTGTATTACTCTTTACTTGTAAGTGAAATGTCTTAGATTCGATTATCGCCAAATGCGAATTTGAACAATATTATTATGGCTAATCCATTGTGAGACTTAGCCTGCCATCTCACATTTTTATTGTAGATAATATTGTTTGTTAAGAAAAATAAGGTTTCACTATTAACATTGATATACAAAAGGAAGTCTATCATGGATTAGAATAATTTGCCAAAGCCTAGTGAATATTTCATGAGCATATCAAATCCTTTTCATGCATGACAACCGCCAAGTCCCAAAAATCCGGGAAAAAAAATAAAACAGTGGCTCGAGATTGACAAACAGTGATGGGAATGGGTGGAGTGGAGACTCTTTGGGTTTTTACATTTCAAATTGGTGCAAGTCTTTCAATCAAATTTCAAAATTGTGACATTCGTCAGGATTCTAGTGCTTGCAGTAAGGGCAGCCATGATTGTAGGGATTACAAAGCAACACTAGTAAAAAAAACACTTTGCGCGACGCAGGTCCTTCGTCGCGCAAAGTCAAAAAACGTCGTGCAAAACTTTGCCCAACTCACCTTGGTCGCGCGCAAACCGTCGCGGCAAGGCAGTGACAGAAGGCTTTGCGCGACGCATGTAACCCTTCGTCACGCAAATCCACTTTGCGCGACGCAGCCTACGTCGCGCAAAGTTGATTTGCGCGACGCATGTAATCCTACGTCGCGCAAATCCACTTTGCGCAACGTATGATACGTCGTGCAAATCCACTTTGCGCGACGTAGGCTGCGTCGTGCAAAGTTGATTTGCACGACGAAGGGTTACATGCGTCGCGCAAATTAACTTTGAGCGACGTATGCTGCGTCGCGCAAAGTGGATTTTCGTGAATTTTTTTTTTTTTGAAGAAATGGTCAAAAATATTATTTTCTTAACTTTTTAAATAATATTGTAATTAAAATTCTAAACAATAATTAATGCACCAAAGAAAAATATTTCATTATAATATATATATATATATAGGGTTTATACATTTCCATATATATATATATATATGGAAATGTATTGTATATGTCCGAATGAAAAAGAAAAAAACTACAAGTAATCTTCTTGGTGAAATGGCTACTAGGTATCAGTAGGGTGAAGTGGCTCGAAAGTCGAAGGTGTAGCAAGATCAAGTACTACTGGTAGCGAGATTTGGAGGCCAGTCATCTCTATGGCTCGTACAAGGTCTCTCATGTGGCCAGCATAAGCCTGCAGCTGCTCGCCCTGGGCCCTTATCTGCTCCCTCATCTGCTCGCCCTGGACCTGAAGCTGACCCTGTAGGGTTGTCACTTGCTCCTTCAATGAATCGACCTCTGCGGTGTTCGATCTGGAAGAAGAGGCACCAGTCTCACGAACTCGTGCTTTCCCCATGCCACGAACAACCTTGCCGTGACGATGACCAAGGTTCTGATCCAAGACATCAGTCAGGATCTGAAAACCTGCATCCTCGGGTACCGGGACGTCCTCAATCGGGGTCTCAGGGGGAAGTTGCGATGTTGCTTCTTGGATAACAGCAGTGCGCTTTTCCACCATAAGAGCCTGTAATAATAAAGAAAAAACATATATATAAATAATATTTGAACGATTCATGCATACATATAAGAATAATAACAATTACATTTACTTACATGAAGATGCTCAGTGTTCGCATCTCCAGTTCGAACGTAAACATCCTCGAACATGTCGATCTCTGGGAACTTAGAACCCTCCTGAAGAAAAAAAAACATTAAGAAAATTTTATTAATCAATAATAATAAATAAATTGTATAAAATTTCTAAATTAATATACTTTTACCTGACGTCGTGCCTTAAGCCTATACGAAAAGGGCTTCGAACCGGAATGGTGAAGAAGTGTCTTTGACTCCTGAGCTATCTTGCCAGCAACAGATTTCTTCTGTTAAACACACAATATACATGTTAGTGCGACTATTTGAAATAAATTAATAAAAAAACCTTAAAAATAACTAAAACAATAAGAAATTATTATTAAAATATTATGTACATACCACAAAATTTGGGTCCGTAAAATGTTTGCAGAGCCACTCCCAATCCTCTGGCCGGTCCTTCAACTCGCTTGGGCAACCACTTAGGCGAGCAATCTCCGGAGTATCCCATAGCTTAAAATGCGTGTGAAGATAGTTCTTCCAATGTTTGTACCGGGTTGCTAAGGTCTCATCTAAGTAGGCCTTGACCTCGGGGGATATATCATCAAGATCAAAAATGACCTACGAATATGAAAAACAATAAAATAATAGTAAGAACTTTAATAATATTAAGATAATATAATTTGGTTTTTATTATTTGTAAACAAAACTAAAAAAATGATATTGAATCCGAATTTGTTTATTTAGATGAAAAGAATGCAAGAATCGGAAATATAATTTATGAACCCAGTGACATTCATGAACAAGCAACTCAAACATGGCATAAAGTACAAGATTATAATAAACAAGATTCGATAAGATTAGCTTATGAATTTGAATAAGAAACAAAAGAGTTCATTTCAAAATTTGATGAAATAGATCAAAATGAATTAAATAACCAGATAAAAGAGTTAGATGATTGAATTTCATTACCAAATTCGAAACATACCTAAGTAATCCAGTAAGTCAAAATGAATATACAGAACATCAAGAAGAACAATATTTTTATGAAGAACCAAGTAGTTAAAGGCTAAAGATTAATATACTAACAAACAACTTCATTATAAAGGCTAAAAATTAATATACTAACCGACAACTTGTCTCGCACCAAATCCTTCGTCCTATCGGGAATTTCTGCCCACTTCTCCCACTGCATAGGACAATTTTGTTTAATAACAACACCAGAGCTACTAACGACGATGTTATCCTTCGTCCTATCGAAAAGTTTTGTCCGGTTACTTGATCTCTGAATGTTTGTTTTTTGCAATTTTTGGCGTATGCGATCTCGAAGTATATACAAACATGTTTGACGGTTGGATCATTGAAACTAGTTTTGTAGAATGAGTATCTCATCAAAACAATAGATTCACTAATACTTAAGAATTTATTCATACTTTCATTAAGTATAACATAAGATTTTTTTGGTATCCACTAGTGTAAATATTTTAAATTGAAGATCGAATTCAATCATTGTATTCATATAGGGTCAAGGAGTGTAGCTGCAAAAAATCATCAAAATCGGAGTTAAAATGACCGTTAAATCATGATTTTTGTTTTTATAACCGTCGAAAAGTTTTGTCCGGTTACTTAATCTCTGAATGTTTGTTTTTTGCAATTTTTGGCGTATGCGATCTCGAAGTATATACAAACATGTTTGACGGTTGGATCATTGAAACTAGTTTTGTAGAATGAGTATCCCATCAAAACAATAGATTCACTAATACTTGAGAATTTATTCATACTTTCATTAAGTATAACATAAGATTTTTTTGGTATCCACTAGTGTAAATATTTTAAATTGAAGATCGAATTCAATCATTGTATTCATATAGGGTCAAGGAGTGTAGCTGCAAAAAATCATCAAAATCGGAATTAAAATGACCGTTAAATCATGATTTTTCTTTTTATAACCGTCGAAAAGTTTTGTCCGGTTACTTAATCTCTGAATGTTTGTTTTTTACAATTTTTGGTGTATGCGATCTCGAAGTATATACAAACATGTTTGACGGTTGGATCATTGAAACTAGTTTTGTAGAATGAGTATCTCATCAAAACAATAGATTCACTAATACTTAAGAATTTATTCGTACTTTCATTAAGTATAACATAAGATTTTTTTGGTATCCACTAGTGTAAATATTTTAAATTGAAGATCGAATTCAATCATTGTATTCATATAGGGTCAAGGAGTGTAGCTGCAAAAAATCATCAAAATCGGAGTTAAAATGACCGTTAAATCATGATTTTTCTTTTTATAACCGTCGAAAAGTTTTGTCTGGTTACTTGATCTCTGAATGTTTGTTTTTTGCAATTTTTGGCGTATGCGATCTCGAAGTATATACAAACATGTTCGCCGGTTGGATCCTTGAAACTACTTTCGTAGAATGAGTATCCCATCAAAACAATAAATTCACTAATACTTAAGAGTTTATTCATACTTTCATTAAGTATAACATAAGATTTTTTTGGTATCCACTAGTGTAAATATTTTAAATTGAAGATCGAATTCATTCATTGTATTCATATAGGATTAAGGAGTGTAGCTATAAAAAATAATCAAAATCGGAGTTAAAATAACCGTTAAATCGTGATTTTTCGTTTTTTAACCATTGAAAAGTTTTGTTCGGTTACTTAATCTCTGAATGTTTGGTTTTTGCAATTTTTTGCTGATACGATCTCGTAGCATATACAAACAAGTTTGACGGTTGGATCGTTGAAATTAGTTTCGTATAATTCGTATCCCATCAAGTTCAATGGTGTGTATATATATATATATTTATTTATTTATTAAGTAGATTTAAATCTCTTTATTTTGTACGTATAATTGACTGGTACACAAAGTAGTATATCACGTGTCATTATAAAAATAGTGGGATATGTCATATGTGTGATAAAAAGTTAATAACTTAAAAAAAATAAAATTTCTCACAACTTTTATTAATTTTCATTTTCCCTCTCTTTTTTGTTTCATTTTTTTTTTCGTGTCGTGTCGTGTCGTGTTATTGGGTCATGTCAGGAATTGTCAGGCCTATCTTCCATAGTTCATATATTCTCATAATACTATTATGTATCTCATTTTATGCTTGGCCTAATAAATAAAAGATACCGTTATTTTAGAGGAACTTTGGCTTGGTATTTGCTTAAACTACAAGAAATATTAATTTGTAAACACATATTAAGTCCCAACCAAAACCATTTTGTCACCAACTCTTCCACTAACGCCAGCTCCTGTGTGCACCTCAAAATCCTTAGCCTCCATCACATGTTCAGTTGATCCAAACGTCTTTAGCAGCCTCTTAGCATGCTCTACCAATGGCGAAGACATAATTTCTCGGGGGTAGGGGCGAACTTAAAAGAATATAAGGTTAAAGGAAAATGGCAACAACTAAATTTTTTAATATAGTAATGTCTTCCATAATTAATCAATACAAACAAATTACAATTATTGTCGGCGATGTTTCATGTTATGAAAACGTTGCATAATAAGTTCATTATCAATAAAAGCAAATTACAATTCAAACAAATTACAATTCTTCTCAGGCATTATCTCGAACACTTTAGCTGCATCCTCAACCGACCCGCATTTCCCATACATTGCAATCAACGCATTGCCTACAAACACATCCGATATCAGTCCCATCTATTGACCAAAAATTCAATACAATCATATATAAAAAAATGGATAATATTAGGTAATATTAACCAAAAATTCAATACAATCATATATAAAAAAATGGATAAATAACATAGAGGTTTTTAAATCACCTGAGTGTGATCAGCAGCTATGGAGGTCTGTAGGTGAGGAAGAGGGGAAGGCAGTTATGAAGCTTTTTGACTAGTGTTAGAACACTGGAAAGAAAGACAAAAAGGAATATTTTCGTGTTGACTTTGCGCGACGCAGGTTCAATACGTCGCGCAAAACTGTTTTGCGCGACGCATAATGTACATCATGCGTCGCGCAAAACTGTTTTGTGCGACGTATTGAACCTGCGTCGCGCAAAGTTCGAAAAAAGCGGTAAAACAAGCTTGGTTTGGCGCCAAACTCTTGCGCGACGCACAGGACGTCGCGCAAGTGTTCTTTGCGCGACGTAGTTGTACCGTCGTCGCGCAAAACAGTTTTGCGCGACGCATTACTACGTCGCGCAAAGTACCGTCGCACAAAGACCACTTGCGCGACGTCCTGTGTGTTGTCGTCGCGCAAACATACTTTGCGTGACGAAGTGATCTACGTCGCGCAAGGGTTCGTCGCGCAAACATATTTTTCTACTAGTGCAAAGAGGCAAACGTTTGGGTTTAGTGGCAATGTTTGGGTAAATATGGACAACCCAAACCCCCTTCCATAGTCTACACGGCAGCTGTTGGACCGCATCTCTGTAAAATTTGATACTGTTTAGTGTGTTCGGAATATGATCATATATGTTATTATAAAAGGAAAGAGACACTTAAAAACTTTCTCAGCTTTATGGCGTACCGCCTATATTACTGGATTCATAAGCCATTATTATTCTCTTTTAAATAACATAAAACTTCAAAAATATCTTTTAAATTCAAGTTCATTTCAGAAGTAAGAGAATAAAAGTTGGAATTCTCATCTTAGAATAAGGTTGGCAATTCGTAATAAAATACATGAGTTTGTAATGTTTTAATTCCGTGCATGTTTTCGATTATAATAATCTAATTTTATGTGCGTCTCTCATGCTCTCGATCACAAGAATATTAAGAGTTTCAAAAACATCCACTCAAATAAGTTCGGCATGCATATACGTTCATATAATCTAGTTTTGCAACGGGTTGTTTAACTTTGGGTTCACAATTAAGTCATGGGCTTTGCATGTAATTATTTTATTACTTAATGACTTTATTAATCTTAATTAAAAGAATATATCATTTTAATGAGCCGCATATATACCCTAGCCCTAGGTTAATATTTCTTTATCTGCACATATTGGTTTTGTTCCATGCATATTAGATCTTGTTGGGGTTGCTGCTGCATACCACACTTGCACGCACCGACAAATATTCGAGCTTAAGAGAGTTTAGTCGGTACCACTAGCAGCAGTGGATTAGAAAGAGAGAGACCATATTTGTCTTCATTGTTTTTGTTGCCCATGTGCCGAATGCATTAGAGTGGTTTTGGTTGTTTTCTGCTGCATGAAATATCATATGAGAGCAAACGTTTTTTTTCAGTAGCCCGACTGCACAGAGCTTTATTTTCATTCCAGAAAAATCAGTTTTATTGTCGAGTGTTTTTAAAGAGAAAAAATTTAGTTTTTTATCACTGTTTTTTATGTCTTTTAATTAAAATTAATTATGAAAATATGTCTTATGGTTTTCAAAAATAATTTCATTTTATACATTATTCTACATGGTCGCGTTAGTCTCTAGCTAGCAAAGTTTGAGGAAAAGGTAATTGACGACTGTGTTAGTGCCATGCCACTTTCACTTGAAGGTTAAAGACAACGTGGAAACAAAGTTGCTAGTTAGTATGTGTGTCTAGTTTTTTTAATAAAAGTATAACGATATTCCATTGATAGAGAACGCAATTACAGCACATTTGCAAGAGAGGTGTCAACTGGATGCATATTTACTAGTGACCAAATCCTTGATCTAGAGATAATAAATCATGTAGAACCCACACTAATAAATCCCCTACTTGGCCACCACAACAAAACACAAAAACACGACACAAGAACCAGTGGTGTGGATCTGCCACAACAGATCAATGGTGACAGATTCGAAACCAAGGAACACAATGCAAAAATTGCTAAAAAGCGAGGCCACACAAACCACTAGGCGGTACAACAAACACAATTACGCTGTGATTTGGAACCTCCGGCCATCACAGAAACGAAGGGAAAAGGCGAAGCCTCAATTTCTGAGACAAAACCTAAACCTAGGGATCAGTGGAGTACTGAAGAAAGGAGATGTGGAAGAGGGAAATTGAAGAAGATTATATAAAAACAAAAACTTGAATGCCTATTAACTTAAAATTTTGTCTTTTAACTTTTAGTTTGGTTTAATTCGTGTGTTCCATACACACTTCTTTTACACTTCATCTACTATCCTTCCAACATGTAACCTAGATGAATTCTGCTTAAAGAAGAGAAAATTGCACTGCTTGTACAATAAACACGAACAGTATTATATCGTTTTTCATTACGACTGGAAATTACATATCCTCCTCCAAACCAGACGACTGAAAACACCAAATACAAGGTAGCTTGAATATTATTCGCCCAACTCAGTTAGATGGGGAAGCCACAGGACTTCTAAAACATGCCAACATAAACTTATTGAACCAAAACAACAAACCAACACCTGAAATTAATAAAACAGACACTAAATATAAATAGACGACAAAGTTTAAAGTACTTTAAACTAATAAGATCTTTTGGTGGTGCCACCGGTAGTGCCGGTGGTGGAGTCCTTGTTATAATAAACACCAGTTTCCTCTTCCTTATCATCATTCTTGCCCAACCCAAAAGTGCCTTTCACAGCATCTGCAGCACCTTGTGCCATGTGCTTCATCTGCTCTCCAGTCTGCTGCATGATCCCTGAGGCTTTCTCTTTGCCGTACTGGGCGGTCTCTTTGGTCTTCTGGGCTGCCTCTTCTGCTTTCTGCTGGGCCGTCTCCTTGGTCTCCCAGGCCTTCTCTTTTGCTTGCTCCGCCTTCTCGGCGGTCTTGTCTTTCACCTGGTTCATAGGGGCCTGTTTTCTGCCCTTGGCTGACTGGGCTGTCTCGTATGTCTTGTCCCTTGTTGCTTGGGTTGTGTCATAGGCCTTGTTCCGTTCTTCTTGTGCCTTGTTCCCCACTGTGCCCATCACCTGGTTAGTTTTCTCCTAAAAGATCAAGACAAAACTCGTTTAGGTTAGATTAAAACATTAATTTGCAACAATAAAATAAATAACTTCAACCACAAATACATGCAGAGCTAAACTACCAGATACTACAATTAAAATTGTAAGTATGATAAATACAATATGTATACTATAAACCCTTCCATTAGGTCATTGTAGATATATATTCTAATTGCCCCTAAAAAAATTATTCTATCAGATAATTGAGGTAAGATGTATCACACCGTCAATCTAAATTAGTTAAAAAAAATTCAGGATTCAGATTAATAGCATACCATAACGCAAAAAACTTAATAGATTTGTGAATATTATGTATTAAGCATATGGACATGCATCACTAATACCAGTTGCAAAACCATACAAAAAATGCACTAATATATTTTATTAATCTACAAATTAACTATTTAAATTAAATCTCAAAATTATACACATAAGTTATCTGTGTGTATTAAATCTATATACCTGAGCTTGGCCCTTGGCCTCACCAGCTCTGTAGCTCTGTCTCTGATCCTGGGATGCCATTTTTAGCTTTGTAAAAGAGTGAATAAAAATGATGAAATTGTTAGATGTATGTTTATCTTCGAGCTTGTGAATTGATATTGATGAGAAGGAACGGTGCATGCATGGTATATATAGCGTTTTCACGTAGGCTGGTTGGTCAACATGTGTCCTGCTCTGTTGACACGTCGTATGCTTTTGGAGGCGAGGTTATTTGCCTGCGTCGGTTTTAATTTCCAAGAGATTGCATCGATATGTCTTAAGCCTATCGTCCGTTGACATGTCGTGATTCTCTGTTCCGACGTACAAGTGGTGGATGGTAGGGTTTACACGATTGTTTAATGCAGAAAAACTACAGCGCTAATCTGTGGCTGTATAGAGGTAGGGCAATTGTTTATTTACTGTGGCTGGTTTTTAATTTTCTTTTTATTTATTTGATATTTGGAATTATGGTTTTTATGCTCTCAGTGGTTATAATTGATATTGTTTGTTTTGAATAGGTGTGGCGAGTTAAATCTACTAAGTTTGCATTACTGGCGAGGGATTGTAACTTGGAGTAGGATAGAGCTATTGCTTCTAGTTGACTAATCTTTGTCCCAAGGCATAAGTTGTGCTCTTTTTTCTATTAATTGAAGTTTTACCTCACGTAGTTACCGAGTTCCGCATCAATAATGTGCAACCCTTCGATTGGAGTATCAATATTTTGGAGAGCTTTAATTGTAGTTATAAAACTGAAGATGAGTGTACTCTAGTTCTTAACATTCACGTTTGAATTTTGTACTATCTTATAATGTTGTGAATAAATCATTTTTTCAAAAAAAAAATTAATTTCAATTAAACTGCATAATAGCTGGCAAGTAAATTAATGCTAGCCAAGAAAGAACCCAGTAATTTGATTGAGGACAATACTTGCATAAACCCAAACCCATGGATGTTCATTCCTGTCCACTCATTTGTGATTAAGGTGTTTTGAATGTTTATTTTCTTAATCAATATCAAAAGATTATATATCTCTAAAAAAAATCAGTTCAATTTGCATTCATTTAGTCATGTGTGAGTATATATATATATATATATATGATGGGAGTAGGTGTTACTTGTTCATTAATTTACGTTAATGTATTTTTATCGTACAAACTTTGTAATAAAAAAAATGTTTATTTCTTTGTAGTGATTAGAAGATATCTAAAATAATCAAATTAGAAATCATTTAGTCATTTGTATGTATCAAACAAATGAATGATCTTGATAACAAGTGACACCCTCCTATCGATACAAATGGATAGCTAGTTATTAAAACATCACTACTTTTAGTAATTTTTTATAAAGATAATCTTTAAATAAAGAAAATAAAAATAAACATTTTAGGTTAGAACGTCTATAAGTATTGTAAAAATACATTAATCTTGATAAACTTTTTAGGCACACATAGGCCCCATACATGGTCACAAGGAAAACCAATTCCCACATTGAGAACTAATGTTTTCGAGAGCCAGTCATCATTTATTCACTAAATCGTCATCGCAACTTTTCAAAGGCCTGTGATACAATCAATATCCCTAAATTGGAGCTAGTGCAACTTGTCGAAAGAATAGTCTGCTCTAATATGTTAAACTTTTTAGGTACAACATGGTGCACCACCAACATCACATATATTGTTTTAACTTAACCACCTATTACTACTTTACTAGGTGTTGGGTTTTATTTCAAAAAAAGTGTTGGTGATAATAGGAGTGAAATATCTCATATATTAGTTATATACAAGGTTCTAAAAGACATTAGGCACTAGTTGTGCAGTAGGCCAGAGCTTAGCGCCTAGGCTCGCTAGGCAGTTAGGTGTGGGCCTAGGTGAACTAGACGGATTTCATTAAATTTATTATATCATATAAATAACTGTCTACTTACATTTTATACTCTAAAAAAATTATATTTGTATTGAGAATTTAGAAAAATTCAAAATTAAAACTTAAGCCATCATGACATTAACATCCTCATAGACTAATGTACCTAGCAAAAATAAGAAAAACCCAAAACCCAAAATTCAAAACCAAATTTGAAAATTCAATAATTTAAAATTGGCATAATCTTTCATCATAGATCAATCAAAGATTCAATGAATCAATATATGTAAATGGAATCATGTATCTAGAATTCAACACTATTCAGTTGTAGCTTTGAGAGACGGCGTAGGCAAAGTCAAAGTCAGCCCGAACGGAGAGGAGGGAGAGAGAGAGAGAGAGAGAGAGAGAGAGAGAGAGAGAGAGAGAGAGAGAGAGAGAGAGAGAGAGAGAGAGAGAGAACGTGTATGTGCGAAGAGACATGGGGAAGAGAAACAGAAACGGTGAGAGAAATAATTTGGACTCTTTTTGGGTAGGTAACTATTAAGGGTGAAAATGTAATACAGTTAGTAATATAGTTAGGTAGTTAGTATTTGGTTAAAGTAGTTAGGATTTCTATATAAACAGTATGTGTAATCTTCATGTGAGTTAGTCAATACAAATCCTATTTCTCTCTCTAAACTCTCTCTCTCTCAAACTCTCTGTATTGATCTTTCTTTTCTTCATCTTTCTTCTTGATTTTCTCTTCAATTCCCAAACATTACAATGTAGTTAACATGGTATCAGAGCCACCAGGCTCACGCCATGGATTCTGGTGGTTCCTATTTTTTTTTTTTCTTGTGTTTCTCGCTTTAGTTTCTATCCAAATTTTCATTAGATGTTAGGAATTACGATAAGTTTCTGGGTGCTTCCATGATCGTTCTTTTACTTCTGGGTTGATGTGTTTCTGGGTTGATTTCTTTCCGATCAAATTCATGAGTCTATTCCCGATCGAAAGCGAGAGATCGAAAGTTGGAGAAAAATTTCAAAGCAAAATGGCGGCAGAGCAAATGCAGAGAGTCCCATCTCCACCGCCGCAATCGATTGAGGTGCCGAAGAAGAACATAATTCAGGTATCCAACAACAAGAAACCGCTCTTCTTCTACGTTAATCTTGCTAAGAGGTACATAAAGCAGTACAAGGAGACTTAGTATTCTGGGTCCGATTGCAGAGGTTTCTTTGATATCTTGATCATGGCGGTTGGGCAACTCTTGGCGTTTGCACTACTTGCCTGGTAATGTTGCTTTTCCGATTCAGTTGCTTAATTTCATTATTGGGTAACTCGATTTGTTGATTCTTGGAGGGTTCTTAGAGATCTTTGATCAGAACAGTGGACTGTGAATTGGGTTCAATTACTTGCTTTGATTAGTAGATGACTAGCACAGTTTTTCGATTCAAGGAGGTGGTGTTGCTAATTACTTAATTGGGTATATGAAGAAACAGTTGTTAATTACTTAATTGGTAATTCTGATTCTTGAAGATGGTTTTGGGGATTCAATTTGTTCAGTTTGGACTGTTGCTCAAAGAAAGTACTGTTTTGTACTCTGTTTTTGTATAGGAAATGGTTGTTGTTTGTTCAAGATTGCAAATCTTGGGAGCTCTTCAGGTTATGATTATGTGCACTCCAACTGTTTGAAGGAATGGGTCAGTAAATTCTTTGATCTCTACTCTGTTCTCTGGTATGGAAGAAAGATCAGACATGGGTGCAGACCAGGTGTTTGTTGAAATGCCCAACTCAAACGTTTCATGTGAAGTCTTTGTGGTAGTCTTAGCTGAACTTCTGTGGGATCAATTGAAAACCAAAAGGACTCATTCTAGAAGCTCGTCAAAAGTGTAACAACCATTTAGTTCTTGGTTCATGGATGATCTTCTTGCATTTTTTTATGGATCGGAAGATACGACAAATGAATGTATAGTATGTGTTGTCATTTACAACATTGATGGACCTGGACTAAGGGAATCAGAAACCTAACAGTGTCTTGCATGCGTTGTTTCTTGTTCTCATATCTGCATTTTGGCCTCTATATGACAGCATGTTTAGTGCACTGTGAAGTGGGATGTCCTCCGAATGTGAGCTCATACAACACCATGTTTAGTGCACTGTGGAACTGTGGAGACAGAGTTTGGGCTTTGCAAATGGTATCAGAAATGTTAAGCAAAGGAATAGATCCCGATGGGATTACTTACAATTCGTTTATATCGTGGTTGTGCAGTATATTTTCTTATCTCAGCCTATAATTTCAGAGTCTAACCAACTCAGTGGTTAGCATGAATCTACAGTAAGTCCGGTTATACGATGAAGGAAGTTGTGAACGGTCAATCCCACGAAGGGTAATTCCGTGATGTGAATAGGTAAATCCTACGAAAGGTAGAAGAAGTTGTTAACGGTAAATCCCACAAAGGGTAATTCCGTGATGTGAGTAGGTAAATCCCACGAAGGGTAATCCTACATAGATGTTGATTTTCAATTGTGAAGGCCGATGCCATTGTTCAAAGAAGTTGTTTTTTGGTAAAATCCACAAAGGGCGATCCCGTGGTGCTATAGTTAAGGCCGATGCCACACTATAGTTTGTTAATTTTCTGTTTTTTGTAAATATTAAAGGCCGAAGCCAAGTTGAATGAGATTGTTGACGGTGAATCCCACGAAGGGTAATCCCGTAAGAAATTGTTATAACCGGCATGAGGGTGTGCTACGACTCCTTTATAGAAGGTTGTTCTTTGTGAAGATACTCTTAGAGGCAGGGGAAGGATGTCTGATTAAAGCTCGGTCCACTGGTTGGATACAGAAGCTGGAAATAGCAAGATGAAAAACTTCATTATTACACACTACTCCAAACTGCAAGTGACAGATTAATGGAAAATTATTTGCCCAGATCAAGTTGAATGAGTTGAAATTGGACACGGGTTGATAACATTTGAAGCAGAGAAGATACTCATTTTTGCCATTTTACACACCCATGATGGAACAGTTGTTTTCTTGTTCTTTTTACAAGAAGAAGTTGATGATGTCTGATTAAAGTACTTTGCAAATTGCTTTCAGCTTTTGGAAGATTGGTGCACCCAAACTTGGGGAATTGGGTTACTCTTACTTAGCGCCATTGATCGGTCTGCTCAAATCTCAAACTGAGTTTCCCCAGTTGAGATTGAGGGGGAGTATTAAGGGTGAAAATGTAATACAGTTAGTAATATAGTTAGGTAGTTAGTATTTGGTTAAAGTAGTTAGGATTTCTATATAAACAGTATGTGTAATCTTCATGTGAGTTAGTCAATACAAATCCTATTTCTCTCTCTAAACTCTCTCTCTCTCAAACTCTCTGTATTGATCTTTCTTTTCTTCATCTTTCTTCTTGATTTTCTCTTCAATTCCCAAACATTACAATGTAGTTAACAGTAACCTAGAAAAACATTTAAGTTAATCAGAAAATTGAAAAACAATGGAACCACCTTGCCACCACCACCATCACTTAGCCTGCCTAGCCCTTATCCAATTTTACTCCACGTTTTGGCCTACAATCTCATCGTTCCTCTACCGTCTAGCGCCTAGGCACCACCTACACCATTTTTTATAACAGTGATTACATATTATGTTCTTAAATGCTTGATGTAGGATTCTATTCTCCAACAATTCCAAGTGAATGAAACAACTAGATGATGATGCACCCTTGGTCCTAAATAAAATTACAATTGTCCAATTTATGAAATCTAAAAACCGTAAAATTAATGCTACGATCATGAAATGAGCCACGTATAATACATGTCAATTAGGTTACAATTAATATGTAGTTTTTCATTCTCTAGGTCTTCTCTATTTCTTTAGTCTTGTTTCCTTACACTGACGAGAATGCTTCCTTGTGTAATGTTTCATATGTTACGTACACATGTGAGAGATTTATAGTTAGTAAAGCTAGTATCAGCCAAAATGTTAGAGACGAACTAATTAGTGATGCATAGTTTGTTTAATCTTATATCAGCCAAAATGTTTGTTCAGTTAGGTGTATAATTAAGCTATCACTTATCGTTTCAGTGTTACAGCTCACAAAAAATAATGGAGCCAATGTGATATTTGTATATCATAAGGATATATAATAGATGAATGAAAAGATAGTACTAAATTAACTAAATGTGATTTTGAAAAAAATAATAAATTAAAAGGTTAAGTACAGATAACTACCCAATCTTTTGGGACAATTCCAAATTAGTATCAACCCTTTAAATCATTCCTAATAATTCCTAATAATCTAACGTTTTAAAAATTGGACATCTATTAGGTCATCAACGTTAATTAATTGATGACATTACCAACTTACCAACATTAAGTGATGATGTTACTGGTGTAAAATGATGAGGTGCACAAATTCTAAAGTTGATTTATACCTCGTTTCACATGTCCAAACCACCTTAACCGATTATTTCTCATCTTATTTTCAATTTTGGCTACTCCTAATTTACTTCGGATATCCTAATTCCTAATCTTGTACCATTGTTTTAAGGTAATTAAAGCTTTAATTTTACCGGAGTCTATGCCAACGGACTCTCTTTCTTGACTAATTAAGACAAGCCAAAACTTGTTTGAAACATTCCTACATCAACACATGCCACAACTATGCTAGTGAATGCACGCAAAAAATGGGGTAGGAACAAGGAAGTGCCGAGAATAGAAGACTTTCCTCAACCTATATATAGTTTTCAAATGGAACAGCTTTTGCATCCTGCATTCTTCATCTGAAATTTGATTGATTTTCATCGAAGAAAAAACTAAGCAAGCACAAAAATGGCAAGCAACCAAAACCAGAATTTGAGTCACAAGGCTGGCGAGTTGACTGGTCAAGCTCAGGTATATATGGCTGTTTGGTTTTTTATATTATACTTTTAACCTAGCGAGGGGATTCGTATAGGGGCGAGCACATTAGATCTAGCAATTGAGCGATGCCCACGTTTGCAGCTCTGGTTTAACTGTTGATTATAATGTAATTAATATTAACTTTGATTTTGTAATAATGTAATCAAGTTGCATTCATCAAGTTAATAATCTATTTTTCTTTACTGATCCACGCCACAGGTTAAGAAGGATGAGCTTCTAAACCAGGCATCGGGTGCAGCTCAGTCCGCCCAAAACAAGGCATCAAATTTATCTCAGTCTGCCCAAAACAAGGCATCTGATGCATCTCGGTCTGCCCAGAACAAGGCATCTGATGAATCTCCTACTGACATCAAGGACCAAGCCACCCACCTCCTTCAACAGGCATGCAATGCAACCACTTCCTGCCATCTCCTTATTTATTTGAATTTTTATTTATAATATATTTCTTATTAGATATCCAGTAAAAAATTACTCAGATTTCACCAAACATAAGTCAATATAAATTAGTATCAATTCATCACCCATTTATGTTAACTAGTAAGATAAAAGCCAGTCCTTTCCACCTTTTTTCTTAGGCAAATGCTATTCGCACTCCGTTATTGGTTTTCTGCACTCCAAATTAAATATTTTTATTTTTATTTTAAAATATTCATGGAATGTGTGTAGAATAACGACATGGGAACGTGAATAGCAATGGTCTTTCTCTTGTACTATATACATACTTTACAGTGCATGTACTACATGTATTTGATTGCAGACAAGTGAGCAAGTGAGAAACATGGCTCAAGGAGCAGCTGATGCAGTCAAGAACACTTTGGGAATGAATAACCCTAACGACCCAAGCAACCAAAACAATACCCCAAGCAACCCAAGCACTAGGATTTGAAGATAGTGCTCTTTCTTCAACGCTTGCTTTGCCTTCAGTTTCAACTAAAGTTCCTATGACCTGCGGTCATGGCGATTAGCTAGCCATCCTAGGTCTGTGGAAATGGCTATATGTTTTGTTTTCTGTCTGATGCAAAAGATTGTATTTTTATTCCCTTGTTTTTTCCATTTTGGTAAATAAAAGGAGAAATCCTTATGTGCCCTCGTTAATTAACAGTGTTGTGGAAATGAATTAATACTAAAAAAAGAGTGTTTTGTCTCAAAACCTTATTATTCTCTCTAATTTGCATCATCGCCATAACCTCTAACTTCACTCTTTAAACTGTCTAAGAGTTCGACCGAAAAAAGAATCTGTCTAAGAGATTCACGACTCACACCATATAATTGCTTACATCATATCTGAAAAATGAGGCTCATTTTATGTAGGTTTTGTGGTTAATAGTATGACTTTGGGGTGTGATATCCACACACCTCTTTTCACTTCTCACACACCCTTCTAATTTTCGGCCGTCGAATTAGATGAATTAAAGAAGATCAAAGGAGAAAAATTAATAAGGAGTGTGTAAGAAGTAAAAAGGGCCTTCGACTTAATAAATGTGGAAAGAAACCTAATTTTGTACGTGTGTGTTCACTATGTGGTCCGTACATTTTATGCGCGTGCTATGTACATATGTGGTTAGGCTGGTTATAGGTAGAAATTGTAAAATGGTTCTTTTTATAGCTAAAATGGTCTTTGAGTTTTGCATAACTCTTCACTTTAGTTCATGAGATTTGAAATCAATACAAGTGGTCCCTGAGATTGTCCATCATCAATTATTGTAATCCTTCAATGAATAGTTATGTTAAAAATATTAAAATGACAAAACTAACCTCAATTTAGTAAACAATAGGCCACAATGATTTGACAATTGAGGGTATTTTTGTCATTTTATCCCTATTTAATGGAGATTTTTCACAGAATGATCAAATTAATCGATGGTGGACAAATCAGGGATCAATTCTATCAATTTCAAATCTCAAGGACCAAAATGAGGAGTTATGCAAATCTCAAGAACCATTTTGGATAAAAAGCCTTGTAAAATTGATTGATTCTAGTGATAACACAAGGTGCATGTTAGTGTCAAAACTTAGATGGAGGCTAGATTAGGTTCAACCCGTACTTGCATTTAGTGTTGTTTTCGGTCCCAATGCCACGAGATTGCTCAAGAGAAAGAGAGAGTAGGCATGCCATTGAAGGAGGTTGCCAACACAGTGTTAGTGTTTGAACGTGTGTGAAAGTTTGCACATCAATCTGACTACTTAACAAAATGATTGTTCACCGAGTTAGACGCTGGTTCGGTTAACTTCTTTTTTATGCCTGGAGTGAACAAGGGCTTAAAATTCAGTGTCACTTTGTATATGGTTGCCTAAAAAAGTAAATGAAAGCGAAACATAAACTAAATAAAATAAAAAATAAACAGAATGTAATCATTTCATGATGAAGTCAGGATTACAAACGTTTACAAAAGTAAAAACTACGCCGATGAGCCGAACTACATGAAATGTAAGTTGACTGGAGATAACTAATATCAAATTGGACTTAGTATAAAACATATGCCTTCAAGAAGGAATCAGGGTGGTTGAAATGACACATCAACCGAATCATACCATAGGATGACAGAGCTGTAAAAGTCTTAGATCTTAGGGATTGAATTTGACAAAGAGCAATTAAGTTTGTCCTAAAAAGCAATCGGTTGATTGAAGAATCACTCATAGTTTTGTATAATCATACAAATTGAATTTGACGAAGGTCCTTAGCTTAAGGCCTCTGACTTTATTTATAGACATTTTAGAATGAGAAACCTTGATCATAATGCAAACTAGTATAAGTTGCCACGTACAATGGATCCAAAGTGAGTATAATGGTGCAGTGTGAACATACATGTGATGCTAGTCCTGGTCTCAAACAGGTACAATAAACTATCATAATTGCCTGACCCTGATGCTTTATGTAGTTCTCAAGGTAATTATCTTCTAAGTAAATTTACTTAGTAAACTAATTAAATACTAGATTATTAGAATATGGGGCTCGAACTACCATTTCTAGCGTCCATAAATTCACATGCACCATTATGCACTGTCGCACGACTCCACACGGATGTACTTGTAGTCGTTGCCAACGAAAGAATATTTCATCGTGTTGGCTGAAATATTCTAGATTTTGGTCACTCAGAATCAAAGGAAAAGATTATAAGAGATATACCTTTGAAATATTTCGGTTCAATTGCTTGAATCGAGTCTAAACCGAGTTTGGACTGGGCTTGGCGCCGGTTTATCGTCGAATATTGCAGATTTTGGCCAAGAATCATCAAATCGTTGTCACTCTGTTGTCATTGGTCTGTCGTTCGATCTAAGACCAAGTCTAAACTACTAGGATTAAGGCCCTTAAGATGGTCACGGTCTCGAGGGCTGGCTGGAAACGTACCAAGTTAGATATTCGAGAAAGACTACAAAATGAAAGTAATCTCAACATGCAAGGACATAATCTTACACTACCTATCAAAAGAAGAAAATTCGTGGTGGTTAGAACCTTTAAATTCGAACTGAAGCTTTTCAATTGAAGGTTATAAAGTTGTTGACCCTAAAAACTACCAAGCCTACGTGGCGTGCAGGCCGAGTAATCTATAAGCTAAGTACGTCATTCGGTGAATACGGGGCGTGCCAACTCGTCGGCCGAGCTCGGCCGAGGAGTAAATTTGTTGATGTTGCGTTGGGTGCGCGGCTGACTTCTGCGTCTTGCGATTGCGGCCGAGAAAGGAACACGTCTCGGCCTCTTGGGCTCTCGAACCTGAAGACAAGGTTACTATTCTTACGAAGTTCACAAATCGCCGTCGTCGGATTCGGTCACAGTGATGTTATTCGTCAGAGTAAACTCTCGCCGAATCGACACCAAAGTGTAAGGGCACAAATACTCAAAGTGAATATAAGTCTTAATAGTGAACGTGGTTCGGCTATCTGAATGCCGAACTCTAAATCCCACTTGGGAGTATCCAATCATAAAATAACTCGGCGTGCAATGCGCTGAGCTCAATAAACTGTAACACCTCACTTCGCCGAGAAGGCTAATGAGATGACCTCAATCAATAAGGATTCGAAAATCCTTCTCGACCGAGACTTGGATAAGTAACCAACCGTCCTCGCCGCAGTGTTGTCGGGTAAGCATGTACCGGATAACGTCGGTCTGGGCGATGACTTGTGTGACCGACGGAAGCATGTAATGCCGAAGCTTGGAGGTGGCGAAGAACATGGCGAGACAGAGCTTCTCAACAGCGGAATAATTGATTTTCGGTTGATTAAGATTTCGACTGAGGTAAAAAATAGCCTGCTCTCGTCCGGCATCGTTGTCTTGGGCGAGGAGGCAGTCGATGGACTCTTCGGCCACCGAGATATATAACTTGAGAGGCTTATCGCGCTGGGGTGGAACAAGGACATGTGGTGTTGTGAGATAGACTTTGATTTGCGTGAACGCCGCCTGATGCTCGTCTGTCCACTCAAATTTATCTGAGTCCTTAAGTTTCAAAAGCGTAGAGAATGCCTTCATTTTACCTGTCGAATTAGCTATAAATCGGCGGAGAAAATTTATCTTACCGAGTAAGGACTGTAGTTGTTTCTTCGTCGTCGGGGGTGGAGCATTGATGATTGCGCGTGCTTTATTTTCATCTACCTCAATCCCTCGGTGATGCACGAGAAAGCCGAGGAAATTACCAGCCGACACACCGAAGGCACATTTGGCAGGATTCATTTTAAGGTTGTGTTGACGCATTCTGATGAAAGCCTGTCGGAGATCGTCCAGATGTGTCTGTCGGCGTTTAGATTTAATGACAACATCATCGATGTAGACTTCAATGATGGTTCCAATTAAATCGTGAAATATGGTGTTCATTGCCCGTTGGTAAGTGGCGCCAGCATTCTTAAGGCCGAATGGCATGACAACCCATTCGTAAGTGCCGAGTGCCCCCGGGCAACGGAAAGCAGTTTTGTGCACATCGGCTTCGGTAATGAAAATTTGGTTATACCCAGCATGTCCATCCATAAAGGATAAGATCGCATGATTTGCCGCAGCATCGACTAACAAATCCGAAATCGACATTGTATACTCATCTTTGGGAGTTTCCAGATTCAAATTTCTGAAGTTGATGCAAATGCGCAATGCACCACTTTTCTTTAACACAGGAACGATATTAGCCAACCATTCAACGTATCGAGCTGTCCTAATGAACCCTGCCTTTAATAGCCGAACTAGTTCATCCTTGATGCCGAGTTGCACTTCGGTCGAGAATCGATGAGGTGGTTGACGGAAAGGTTTACATCCAGGTTTAATACGTAACTCGTGCTCGACAAGAGTGCGATCTAAGCCAGGCATTTCATGGTAGTTCCAAGCAAAACAATCTTTGAATTCCTCAAGCAAGGCACGAAGTTCGGCTTTCATAGGTTGAGGAAGTAAAGCACTAACAAATAAAGGTCGTGGGTCATCGGCCATCCCAACATTAATTTCCTCAAAGGGATCTTTGACCTGGGGCTGATTGTCTTCCATCTCAGCCGGTGCGGCTTGAATTTTGTCAAGAGATAAGACAGGACCATTATCTCATTCGGCGAGGAACTCAACGAGGTTAACACCCGAATTTGGTTATTTAGATATAATATACCAATGAGCTAGCAGTCGTTCTATAGTAGATGAAACCGCGGCCTGACGTTTTTCCCGATCGGTGTCAAACATCGGGATCGGGGATGAAGTTAGCTAAACCGAGTTTCGTCGAATCCTGGTGGACAGTTTCGGCGCCAACCTCGATAGCTTTTTGAACAGAAATCCGAGTCGGTCGTCCTTCATCATTGAAACCCTGTAGGGTGATATAACTGACGTGATCATCGTAATACCGTGCTTGGATCATGTTAGCCTCGAAGGGTTGGCTATCGATCGGGTGAACAGTGATCGATTTGCCGTCCCAAAAGACGAGCACTTGATACAATGATGAATGAATACAGCTGGTTTGATGAATCCAGTCTCGATCGAGCAGTGCATTATACTCGGTATTGGAGTCGACAATGAAAAAAGCGGTCATGTGAATACGGCTGGCAATATTTACTGTTAACAGAAGTACTCATTTGGTTTGGGATTTGTCGCCAACGAAACTACTCATCGTGATCCCGGACGAAATAAGTTCATCATTAGAGCGACGTAAGGCCTTCATGATGTTTACAGGCATGATATTGACGGTGGCTCCACAGTCGACAAAAACTTTGGAGACAAGATACCTTTCGATATGGGTCGTCACATACAATGGCTTCAAATGATGAAGTTTGGCCGATGATGAACGAGAAAACAATTCAGCCAAAGCTGCTTTCAGACTATCATATTTTGTTATTGACTCGACTTCAGCAATAGGTACAAAATCGATATGACCGGCTTCCTCGGCGACTACATCACCATCGAGGAAATTCGGTTGAGCTGTGCTTGACTGAAAATCAGCAGGCAAAACATAGACCATACTGATTTCTATGTTATCCAGGACTGACGGGTCTCATCGGGTTACGATCCTCTTCGCTAGCCTCGTCTCTTTCCTGGTTGGCACCTGCAGCCTCCGCTACCGTCAGAGTTGGATAAAGAGACTCTTCTGCTCCTTCATTAATGGTTTGATCCCGCGGTGTTTCTTCGGCAGCCTGTTGGTTCTGCGTAAGTGCCTCCGGTGAGGCTGAGATCGAAAGTGTGCTTGGGGCCAGGGCCCGAACTTGCTCCTGGTAGTGTATCCGGGCATCCCTAGTGTCGAGATAGGCATCCAACCATGCGACACGTGCTAATTCATCGGTCGTAAGGCCGAAGAAAGAAACGGCCGAAAATACTTCGAAGTGATATCGTAAATACTGAAGGTCCTCCATTGAGAAAGGAAGGTCGGCTGCATCGATATCAGTGTATGGGTCAACTTTAAAAACAAGGACACGTGCTTCTCGTATGTGCTGGAACCTCGCTTTCAATCCTGGGTCTGAGGTCTTCTGAATGATTCGCTCGACATCAGGGCAAGTTAGGACCAGATCGATTGTGTCTTGACATGCTTTCGGCAAACCATACAGATCGTTGGCTGAATGTTCTTTATGAAACTCTCGCATATATTCCAAGGCCTCATCGAGGAATGGTGGATGCAAATTCCGTCGAATTTTGATCAAAGGTTCTTGTGTGGCCGGCGGGGCTAATTTGCTTTCAGCTTCTTGCCTGAAATGCTTGAGCCGTGCCTTCATCTCCCAGGTCGAAGAAGAAGTTTGATCCATTTATCAGCCTATTCGAACCTGGTTTCGATATCTTGGTTGACCAGCCGTTTCCCTTGAACCAACTCTGTCATAATCGCTGGAGGTGGTCGTTCGTCGTCAGTGGCAATTGTGTCATTCGACCATCATTTAGGGACCGAAGTTTCTTGGGCTTCCCGTCGGCGGGCCATGCAATCTATTCTTTGGTGTCGGTGTTTCTGGGATTTGGACAGTGCGGTGTAGACGCCTTTCGAAGAGTGATATGTATACCAATGTTGGTTTCTAGGTTCGGGAGGTTTGAAAGTTTTTTGGCTCCGCGATGATTCCGAGCTGCTAGAGTTACGTTTATAGTAGTCCTCGTCATAGAACGGAGCATCAAAATCGAGGCACCGTCTGACTGAAGGTGTCTCTTCCATCCTCACTTTAGGACCGAGCCTATCAAAAACCCCTTGATGTTGGCCTACGTTGGTCGCCTTTTGCTGGGTTGCGGCTGTATGTTGTTCCATTATAGGCGGAGAGGACTTTTCTTCTGGCTCAATGTTGACCTTTGCTTTACATTTACTGCATAAAACCGCCGTCCCACTGTCTTCGTCAGTGCTGTAATCCATTATAGGATTGACAATAGTGGGTCCCGTTAAAGCTGTAGGTGGTTCGTTTGAATGAAAATCGGCCATGAAACGTGGCCGAGAGTTCTGATTCCGAAAGCGTTGCGTCGCAACAGCTTCGGCCTTCCCTTTCCATTTGTCCTTAGGTAGGTACGCATTGACCATATTTACTGTTGCCGTTGGGAATGGGTCAGTATCAACGCTCATCTTCTTATCTGGAAATCTCAGTTTGCCATTATCAATCCAGCTTTGGACGTTGTCTCGAAACACGACACAATTATTTGTCGTATGTTTGCTTGAATTATGGTATTTGCAATATATCTTTCCTTTAAGCTCTTCGGCCTTGGGAATGTTATGTCCAGGCCGAAGTTTAATGATCTTTGCTGATAATAATTGATCAAAAATCGCATCGGCCTTTGTAATATCAAAAGTATAGACCTTTGACGTTTTCATTGTTTCTTCGTGGGTCGAGCGAGTTTTGGCCTCCTTAGAGTCAATTTAAGTCAGTGACTTGCAGACGTATGGCTTATCTATGATTATCTCGGCTGCATCCACGCTAACACATTCACCTTCGGCCGATGCATAACTGACAGTAAGATTTTTGTAAATCGTCCCTTTGGATGGAGCTTTCGAGATCTTCTCTTCACGGAGCAAATACTTATACTGCTTAACATGCTGGGCTAGTTCATACATATCCCAAAAATTTGCCCCCAAGAATTTCTTTTTATATTCCACCTCAAGACCATTTAGAGCAAGTCTTACGAACTCGACTTCAGGGAGAGGTACTCGGCACCAATTCCTGGCTGATTTAAATCTGGTAAGATAATCCATTGGTGATTCGTCGGATGCTTGAGCCATCCTTGCTAACGAGGATACTGACACTTCCATTCCTGGTCGATAAAACTGCTCATGAAATTTCTTGACCAACTCCTCCCAGTTCTGGACAGAATGCGGTGTAAAGTTGATATACCAAGCAAATACTGAACCCGTCAGCGAAAAATTGAACAGTTGCAGCTTGTGAAAGTCGCTATTGACATCTCCGCATTGCGCGGTGAAACGAGCCACATGTTCCAATGAGGATAAGGATGATTCTCCAGCAAAAAGGCTAAAATCCAGGATTTTGAAACCTCTAGGGTATTCGAACTGTTCCACATAAGCCGGATACAGATGTATAAATTTAGGGAACTTCGGCCCTTTCTTTATGGCCGAATCGATCATCCGTTGGACCTCAGTCATATCGACGGGTGTTGCTTCCACTCTCTGGTCGGATCCGTCTAACATACTGTTTGATCCTCCTCCTCTCTCCAAGTTAATTGGTTTGAGCCAAGCAGGGATTGACTTGGCCGATGCACTTGGTATGAGATTATTTTTTGTGGCAAATGCTGAGTAAGATCGAAAGTCCTACCGTCGCTGCCCTTACTAACCAGTATCTCGAGTAATCTGGTTTGTGCCTCACTGGTATTGCGTATCACGTCATGAAGTTTATCGATTCCTCGACTAAACGTCTGCTCGACCGTCCGAGATTGCTCGTCGAGCTGTTTTCAAAGAAACGACCTTGTTGGTGGGTCAGATCCTTCGCCACCATCTTCGTCATAATCCTCTATTATCTCATTGAGGACGCATGTGTTCCTGTCGGGGATTTCGAGACTGCGAAACTCACCGCCGAGATTAACTTCCCTTTCTCGGTGAGTTGCGCTCGTGGACTCAGGCGTTACGGCGCTGATGGGATTCTGCGCCTGTGGCAAACTGTGTCCTATGTTCTGAGTTGGTAAATCGGTTGTTGATTTTCCCATAGCTGTTTTCTTTTTTACCGATCGTGTTTCAATTGGCATGAACTTCGTAGTTTAGCACTGGGTCCCACTGGGCGTGCCAAATTGTTGACCCTAAAAACTACCAAGCCTACGTGGCGCGCAAGCCGAGTAATCTATAAGCTAACTACGTCATTCAGTGAATGCGGGGCGTCCCAACTCGTCGGCCGAGCTCGGCCGAGGAGTAAATTTGTTGATGTTGCGTTGGGTGCATGGCTGACTTCTGCGTCTTGCGATTGCGACTGAGAAAGGAACACGTCTCAGCCTCTTGGGCTCTCGAACCTGAAGACAAGGTTACTATTCTTACAAAGTTCACAAATAGCCGTCGTCGGATTCGGTCACAGTGATGTTATTTGTCAGAGTAAACTCTCGCCGAATCGACACCAAAGTGTAAGGGCACAAATACTCAAAGCGAATATAAGTCTTAATAGTGAACGTGGTTCGGCCGTCTGAATGTCGAACTCTAAATCCCACTTGGGAGTATCCAATCATAAAATAACTCGGCGTGCAATGCGCCGAGCTCAATAAACTGTAACACCTCACTTCGCCGAGAAGGCTAATGAGATGACCTCAATCAATAAGGATTCGGAAATCCTTCTCGACCGAGACTTGGATAAGTAACCAACCGTCATCGCCGCAGTGCTGTTGATGCCAAAGAAAGATACTGCGAAACCGGCTGATTCTGCGATGACAGAGCTATCTATGCCGACTTAAGATATCACCGGTTGCTTTCACAGTGCTGTTGATGCCAACGGAAGATGTGTCAGCGAAAAGAGAAAATAAAAATCTCAAAGTTGTTGAGAGAGTTTGCGCAGGGCAATTGTGTGTTGAATTGGAGGGGCCTCTGCACTATGTACATCCTCTTCTATTTATAGCAACGGATACCCTCAAGGTCGAGTTAAAACCCTATTTGGACTAGGACTTCTTCTCCTGATCAAACACTAACTCGACCAATCCTATTTTCACTATGATTGTGAACCTAGTCCTTTATTGAACGGAATTTACTTCCGGTTTATTGGTCCTGCCGAGACTCCTTATTGCACTAGGACTCGACTTGTCTTGCGTCATGACCTAGCCGTCCTAGGTTTGGAAGCCCACGTACTGAACGATCCATAGCACCCATGTCGCAAGGCCTTTCGGGCCGAGAATGATTCTATACTCGGCCCAAACTGATATTTTGGGCCTAAACAAAAGTTCAATTTTCAAGAGACTTAAGGCTGGAGTCATGTTCACTTGGAAGATAGGGTTTGATGGTGGTGGTTGGAGGTTGGGTTCGCCGAAGAACGGCAGCTTCGCAGCCTATCTTATTCTTTGTTGCAGAACAGGGAGAAGAGAGAAAGAGATGACGAAGAGAGAATAGAGAGAAATTAAGGGAAAAGGATCCGAGGGATTTTAGAGATCCTGTGATCATACGATCAGTTTTTGTTAGGTATCATTTATATTTAATTTTAAATTTTAAATTTTAAAATGATTTACACGATGTACGATAAATGGTCACGATAACAAAATCCTAAGATCTTAGAAAAAAGACCCTAAGGAGAGAGTGTACGGGTTAGAGAGAGAGAGAGACTGAGTGGGTCCTAGTGAACTGAAAACAAACCAGAAATAAGATAAAATAAAAGAAGCGTCCAAAATATGGCCAAATCATCAAATTGCCCTTAAACTTTAAAGTTCCGTAACAATTTTGTTGCAAGTCCATATTACGTTTCACCTGACGTTCAGTGGAGCTAGAATTCTAAGTGAGGATCGACCTTTCACACACACACACACACACACACACACATATATATATATATGTGTGTGTGTGTGTGTGTGTGTGTACAGTGACGGAGCCAGAATTCTGAATGAGGAGGGGTCTTTCACAAATATGTATAAATATATATATATATGAGTGTGTGTAAAAAGTTGAATTCATAACATGTTGACATATGCAATTTGTGTAATCCTCACAAAACTGAAAAAATTCTCTTAAATTCAATACTAAGAAGAAAAAATGTAAAAACCCAGACAACCAAGTAAGAGGTAGGTTGTGGAAGGCTAAAGAAAATACAAAGAAGTAGAAAAAGAAGGACAAGGGGGAGAGGTCTGCAAATAAAGAAGGTGGGTTGCTTTAGAAAATTATAGGGTGTATATTACTGTTAGGTGAGAGAATCGAACCAGAAGTGGTGTTGCTTTTTCCATTTAAAATTGCACATCTCTTTTAAAACTCTCCTGCCAAACTTATCGTTTCATTAGACAACCGAAAAGATTTAAAATCAAAACAGCTTAATGACGTCGTTTGCTTTATCTTCTTCCATGAGGTTCACACCTCATATGAAGTCAGGATGGGCCGGGGACTACCCTAATTCCTTGGTGGCTCCGCCCCTGTGTATGTAAAAGTTGAATTCATAACATGTTCATATATGCAATTTGTGTAATCTTCACAAAACTGAAAACCTCTATTAAATTCAATACTAAGAAGAAAAATATGTACAAACCTAGATAACCAAGTAAGAGGTAGACTGTGGAAGGCTAAAGAAAATACAAAGAAGTAGAAAATTAAGGATTAGGGGAAGAGGTTTGCAAATAAGGAAAAAGGGGGGTTGCTTTAGAAAATTATAGGGTGTATAGTACCGTTAGCTGAGAGAATCAAACCAGAAGTGGGGTTGCTTTTTCCATTTAAAATGAAATTGCACGTCTCTTCTAAAAACTCCCCTCCCAAACTCATCGTTTCATTAAACAGTCAAACAAATTCAAAACCAAAGCAGCCTAATGACGTTGTTTGCTTCATCTTCTTCCATGAGGTTCACACCTCTGTAAATAAAAACTTGAAGTCACTGGTTGATTTCATACACCTTTCACAGAAGCTAGGATGGACTTGAGACTACCCTAATCCTTTAGTGGCACCGCCCCTGCTGACGTTCTCATCTGTAATACTATTTAAAATAACATGGGAAAACACATAAATTATGAAAAGAGCTCAAATGTCCATGTAAGATCACAAAGTCACCTTTTGAGGAAAATTTTAGCCATTTCATATTTTCGGGGATTAAAGTACAATAAAATTGAGGACGGGTCATAATAATAATTTTCTTCGAGGATCTCACAAACTATGAGTAATGCTTAGCCGTATGTCATGGTCTCTAAGTCAACATAGAATTTACTAGAGAACTAATTATATTGGAATTATAATGTAATAAGGTCATTCTCTAATACGAGGGTCTCGATCACATTAGTTTATACTGTTTCCTGTAAACTGCCTAAGTGATCTTTAATGATTCAACTCGGCTGATTTAGATCTTTTTTTTTATCAAATCAAGATTCTTATGGCCGTAGACTTCTGAATCATGTCGAAAAGCATTTTCCTTGCATTATAAAGGTTAAAGTTTTCTTGTTGTACAATGATTTACTTCCATGAATAGGTCAATGACTCAGATCATTTACTCGATAACTCATGGGGATGTAATGCATATCACAAACGCATCAAGCTATCCACCAGATAATTGTGATGCCTAAAGTCCAAGGACTACTAATCTTGATTATTGGAATAATTAAACTCGTATTGCCATAAATATGTATCCAGTTCCAGTATACTATATAAGTTTCATGCTTGATTACATTCAGTGAACTTACTATGTATCTATTTTAGTGTTAACACTCGGTGACACATGATACTCGTCATCATATACATGATACATAATAGTATATATAATAGTATTGCCAGGTTGTCAACGCTTAATTGACAACCCTATGCTTCCATTATAAAGGTTAAGATTCGTTGTATGCAGTGATTTGCCCCCATGAATAGGTCGAAGACCCGGATCATGCACTCGATAACTCATGGGATGTAATACATATCACAAACACATCAAGCTTTGAGTCCGCAAAGTTTTGACTTTTGAGAAAGACTCCACAACCTTGAAAAGAAAACCCCTTTCATTTTGCATATCCTTGTACATTTGATAATTGTAGTAGTGTACTGATGTTTTTATTTATTATTTTTTATTAGGCTCTTATTTTGGAGTGTGCAGTACTTAAAGACAAATGTGTTTTTATATTTTTGAGTAATATTTATGTGGCAATGTTGTATGTGCAAATTCTATAATATATATTTTTTCCTTAACGAGCTCTTAACGAGACAAATCATTTTACCTGTTATTTTAACAGGTATAATGACCCAACTTATTAAGATAATCAGTATTACACGAAAATGTCACGAACAAGGCAAACACCACCCGTTTGCCAAGCTAATGGTCTTTTGAAGAGTGCATGCAATTATGTTTCTTTAAAATGTAATAATGCAAATTTTACTTATGAATGGCTAGCTTTTGGCCTAGATGAGGCCATCTCTAACCAAAAGGGCTAAACATAGCCCTGCAAAAAGTTTTTTTTTTATTTTTTTTAATTTTTAAATGAAGAGTGTTAGGCCATGTTTATATACAATCTCCAACCAAAAGGGCTAAACATAGCCACCTCGATAATTTATTAGTTTTAACTTTATAGTTTAAATTTATTGTAAATTTAATTAAACTGTCGTTAGATGCTTTTAAACCTAGTCGTTGAATTTAAACTAATTATTGCAACTAAGGAGCTGGGCCCAAAAAAAATGGGTTAAAAGGAGGGCTATGTTTGGCTAGCCTGATGTTCTTTTGGTCAAATAATAGTCTGGTCAACTCCATATAATTATAGACCATCCATCTGTTGAAGATGAGTTTTTTGGCAAATCAGGTCAGTTTTTTGCTTTTAAACTTTTAGCTCTCTCCATTGAAAATAGCCTGAAATAAAAAATAAAATAAAAGCTAACTCTCATGCTAATAAAGTTTGACAAATATTGTGATACAATTCATTGAATGATGCCAATTAAAACAATTATGAATCCAAGATAAAAGATGAAGTTGATTGAGTATTATTTTCCTCTCATATATAAAGATGGGGCTTCACTGAAATTGAGAAAATTAGAAAGCTAACTTATGACTTAGTTAATCATCATCAGTTGAGGTTTCAACCTCAGTTATCAGTCTCACAGTCTTTCACAAGGCCATTAGTTATGGAGTTAATAATAATGTGAAGTCAGACTTTGACTAGTTTGAGAGATCCTTCTTTTATTGAGAAAAATTCAGGGGGATGAGAGGCTACCACATTTCAAGGTCAGGGCATACCACAAGCTTCTTTGAGGACTTACATAAAGGGTTTTAGCTTTTTTTTTGGTTTTTACAGATTATCCATCAAGAGGGATTGCCGGCAGTGGGACTCGAATCTAAACCTTGGTATAGCGAAGAGAACGATCCTTACTAACTCAACCAATCCTTATTGGCAAAGATCCCTTGTTACCTAGAGCTGGAGACTTTGATATATTATCTTGATGGAGGACGAATGTGTATCTATATTCTAACGTTGTGTGATATTGCTTGAGGTATTTCGGCCATCTATGTGTTTATTATTGCTTCAAAATCAGCTTTCAGTACAGGTGAGAGAATCGTAATCCCACAAAATAAACATCTCAAATCAAATACAAGTTAATTTTACAATATAAACTTCCAAAAGGAAAATTTGGTATACAGTAAAATTTGATTTATATATTGTTGGAAGTTTTGAGACTCTTGTCCCACATTGGGGAAAACAAGATTCTCAAGGGCCTTTATATAGATTTAGTGCTTTAGTCTAGTAATTAGAATATGGGCCATTTGGAAATGGATTGAAGGCTTGGGCCTTATGGTTGTGTGGATTAGGCTTGTATAATATAGCCTAAATACAATTAATATTAATTAATCAAGACAAGGGCCAAGACAAGGGCCTTTGGGGCCTTGGAATTTAAAATTAATCTGATTCATTAATTTTAATTTTCGGATTAAGTTTTTAATTAATTTATTATTAATTAAAAATGTTTTGATTAAAAGACACAACTCTTAGAAAAGAGTTGTGAACCTTCAAATACACTGAACTGGTATTTGAAAGGGTGTGAAACAGCCTATATATCTGTAATCCATGGTATCCAAATGAATCATCTTTTCTTCTTCCTTTTCTTCCCTACAAACTTTCCAGAAAGAGTAAACACACAAAGCAATTCGCTAGAATTCTATAATCCAGTGCGGGTTATAGGATTAGGTAGTTGTATCATGGTCGAGCAGACGTTATAAAACCACAAGCACAAGAGTGGGACGGAATTACTGTTCGAAGGACATAGCTTTTAAGCTAGCCTCTACCTTCTGTAATCAAGTTAGTACCATTGATATTCTTATATTAATTTCTGTATTTATTGTATACTTTTCATTCTGTATAGCAAGTACCTTTTGTGAAATAAAAATTGTGAATTTCAAGTTCTGTTTATTTCTGTTATTCTGTTTATTTTTGAATTGTTCTCCAACATATATAACATCTAATATGCTTATCATCGTCCCAAAATTACTCATTTCCAACAACCTTACCAATCAAACAAACGCACTCCATTTATTTGGCACACAACTTTTGGTTGGACATGCATAACAGTTGCTTTCATCAATAAATCTTGGGAAATAGACAAAAATGACCAGTTTTTTTTAATTTTAGGACAAACTGGTCATGCACAAGTCATGCACATCATGCAAAAAATCGAAATTACTAAAATATTTACATAAAAATAGTAAAAACCCTCAACTCATTGCATCACTTTTCTCATTTGGAAAAGAGGGATGTCGAGAGAGCTCTGTGAGCTCTGGGTTTATGGGATGAACTTGGATTTTGAATAGAGATAAGTCCAAAGAGATGTGAGAATAGTGAGTTGGTTTTGGGTTGAGCTCGGATTTCGAAGAGAGAGAGGTCCAAAGAGATGTGAGAATAGTGAGTTGGGTTTTGGGTTGGCCTTATACCTCTGATTTCAAACATAGGAATGTTGAGAGAGAGGTGGGCTTTAGCTCAGATTTGTGAGCTATGTGTGTTACTCATCCACAACCAAATACAAGAATTGTTCCATCCTTAAAGATATGACGTTTGTACCTGATTTTCTATTTTGGCCCGAAAGTTCCATTTTTTCTGATGACTGAAGCTTTGTCAGGCATAGTAAGGTAGGGTGTTTTGTTCCAAGTTCTTTCATCAATGATTTATGGAATAAATGAGTTGTTTGTAAGATGAATTAATACTTAGAAGTTATATTAGGCTTTGTGTTTCATGTTGCGGCCTATGAGTTATTGAATAAATTTTAAGTTTTGACGTGCTATAAAACTGGGATGGAACAATTTCTAGTTCAAGTGTTCAATTGCAATTACAGAAATTTGTGGAAAATTTTCCTTAATGTGCTTGTGGTGTGCATGTCTACATCTTAATATGAGAAGTGGGAATGTTCACTAGTTATGATGCATGTATGTTGTGCCCTGAAATTTAGCAAGTAACGCCACAACCTAGTTAGCCTTGGTGAAAAAAAAATTAAGAAAAAGGTTAGAGGAAGTTAATGGTCATGCGTGTCCATGAAATAAGGACAACGAGTATCATGTTCTCCACGTGCACAGTTAAGCGGTGATTAATATACATAACAAAACTTTTCAAATAACCTTATATACGTAACAATTATGTTTTAAATGTATCTATTATACCAATACGTTGCCATTAAAGCTTCTTATTAATGTGAAAAGTAGCTCATTACTCGATCTCCCATTCTGTGCATATGTGTGCATGTACTATACATATGATGTGCATGTGGTGTGCATATAGAGTATAAGGTGCATATTTACATATTTGATACCCTTCGCATTAACATAGTTGAGGACATGGTAGGCACTGAAGATAATAAGGATACATAGTCCCTATGTGATTTATTATCGTATAATAGTTAGCAATATTTGAAAAAGAGAGCTGTGAGCTCTGGGTTTTTGGGTTGAGCTTAGATTTGTGAGCATGTCATGTGTATGTCTTGTACATATAGTGTATAAGAGTGTATTTTACTACTTTTTCCTTTGATTTAGAGGCAAGCCCTGTAAATACGAAGAAAGCGAATGAGTTTGTGAAACAATCTCCTTTGATTCAATTGGGTTCTTTCATGCCCATACAAATGCAAGTTTCAAATTCTTGAAATATTTGAACCCAATCAAATTTGATACCACATTCAAATTAATGAATCTTCGATTCTTCATATAAAGTTTAGGTCATTTTTTGTATTGCGTTATTTTTCTGATTTCGAAGAGAAAGTTGTGAGTTCTGAGTTTTTAGGTTAAGCTCAGATATATGAGCATACCATGTGCATGTCATGTACATACAGTGTATGAGCGAGCTTAATACGAAGAGAGTGAACGAGTACGTGAAACAATTTTGTCCATATCCTTCTCATTTCCTTCTTTCCACTATGATTTCTCTCTTTTCCCTCAAATTTATATCTTCTCCAAAAGCCAATTGACCTTTAATATGTTTTTTCATTTAATTGCAGCCAAAGCCAAACCCTATTTTACTACTTGTTTTGGATCTAGAAAGGAAGTTGAGGGAGAGAGAAGACAAAAGAAATAAAAACCCACATTTAAATAAGAGAAATGATAAACAAATAAAAAACCAAAATTGAAGGATTTGCTCCTCCAAGAAACACCAAACCAATCACTTCAACTCCAAAAATCCATCAATCAAAAAGCAAAATTAAGCAAACCCAGTTCACAAAACCTACAAACGAAAAGGTAAAAATTGAAATTAAGCAACCGACCCGCACGTTGCCGATTCCATCACCCTTCTCAAATCCAACGACCTTTGTCAGGCTCCCCGGTAGTGCTTCTTCTCCTCTTCATTCGAAAGCACTTTCTGAACTGTAGCTGGCTTCCCGATGACTTGGTCCGAGCTCGAGAACTGGATCCAGGGTTGGGGTGGCTAGTTTTGGATCCGTTTTCTTCAGAATTTGAGGCTTTTGCTTGAATTATGGGTACTCGCTATTGAATGAAGGCTTAAAATCGAACTCTAACGAATTTTGCGAGCTCAAATTTGTGGATTTGGGAGTTATGAGGTTGATTACTTGGGTGGTGAGAGAGAGAGAGAGTGTGTGTGTGGTGAGAGAGAGAGAGAGAGCTTGGATGAAGAATATGGGTGGGTTAGAGAGACAGAGCTCTAGGATGAAGAAAATGGTAGGTTAGGGTTCTTCGAGCTAAAGAATTGGGAAAAAGATTTCTGGAGAAATGTGCAAGTGACCTTTGGGTGGGAGGAAATAAGCCATTTATATACGAGGGCAATTTCGTTATTTCAAAGTGTAGGAAAAATCCTATTTATGTTCGATTATTGTGCATGGCATGTGCATGCTCTGTGCAAATTCGAAAAATCCTATTTCTATCCCAATATTAAGAAAATTGGTCATTTTTGTCTATTTCCCATAAATATTTCAAGTCGGGCATAATTTTATCATAATGTTGATGCACAAAACCGGAGGTCTTGGAACAACGTAAATCCGATCGTGAATCTGCAAGAAATGTAAATAATACAAGATGTATCATGGTTCACCCCAAGGTTCAGGCTACGTCCACACTAATTGTATTTCTCTAAGAGTATTTGTGAGGGAGAGAGTGTGAGAGCTTTGCTCTAGATAGGAGAGGCTTAGGAAATGGCCTCTTTTAATTGTGAGGGTGAGGAGTCCTTTTATAGAATAAGGGCTCCTCACTTATTACATATTTGCCCATTCCTTTATTACATAATTACATTTGAGTCCCCTGAGTATTTATACGAGATCTAAATACGGAGACCCTAAGTATGGTATAAACAGTAGCCCCCAAGTCTTCAGTTAAGAGAGTCTTTTGGCTGGAGACTTGAAATTCAGTTAATGTGTGGGCCAAAGTAACTAGATGTCGTCTTGAACTGGTACTTGATATGAGGCGGTGCTTAAAGTGAAATGATGCTCAACTATAAGTAGCACATGTTGCAAGGCTGCTCGGCTTGTGGCTTATGTTGCCTTGGTTGGCTCGGCTTGTGGCGCTTAAAGGTGAAGGGGTTCCTTTTATAGAATAAGGGCCCGCTCCTCAATACATAAATGATGGGCTGGAGTTGATGCTCGCGGTGAGGCGATTGTTCAGTAGGCGGCGATGCTCTCTAATAGTGGTGAGAGAGTCCCTTTTATAGAATAAGAGCTCACTCCTCAATACATAAGTGATGGGTTAGGAGTGATGCTCGCGGCGAGGCGGTTGCTCAGCTGGCGGCGTTACTCTCTAATGAAGGTGAATAAGGCCTTTTTATAGAATAAGGGCTCGCTCCTCAATACATAAGTGATGGGCTAGGAGTGATGCTCGCAGCGAGGCGGTTGCTCAGCTGGCGGCGTTGCTCTCTAATGAATGTGAGGGAGTCATTTTTATAAAATAAGGGATCACTCCTCAGTACATGAATAATAGGTGCTTTCTAATGAAAGTGAGTGAGTCATTTTTATAGAATAAGGGCTCGCTGCTTAATACATAAATAATGGGCTAAGTCCCCCAAGTATTTTTCATGAGGCCCAGTTAAAGCCCAATATATGGTACATAATTTAGTCCCCCAAGTCTTCGGTCAATAGAGTCTATTGGTTGGAGACTTCAAATTGAATCCATGTATGGGCTGAAGTGGCGGTTGTTCGGAGGCGGTATTTGTATACCCTGCACTGAAGCTTTGTAAGTGAAGCTTTGAAGCTAGAGCTCTGTAAATGAAGCTTTCGAAGCTGGAGCTTTTGTAAATGAAGCTTTTGAAGCTAGAGCTCTGTAAATGAAGCTTTTGAAGCTAGAGCTCTATAAATGAAGCTTTTGAAGCTGATTGACATGAGTAATGCTCATGAATGTTTATGTTGATTGACATGAGTGATGCTCATAGATGTTGTCATGAGTGATGCTCACTCATGTTAACATGATTTATGCTCATGAATGTTGACATGAATGATGGTCATGAATGTTTATGTATGATTGTCATGAATGATGCTCATGAATGTTTCTGTATGATTGTCATGAGTGATGCTCATGAATGTTTATGTATGAATGACATGAGTAATGCTCATGTATAATTTGAAGTACTGGGCGTACTTTTGATCACCTGGTTGGTGGCATGAAGGAGAGTACGAGTTGTACATTTCATCACCTGGTTGGTGGCATGAATGGCTAGTTGCCAAATGATATTAGAGTACTGGTTGTACATTTCATCACCTGGTTGGTGGTAATAGCAGCAGGTTGCCGAATAATTTTGGAGTACTGGGCGTACTTTTGATCACCTGGTTGGTGCTAATAGCGGTAGGTTGCCGAATAATTTTGGAGTACTGGGCGTACTTTTGGTCACCTGGTTAGTGATAATAGAGGGCCTGGCTCTTTTGGGCATATGGGTCTTCGCCTTCCACATGACATTGCAACCCATTATTTTAGGCTTGCCCTTTTTTTTTTACCCTCTGATAGGGTTTATACAAATGTCTCCGAAAGATCTAAAAAATAAATTACATCATACAAAAACAAGAAAAGTAAATCACATCATTCTGGTGGGGTGTTTATTCCTTGCTTTTGCTTTCTTCTTTTTCTTTTCCACCTCACCTCTCTGTCTCTGTCTCTGCGTTGCCAGAGATCTGGCTTCCACTTGGTTATGTTGTTCCTTTCCACTTTGGAAAGTAGCCAGCTCTTGTTTGTAAAAGTAAGAAGATACCATTTGGAAAAGCATCTTTTCCTTTTCCTTTTTCTTTTCACTTTGTTTCCCACTGCCTTTCACAACTCGAGTAGACATATCTTCATGTTCTGGGCTTTCAGAAATGATTTCACATGGCTACCACCCAATAATCCCTTTTTTCTTTTCTCATGGCTTTCTCAGAAAGCCATTTCTCCATTATTCTCAGGAACTGCAAAACAGCTGGAGAAGGTGGCATGGCGGTGGCACTAAGGGTGTTCCGACTTCTCCACTGTAATTGCTGGCCATGGAATTCCCACAGTTTTTCTTAATGGCAGTAAGCACTCTAACAGTAAGCACTCTGGGGTTCAGAGAGAGAGATGAACCTCGGCGAAACCGCAAAGTCAAAAAACAGCCTGAAAAACTCAACATTCTTGCTCCTTGCAGCAGCATAGAAAATATCTGCCACCCCATATTCTTCTTCCCTGAAAACAGGCAGATGGTTTCTCTCGAAAAGTTCTTGGACAAACGGGTTTTTGATCTCTTCGACCTCTTTGGGAAAGAAAGAAGGGAACCCGGCAGCGGCGGAGCAAAACCTGAACCGCCTTTGATTTGGGTTGTGCATTTCGCGGCAATGGGTGTGGAGTCGTCTGTAAGACAGTTAGCATGTTGTGTCACCTGCGGGTGAGTTTATCATCCGACGGAGGAAGAGCGTCGCTTGCAGTGGTTTGTTTGGCTGTTAAGATTTGGAAAGTAAAGAATCAGAATGCGAGATCTAGAAGAGCCATCAACCAAAGCGAGCACGGCAGTAAAAAAACAAGACGAAATCCTTAGCACGCGCGTGATAGGAGCATATTTATGCGACTTAGTTAGCTTGTTTCTTGGCATTCATGTTGTTATTTGGTAGTTATTTTAGTATTTTAAGCTATTTTCGTGTGTTTGTAGGTCCAAATGGTTAATGTGTCAAAGAAGTGCATTTTGGAGCATTTTTTGGCATGGAATGGATAACATATGCTTGGAACACAAGGAATGGACGAAATTTGAAGTTTGTGCATCATCCTCTCCCTATAAATAACCATATTAGCACACTCATTTCACCCAACACATCCACTCATTACAACCACCCAACACATTCACCTACCACTACATCCACTCATTTCAACAACACATCCACTCATTACAACCACCCAACACATTCACCTACCACTGCATCCACTCATTTCACCTAACACATCCATTCACCTACCACTACATCCACTCATTTCACCCAACACATCCACTCATTTTAACCACCAAACACATTCACCTACCACTACATCCACTCATTACCACCACCCACTACATCCTCTCCTTAGCTTATAAATATATCCATCCAAAGACACATTCAGGGGGACAGTTTAGGGAGAAGGGAGGAAGACACATTCTACTACAATGCAGAGTCTTTTCTTCTTAACCATTCTACATATTCCCACAAGAAAAACACAATTCCATGCACCTTTATTTCCCCTTCCTTGCCGTGACCTCCATCCAACCTAAACACATTCAGCCATTCCTCCATACAAACAAACATTCAAACACTCACCAACACCTTGTGCCTTAGCAAAGGAAGGGAAAGAAAATGCTTGGATGTGCTTGCTGTCCAACTTGGATCGTTGGAGCGTTTAGGTGTTTTCTTTCTTTTGTTTCTAATGTTTAAATTCATTTCATTTCATTTTGTTGTAAATATGAGTGGCTAAACCCCTTTTGGCTAGGGGTGATTTCAAAGCCGTGATTATGTGTGCAATATAATTTGATAAATTCCAGCTATGAACTCTTGAATCGTGAATGCAATTGGCTTAACTATTTGATTGATAACTTGTTTGTATTTGTTAATTAAGGGTCTACACTTAATTGGCATGCATAAATCCGTTGCTAGAATATAAGGAAGTTTCACATAATCGTTACAAACTTATATTCACATGTAGTGAAGGTCGCTTATAAACGATCACGTTAAGTTCAATTTCTAGCATGAGTGACATGATGTCATAGTTGCAAGTGCTTTGTTAATGCTTATGATTTTCATTAAACGTAATGATCTTTGATAGCATCTCTATTATGATGTCATGTAGGGAACTTTTGAAGAATGTTTTGGGTTGTCGAATGATGTCATCCAATCCAATAAAACAAGGAAAATCTGAGAGTTAACTAGTGATGTCACGGTTAATTTGGGGCATTGTCGTTCATAATTCAATGAAGTAGTAATTGGAAATCGAGTTATTTGCATACATGTCATGTGTGGAGAAAAAGCCTTTAGCTATCCCATCCATCATCTTATTTCTCAAATTTGTTTTACAATCTGTCTAGTTTTTCATACTTGTTTGTTTGTTTCAACTTCATCCAAAACTCAATCCCCCTTTACTTTAGTATGTCTAATTAGTTAGAATCTGTTTTAATTTGTGTTTTTAAATGTTTTGATTCAAGTAAAGGTCAATTTTCGTCCAAAGTCATTCCTAGTGTCTAGTTTAAGTTTATTTAGTTGTTTTAAGCTGTTTTGAGTATTTTAAGTTTGCTTTGAGTCTTGTGAGTCTTGTTAAGTATTTTTAAGTTTAGTTTTATATTTTTGAGTCAGTTTAGAGGTTATTAGCAAGCCCTCCTAATCCCCGGTCCAGAACGATCCCTACTTATACTTATACTACAGTTGTCAAAAGAGGGTTAAATTTGTGTGTCAAGTTAATTTTCGCATCAGCGCGCCTCCTTGAAATTTGACTGAGAATCATGGAAGGTCACAATGGAGGTGGTGAGGCTGAGAAAGGCCCAAGCACCAACGGGTAACAGGCTCAGAACCAGGCCAGCAATGGTGGATAGGAAAATGGCGAGCAATTGCCAGGCTTGTGGGGTGACTTCGACTGGTTTGGGTACGAAAAAGTGGACTGCAATGCTTACGGCGATGGAGATGATGAAGGGGATGGGTTTTGCACCTTGAAGCGGCGGCAGTAGCGTGATAGTGGTTCCGGGTTTTGCGGATTTAGAGGCTTGGATTGGGAAGTGGGTTTTTCAGGGTTTTTTTGCAGAATCAACTTCCAAAACAGCAACAAGATAATTATGCCTCAACGTCCTGTACATCTGGTCAAGCAAGATGACGAGGGACATGGCCACCGCCGTATCCATATCGAGCTGCACGATGAGGCGGAAGACGTCGACTCTCATCGCCACTCCGCCCACTGCCTCATTCATCTTGATCTTGGCCACCCTCCTCATTTTGCTGTCGTACACCGTGCAGCGTCGCGTACAACCCTTCCATCTGATAAAAATCGCGTCCTTGTTGTCGTAGTTTTTTTTTACGAGCCACTACCTTTGTAGTTGTTGGCTGAGGTCATGTGCGCCAAACACTTGTTCTTGAGGATGTTCACGTGCTTCGTAGCGCAGAACCGCGGATTCACCTCGGTTTCTCTGTCGTACACCACGCAGTTGTCCTCATAAGGAAGAGAGTGTATGATTGTTTTTCTTTGTGGGTTAGTGAGAGGATAGAGAAGGAATGAATGTGACTATGTTTCCATCGATGTCGCCATGATCGGGAGCTGAAGCGGAAGACATGGGTTTTGCAGTAACTATGTAGGTGTTTGGTTCTTGGGTTTCTGCAGATTCACGGTGGAGGTATGAAAAAATGAAAGAGAACCGACATAGTTTTTTGTGTCGATTCCCACAGACGGCGCCAAATGTTGATGCACAAAACCGGAGGTCTTGGAACAACGTAAATCCGACCGTGAATCTGCAAGAAATGTAAATAACACAAGATGTATCGTGGTTCACCCCAAGGTTCGGGCTACGTCCACACTGATTGTATTTCTCTGAGAGTATTTGTGAGGGAGAGAGTGTGTGAGCTTTGCTTTAGATAGGAGAGGCTTAGGAAATGGCCTCCTCTAATTGTGAGGGTGATAAGTCATTTTATAGAATAAGGGCTCCTCACTTATTACATATTTGCCCATTCCTTTATTACATAATTACATTTGAGTTCCCTGAGTATTTATACAAGATCTAAATACGGAGACCCTAAGTATGGTATAAACACATAGTATTTTGGACAAACTCCTGATACAAATTGATAACTGATGCCAAAATAGTCAAGACTCACTCAAGTCGAGCATAATTTCTTGTATGCTTTTCTTCAAAAATAAAATCGGATTGTTAGGTAGAGATATTTGTTGTTGGTAACCATGGATGATGGTCAAAGTTGGGAGGTGTTTGAGAAATTCATGGAGACGAAGAAGACAAAGGTTATGGGAGAATTCGAGGGAAACATCCAGGACATACCAGCAACATAACAATCCCGTATTGACATTGTATTAACAATATCTACACTATATCAATACTAAATGGCATAATAATATTTATGTTTTTTTTTATTTTAATAATCTTTTTTTTTAATTTTTTATGTTATCTTAATACTATATTTATACATGGGTACTTCAGATATTTCATATTTCATCTCTTCCCCAATTGTTTATGTCTTTGGTATCTTTCTTTCTATTTTAGCAACAAACTTTGAATTATTTCTATTATAACTAATTTCTCTATAATTAAATGAAATGACACATGATGCCACTTAGTACTATAGTCTAGTGATATTCCTCTTCACTTATAAGTAAGAAGTTTTAGGTTCGATTCTCGCCAAAAGCAAATTTGAACCACATTATTGCTAGTCCATTGTGAGACTAGGCACACCCCTTCCCCTTAGTGTAGATAATATCATTTGTTTATAATAAAAAAAATGAAATGACACATGACAACTTATAGGTGCGTGATGAAGGAATACCAAAGTTAAGGGCAGCTGACCCCATCATCTTTGATCCGAAGGAAGAGTGCATTTTTGCTCACCACCCTTAAGTGGTAGTAATATTCACCACTTTATTTATTAAAATTAGATGAATTTAAATTTTAAAATTTATTTTATCCAGTACACAGATTTCAAAATTTAAATTTATCTTGTTGATGCACAAAACCGGAGGGGTCTTGGAATAACGTAAATCCGACCGTGAATCCGCAAAAAAGTAAAGAACACAAGATGTATCGTGGTTCACCCCAAATTAGGCTACGTCGACACTGATATTGTATTTCTCAGAGAGGATTGTGAGGGAGAGAACCTCTGTGATCTGAGAGTGAGGCTTCCCCCATGGCCTAAGAATTGGCCTCTTTTAATGAGGAGAGTGAGAGGTCTTTTTATAGAATAAGGCCCCCTCACTTATTACATATTTGCCCCTTCCTTTATTACATAATTACATTTGAGTCCCCCGAGTATTTATACGAGGTCTAAATACGGAGGCCCTAAGTATTGTATAAACAGTAGTCCCCTAAGTCTTCAGTCAAGAGAGTCTTTTGGCTGGAGACTTGAAAGTTAGTCTATGTGTGGGCCGAAGTAACTAGATGTCGTCTAGGACTGATACTCGATATGAGGCGATGTTTAATCTGAAATGATGCTCAACTAGAAGTAGCACATGTTGCGAGGTTGCTCGGCTTGTGGCTTATGTTGCCTTGGTTGGCTCGGCTTGTGGCGTTGAATGTAAGGGGGTCCCTTTTATAAAATAAGAGCTTGCTCCTCAGTACATAAATGATGGGCTAAGAGTGATGCTCGCGGCGAGGCGGTTGCTCAGCTGACGACGATGCTCTCTAATGAAGGTGATGGAGTCCCTTTTATAAAATAAGGGCTCACTCCTCAGTACATGAATAATGGGTTAGGAGTGATGCTCGCGGCAAGACGGTTGCTTAGCTAGCGGCGATGCTCTCTAATGAAGGTGAAGAGGTCCTTTTTATAAAATAAGGGCTTGTTTCTCAGTACATGAATAATGGGTGCTCTCTAATGAAAGTGAGGGAGATCCTTTTATAGAATAAGGGCTCGCTCCTCAATACATAAATAATGGGCTAAGTCCCCCAAGTATTTTTCATGAGGCCCAGTTGAGGCCCAATATATGGTACATAATGTAGTCCCCCAAGTCTTCGGTCAATAGAGTCTATTGGCTTGAGACTTCAAATTGAATCCATGTATGAGCTAAATTGGCGGTTTTTCGGAGGCGGTATTTGTATACCCTGCACTGAAGCTTTGAAGCTGGAGCTTTTGTAAATGAAGCTTTTGAAGTTGAATCTCTGTAAATGAAGCTTTTGAAGCTAAATTAACATGAGTGATGCTCATGAATGTTTATATTGATTGACATGAGTGATGCTCATGAATGTTGGCATAAGTGATACTCATGAATGTTGACATGAGTGATGCTCATGAATGTCGACATGAATGATGGTCATGAATGTTTATGTATGATTGACATGAGTGATGCTTATGAATGTTTATGTATGATTGACATAAGTGATGCTCATATATAATTTTGGAGTACTGGACGTATTTTTGATCACCTGGTTGGTGATAATAGCGGCAGGCTGCTGAATAATTTTGGAGTACTGGAGTACTTTTGATCACCTGGTTGGTGATAATAGCAGCAGGGTGCCGAATAAATTTGGAGTACTGGACGTACTTTTGATCACCTGGTTGGTAATAATAGAGGGCCTAGCTCTTTTGGGCATATGGGCCTTTACCCTCCACATAACATTCCAGCCCATTATTTTGGGCTTGCCCCTTTTTTTTTATTTTGTATTTTTACCTTCTGATGGGGTTGTACAGATGTATCCGAAAGGTAAAAAAAATAAATTACATCATTCAAAAATAAATAAAGCAGTCGTTGGGGGACTACACTTCCCTTTATGATGAAAGTTTCATCTTTTTCAGCATGTTGATGGGCATCTTCTGGTCCAATAGAAAGTGGAGACGAGGAACCTTGGTGGGCATCTTCTTATCTTTAATCATGTTATCCCGTGGGATAGTGGAATAGTGGAATAGTGGACCATCTTCTTTTCGGCTTTTCCTTTTCTGCTTTATTTTGCTTTTTCGACATGTGAGCACATGACTGCACCATTTGCAAATGCTTAATAATTTCTCATTATTCCAAACTGCTGCAGCCAGGTGATTCTTAAAGCTCTTTAACAATGATGTTTCTGCTGGCCCTCCTGGAAAAGGCTTTGTTCCTTCATCATCATCTTCATAAAATCAGGTTGCTGCAAGAAAGCTCGGGTCGACGGGTACGGGCAGCTTTGGGGCAGCGAAGGCAGCTTCCTGGGCAGCGAGCTTAGCTTCATCTTTCTTGTCGTAGTAGGGCTTCACCATCTCTCTCTGAATGGCTCTCAGCCTCTTCTCTGTTGGGACTGCAAGGAATCCATAGCTTTGTTGCTCTCTTAGTAGTGAAAACAAACTGTCGGCCGGCCTTGGATCTCTCCAGATGCTATGAAAGTGAAAATTGGGAATTAAAAATGTCGCATTAAGATGTACCAAGATTTTATAAAACTCCATCGCCAACGGATGATACAATCTGGGTTCTCTCAAAGTAAGCTCACAAAACACCCCACAGCCATAGACACAATCTGCGAGTCGTGACTCTCAAAATTCTCAATCAAACGCTTAAAACACACCCTTACGGCATCTGGGTATTTATCAAACAACCTCAAAAACATGGCGATCGCCTTATTTGAGAGAATTTGGAGCAAGCTGTGACTTTAAAAACTTTCTGAGCTAGTTGTGCCTCGATCTCATCGACCTCCAGCTGAATAGCAGCTTGAGGTGGTTGGACTTGCTTCGACATTGACTTCCCACGCCTCTGCGAGGTACTGCCAGTAGGAGTAACTTCAGAGCTCCGCCCAACTGAGTGGCTCCGGTCAGCAGAGGAGTCGAATAACTCAACAGCGAGGTCATCGAGGCTGATCTCCGGGAATACCGAGCCTCTGACCTTGTTGATGAACTTCCCCATGCTGCGAGCCTCTGACCTTGTCAGCCACTGGCGTTCGCTCCAGCGACCCGCGAGAGAAGCAGCTTAGGCTATGGGAGTGCCGGTGAGACGACTTTCGATTAACCGTATCCGAGTCTTCCGGCCTGAGCCAGTGGATGATGAACTAGTGAGAAAGTGATCTATGTGTCCAGATCTGATGATGAACCAGTGGAGGAAGTTGAAGAAACAGTGAGTCAAGTGTTGAAAGAAATTGACCCAGAAAATTCATGGTTTGAAGCAGCCAGTTTGAAACAGAATTGGTGGCCGGCGGCAAAGTGCAGGAGGCAGTACTTCAATAGAAGTACTTCGAGGCTACTCTGCTAAATCCAATCGAGATCCTCATGGGTCCTGAATGACGTCCATTTGGTTTTGGAGATGGGAAATGGAAGCTGCGAGCTTATGCTTGCCAATGAAAGTGGGAAATTGGACAGCTCTTGCTTTGTCTTCGAAATAAAGTGGCAGAGCCATTCCTCCTCCTCCTTCATCTTCTCTTTCTCTTGCCGGAGAAGATGATGGGTTTGTTTCTACCTGCTTATCCATTCAAAAATTCCAACCAAAGCCTCTCTTTGTCTTTACACCTAGAACTGAGTATATTGTTTAGAGAGAGAGAGAGAGAGGAGATAGAAGGAGTCAGAGACATGAAAAGACGCGGTGGTAGCTGTGTTGTTGAGAGAGAGATGGGAAATTGTTTTTGGATGGTTTTTGGGTTTCTGTGATTTTTGCAGATTCACGGCGGAGGTGAAAAAATGAAAGAGAACTGGCACAATTTTTTGTATCGATTCCCACAGACGACGCCAAATGTTGATGCACAAAATCGGTGGGGTCTTGGAACAACGTAAATCCGACCGTGAAACTGCAAGAAAGTAAAGAACACAAGATGTATCATGGTTCACCCCAATGTTTGGGTTACGTCCACACTGATATTGTATTTCTCTGATAGGATTGTGAGGGAGAAAACCTCTGTGATCTGAGAGTGAGGCTTCCCCCATGGCCTAAGAATTGGCCTCCATTAATGAGGAGAGTGAGGGGTCATTTTATAGAATAAGGGCTCCTCACTTATTACATATTTGCCTATTCCTTTATTACATAATTACATTTGAGTCCCTCGAGTATTTATACGAGGTCTAAATATGGAGTCCCTAAGTATGGTATAAACATATCTAACAATAATAAATAAGTAGTAAACATCATCATCCCATGAAAAAATATTGGGAAATTTTATTTGAACCCATGTAACCTCTTTTTACACCAAACTTAAAATTTAAATGTTAATTGTCTATTTTACCCTATTGCATAATTACTATTAAGTACCAAATGAAATTAATAATAAAACTTAAATTTATCAATAAACCCAAACACTATAATTAAACCCTACGATCACTCTTTGTTTATCCTACATTCGTTTCGGCTAAAACTCTAATAGCTCTCATAGAGAAAATTAAGTTTATTTTTATTTTTATTGATGGATGATGATTTTGAAGTTTTGAATCATTCAACCAAGGTATGACTCAATTTATGAATATTTTGTTCGTTTGATTTCAGTTTTTTAGTGGCCGAAGCAAGTTGCTGAGCATCAATGGAGACCAATTTCCCTTGATTTCTAAAACAATTTTTTTTATTCAATCCATGAACCCAATTAGCATCAGGAATCAGTAAAACATAAACTGGACTCAGATTATGATACATTCTCCAAACTCTTAAGTAGTTCAAACAAAACTCTCCATAACTTTTGTATTCACTATGTTTGGATCAAAACTTGAACTTTGGGCTCAAGAAAGGAGCTGGCCCCAAAGGAGGCCCGAAGGGAAAGTCGGCCGAAGCCCAGTCAAAGCCCAGAAAGCAGAAAGGGCCTTTTCTAACTTGGTGCAGCTCATGAAGACCACTTGCTTACCTACCCAAAGGCCAAGTGGTATAGACTGACCAGCTACACAGCCCATAAAGTACTTTATGATGGCAGTACATGTAAAATAGCTGATGAGTCATCACCCTTCAACCGCATTCGGGCAAGGTTGCTGCTACAGGAGACCAAGCCGAGTTGTCTATATAAGAAGAAAGAGAAACCAGGAATAAGGACACTCAATCAAACAAACAAATGCAAGCATAAACTCTGCTCAAAGCCAGATTAGCCTTCAAAACGAAGCTGTAGTCAGCCCAAACATTCATCCTTCTCGGGACAAGCCTTCATCCTTCGCGGGATAAACCTTCACTCAAACCCTTGTAATAGCTCTGCTACCTTGTACAACCTTGCTGTAGTATCGATTCATCTTTTGTAAATCTCTCTCCCTCCCTGAAGCTTTCATACCCTTGATAAACCACAAAGATAGGAACCTGCAAGACTACCAGGCTTGCCCGACAAGGTTAAACCTTGCCCGACCTTCTTTGTTTTTTGTCTTTTCATTCATTAGCCTAGCAATATGTTGTATACTTCCAGTTATATTCAAGTTATTTCTAGCAAGATGACTATTAAAAGGCTTTCTCAATACTCGGATCCGATTTGAATATATCTTCAGTGTTCAAACCAGATCCAAGTCCTAAGCCCTCGGGCATGTAAATCTGATTAGTTAAAAGTCTTTGGCCTCAAGGCATAAAAAAGAACCTTATGTGGACTTAACCCATCCACGACAATCCTTGATAAACGAGAAGTCCGAAGTTACTTGGGGCGCAAGTAATCGACCTACCTCTTAGTCTTATTTCTATTACATTATGATTATCATAGAACGCTTAAGCATGGGAAGGATTCAGATAGGAAGCCTCAAGGCCTACACCTAAGGCCCCACGAAGGCACCTATTTGGATTCATTCCATTCTGCGGTCTAGAACGTTTGAGTATAAGAACGAACACTAATGGGAAGCCTCAAGGCCTACACCTAAGGCCCCATAAAGGCACCTATTTGGGTTCATTCTACCTCTCGAACTCGGGTAATCAGAAGTATAATAGTTATAAGACTCATGCATTCACAAGAACAAATATGATGTGTTCGAGCACTGGTTTAGTTATTGATAGGAAGCCTCAAGGCCTACACCTAAGGCCTCACAAAGGCACCTATTATAACTAACACGGTTTCTCAGGTATATACATATACAACCAAAACTCGACATCCATTTCACATCTGCCATACTAAAGATGGCAGTGGCATGCCTGAGCACTTAAAAGTTAACCTTGATTGTGAGCCTCAAGGCCTACACCTAAGGCCCTACAAAGGCACATCTCAAAGTTAACTATGTTCTTCTCTTTCAGCCTTGCTCGACGAGTCTTGCCCGACGAGACTTGCCCGACAAAGCCCGACAGTGAAGCAGAAGCCCGACAGCAGCCCTCAACCGGCGCCAACCTCCCGGGGAGCTGTGTGCTCGTCCGCCAGGAAACATCCCCGACGGAAATTCCTGACGCGAACATAGTTTTGGCACGCCCGGTGGGATCATCATTTGATCAGAAGATATATGTCAAAATACCAGAAGATTTGCAAACCACGTTACTACAAATGTTGCAAAGATTGGAGAAAGCCTCCACAGGCTCCAGAAAAGAAACAGACCTGGTTCCTCCTGAGGGAAAGAGACTTAAAACCAGCCCGCCAGAAGAGTTGGTAGTAAACAAACCTGCAGTTCCCTTTTCAGAAGCCCCTGTAAATATGATTAATATAGCATGGGTTGATAAGGGAAAAGAAAGAATCACAAGGGAACCAGAGGAAGAAAGGTTGGCTGAAAAACCTACTGGAAGGGTGATTAAATCGCCCGAATATCCAAAAGCAGCCATAATCAAGGGGATGGTTATGTGTAGTAAGTGCCAGTGCGAGTGTGAGCTCGAAATTCCCCCAACTGGAATCCTCATTGATCATGAACTGATCAGGAGGAAGGAAGAAGATGAAAGGAGGAGAGCCCATGAAAAGATCAAGCAGGCTACGAAAAAAGACACTTCCCGAAGCGTTTTTCAACGATTAGGAGGTGATTCCCAACCCAAAGCTTTGTCAGAAGTATTTCGAAACCATGAGGCTTCTGAAGAGGCAGAAGATATGGAGGCCAAAATACGGAGGGGTACAGATCATCCTCAATATGGCCAGATGGGAAGGGAAATCAAGAGGATGGATGGGATAACAAATCCTGTCATAAAAGAAAAACCTGCCCACCTCGAGCGAAAATGGTACGTAGTCGGAAAGAACGGACAGCCTACCAAACAAATGGGAGCCTCCATGGTCAGAAGGGTTCAAAGGCAGCACAAAGCCTACATGAATTCCCTGAAGACCCCCGCAACATCCGAAGCCTCCAAAAATCAAAAATTGGAGAAAACATCATCTGGGGGAAATAGTCAGCTCTGCTAGAGAAGTAAGAGAGAGGTGGAAAATGCCAATAGCAAGACGGAAGGCGAGGGGAACCACGTGCCGCAGAGCCAGCACCCTGGGAAGTATCGGATGTTGAGGAAAGCTCAAGAAGATCTGGTCATGGTGTCAAACCCCGGGTGGAAGCCAGAGCCTATTTGCGTTGGAGCTGTTTCATCTGAAAGGAGACCACCTTCTCTGCCATTGGTGGATCCTTTTGGTGAAGTTCCAAAGTAAACGCTGTATGCGGGCATGAATCAACAGGAGGGGGCACCAGAACCACTACTTCCAGTTGATGCAATGGCCTGGTTGGACGAATTCATGGACCAGATTGGGGGCAATAAAGAAGATCTGCCCGAGCCTAGTAATTTTCATATCAACATGGCATATGTATTATCCGCCATGTTTAGTGCCAGACCTGATCAGGCCGCTACTATGGAAAATGATTACTTGACAAATGAGCCAATGATGGCACATGTTAATGTAGAGGTAGTCGAAGGAGGAGAGTCGGGCAAGGCTGAATCCACTGAAGTATCCAAAGATAGTCCTTTCAGAATTTACACAGACGAAATGGTGTTTAGCCGCCCGAACAGCTCGTTGGCCAATCATCTGAAGCCCATATATGTTGCTGCTCATTTGGAAGGTGTGCCCTTCAAAAGAATTCTAATTGATGAAGGAGCAGCTGTTAATGTGCTACCAGCCAAGCAAATGAGGAAAATGGGAAGAGGCACGGAGGATCTTATTCCCACAAACCTCACGGTTTCTAGCTTCTCAGGTGCTATCACCAAAACTCATGGGATATTGCCTTTAGAAGTGGATTTGGGATCTAAACAGATCATGCTGGCATTCTTTGTGGTGGACTGCACTCCCACTTATGGGGCCTTACTCGGAAGAGATTGGATCCACCAAAGCTTGGCCATACCCTCTACTCTTCATCAACAAGTGGCTGTTTACCATGAAGCGGGCACAAAAGGACCAGGCTTTTGGGAGATGGTAGAGGCCGAATCACGGCCATTTCTCCCCACAGCCAATGTTGCGGAATCAAGTTTCTACAACCCCAACGTAGGAATCTTGAAGTGTTCAGGAGCTGACGAGAACGGCCGCCCTACCAAGGTAATGGCCCAAAAGCTTTTGGAACAAGGAATGCTCCTTACTAGAGAGGAGTGGGATAGACCTTGTATCCTCCCAAATCCCCTACACCATCAATGACTGGACAAAAGAAGAAAGATCAGGTAACGGCAATCAGATCCCTGATTAAAAGACTGTTGGTATATGGGAAGGGAAGAAGACAAGAAATGGAGTTCTTGGACAAAGAAGAGCAGGAATGGCAGGTGGGAACTTCAACCAACCAGCATGAAAGCAAGGAGGAATCTTGCAAAGAAGAATTGGAAAGGGCCATTCAAATGGCCGAGTGTATTTATGACCTAGATGGGCCAGATGACTTGCCCGAGAGCCCGGAGTTGGTCGAATTTTTGTGTGCAGAACCGGATAAGCCACCACCAGAAGTCCAGGATCCTCTGAAAATTATTGATCTAGGGACAGATGAGGATCCAAGACCAATACAAATTAGTGGTTTATTGGGGGTTGATGATCGGGCGAAGATTATCTGCCTTTTGCAAGAGTTCAAAGACTGTTTTGCTTGGCATTATACTGAGATGCCAGGTTTAAATTCAGCCTTGGTGGAGCATAGAATGCCCATCAAGGAGGGATACAAACCTGTTAAGCAAGCACCACGAAGGATGTCAAAGGAGATAGAAGAAAATGTCAAAGAAGAAATTGAAAGGCTAGTAAAAGCTGGCTTTATCAGACCAGCCAAATATGTAGAGTGGTTAGCCAACATTGTACCCGTTTTAAAAGCTGTAACAAAAGCAGTACGATGTTGTGTGGATTACAGAAATATTAATGGCGCTACACCAAAAGATGAATATCCCATGCCCATGGCCGATTTATCCATAGATGCAGTAGCAAAACATAAAGTCTTATCTTTTATGGATGGGAATGCCCGGTATAATCAGATAAAGATGGTTCCAGAAGATATACACAAAACAACTTTTAGGTGTCCCGGTCATGTGGGGGCATATGAATATCTGGTCATGCCATTCGGGCTCAAGAACGCTGGTGCAACTTACCAGAGGGCAATGAATGCCATCTTTCACAATCTGATTGGCCAGAGCATGGAGGTATACATCGATGACATAGTGGTGAAGTCCAAGACAGAAGAACATCATCTGGAAGATCTTAGACAAACATTAGCAAGGATGAGGATCCACAAATTGAAGATGAATCCAAAGAAGTGTGCGTTTGGAGTCAGAGTGAGCAACTTCTTAGGATTCCTGGAGCATCAAAGAGGTGTAGAAGTAGATAAGAACAAATCTCGGGCAATAATGGAGTCACCTTCACCCACCAACAAGGTGCAACTTCAAAGGCTACTGGGCAAAATTAACTTCTTGAGGAGATTCATTGCTAATTTAGCAGGCAAGATCCAGCCGCTGACTCCTTTACTAAGATTGAAAGATAAAGAGAACTTCGAATGGGGACCACCACACCAACAAGCCTTTGACAGCATCAAGGCCTATTTGACTTCTCCATCAGTGTTGGTGCCACCTCAAAGGGGAAAACCCTTGAAGCTATATATTTCTGCCTCAGAAAAGTCAATCGGGAGTTTGCTAGCTCAAAATAATGAAGGCGGGAAGGAGCAGGCAGTGTAATACCTCAGTAGAATTCTGACCAAGGTAGAGACAAGGTATTCCCCGGTAGAGAGATTATGCTTGGCTTTATATTTCACTACCAGTAAATTAAGGCATTACATGTTACCTTGTCACGTGCATATCATCGCCAAGACAGATGTGATAAAGTACATGTTGTCAAAGCTAATGCTCACAGGAAGGATTGGGAAATGGATTCTAGCATTATCAGAATTTAGTTTTCAGTACGTACCCCAAAGGGCAGTCAAAGGCCAAGCAATTGCTGACTTTCTGGCCAGCACCAAGAATCTCAAAGTGAGGTAATCAATATCCCAGGAAGCCTGGAGGTTACTAGCATTTGGATCCCGCCAAGAAAAGATATTTCGGGCAAAGAAGACTGAGTCCAGCAAGAGATAAAAAGAGTAGCTGGTCTCTGGATCACTCATTGGAAGTTGTATTTCAATGGATCTCACACTCAGAAGGCTTCAGGAGCGGGGATTGTAATTGTAAACCCTCAGGGAGTTTATCATTATTATTCATTTCTCCTTGACTACCAGGGAAATACTAATAATCGGGCAGAGTATAAGGCCTTAATAATTGGTCTGGAAATCTTGATGGATCTGGGGGCAGTAGAGGTAGAGGTCTTTGGGGATTCATAGTTGGTAATAAACCAGTTAAATAGGGAGTTCAAGTGCAGACATATTACCATGGCGGGGTATTACTTGGCAGCTACGCAGTTATTGAGTTTCTGGGATTCTGAGATATCGGTCAATCATGTTCCTAGGGGATCCAACTTAGCGGCCAACGAGATGGCACAACTAGCCTCAGGAGTGCTAATACAGGAGAGAAAGTATGGGGTAGATGTCGAGGTCCAAATGAGAAACCTTCCTTCCATCTTAGAAAGGGGATTCAGTCTAGATATAATGGTGCTAGAAGCCGAGATAGAAGATTGGAGGTCACCTATCATTCATCATTTGAAGGACCCCTCTTCGCCTACAAGCAAGAAGGATAGACAACAAGCAACCAAGTATGTCTTATGGGCGAAGAACTTGCTAAGAAAAACTCCAGATGGGTTACTGTTGAAATGCTTGGGCCAAGAAGAATCCATGAGGGTGATGGCCGAAGTACATGAAGGAGTATGTGGAGCACATCAGGCTGGAACGAAGATGAGATGGTTGCTTAGGAGGTATGGTTATTTCTGGCCCGACATGGAAAAAGATTGTAAGTCTTATGCCCGAGGTTGTGAAGAATGTCAAAGACACGGACCTCTACAACATGTGCCCTCGGTACCTTTAAATCCAGTGGTCAAGCCTTGGCCCTTCAGAGGATGGGCGATGGACTTCATCCGGCAAATCTATCCAGCTTCTAGTAAAGGGCATACCTTCATAATTGTGGCAACAGATTATTTCACCAAGTGGGTGGAAGCATCATCAGTAAAATCCATAACTTCAGCCACAGTCAAGAATTTTATCGAGACCAAGATTCTGCACAGATATGGGGTGCCCGAAACTATAGTGACGGATCGTGGACCATCTTTTATTTCAAAAGAAATTGAGGAGTTCGCAAGTAAGTACAAAATAAAGATGATCCAGTCCAGTTCGTATTACCCTCAATCAAATGGCCAGGCAGAAGCCAGCAACAAGATCCTGGTCAACATTATCAAGAGAATGGTGATTGATAGTCCAGAAAAGTGGCATGAAAATCTGGGGAACACTTTGTGGGCATACAGAACTTCTAAGAGGGCAGGAACAGGGACAACTCCTTATGTTTTAACTTTCGGGCAAGATGCAGTGCTCCCCGTGGAAATCAATGTAAGTTCTTTAAGAATTCAAAATCAATTTGGGTTGCATAGTGAAGAGTACATCGAAGCCATGTGTCAAGGAATTGAAGACTTGGATGTAGCCCGAATTGAAGCTTTGAACCAAATTCAAGAAGGAAAGCGAGTCGTTGCCCGAGCTTATAACAAAAAGGTGAAGATAAAGTCTTTCAAGGAAGAGGATTTAGTATGGAAGACGGTCCTCCCTCTAGGAGCTCAGCTCAGGGGCTTTGGAAAATGGAGCCCGACATGGGAAGGTCATTTCATTATTAGTCGCGTTTTGGATAGAGGGGGATACTACTTGGCGGACCTTGAGGGAAACAGGCATAAACATCCCATTAATGTTAAATTCTTAAAGAAATATTGTCCTACGTTGTGGGATGTCAGAGATTGTTATATTGAAGAGGATGCAAGGTAAAGCAAACTTCGGGATATCAACGTGCAGTGTATATTTATCAATCATTCAAGAAGATGGAAAGACAAGAGTTGCTGAGATAATGTATATTTCATTTCGACAAATTGATGAAATTTACAAAAGATTCAAAGCCGACGTATTACAATCAATTCTCCTTCTGGATGCAATGGTATCTTCAGCTGATTTTCCGATGTCCTCATGGATGGAACCCGATCAGGTGATCGGGTTGTGCGGCCAACATGAGCCTGGTAGAGGATCCTCAGACAGGACCATCACCATAAGTGATGGTGAAGCCCGACTTATCACCGCAACAAGCAGGAAGACAAGCCTTCGAGAGGAAACCGCCTGACCAGGGGTGTTGGAGATAGCGGGGTGTTCGACCAAAGGTGTTGGAGATAGCAGTCCTTTGATGAAAGCCATTTTTCTCACGAAAAGGGAGTTTTAGGAAACCCCACTCAAAGCCGGAGGAACCCATTTCTTAGTTTCTGAACGCTCGAGGAAGATGGAAGAGAAGACTGAAGAGGATTTAGTGGCTTGACAGAAGAAATTCCGAACCAGAATTTATAGAGCCCCCAGAGGATAGTTCAAAGGTCGCAAGGAGAGCAAGGGGCACAGGGTTGCCTTCATCCTGTCTAGAAAACACAAAGTTCCAAAAGATTGATATACACGCATGCGGATATTCAATCAATGATGGCGCTTGGGATTCCAACCTTAACATTAATTGAAGGGGGCACTGTTTGGATCAAAACTTGAACTTTGGGCTTAAGAAAGGAGCTGGCCCGAAAGGAGGCCCGAAGGGAAAGTCGGCCGAAGCCCAGTCAAAGCCCAGAAAGCAGAAAGGGCATTTTCTGACTTGGTGCAGCTCATGAAGACCACTTGCTTACCTACCCAAAGGCCAAGTGGTATAGACTGACCAGCTACACAGCCCATAAAGTACTTTATGATGGCAGTACATGTAAAATAGCTGATGAGTCATCACCCTTCAAACCGCATTCGTGCAAAGGTTGCTGCTACAGGAGACCAAGCCGAGTTGTCTATATAAGAAGAAAGAGAAACCAGGAATAAAGACACTCAATCAAACAAACAAATGCAAGCACAAACTCTGCTCAAAGCCAGATTAGCCTTCAAAACGAAGCTGTAGTCAGCCCAAGCATTCATCCCTCTCGGGACAAGCCTTCATCCCTCGAGGGATAAACCTTAACTCAAACCCTTGTAATAGCTCTGCTACCTTGTACAACCTTGCTGTAGTATCGATTCATCTTTTGTAAATCTCTCTCCCTCCCTGAAGCTTTCATACCCTTGATAAACCACAAAGATAGGAACCTGCAAGACGACCAGGCTTGCCCGACAAGGTTAAACCTTACCCGACCTTCTTTGTTTTTTGTCTTTTCATTCATTAGCCTAGCAATATGTTGTATACTTCCAGTTATATTCAAGTTATTTCTAGCAAGATGACTATTAAAAGGCTTTCTCAGTACTCGGATCCGATTTGAATATATCTTCAGTGTTCAAACCAGATCCAAGTCCTAAGCCCTCGGGCATGTAAATCTGATTAGTTAAAAGTCTTTGGCCTCAAGGCATAAAAAAGAACCTTATGTGGACTTAACCCATCCACGACAATCCTTGATAAACGAGAAGTCCGAAGTTACTTGGGGCGTAAGTAATCGACCTACCTCTTAGTCTTATTTCTATTACATTATGATTATCATAGAACGCTTAAGCATGGGAAGGATTCAGATAGGAAGCCTCAAGGCCTACACCTAAGGCCCCACGAAGGCACCTATTTGGATTCATTCCGTTCTGCGGTCTAGAACGTTTGAGTATAAGAACGAACTCTAATGGGAAGCCTCAATGCCTACATCTAAGGCCCCATAAAGGCACCTATTTGGGTTCATTCTACCTCTCGAACTCGGGTAATCAGAAGTATAATAGTTATAAGACTCATGCATTCACAAGAACAAATATGATGTGTTCGAGCACTGGTTTAGTTATTGATAGGAAGCCTCAAGGCCTACACCTAAGGCCCCACAAAGGCACCTATTATAACTAACACGGTTTCTCGGGTATATACATATACAACCAAAACTTGACATCCATTTCACATCTGCCATACTAAAGATGGCAGTGGCACGCCTGAGCACTTAAAAGTTAACCTTGATTGTGAGCCTTAAGGCCTACACCTAAGGCCCCACAAAGGCACCTCTCAAAGTTAACTCTGTCCTTCTCTTTCAGCCTTGCTCGACGAGTCTTGCCCGAAGAGTCTTGCCCGACGAGACTTGCCCGACAAAGCCCGACAATGAAGCAAAAGCCCGACAGCAGCCCTCAACCGGCGCCAACCTCCCGGGGAGCTGTGTGCTCGTCGGCCAGGAAACATCCCCGACGGAAATTCCTGACGCGAACACACTAATTTCCCGGGATTCGAGGCATCTGAGATATTCAAATATGTGAGAAATTTTATCCTTCCAAAAATTCCAAAAATAAATCAACCAGTCCATGGAAGCTTGATTTTCAGATATTTCGATTGCTGAACACTTTTTTCAGACCATCAACCAACATTTCTTCCCACACATACTTATCGCCGCTTGAAGAAAGATGAGCATCCAATATTTTTTTAGCAGATAAAATTTCACCTCCATAATATAGAACACAGCTAGCTATACTAATCGAAGAAATAGTATTGCCTAAAAGTCCTAATAACTGAAGATAATCTGAAAGCTAACCTTGAAAAGCAAAGCATCGGGAGAGACCAACAGTTATGGATCCAATAGACAGTACACTAGTTTGCATTGATGTCCTCAACTCGGGAGAGACCAACAATTATGGATCCAAGCTATACTAGGTGCAGAAATAGTAATGATACCTGAAAGCTAACCTTGAAAAGCAAAGCACCAGGAGAGACCAACGGTTATGGGTGTAAAAAGAAATCCACATATTGAATTGGGTTTATGGGGGTATATTAGGTAGTAAATTAGAATTTAAAAAGATTAATAGTTTAGTTAAAAATCAAATGGGTGTAAAGAGTAAGATAGAGGTAGAAATAAGTTACATGAATTTAGATAAAATTTTCCAAAAATATTTCCCTCAAATGATTGAATGAGTACCACGATAAACACTCTATAACTTATCGTACATGACCAGCGCCCAAGAAAAAGCCAGAGATCTTCTACTGTTTTAGTAAGAAAGCCCTTTAACGGGGGGAGGCAGATTGTCTGCCCTCGCCCTTCCCATCCCCTTTGCCTTTTTACAGCCTTCTCGCTCTTCTTCTTCTTCTTCCTCTTCCGAGCCTGCAAGTAGAATTTTTAGTGAGAGAGAGAGAGAATGTCTTTGGCGTCTGTGAAAATGTCGGAGGACGTGTGGCTGACGTGCCTCACTCACGCATTGTCCACCGAGACGGAGGAGATCATGGGCCTCCTGCTTGGTGACATTGAGGTTACACTCTCTGCCATTTGCCATCTTCCAATTTGTTCAGCTTCTTCCATTTCTGTTATGCGCATGTTAGGTTTTCTTATTGTCTGCCGAATTCTTCATTTCTTTGGGTGTTGAAAATTGAAATTGCTTCATGGGTTTGACGCTTGGAATGAATTTAGAGCTGGAGTTGTCTGCAAATTTGTGGGTTTTGGGTTGTTTTCTGAAATGGGGTTTCTTCAAATTTTAGTAATTTATTGATTTATTTTTTCGAGGAGTGTGAAATTGGGGTACTGGGAATTGGTAATTGGTAATTTGGGTTATATCAAATCATAGTACTCGTTGCTCTCTTTGTTTCTTTTAACTAGATAAGTTTTCGGTGGTTTCACCCTGACGATTGTGATTCAATGAGTTTTATTCTGGGAACAGAGTACAGAATTTGTGCTGAATGCGATTTGTTTGAGATAGTTACTTGAAATTGGTTTTAAACTACTAGGTTTCTCGGAATTGTTATGTTTGCTTCGAGTGACTGCTATTCATTTGGTTGTTCGTATATTCCCATTCAGCTATCAGCTTGCTAAGTCCAGATAAATTTTGAAATCTCAGTTGCATTATAAAATTAAATGGGAAAGCTTCTTCAAGCCATAGGACTAACATTAGAACATTCATAGAGAAAATAAGGGAAGCTTCAGCCTGATTTTCTACCAAATCAGCAGGCTAACTCATCTATTTCTATCCAAAATACTTCCCAAACCAAAAAAATCATTTAAAGCAAATGTGCACAATTTGAAACAAAAAAAATTCACATTGTTGAGCACTACGCATTAGCTTGTTCAAACTGTGCACATTTGCTTTAAATGATTTTTTTTGGTTTGGGAAGTATTTTGGATAGGATAGCTTAATGGTATGATTTTGTTGTAATGAATATTTTTCAATTGTAAAGTTTCAAGCCAATACATGGATGTCTTGCAATTGAAATGACACTATGAACAAATGTAACCCTTATTTTGGTTGATACAATGATTTTTTGTTGCTCGGAATTTTTTTATTGATTGAATAGTTTATTTTTAAAAATGCCCAAAATTTATGCGTTTGAATTAGAGTTTTCAAAAATAAAATTGAGACTTGTTTAGTGAGTAGGCTAGAGGTAAATAAATGTGTAAAAACTGAAATGTCTAAAATACCCTTAAAATTAATAGTCCATTACAAAAGTGGGTAAAGTGAGACAAAAGAGTTGAAAATGTCAATTTCAAAGGGCAAAGTGAGACAAAACCAATTTCAAGGGGTAAACTGAGACTCAATGGCAATTTCAGGGGGCATTTCAACTAATAAGCCTCTTTTGTTTAGGTTAGTTGAGTCAGTCATCCAGTACAGATTTCACCGCCACCACTGTATCTGGTTGCCGATTGCTAATATTTGATTGACTTCGAGTTCTGATTCAATGGTTCTGTCAATATGTTGCAGTCCACAAGATCTTTGATGCTGTGCGCTCGAAGATCCCTTCCATTGAAATTCTTTTGTAATGCCATTCACTCTGGTCAGACTGAAGGCTTGTGTCTTGTGTTCCATCCTTGGATTCTAGATATGAAGCGTAGGCAGTTTCTGGTTTCATCTGTTATGTTGGTTTTTTGGGTCCTTCAGGTGTGCCAATTTAAGTGGAATGCTCCCAGTATTTGGCCTAATGATCTGTGCGACTTGAAATTTATTTTACTCTGTCTCGAAATACCCTGAAAAATAATTGCATGTTTTACAGTCTACTCCAAATGAGAAGTTCTTATCATTTTTTTTTCTGGTGAATCCAATTCTGAAGGTGATACATAGATGGACACGTCAATGTAGTTGTGATATATAGAACAAATTTCATGTATGTATTTGTCCTCTTTGTCTTGTTTTCCCGTTATATCATAGCTTTATCTATTGTCTTATGGTTATAACATTTCTCTCCCCATGATGGTGGAAATTTCAGAACTCCGTAAATGGCAGTGTGACAGCACTAATTTGGGGAGCATCACCTCAGACACGATCTGATCGGAGGAAGGATCGTGTGGAGACTAATCCTGAGCAGTTGGCTGCTGCATCAGCCCAGGCCGAGATATCCTTTATGTGTTTAAAGTGTTTTTTCATTGTCTTTTTTATATTCATATCTTTTGATATTTGCATACTTACCACATGAAAACAACAAAAAGATCCCTCATATCTCTAAATTAGTTATCATTATGACCACAAAGAGAAAAAATAGCTGCCGTTACCCTCATGATTAAACATTACAGTTGGTGATCTCCAAGTATAAAAGTGCTCTGGTTTAAGGGGAGCACTATAGTCTTTTTACAATAAGCATAATTTTCTTGTTTGGTGAACTTATCCTCAATGAACTTCAGTCCAGTCCCCTAAACTAATGATAAGCTGAAGAAGGAAGATATTCAAAGACATGCTTAACATTTATTACTAGGACTCCTTGACAAGTAACCCTAGCTTCCTTAAACTACATGGTGTAGTCAGTCACCATAAACTGTCGCGTTAGATTTGTGCTGTACTTATTTCATGTATTAGGGTTTTTTGTATCATAGTTTTCACTGTTTTGCTTTAAATGGTGATATAATTTTTTATCCACAAAAAAGTGGGGGCTCAACAGTATCAGGCAATTAGAAAAAACTGTAAGATGCACGAGCTCTTAGAGATATGTGCAGTTGGTTCAACATTTACATCCTTTAGCATTATGGCTATTCATGATTGTTGTGTTCATGGTATTTGCATGTAGCACTTCTTTTTATTATCTTTACTTTTAAGGGTTATTCATGATTTTGTGTACTTAACTCTATACCACAGAATGACACTGTCAACTGGAAGAACAACTAGAGTGATTGGGTGGTACCATTCACATCCTCATATTACAGTTCTCCCATCTCATGTTGGTGAGTGTTATCTGAATACTCAAGCTTTGTGTCATTGTACTCATTAGCACATTCGTTCATGAGGTTGGGCTAACAATAGTAGAGCTTAGTTATAACTTATAAGACAACTTGGGAAAGTATCAAAAGCTACTGAATAATTGAAACCTCAATATGTTCGTGGATAACTAATCACCTTCCTGGGAGTGGTATGAAATATGATGAATCTACACAACCTCTGCCAGATATGTAGGTTCTATTCAATACTTTGAGGTGGCTGGAAATCATGGGTTGGTTTTTGGATCAGGGAAATTTTGCCTGTTTTAACCAAGAGTGCATGCACAGATAGATGGAACATGAAGTTAGAAGCCATGCTGTGATATTGGATCACAGTGTCGTATCAGAGTTTACTTTTTGAATAACTGTAAACCAACAGTTTGAAATTATTCTTTGTAATTTTTTTGGGCCTTGATGTGATATTGTGATTGATGGCATGGTTATAGTCTACCATCAGTGCAGTTGCTTTTTCTGTTGTGTTTCAAGGTGGAAGAAGGTGCAGAGAGAATGATAATGGTCCAAGGGAGAGACATAAGTTGATAGAGGAGACTTTACAAATAAGTAGAGAGATTAAAAGGCTAACCTTGTCCATAATGCAGCAAGCTAATTTTTCTAATAAATCAATAAAGGATTGCCTTCTTCTTTTTGCCATATGGCCACCATTAGATATGTCAAAATATGGTTTGATCTGTGGCTCATGACGTGATACCCATATATATATATATATATGTGTCTGTATATGTCATGCTGTTACTCAACATTAATCTCTTGAATAGTGTTGCACTCTTTCTAATATTTGGATCAGATGTGGTTATTTGTTAGACATGCTATCATAGTCAATTGCTGGAGACCGATATTACAGCTGTGTTCTACTTTGTGCAGACGTGCGGACGCAGGCAATGTATCAACTTCTAGATTCTGGGTTTATTGGGCTCATATTTTCCTGTTTTAGTGAAGATATAAACAAGGTTCACATTATAAATGGTATTTGTAAATGGTATCAACTTCTAGATTCTTTAGTCATACTCGGTATTTTCAGGTTGGGCGAATCCAAGTCATTGCATTTCAGTCCTCAGATGGGAAGCAGCATCACATGTCAAGACCCATATCTTTATCTCCTATACATAAAAGTCCGGTTATAGAAGTTGAATCGTCTTTAAGTACCTCAGAAAATGTACCAGCGAGATCCACCTTAACTAGAGCAGGGAGTCCTGAACAAGACACAGCTGATTCAAGAACTTCTGGAACTATAAAGGTATTATATCTATTTTATTAAAAATGAGAAAAGGAAGGAAAAAAAACATGTTAGTTGATGATGGATGATAGCTGCAGTCTCACCACTTGTTTCACTGAATAAATGCATGATTATAGTTCTTCAAGTATGGACTGTATTGATGTCTTGAAGTGTCATGAATGATGAAACTAGTTTCTGTCCTTTCACATTAAATTTAAAACTTAGGTTTTTTGCAGATACCTGATGGCCTATGCATCTTTGTGGTCATTATTCATTCATATTACCGTGGCACTGGAAATATGAATAATGAGAATAAGTGTCAAAATTCCGTTCAATTTGATTAATAGGTTATTGTTAATAGGAGTGCATTTTGGCCTATAACAGTTAAATTAATTCATATTTCCAGCTATTCTTTCCAACAAACTCAGTGGCCATCTCATATATGAATCGTGGAAGGCATGTGACCCAGTATATTATAGGGCCATGAAGAAAGAAAATAAGTAATGAGTTTAGCTTTTTTCCCTGATTGCTTTTGTTGGTGCCTCAAGTCAAAGAATGTGATAGGAGCTCCATTCAAATGAGCCTTCTCTATTCTACTTGTGATAGTTCTTGTTGCATACTTGCTTGTCTAGAGATCCCGTTTTCATGCCGGTCCATTTTGTACTATCCCTAAATTACTTGATTTTTTTTAGGGTGGGGGAAGGTCCTCAGACCTAGGGCTTCTCTTTGCTAATGCAGATGCAAGTCATCTAGGAAGAGTTGGAGGAAACTACCAGACTGACACATCAAGCAACATCATTGGCGATATAGATCCCATGGATATGTCAGAGAGTATGCAAGAAGCAATGCACCGTTCTAACTTGGATATGAGGTTTGCATGGGTTCTACTTGATACCTGTTATCCTTATTATTGTCGTTGTGTAAAACTGTGTGATTGGTGCTGGGAATGCTTGTGATTTGCCTTTAGTTCAACCAGTGGGCAAATTTCTACTCATGCATTCGCTCCCCTAAATGTTATACCATGACAGAAATTCAGATCTTTTTCCATAAAACTTCCCAAACAAATTCAATTGGAGTAAGATTAAGTCTGTCCTCATTACACAATATAAAGATTCATAATTTTAGTATAATTCCCTAGCATGTTATCAATGTTTTAACAAGAGTATTTAGCTTTGCTAATTGTAGAATAGGTTCCAATAGTAGACATTTTGTCTGGCAGCAGACTTAGCAGCATTGCTATAGCTGCCTAAAATTCATTGAAAAGAACCGAGTAAATTTCCAGAATTTAGCGATTCTCAAGTCTCTGACTTCTTGCTATAAATCCATTGTCTTATCTAAAAACCAATTGACTGGAGGAATGGTCCAGTGTTTTAATTTATTTTGGGTCCCTGCAAGAATAGTGTTGTTCCTCTTTATCCTGATTCTTCCCTATCTCTTCCGATTGTTTACTTGATGAATTGTTTTCTATGTATTCAGCTTACATCTCTCTTCACTCACGCATGAAGAATAAATGACTAGTTCTAGCATCTGCATGTTTTCTTGCATCAATTTGAAGTTGAGATTTCAGTTTGGATATGATAAATGATGTTGTACAAATTTTGGGTGTATTTATGTTGCTTTTATAAAATGCATCGATGGTGATTCATTAAAGCACCATAATCTTCTTCATGTTTATTGGGAGCCGATGGGCTTGTTGTTATCCTAAATGTGAATGGTTTGATTAATAGATATTGGTGTCTCTTGGAGGAGTCATTTAGTTGGCTATGTTCTTTGATTTTAAGATCCATATTTCTGAGCCCCTGATGTCAAAGAAAAGAAAGAACAAGACCATCCACAATTATATATGAACCTCAGCATGCTCCTGGTTACACCGATGCTTAGCCAATTAATGAACAATGTCTAATTCCATTATGCTGTCATAAAAGAGAATTTTGAATTTCTAATCCTTATTTTCTTTCCTTCTTCCTGTTTTTGCTTGCAGTGGTGCCGAGTATGTCAGGAAAGAAGTTCCTCTTCATGTTTTACCGACCTCATCTCTTGTTAAGCTCGATTCACCTTTAATGTCATTCACAGAATTGCAACGAGTACTGTATGAAGAGGAGCAAGCGGCTTATAACCAAGCAATCTTGCAAAATATGAGGTGATACATTGATATTCCTTCACTTTATATTAATCAACCCAGTGTTGATTCTAATGGGCTTTGGTTTTGCTTAGGGATGGGAAAGTGCATCCACTTACTTTCATACACCATACATCAATGTACCAGTCTTCCATGTGCAAATTAATCGAATATTGGTCAGAATTATACTCCCATCTCTGTATTAGCTGTTTATGCCTGGTCTTTATCTTTTTTTTGTACTTTAACTTTGTTTTTAATCCTATGCAGTTTGAGTCCTGCCATAAGTGCACTGCAATGTCGGTTAAGAGAGAATGAAACTCGGGTATAATACCATGCAATTTGTAGATAGTAAGGATGTTTTGTTAATCTCAAAAGTGTTCAAGTTTGATGGAGTTTCAACGGAGTTTGATTGATTTGAAAATTCCATCTTGAGCTTGAGACATTTAATAATTTAAACCTGAGACTTCTATTTCGTGTTACAAACTCATTTACGACTCAAAGTGCATTTCCTTTAACACTGGACATACATGATGACTGACCTAATGGTGCCATCTCTATGGTCCTTGGCCATGCTCAAATTTCAATTTTTTTGGTCTGTAGTTTGTGACATTATGACATAGTTGTCTTTCTCGTGTAAACTATATTTATAAATGAATGGCCTTTGCTGAAACAGTTAGCAGTGCTCACCGATGAAGTGAAGAATTTGGAAACCGAGATGCATAGAACAAGCGAGTCAAACTCAGGATCTCCTCGTCCAGTTTCATCGCCTGTACTCCGTGGAAGTGCTCCGTTGGGGCACAGGGACTTGTTTCATCCAACTGAATCTGTCAGTGCAAGGAGTCTGGCTGGTTCTGGCAGTCGGAGCCGAAAAGGTTCATAATGCAATCTCAGAGAAAATCTTCTGCCGAATGCATACCGTGTAGCATTTGGATTAGCTTGATATGCAGAGTGTGGTTTTGCAAAATATAGTTATGCTAAAACGGATTGCGCCTTATATGCAACGAAATGTGTTGGAAATTGCTGCTGGTGTAGGCGCAAGCTTTTTTTTGTTTTTTTGAAACAATGTTGCACTTTCGAGTAAATAGGGTACAATTATCGTGCAAATTCTACATGTATGCAGATGTAATGAAATTTTTCAATGGAAATCAATTGCCTTTTTTTTTGGGTTTTTGCGATTTAAACAAATTTGTTTGTTGTGATTGTATTGCATGGCGATTAGAGTTGCATTCTTATCACTCATCTTCCAATTCCTCTATGGCACCAAGTTTCTTTTTCTATTTCATCCTTTTATCACAACAAAGTAAAACAATAAGAGCCTCCCTCAAAAGTGAGGCCTGGAGTAGGAGAAATTCTTGTATGCGGATGATTTAATCACATGCCCATCTGATGGCACACAAAACCCTGTTTTTGTTTCACCTACCCCCTTTCCTCGGTTGCATCCCTTGTGTCTGGTGTTCGTATATGTACTTGTCCGATCGCACACATAAAATACCCTACTTTATTTTAGTCTCATCCCCTACCGGTCATACCCCTTTGTGTCTGGTGCCTAATATGTGTGTGTTCGGACTGAACAATTTTGTCCTAGCGTAGGACTTGGGTTTTGCTTTATAAGGTCCTTGTTTTCCTTTTCTAAATTGTGAATTTCCTTTCGAATACTTGTTTGTATTGTTTTATATATTAGTATAAGATAATAATGACTTCAAAACTATAGTTTATAATTAAATAAGGCGTAGAAACACCTAAAAATGACAATTTTATATAAATGTCGTAAATTACTGATTTAGCAATTAAATTTCTTATTCAGATTTATGTTGTCCTCAGATGGAGTTATTAGCTAGTTATAAGGCGGGAGATGCAATTACTATATCTGAATCCATCAGATTTAAAAGGTGCAGATTCCCACACTTTTTCATGTCTATGAGGATATTGGCGTTCCTACTTAAAATTGCACATGAAGTGGGATTTCTAGATTTCTTATGCCAATGCTGTAGTAAATGTTAATCCGTCAACTGAATAGTAAAAACGATTATGATGTACGATTTGGTTATCTTTGTATTTGTTTCATTGGGGTGTTGTAATTTCCTCTTCTCTTTGTATTTTTTAGCCTACATCTAAGTTGAATATGTGATTAGAGAAATGCTAAGGAGGCTATTAAAGTGAGACTATCTATGAACTCTCTATGAACTTTCTTCTACCTCATACTTTTAACACAATATTTTATATGTTGGCACGAGAATTGTGCCAAAAACATGTGGCGGTAGAGAGTCCATGGATAGTCATACTTTTGAGCGAGTTTCCTTAGCGTTTCTCATGTGATTAATAGGTATTGGGTTGCCATTTTAAGGTTTAATTTCATTTTAGGTCTAACAAATAACAACTTTAGCTGTTCTCAAAACCTTGGATTAGCTCGATACATATGACTAACTATACAATTTTCAATGTTAATACAAAGGATTTTAAAGAGGTTTGGTTGTTCGTTGAGCATTTTCTTTTGGTAAACATATCTTGAACATTTGCTATATAATTTAAAAAATTAGTGCTAAGTAAGAATTGCAGCAAAAAGAAAAAGTAAGGTATGAGGAAGAAATCAACAAATACACTCTGAGGCTGAGTAATAATATGAATAAGTTAGTCGTAGTCATTCATGCATGGAAGCGATTCCCGAGGAGAGAATCGAATCGAGCATCAGCTGCCCACTTCTCTTTGCTCTTCTTTACAGTTTGCCTCCCTTCCCCTTTACCCTTCTCCAAGAGAATGGAGGCCAGATCTCTCCCTATGTGCATGTTCTTTTGAGAGAGAGAGAGAGAGAGGCATGCATATTGGATTAGCAGCCGCAGCAAAGAAAAAAGAAAAAGAAAAAAAAAAGATGGTCAAAATTAATGAACACCTCGAAGACTCGTTATTCCATCATCAGCTTCAACTTCCTTTATTGAAACTCACCATTTGCTTCTTTTTCTGTTTTTGGTTTTATCATTTTTCCCCTTTTCAGTTTCACTCTTCAAGATACTATTCCCATCCATATAATCAAAGGAAAAAAAAAAAAAAAATTAGAGGCCAAGGTGAAAAATTGTTATTGATATGTGTATGAAACTACCTCAAGAATTAATCATATTCATTAACAGTTTATAATTATATTGATATATATATATATATATATATATATATATATATATATATATATGCATACTTGGACGACTACTTAGGATTCACTATGAGGATTCATGCCATATACGAGAACTTCTATTGTCGTAAAATTTCCAATTAAAGCATGTTTACTCATAAGGTATACAAAACTCTTGACTCTAAGTTCAATGCCTTGTCTAAAATATGCATGTGAGAATCACATCACTTTTTAACTTTTTCATGCGTTTACTAACATATATGGAATCGAAAAAAAAAAATGAAGTTTCCCCTTGAAATCTTTTATCAAATATGTAAAAATCATGAATCATATCAACTAATTCCGATTCCTTTTTTTTCTTCACCTAATTATAAGTTTTCTGATTTTTTTTATCCCACTTCTACTAAGTAAACATGCCTTACATACATCAGTAGTTTGTGTGCTCTTTTTGATGTTACAATGGGTGTTGATTTCTTGCCACATTTGGAACGTTAGGTATTCGTATTATTTTTTTTTTTTGTCCAAAGAAAGTTAGGTATTGTTTAACTCCACTTGATTTGTCTGTAAGTAATTATGAAACTTAATATAGGAATAAAGGAATATTCAAATTTGTAAAGCAAGAGCAATTTTTCCACTAAATTGACACATCTGCTGATTCTTAAAGTAAAATTGAAAGAGACTAGACCCCCTGGGCCTTGTTGGATACAGTTAAGATAAATAGTGGCCCTGCTTAAGACCTTTATGTTTAGGGAATATCTACATCATCGTAGGAGATGCTAATTACGATCCCGCAATATCCATTTACATTCAGCCATCTGTGAGTGTCAACTTTTTTTTTTAGCTGTTCATATGTACGGAAATGTTCTCTTGTTAGTTAAATAATTAACTTGATTATCACTTTTAAATTTGATATCAAAGATTGAATAAACATAAAAAAATATCTCTTTATTCTCCACGTTTGATATCAAATGCAAATGTTGATAATCATAAATCTTTAATCATCAAGTGATAAAAAAAAATGAAACTTGTGATGACATTCAAGTGGAGCTCCCATGTTAATGAACTAAAGAGTCCCAATTAATGCCATGGTCAAAGGGACTTTCTACGTTAATTGGTTGCTTGATTGGTAGATTTGTTTTGCTAAATGACTACAGAATCTGCGTTTTCTTTTTGTGGGTCTTGAATTGTTGGAGCTAGCATGCTATGCCTACAAGCCTGAGTAAAATTGTCCCCTTCAGTCAACCTATCACTATTATAATATTAGCTTTAAGTGTCAGATGATGGTGACGGTTTAATAAGTCATTATGTCGGATAAAAGATATCTGACACACCATTCAGTTAGTGTCGAATAACAATGAAATACTGTCGGTTATATCCAACATAAATTCATGGCTGATATTTAGTGTCGGATAACAATGCAATACTGTCGGTTATAACCGCCAATATTTTTGAATTCTTTTTTTAAAATATTTTTAACATATTTCAGCGGTTTTTAAAATGTTTTTAATAGTGGCGGTTATAACCGACAGAAATTGACTATTTTATTATTTTAGATTCTGACGATTATTATTTTAGTATTACGACGGTTATAACCAATAGAAATTGATTATTTTATTATTTTAAAATGTTATATTGATTAATCCCTTAGTGTACTATTAAGTACATTCAATAGTTTGGTAGGTATCCATTTATTATGATGTTTAATCCTTCATTGTACTATGAAGTACATTTAATACATTAAGCTTGCTTTGAGTTTGGTGCATTTAACTCAAATTTCAATTATATATTATCTTTGTCACCCATTTAGCTCACACAAAGTTTTGTGTTGTTTGTATTGTGTGCTTTTTTACTTAATTATGTACCATAATATTTGCTTTAACTTGGGCTACACATTTAACCAAGACTAGCTTTTGTAATGTTTTGTTTGTGAATTAATGAATTGTGATTTGGTTCAAAGAGGACTTACATGGCACAAGTATACTTTAAGGGTGGCATCACGTAGCAATGAAATAAAGATTTGTGTAACCTTTTGCCCACATATTCTTCTTTAATTGGCACAGGTCGCCATGGTGTACCTATGCCATTCCCCTAGTTCAAACACTTTTTTCTTAGTTTAGCGGATGTGTCCTACTATTAAACATTGTAGTATGCCACTACTATAATATTAGTTTTATGTGTCGGATGATGGTGATGGTTTAATAAACCATTATGTCGGATAAAAGATATCCGACACATCATTCGATTAGTGTCGGATAACAATGAAATCATGTCGATTATATCCAACATAAATTTCTGGTGGATAGTTAGTATGGCCACCAGAATAATCTCTAAATGTTTTTTTTTCACTCATGGTCTCATTACCTAATCTCTAATTTATTTTTTTTTGCGATTTTTTACACATGCTATATCGGAGTATATACATCCATATTTGACGGTTAGATCGTTGAAACTAGTTTCGTAGAATGCATATCCTATCAAATTGATAGATTTAACAAACACTTAAGAGTTAATGTTATACTTCCATTAAGTATAAAATAAGATTTATCCACTGGTGTAAAGATTTTAAATTGAAGATTGAATTCATTCATTGCATTCTTATAGGGTCGAGGAGTGTAGCTGTAAAAAATCATCAAAATTAGAGTTAAAATAACCGTTAAATTGTGATTTTTTGTTGATAACCATGGAAAACTTTTGTTCCATTACCTAATTTCTGAATGTTTGTTTTTTGCGATTTTTACGTATGCGATCTCGAGTGTGTGCAAACAAGTTTGACAGTTGGATCATTGAAAAATGTTTCGTAGAATGCGTATTGCATCAAAACGGCAGATTAAACAAACACTAAGAGTTAATGTTATACTTCCCCATCAAGTATAAAATAAGATTTTGTGGTATCCACTAGTGTAAATATTTTAAATTGAAGATTGAATTCGTTCAATGCATTCTTATAGGGTTGAGGAGTGTAACTGTAAAAAAAAACATTAAAATCGGAGCTAAAATAACCGTTAAATTGTGATTTTTTTGTTTATAACAGTCGAAAACTTTTGTTCCGTTACGTAATCTCTGAATGTTTGTTTTTTACAATTTTTTATGTATGCAATCTCAGAGTGTGTACAAATAAGTTTGACGGTTGGATTGTTGAAAAAAGTTTCGTAAAATGCATATCGCGTCAAAACGGTAGATTAAACAAACACTTAAGCTTATACTTCCATTAAGTATAAAATAAGATTTTGTGGTATCCACTAGTGTAAATATTTTAAATTGAAGATCGAAATCATTCATTGCATTCTTATAAGGTCGAGGAGTGTAACTGTAAAAAAATCATCAAAACCGAAGCTAAAATAACTGTTAAATTGTGATTTTTCGTTTATAACCGTCGAAAACTTTTGTTCCGTTACCTAATCTCTAAATGTTTTTTTTGTGATTTTTTACGTATGCGATCTTGTAGTATTTACAAACAAGTTTGATGATTAGATCATTGAAACTAGTTTCGTAGAATGCATATCTCCATTAAATTTGCCTCAATTTTGAAGTGGGAAAAGTAATTTGTGCTAAATTTTTATTTATGTTTTTCAAGTATTGATTAGACAATATTTAGTTTGTGTGATGACATTTTCATTGTACAATTATCTTTTTGTTTCTTTATTGCATATTTTACATGAGTTATTATCTATTAAACCAAGCAATTATTTATTTAATTTTTAAAAATGTATTCTATTTAAATACATATTATTTATTTATTTATTAAACCAAACAATTATTATTTTATTTTTTTAAATTGTAACAAATTTTTTTTGGGAGGAAAATTTGGGGGGATTTTTGCCGTCATTTTTTTTGTCGGTTATAACCGACAGTAATGCAAATTTTCTGTCGGTTTATATTTTAAAAAATGTTTCTATCGGTTTTAACCGACAGTAATGAAAATTTTCCAAATTTTCCAAAATAAAACCCTCCATCTCTTCCTTCTATTGGAGCCTTCTCCCTTCCCCCTTCCTTCCCCCTTTTCCCCTCTCCTCATTTCCTTCTCCTTCTCTTATCTCCTCATTTCCTTCTCCTTTTCTCCTCCCCTCCATCTCTTCCTTGCACTGTTTTTTTTGCTAACAAATTTTCGTGAGCCTCAGTTATTTTTAGGGTTTCCATTTCACCGAATCCTTCAGATCTTCGCCTCCTCCTTACCAATTTCGTCCCAATTTTTGAAATTTCATGTACAATTAAGGTTCCATTGTTCGCCTTCGGTTCTTGTAACATCCCACATTGTCCAGGGGAGTGATCCTTAAATGTATATTCTCATCCCTACCTAGCACAAGGCTTTTTGGGAGCTTATTGGCTTCGAGTTCCGTCGGAACTCGGAAGTTAAGCGAGAAGGTGGTTAGAGCACTTTCAGGATGGGTGACCCACTGGGAAGTTGCTCGTGAGTTCCTAAAAACAAAACCGTGAGGGAATGGTAAGCCCAAAGCGGACAATATCGTGCTACGGTAGTGGAGTGGGCTCGGGAAGTGATCCGCCCCGGGCCGGGATGTGATAGTTCTCAATTCTATGGAATTTTAATTCAATTTTTTGTGTTTTGTGTAATTTTGATCTTTTTTGTGGTTTCTATTGGCGTTTTCAGGTGTTGATATAGAGATTTAAAGGGGGAATTTTGAAGGAGATTGTATATTCGGTATTAGATTATACAAAAAAAAAAAAAATCAATAGTAAGTTTGTTTCCCTAATCTCGGTTATTATTTTGGTGTTTGATTTGATTATACAAAACAAAAATTTGACTTTTAATCCGAGCATTGATGCGTAGAAAAATGCTACTTCGTACTACTAGATCAGAATTAAAGTTGGGAATTGTAGAGAGTTTGATGGAGATGGGAGCTTTGAACAAATGAAGGAGAGTGAACTTACAATGCAGAAGAGAGTGAAGAAAAGGGAGAGGCTGTTGGTGGCCACTGCTTCTTTGTTTTCTCTCTTCTTTCTCTTCTTTTTGTGTGTGCGTGGGTGGATATTTACAGAATGTGGAAGAATGAATTGGAAGGGGAAAGGTGGGTGAGAATATGGAAGAGGAAGGAAAAGGTCATTGGAGGAAAAGGAACAAGAGGAAGATGGTAAGTTGATAACTGCGTTGTGCTGGAAGAAAGGTAGCAACTGTCTTTCTCCTCTCACGATTTGGCTCAACTTGAAAGGGAAATAAATGATTCAGAAAGTGGTTTATATTTTTTTTATTAATAATATATTTTATGTCGCTTTTATCTGACAAGAATGCTTTTATTTATTCATTATTAATAAATTTTTTGTCGGTTATATCCAACACAAGTTCTGTCGGTTTTAGCTGACAAAGAATGCTTTTATTTATTCATTATTAATCTATTTTTTGTCGGTTATATCCGACATAATTTCTGTCAGTTTTAGAGTATTTTCTGTCAGCAAATTAATTTCCTGACACTGGCAGTTCTGTCGCTTATTATATCCACCATTGCATCCATTTTTTGTCAGATTTTACTTAAAATCCGACAGTAATATACATTTCTCGTCGATTATCATAACGACACTAATAAATGGTTTCTTAGTAGTGTAATTAGTTCAACACATTTTTAAAGATGGCGGGCTACCTAGCTAACTATCATCGGTTGTGTGAAAACTTGTGACTTTTAATTTGCTGGCTTCATTTTTCATTAACATACGCTTGTTTTTCAAGATGATATACCTATGTGAGGATATGATCGTGTTGATATGTCGTATCTTAGTAAATTGGAAGTAACAATTAAGGGCATATTTGGAAGCATATTTAAAATAACTGAAAACGCTTTTGATGAAAGTGTTTTGAAACCAATTTTTAATAAAATACAAGTGAATCATGAAAAAGTAATTGAAGTGTTTCCTGCAAGAAGCACGTACTATTTCTCCTAAATGCACTTCAAGTGTTTTTGAAACTCAAAAACATTTTTTTACTAAAAGCGTTTTTAGTAATTTTAAAAGTAATTTCAAATGATGAGCCCTATAAGATTCTTTCACAATAAGTATTCAAATTCACACAGATTTGGAGCAGCTCATGACATTGCATGTTCTCATAACTTCCAATTGAATTAACACCAACCTTTCAGTTATATTATTAATCCTAACTTTCATATATAGATATCACTTTTCCAAGTCTTTATAACGAGTTAAAATAAACTCATATATGCAAGTTCACATCATTTTTATACTACCTATCTTTATTGTTAAAACTCCATTAACATTGGTGTCTGAATTTGACCAATTGTGGAACATTGGTCTTTCAAACAAACTTCGTGAGATTTTTCACTAAATTTAAGCACGTGAGCTTAAGGGTAAATTAGAGAACTGCACAAGTGCTTATTTTACATACATGCATGTCCCGTGGCGAATTCTAAGATTAGAATCAAAGTTCAAGTTTTTTTTTTTTTTTTTTAAATAGTAACACGAAGCGCGTAAAAAAAAAAAAAAAAATCAGTTTGTTCACTGAGGTATCGCTTAACACTTAACAAGCTTGTTGTCATCAACATAACCAAGCTGCTCACATGTCAACACAAATTGATAATATGCTGAAGCAATCTGATGAGTGCTATTGAGAGAAATTGAGGAGTGTTGTCAATGCAACATACAAGAGGCATTTTGACAAACACTTTGTGGGCACAAAAAGAATCGGTACCAAAAATTCTAAAGGTCATTGATAGACCTTCACATGTATATTTTTAGACTCCGAATAATCCTGAGACCATCTAAATCCCAATATGCATTGGCCCGCGTTGTGCATGTCACAAGCTTACTTTGACAGAATTTCTCACGAAAAGTATTTCCATTTGATAATTGATACTTGATAGTGTGTATATGCATGCATTATTTCTCACGTTAAAAAACCCTAAAAGGAACGCCAGTAACCAAAGCATTCAAAATTCAAAATATCCTCTCTTTGGAATCATGGGTTATCGAGTTTTCATCCTCTTTTCCTTCCTTTAGATATTTCTCTGATTCCATTTATCAAGGTTGCTAATTGAAAAATACGAAAAAGTGGTACACGGCCCTCCATTTATTCCCTTTTTCTGTGGCTAAACTTGTATATAAGCACACTCCCTGCATGGCTCATTACTTCACCATTCCATAGTTTGCCTCCAAAATATCCGATAGTGAAGAACATTTCATTTTTCTTAAGGTTACTTCTCTTCTAGTTTTTCTCCTCTCTTTCTTCTTTATCTTTTACGTATGCATTTCCCTTCATGGCACCTTCATATGAATGCTAGCTCTCTAGTTCCCTTTCACCTATCTAGCTTAGGGTATAAACCCCTACACAAGCTATCTATAACTTCTGAATCATTTAATTTTCTTGGCTTTTGATTTTTCAGTTTTCATTTAGGAAGTGATTTCCACACTATCTTTTTTCATGCACGCTCTTGTTTATTTCTGATCTTTGAATTGAATCAAAGTATAAAAACAAGTAGGAATGTGCAGAAAGACAAAAAAAGAGTGCAAAAATCATTTTCCTTAATTTATACATTTTCAATAATTACGTGAAGTTTAGAGCATGCACTTTAGTATGAGTAGTTCACTTTTGATACTCTTTCACCCTATCCACTCTTATCATTGGGCTAACCTAGCTTGTCTGAAATTAGTTTCATATAACCTAGGGAGAACATTTTTTAGTTCATATTTTATAAATATGTCGGAACTGCAGGTCATCCACGCACTAATACATTTTGTTTAAATTAATGCAGATCAAAAGATGAGCCGACCAGGAGACTGGAACTGCAGGTCATGCCACCACCTCAACTTCCAGAGGCGTGACTCATGCCAACGTTGTGGAGATGCCAAGTCCGGCGTAGATTTCGGGGGCTTCGGCGGAAGAGGAGGAGGATCCTCGTTTGGGTTCATGACTACCGGCTCAGATGTTCGGCCTGGTGACTGGTACTGCGCTGCTGGCAACTGTGGAGCCCACAATTTTGCAAGCCGTTCCAGCTGCTTCAAATGTGGGGCTTTCAAGGATGATTCTGCCATTAGCGGCGGTGGTGGCTTTGACTCTGACCTGCCACGCTCCCGGGGTTTCGGGTTAGGACTTGGCGGTGGTGGCGGAGGAGGCGGAGCAGGTGGTGGTCGACCTGGATGGAAATCTGGAGATTGGATTTGTACCAGGTGATACAATTAGTTAATAGTATAATATAATTCCGTTCGTTTATTTGTTATATTCAATAACAAAAATTGGTCTTTGTTAGGTCGATTTTTTTCTTTTGTGTTGGGCACGGTTCATTGTCAAGATATATATAAATATTCAGGTAGTTTAGGTGATCATATCCATAAAACAAAGTAAGATTATTTGTTATCAAAATGGTTGATTGGTTTGATACGTATAGATAACTAAACGATTTTCAAATTGAATGATTTTTTGCATAAATAATTTTTCAATGATGGTGGGACGATAAAAATACGTCAATCATAAATAAAGATTAGTAAATTTCTCTCTCAAATAACACGAGCATTGTCCTTACTTACTGCAAATCTGACCAGAAAAGCACTTGGCGAAAATATTCCTCCTTCCTTGACTGCTTTTTAAAGTTAGATACATTAGGAATCTATCCCTCCTTGCCTAACTTAACGACCAAGCATTCATTAAGGCTTCACACACACCCGAAGTTAAGAGTTTAAGTTTTGTTGCAAGTGGATATGTTCTCTCTTATTGTATCCTGGTTCAAATTTCAAACCCTCGTCTTTTCTTTAATACAACATAAAATTGTAATATTGTTTTCTAATGCGATGGGTTTGTCGCTCAATTAAAAATTATAAATAAGTCCGTGGTAATTCAAAACTGAAATTGGCACAATAGTAAATTAACAAATGAGTTCAATTTTCGCGATTCACATCTAATTATTAATCAGTATATGTATTTGGGGTTTACTAAAATTTAAATATTTAATTAACTGCTGATTTTATTTATATTTATTTATTTGGACACAGGTTGGGGTGCAACGAGCACAACTTTGCTAGCAGAATGGAATGCTTTAGATGCAATGCCCCAAGAGACTCATACTAGCCTAGCTACACATGTCTTATGCAATTTTGGGTAAGGTTTAATTTACGCTGTCATTGATACTTCACAATTAACAGTAATTATCATTTATAACTTAATTAATTCGTGATGTTAATTATGTGTTTTTGCAGGCATATTTTCTAATGAGCAAGAGAGATGATATATGATTGTCATTGTTTCTGAGTTTCTAGCTAGTTCTAGGGTTTTACATATATGCCTAGCATTCTGTTATCTAGGGTTTCCCACAAAATTATATCAATGTAATTTTGGTGCTTCTCTTTGATTGCTGTCATTTGTTTTAAATGTTTATTTAAACTCTTGTACTGTTCCTGGTTTCTGAAATGAATGAATGAATGATATGATTCCTTGTTCTTTTTCTTAACTAGAATCGATGCGCACAAACTTCATTTAGGATGCTTTCTCTCCAATCAATACTGCGATATATGAATAAGGCTGCTTTCAGCCTTTCATGAAGTACTTTAGGAACTCTTGATTTTCAAATTAGATAACTAAGCAAAAAGAAAAAAATGGTCACATATATATGAGTAGTTTCACTTTTAAAAGGAGCTTGAGGCAACAGTGATGAATTCCACTAAACATTCATGATATCCCAAAGAATTAAAGTAACCATGTATTGATAACTGATAAGTACGATAGAAGGAACGAATATTGCTTTGAACTGAAACTAAAAGGTGCAATGTCAAGTTACATTCACTGAAGCCATATTATTTTAGTATTTGTTAACCGTGCATATTCTTATTTGGAAGTTAAAACGGGATGTAAATGTTTTATTAAGTACATAATTATAATTCATGAGATTTGAATTCAAGAGTTTTAACAAAATGTACCAAATATTAATGAATGAAAACCATAGTTAGAGTATCAATTAACAAGGGGGTCGTAGATAAAATGCATACGAATTCAAAGTTTGGATAATGTGAATAACTATTTAATTTAATTCTGCTTACACTTTAGCTTAAATGGTCACATTGGATTCCCATATCATTGACCTGATGCATGTGTATCTTTCAAAAGTATATGTATATGGTGGATTAAAAGTGGATTAATATATACATTCATGCTCCGGACACTATCCATGCTTAAAGCAGCAAGATTCTTGTCTTCCCTTTAGGTTAAGCTTTATGTTACTTCAAAATGTTTACTACTTTAGCTAGTCAAGTCTCAATCTAGCTAAGTTTTAATTTGTTGCTAACTGTTTACTAACTTGTAGTTAATTGCATGCAGTAGAGAGTAATTAAAGCATTCTATGATCTCTTCAAATGTAGAAGAGACCTAAGTGCATTTGGCGGCCCAATCGTTGTGTATTACTTGGGTGTTGAGTACTTAATTCGTTTGTTGTTGGGGCTCAAAAATGTCACACACTAATCCAACCAAGTCTCAAGGCCCAATTGCCATGCAAAGCCTACATTCAAGCCCAAATACATGCCAAGGCGTGGGATCGATGAGGAATATATTTACAAACATGGCATGTCACGATGATTAAGCCAAATATTCACGTCATGCTCATGCCTGTTCATCACGCCATGCTTCCTCATGCTAGTCACTTCATGCTAAGCCCAAGTCACATATTCAAGGCTTGTCAAGTGGATTGTGGTGTGGATGTTTATGGAAGGTTATTGGGCCTACATAGAATCAGGGTCATGGAAGACTTTGGGTTGCTTGGGGGCTCGAGGATCCCAGCCCATACCCTTTGCATTTCACGCAGGCAACATTGAGAGAGAACTAGCCTAGTTTACCCATTTCCCTAGCAAGCTAACCCTCTTAGTTAGGACTAAACTAGATTCATGCATTAAATGCATGCTAAGCCCAACAAGTCAGGCTTTTAAGGCTAACTTTCCCATCCCAACTTGCACAGACAACCAACGCGCAAAAGGTATGAGACGCGCTACCAAAAGTAGCGCTTGCAAAATGCCGCCCTGGGAAAGCCGCGCCTCAGGAAGAAGCAGACTGCAAGTCTTAACAGTGCAGCTATCTTACACCAAAAAGGGAATAATAGAAGGGCTAGGGAGAAAGGAAAGGGAAGACCAAACCACAAAGGGAGATTCCTTTGAAGCCCAAAGAAGAGCCATTCACTTACATAAGAAGGGAGAAGCCATTAGAGAAGGAGGAACATAGGATTGGAGGTAACACAGAGAGAAACAAAGAGAATAGAGGGAGAGAGAACCACCCAGGAAATAAGCCCAGAGAGTTCCATTTAGTCCAGAAGCATATTTCAAGCCTTAAGCATCACCATCCATGCAACCCTAGTAATTCCCATAGCCTTCCGTTAATCATCCCAGCCATTAGAAGTCTTACTATCACCCTAGGAAAGCCCAGATTATCCAGCAAAAAATGCCATGCAACCATGCAAATCCCTTCTCTATCATGTTAAACTGATAATCTTCTAACTTCTCCACCAGGTTTCACTGGAGCAAGTCATTATCTTGACCAATAATGCTATCTTCAAGCCATTGATGTTACCAGGGTATTTCCTAAGACAAGCTAACTTTTTCGAGATGTTCCGAACTTGGTACGAATCCTGACCAAGGGAGACAAAATGGCGTTCTCAAAGTCCAAGTCCACATCAACCTAAAAGTCCCCCAACACTGGCCATCCTATATACGTAGCCCACTAAATTTATAATGCATGTCATATGAAACTCTCACCCAAACTCCTAGTATCTTGTTAACCAAACCCACCAATTCTAGTGTTCAATCAACATCCAAACATCCACTTTTTCACTCACCAAGAACACAAACAGACATGAGACACTCGTAACTTTGACCAACAACCTCAATCCCCTTCCTCCTAAGGCGTCAATCCATGAGGGTTTGAAGGAAGCTAAATTAAAAAGAAGAAGTATTCACTAAGACTTCGGAAGGAATAAAACTGTAATGGATTTGGGGAGGAGGGGGAAGGAGCGGAGCTACCATGACTTTAGAACGAAGGAGGGGGACAGTGGGTAAAGTATGATATATGTGTTCTTAATGAGCTAGAAGATGGATGTTTGGATACTAATAAAGAGATTATAGAATGGTTTAATTACTCTCTTCTGCATTTGAGAGAAGATGGATGTTTGGATAATAGTAAAGAGAAGAATTGGTGTGTTTAGTTAGCAACATCATATAAGTTTGGGATGAGAGTTTCGTTTGACAGTGTTATCAATTAGTGGGTGACTTAGGATGGCCAGCAAATTGAGTACCACCAATTAATACCCAAGTATTACCCAACTATTTTGGCCGCCAAATGTTGCATTTGGAGGCAGCAAAGTTGTGATGGCTTCGGGAAGGGGAGGTTATAGAACTGTCATGGATTCGGGGATGAGGGGGATGGGGCGGAGCTGCCATGACTTCAGAAGGAAGGAGAAGGATTGTAGGTAAAGTATGACATATGTGTTCTTAATGAGAGAGAAAATGGATCTTTGGATACTAGTAAAGAAAAGAATTGGTGTGTTTGGTTAGCAAAATCATAAGATTTTGGGATGAGAGTTCCATTTGATAGGTTTTGTAAATTTAGTGGGCCACATAGGATGATCAATGATTTAGATAGTAACTGGCTAGTACCCAACTATGATCTCAAATCCTCACTATGTTTAGAAGTCTTTAGTAAAAAAGATAATTTGTAAAAATTTCACACTACATTTCTTTTAAAGTTTTGTATTTCATATAGAATGATATTCTAATTTAAAGAGAAGCGGGGTTGGATATCAGTTGATCCATGCAATGACCCAATCATAATAATTAGCTATTGAACTTGACATTCATGTGAGTTGAATTTGAACCACTTACAAATGACAAATGAAGAGGAATCCATACCTATTAATATTGAACAAAATTATTCAATCTAGTCCATAAAATATATATATTTTTTATTTCTTTAGATCTTAAAAAGAACTAAACAAATTAAAGAGAGAGTAGCCATGCCCCTTGGATTGGTAAAAGACCTTTCCAATTAGCAGTAGTTGAAAGTTTGTTAAGGCTTCCAAAACTTGTAACATATTTGGAAATAAAAAACAAATGATAATTAATTTATGCACACTCTATTTAATTCGGAAGTCGTGATTGAATAAATTAAATGATTATCAAGAAACATAATCAAAATGTCATAAAATCATCTCTAAAAATTAAACCTTAAATTCTCACTTGCACAAATCACATCTCATTCTTGTAAACATGTCCATCAAAATGAAGATTAAAGAAGAATAAAGAGTCCAACTTAAACTAAAAATCACCAACACTAAAAACAAATCATTTTGTTGGCACACCAAACATATCCATACTTTTTTTTTTGTTTGTTGAAAAACATATCCATACATTTGAAAACAAGAGATTAAAAAAAAAAAAAAAAAAAAAGGCAAAATGTGTTGAGGAAAAACAAGGTTTGGGCTTGGGCCAGTTGGACCCAGCCGCTACTAGTCCAAGTTTCCAGCTGTATGTTTGATAGTGGTTCAACTGGTCCCTCCTCTTCATTTGTCATTTCTTGGAACTTAACGGCCGTGTGTCGCTGTGGCTCGCTCTCATCTCGAAGTCTCAACCCTCTCTTTCTCCGCATCCTTCTCTCTGATTTCTGCTGAGTTTTCACTGACATTTCATCTGGGTTTTTTCTGTGAGGTTTCTGAAACCTTCTAACCATCTTCTTTCATTCTCTGGCCCCCTTCAGGCTCCACCATCTTCATGGCTTCCAGTGAGTCTCTCTGTCTCTTCCCTTTCTCTCTCTTCCGCACACACACAGAACCCTTGATAAATTTATGATTTCAATGTTTATATTGGTTGTTTTTGCTTTTGGGGAAGTGGGGTTTTGGTGATATAATCTATGGATGCTGTTAGAAATTCGGGGATTGGGATTTTTCTGGTTATATCCATGGAAGTTTTTGGCACAGCCATTTTAATGCAACAGTGATTAGTGCTTGTTTGATACATTGCAATCACTTTTCCCTTGAATCTAATTCCGAATTCAATTGGGTCTGGTTTCTTGTGGTGATTGGTAAACGATATGGGACGATAGAAAAGGCGAAGAACTGTTTACTTGGGTCATATATGTTACAAGTGCAGTGCATGAACAGATTCTGTTTGAAATTTAATTTGAGGGTCTTTATTGGATACTGTATTTGTACTGGGATTTTTCATTTCTCATATCAAGCTTGTATGTTCCTTGTGTGATTCGTTTTTTGTTCACTGTACAGAGAAGCATTGATACATTCCGATTGAAAATAAATAAAAGTGAAGGATTTTCTTCTTATTGCTGTATAGTTTTAGTTAATTGTGATATCATTTGTGTGGCAGGTAGCCTAGGGACATTGAATGCTAAAATTACGAACTTGAACTTCGGTAGAGCACGGGTTGGGGTTTTACAGTCATATGGTGTAAGAACTTGGACAGGGAGAAAACCACAGTTGTACTCATGTTTATCGATATCAAGACAGTCATCAGAAAAAGTATTACATGAGCACAGCATTCCATCGTTACAAATCCTGTGTAAGTTCATTTTGTTGATGTAAATTGTTTTCTTTTCATCCCTCAGTAGTTATACATCAAATCTGGAATTTGCTTAGCAGCAGTACTTGAAACATCAAGTTTGTTTGATGTTTATTCAATCAAAAATTACTTCTCAATAACCAATGCATGTGCATAAATATATACATGCCGTTACATGAGAATCCCTGTTTCTTTTAAGCTTAATAAAATTTGTGTTGGTAGCTCATACTGAAGTGAAAATGACATGGAAATTGAGTATTTGAGAGTCTGGATAGATTTACAAGTGCAATTCTATCCACTTTACGAAACGGTTTTCAAAGATAAATAATCCATTGTTCTTAAGTTATGTTTATAGGTACGGTATGGGATTTTAGAATCTTGTATTCCTATTATATTCTTCAATTCAATGTTGATGTGATTAAGTCATATTGGTCATTTTTATATATCCAGTAATCTATGACCAAAACTTTGGGTAGACATTATCTTGGATTTGCAAGGCCAAAACTTATGCAGTTTTTGTTTAGTATTGTGTATCATTCGACGAATATTGTAAGTTTGACCGATTTGTAAATGTTAGACTTTTTAATCTTTTCTTTCCATTTTTTGTTCCGTCATAATTTCCCTATCATTCTTTTTTTTTCTTTTCCCTCTGATCTTGAGCTGTGAAACTTTAGAATCTGTCAATTAGCATAGTAACTGAGTATGCCACTTTATTAGTACAGATAAGTTTAGGGAATGAATATCTAACTGAATATGACATATTTGCAGTATGAGCCTGTAGAAACTCAAAGAATAGAATATTTACACTGTATTGTATCAACATGATAATATCTGTTCCTGTGATGTGTAATCTATTCATAACACCATGCTTTTGTTGATGATGTAATAGCTGCTAAAAGTTTAGAAGAGGTTTCTGAAGAGAGTGGAGATTCTGGTCCGACAAACCAGCTCGTTCAAAATTTTGATGAGGTCAGTTCACTAATAATTTGCAACACTTATTCTATGTCCCATATCTCCCATTGACAGATCTTTATAGATAGTGCAGTTTTGAATGTAGGCATGGTTGTTTCTTAGATTTTTATCTTGGGAGGAATTATGATCCAAGAATTATTATTTCATTGTTATTCTTTCCATGTCTCAAATGGTAAGACAAACGGGAAGAGCAAATGTAAAATCCTTCTTCTCTGGGTATCATCTCGGTTTTAAACTTGAACCTTTTGATCCACCGTGTAAACCTCTGAGTTCTCTGTTTCTAGGTTGTCCTGAAATTGTTATAATCACCTATGTGAAGATCACATCCCTACACTTCAAATTTACTTTGTATCTCATACAACCTCCGAAGGTTTCTTGCTTGTTAGATTTCTCCAACAGTTGCATTTTGATGGACAAGTTTACTTTTTTAGTTTGTGTTGAAAAAAGGGGAGAAAATAGGTTATTGATACTATAACCCACCAGTTGCATGCATTTAATCTTCGTCACTGATTTTGGGAAAAAGGGGAGAAAATAAGTTATTGGTATATCGGAAAATAATGCTTTCTACTTTCTAGTACTTAAATATGAGAAAGAAAAGACAAGTTTCATTCGTAGACTTTGAAAGTATGTAGTTCTAGGTCGGATTATTATGGACCTGGATGGTATTGCATATCCCTATATTTTCACGAAACCTCTCTACTTTTTGTTTCCTAACTACTATCCTAACACGTGAACCCTCTTTTTTTTCAACTTCATATTTGTGGAAATATTGATTCTCTAGTTTCTTCTAAGTTTCTTGTGAAGTACCCTCATAAAATTATCTTCTGTTGAAATTTTACTTTCGTGAGCCACCATGCAATTTTCTAACCATCGCTAGGCCAACAAACTTTTCATCTCCTAAATCATGCAAGAAAATTCGTGGCTTTCATTTTCTTTATAATGAAATTACAGAATTTTGTCTTGACATTTACTCACAAAAACGCATGCATGTCGTCACCACTTTTTGGCGTTTTAAACCTGTACTTTGGTTAATCTTGTTTGTAGGTACAATCTTTGCTCACAGCAATATGTGATACAACTACAGTTGCAGAGGTCAAATTAAAAGTAAGCAAGACCTTTTCTCTATTTGAACTTAATAATTTATATGAATTGGAGATAATCTTGCAACTTAAGAATAAGTTTTCCATTCCGAACCACTCTTCCTTTTTCTTTATGCTTCCTATTAGTATGGGATGTTGCTGTTGATCTTCCATCCGGTTTATTATTAATTCACACATTCAAACCACATAATCAGATTGGTGGATTTCGGTTAAATGTGGTGAGGAAGTTGACTGAAAAAATTTGCACACCACCTCCCCCAAGTCCTGCTGCTGTTAGTGCGAGTGAAAATGCTAAAGCACTTGATTCGAATGGTGTTGTTCCTACACAATCTGTAGCTATCACTAGACAAGAATCGTCTTCGAGGAGTATCCAGACATTGCTAGATAGAGCTGCAGATGATGGCTTGGTGTTAATTCATTCTCCACGAGTAAGAAGCCAAACTACACGCACTTCATCATTTTATTAAATCTGGATACTAAAATAACCAATGGTGCAGGTGGGGTTGTTTAGGAGATCTCGAACCATAAAGGGGAAGCGTGCTCCGCCATCATGTAAAGAGGTAATCTTTTCACACTGATTTGTTAATTTTGACGGAAATAATTGTGGAATTTTGATTTCCTGCTTGCTTAAAGGCAGCAGTGGCAATACTTGGCTACAACCGATATGCTCACTTTATCATATCATTGACAACATGCGTAGACTTTTAAGTGACTTATCCTTCATTTTTACACAACAGAAGCAAATAGTGAAGGAGGGACAAGTGATTTGCTACATAGAACAGCTTGGCGGGGAGCTCCCAATTGAGGTATGTCCCAGATGAGAGACGCAGGGTGTTCGATCTTCTCCTCCCCTCCCAGCTGTTGTCCTTTATCTCTTAACATAGTTTTGAGTTATTCATTTTTTCTTTTGAAGTCTGATGTAGCTGGGGAGGTCATCAGGATACTACAAGAAGATGGTGGTAAGTTTTTATACACTTTAGTTCCTTTCATGCCGGATTTTGTTGATGCTACTGGTATCACGTTATCATGTAATCATCTCTTTTTCTTAACAGATCCCGTTGGATATGGTGATGCTCTCGTTGCGGTTCTCCCCTCATTTCCTGGGATTAAGAAACTTCAATAGGCGATTGGTTGATTACCAGTGTACTGAAAAATAAAGTAAATTTGTTCTCTCTTTCTTTCTTTTTCTTTCTTGGTAAAATTCTGATTTTCTTTTATTTGTTCCGTTTCTACCTTCAGTTTTACGGTTTATAGAAGGGAGTTTTAATGAAACACTTGGCTTAGTATTGATGACGTGGTGCAGCTTTACCTACCATTTATTCCACCGTGACTATTCAAGTTCCTTCTCTGCCAGAATTTCCTCAAGTATCTCGTGTGCCCTTTCTTTTCTTCCCGATGAAGCAGATCATCTACATACAGAGGAAGAGAACTAACACCAAATTTTGTATGTTGGTGATCCGCTTCATTGGTGCGAACTAAAATATCCTCTTGACTTCCTTTCATTATAGAGTTTTAGTTGCGAAAATTCGTTGGTGCTCTTGTCCCATTTCAAAGGCGAGAGGATATTTTTCTAATGTTTTGAGTTCATATTTCTAGAGGTCGCACTTGGTGCGATGGCAAGTGCCTTCGTCCATGAGCGGTAGGTCTCGGGTTCGAGACTTGGGAGCAGCCTCTCCATAAATGGGGGTAAGGCTAGCCGACATTCACCTCTCCCAGACCCTGCGTAAAGCGGGAGCCTTGTGCACTGGGTACGACCTTTTGAGTTCATATTTCTCTGTATTGTAACGATATCAAAGACTTATTGTGAATGCATTTATTTTCTTCTACTAGATTTTGGCTTATAGTCTTTTAGTAGAGTAATACATGTGATTTAGTACTACTAGGCGTATGGGTGGACTACCAGGTTGAGTTTTGCGATGCACACTTGAAGGAAGCGAAAGTGCAACAATTTTTTTTTGGCAATTGGCTGGAATGATCTACATTTGGTTCTAGAAATAATAAAGTTTTAATAATGACGACATATTTATCATATATCGACAACATAACGATACCTGATCTTTTCTCTATCCAAATGTCAAAAAAAAAAAAAAAAAAAAATTATTAAGAAAACCTAGGCTACGCATGATAGCCTTGTACATAGCTCTATCTCCTTTAATATTACTAACTTGAGTGTCATAGTGTCTTTAGCTAGCATCATACTGGTGCCCACCATCTCGAGATTTGCTCACCTTGTATGTTATGTTAGTAATTCGAAAAATGGGAACGTGCTCAAACACATTTTTCCAATCATTAAGTCATGAAAAATGAAACACAACCATCTTATAGTCGTTGAACAAATTTATCAAGTATTTCTGATCATATTATCTTATTAGATCAAACCGTCAAAATAATAATTATATTAAATACATATAAATGTTATAACCAGTCCTTATTTTATTAAATTTGATTAAAATATCATTAACTTAACGATCTTAACTATTTAAAGCTCGTACGAAACAATAATAAAACCACTATTTTAATTTTTAAGTCTCCAACATTCTAATCATTTCAAGCACCAAATATAAACACTGAAATTAGTGGGAATTAAAAATATTCTCATTCATTACAACAAGTAAAGTATAGAAGGCTTAATTAATGGTAACGTAAAAACTGTAACCAACCACTCACTCTTCAGAGTGTAGAAACTATCTGAGCTGATGCGCGAAATGTTCCTCACTCGAATCATAAACCGAGATTTTGCTTAAAATCTTCACTCTGGGACCTCCTCATCTCACTAAATTCTCAAATTTTCATCTGGGTTTTCTTGTTCGTCTGGATTCTGATGCAGTAATTTCAATTTTTTTCAATGTTCAAGCACAATGCGTCTCATTTCTTCACTGACACTCACAAATTTCTTCTGATACAGCATCCGGGTTTTTCGTAAATTTCAGCTCCAACCATTTCCCTATCATAATTTTCTTCTGAGTTCTTGGCGTTTCATCAAACAGTTGGAGTGCAACTTGGTCTAGTTGCATACCAACATGGGTACTCCATTACCTACTCCCCAATTTTTTGCTCAATATCTTGAATCCGGTGACAGCAGGCGTCAGAGGAAACATCAAATTCCTACTGAGGAGAAAGAAATCAAAGCTCAATCTGACATCAACTCCCAAGCTTTCAAGAAACCCAGAACTTCAGAAACCGTATCGAACTCGAATGCGGCCTCAGGACAGAACAAAATGTTGCCTAGCTATTACAAGACCCAACTGTGCCGTAAATTCCAAATGGGTTGTTGCTCTTCTGGGCAGAGATGTTCCTTTGCTCATGGCACCAGTGATCTCCGCAGGACTTTGCGTGATGCGCAAGGAATGGAAACTGAGAAGGGAAACTTGGCCAGGAGGACTTGGAATGGTGATCATGGAAGTTCTAATGGAGTGAGAATATGCAGGTCGTTCTTTAGATGGGGAACATGCAGTTACGGAGACAAATGCCGCTTTCGTCATGTCAATCCTGAAAATATCAGAGATAGTTCGTTCATAAGCATTTCAACTGCTGGTGGTTCTGCTCAATTTGACTGCAAGAAGTCTCTGGGTATGGATTTTGACACTACTTAGTTTAATATGTTCAAATAATGATTTTTTTCAGGTTCAATGTAAATTACAATTTTCGATAGGATACCTGCATTGCATAGCTTTGCTAATTTTTCCTTTTGCTTGTATGTGTGTGTGTGTTGATCGTATGAATGCTTAGATGGTCTACACTTTGTTAGAGTATCGGTTGACTACTCATGTGCTCTAGATTCGTTTAACTTGCACTACAAGAAAAGTTGTCATAAGTAAAACCCAATTGGTTCAGTATCAGAAAATTCTGAAACCACACTCAACCTTTAGAGCTTTTTCTGTTAAGAAGGTATTGAATCACGCCAATAGGTTGGACTGCTGAAGGACTTGAACGTTAGAAGAGGCACCTGGGACATTCATCTAATGAACTAGCTATTTAGATTGCATAATGCTGAATCACTGATTGCAATTTCCTCAGTTCTTATCTCAAAAGGGGCCAGGCTTCTCCGAGTATGAAAGAAAGCAAAAAAGACCAGATCCTTTCCAACTTGATTAATTCAAATTGATATTAGATGTGTATGATTTCATAGTGGCATCATACTTTCTTTTTCGTCTTGCTGCAGATTGGGTATATAGGTTTATACTGAGATTGTTTCTTTCTGTGTCTGGTTGTCTTGGCTTGTAATTAAAGTGGGGCAACTTTTTCATATGCTTTTATAAAAGTTGTGCATTAGTCGTTCATACAATTTAACCACCGTCTTTTTCTATTTAGTTTTACCTGGCATTTCAAAGTGTGGCACAAATTCATCTGTAGCCGTCTCCAATGATAATTGAGAGGAGTTGATGACCCTGTAGAACCGATCATGATTCAAGAATTGCTCACTATTGACGGATGTGCAATGATTTTAAAAGAACAAATTTTGAGATGCATTGTTGTTAATTTTGCAGAACAAAGGAAGCTTTGTGGCTATACTACACCAGAATGTGGAAGTGTGCAGGCTAACAGTTTAACGGCTTATACGAGGGGCAACAATGCATCAAATCATAGGATGGGGATTGCGATTGCTTATAAACAAGGTCAAAGTACGCAGTGCAACTTAGAGTGGAACGAACTTGAGAGATTGAGTCGCATCTATGCTGATTGGATTGAAGATATGCCTCTTCTACATGGCTCATCAAGCAAAGTGGAGTACTACTCGAGTTTAGTATGACATGTGTAAGGGAATAGATTAGTTATCTATAGATACAAGAAGCTTCTTGTAATTTCCTCTAACACCTTCCTTTTGTTAAGTGAGTGTGGGATTGACTTCGATTGCGACCCGTAGTCTAGTAAGAGGAGATGCTTCATACCCAAGAGCCTACAACGCCAGATTTTAAATATCTTGATTTTCCGTATCTCTATTGTGTAGGGATTTTAGCCGTTATCTTCCGAATTTTATGCACATGGTTATTGTAAAGACATATTTTCAGTTTACAAGATACGGTGTGGCACTCACATGAATGTAACTAGCAAAAATTAGTTTGGCTAGTGTGAACTATGTCAAATCTTATTTTCAAGTGCAGATAACCTCAGAAAATTCTCCTTTGGCTATTTGTGTTCTTGGTTCTCACACATGTGCGTCTGTTTGCATGCATGAATTTGCAATCTTCTCGCAAACTAAAACTGTGGCGACACAACAGGGACTTAAACCCCTGTCGTGTTTGGGCCCAAGATGGCCCCTTATGGATATCTTTGGTTTCAGATTTAGTACAAGAGGTCTTAATCTTTACATGCAGAAACAGTAAAAGAAATAGAGACTTATTTTTGGATTTGATGAACATCAGAATGTACATCGGTAGGCCAGTAGCCATGCTATTTGTAACAGGTATTCCATGTTCGTCTTTGGAACTGGCGCTGGTAAAGCTCCAGACGAATTTCTGTCTTTACACTTTTGATGACCTGCACTCGAACTCCCCACCTCTAGGACGGAAAGAATCACTCAAATGTTGTAGATATATCATCTCTGAAGAATATGAAACATGTTCATATCCTTCATATTGTGGAATATCCTAATTTGGACGAATTTGAAATGTTTTGTGCAGAACGAGCATGTAAGGATCCTCGGATGTCAATGATGACGAATCACGTGTGCTTCCTTGGCCTTCAGTTTGTACAAGATGCCGAAATCTTGGGAGAAAAATGTCCAGCGCTGAAGAAGCTGCCACTTAAAGAGGACTGAAGCATTCTACGTCACTTGGCCAACAATGGTGACCAGAGAGTCTGCTGTGAATTGTATAAAAGTAGTAGGATACATGATTTTCTTAGAGCCCAATGTGAGGTTCAACAATAACAATATACACAAAGCTCAAAATATATAGGAGCGTAGAGTGAAGTAAAAGAATCACAGAGAATGGAATTTCGAGGTTTTGAATATCCAAACAACAGCACAATATGGAATATATTATGGCATGCACCTGTATACAAGTAGAATCGTCCTCCTTGTTCTTACGTAAGGCCCTCTCGCTTTCTCACATAATTAACCATGTCTGAAGCAGGGAAGAAAAACATTTTGAGCATCTTCGTCCTCCCACTCTAAGAAAGACCACCATGCTTCATGTCCTCTGATTACAATATTGCTCCCCTCAGCACTTGCGGAGTTGAGTGGAAGCTTTCTCAGCACTGGACATGCAACTACCTTGATTTCTTTCAGGTATGGAAAGGGCAGGGGACTATCATGTATGCTACTCAGCCGTGGAAGCATACTCAAAATCAGAATGGTAAGTTTTCCAAAAGGGTTCAGTTCTTGTACCACATTTCCAACTCCACCCAGTCTTTCCAAATCGATTATTTTCTCAATATCATTGCAGGCATCTACACGTAAATGGCTGAGATTCGGAGCAAAAATGAGCCAAGTCATGTCCGTGAGATTTGGGCATCGTGATACTTCTATGAACTGAAGGCAAAGGAAGCAATTTTGTTTTATCATCATTAAATCCCAGGGATCGTTAGGTGCTCGTCCTGCCCAATCAACTTCCAATTGTTTCCAATTAGGAGTATCCCGAATATAAAGGGTATCAAGATGTTTCATATCCACCAAAGACGATATGTCTAGAAAGCTTGCTTCGTTCTTGCCATCCGAGAGCTGTAGAGTCCGAATGCGGGTCACCAATTTGTAGAATCCGATCAGTTTTTGCAAAAAAGAGCTACTCCGTACGCTCAAAGTCAAAACGTCAAGGTATTCCAAATCCTGCATTTCCTCCATCAGGGCTCCTTCACCGTCAACAAGAATTCTATCTGACGAACTACATGCTAGCATCCTCAAAACTTTTAGCATTGGAAAACTTGATATTATATTTTGTGGTACAAAATCAAGCTGATCCGTATGCTCCAAATCCAAATATTTTAGCCTCACACAAGCCTTTAATTCAATTGGCAGCTCTCTTACACCAGTTCTTGACAAATTTAGGTGTTGTAACGAAATCAGGTTGGAAATGCCAGATGGCAATTTGGTTATGTTCAGATTTTCAGACAAATCCAGAACTCGCAGAGTAGGCATATGATCAAAAAAGCCATCAGCAATCATATTCAAAGGACCTTTTCCACCTCTAAGAAATAAGGTCAACAGATTTGGAGATTTTGGTGTTTCAACTAGGCTTTTAAAATGACTACCAACCAATGATACCCTTTTAGCGTTCTTCCATTTCTTCACATGTGGTGTTCCCTGGAGACCTGCATGCACGAGGATACTCTCGTTTTCTTTCCCGCAGTCACAAGCTAACCACAATGCCATGTCACGAATTACGTCATGCATTTTTACAAAATTTCCTTCTTCTTCCAACAAACATGCAGAAAGGAGCGTTCCTATGATATGGTAAGTCTCATTTTTCGCTACATCTACGTTAACATACTCTTCAAACATGTCCTCACACATCCAAAAATATAATAAATCATCTTTACTCATCCGGAAATCTTCCGGAAATAGAGCACAATATAAGAAGCATGATTTGATTGTCTCACTGGGCAGATTATCGTAACTAAATTTTAAAAGAGGAAATACCTTGTCTCCCATAGTGGAAAACTCTGAGGCAGATTCCTTTAGAACCCGAATTGCATGATTCCATTCGTGGGGTGTTTTCTTGCACGTCATGGCTTGACCAACTGTAATCGATGCAAGTGGCAAACCGTCACACTCATTTGCCACGACTTGCGCAAGTGCGGGGATATCTGGATGACTTTGAAGAGTTTCTTTGCCCACCTTCTCCTGAAACAAGGTCCATGCTTGGTTCGGCATTAAACACCTGACTTTAATCTTTATTTGAGCATCCATACAACTACATATATGCTCCAAGCGAGTCGTGAATATTATCTTCGACTTCTTCGACTTCTTATTGTCAGCTGTATCAGGAATCGCTGGATTAGGAATCCCAACTTTAATCATTTCAATCGGCTCCCATAAATCATCCAACAATAGCACAAATATCTTCTCACTCAAGAACTTGAAGATGTGTTGAGCTTTTTCATGCGGCTCTTTATGCTTCCATTTGTCATTAACAATCCCAAGCTTTTCACCAATCTTATCTTGGAGGATTTCAAGTTTGTGGTCTTTTGAGACCACGATCCAAAGCACAAGATCAAAATGGTAAGAAGTACTAAAGGCCAAATCGTTATGGATTTTGGTAAGGAGGGTGGTCTTGCCCACCCCTCCCATTCCATATAACCCGATTGTTCCCACCTGTTCATCTTCAACATGTCTCCAGACCTGTTCAAACATCGACTCCATCCCCACTGTTGGTTCAGTAGGCATTTCATAGACTACACCTACCGGTAAGCTTTCTGTTACCACCTCTTCAAAGCTTCCCTTGCTTTTCAAGGCATCCACTTCCACCAACATTTTAAACACTTTTTTTCCGTACTTGTAGCTGGGAAAGTAGTTCTTGGAGCAGTAAACTCCGCTACATGATTTCTGAATTTCTCGATCTGCACAATTTTTAACTTCTCTGACTCGTGTCTCAAGAGTTTCCGCCTTTTTAATCCACAGTTGTACCTGGTCCAAGCGCATCATGGATGTCTGAAGCTCGGAAACCTCAACCCTTCTCACGAGATCATTCTTTAAAGCGATCAGTTCTTGCGATGATCGATCCAGAGCTTCAAGGTTTACTCCGAGCTTGCCGATGTAGTTTGCTTGTTGACTAAGGAAACCCCAGCAGCAGAAGTTAGCCGTGTGATCGCAAGGTATGGAGACTGAGAACATGTTCCCCATGGCTTGCAGGAATACTGAAAAATGAAAAGATAACTTTTGTTTGGGAGAGGAATTAGGTAAGTGTTTTGTAAACAAGATGATATGTGGAATGAATTATTTTAATGCCAGTACGTGTACGTTGTGTTAGTCGGGCTGACCAGAAACTTTAATGTCACTTTAATCAGAAGACCCAACAGTTCACTCTTAACTTCCAGATAGACTTTTTAGGATTCATGTTGTGAATTGAGTTCTGGTATCAACAAGGAAATTTCAGAAGACCCAACAATTCACTCTTGACTTCCAGATAGACTTTTTAGGATTCATGTTGTGAATTGAGTTCTGGTATCAACAAGGAAATTTCAGAAGACCCAACAATTCACTCTTGACTTCCAGATAGACTTTTTAGGATTCATGTTGTGAATTGAGTTCTGGTATGAGTTCTGGTATCAACAAGGAAATTTCAGAAGACCCAACAATTCACTCTTGACTTCCAGATAGACTTTTTAGGATTCATGTTGTGAATTGAGTTCTGGTATCAACAAGGAAATTTGCAAATAGGGTTTCGTTTGAGATTTAATGTTTTATCGAGACAAGTTTCAGGTTATTTGAAATTAAAGGAATTGGATGTTTTCATTTGTTCTTTTCGCATCAAGATATATGAAAATTGTATTTGTAAAGTGAGCAACGCAATTTGGTGAAATATTCAATAAACCTAATATTGCCCATTGTAAAAGTTCAGCCACTTAATACTACGGTTTAGTAGTATTCCTCTTCACTTGTATGTGAGAAATCTTAGGTTCGATTCTTGCCAAAGATGAATTTGAACTACATTATGAGGCTTAGCCCATCCCCTCCCCTTAGTGTAGATAATATCGGTTGTTCCAAAAATAAAAAAATATGGCAAAACCTGCATTACAAACACATCAGAAAAAAAAAGGTACAAAAAAGAGTAATGCTATATTTATCATTTATTTGTATCATCTCTCTAATAAAGGTGAGACCCACCAAACATGTGGGTCACATCTCTATTAGATAGATAATACAAATGATGCATGTAACCAAAACTTTTGCATGTTAGATGTCTCGAACAGATGCATTTTGATGGACAAGTTTACTTTTTTAGATTGTGTTGAAAAAAGGGGAGAAAATAAGGTATTGGTACTATAACCCATCAGTTGCATGCAATGCGTATAATCTTCATCACTGATTTTGGGAAATCCTGCTATGGTCGTATATCAGAAAATAATGCTTTCTAGTACTTACATATGAGAAAGAAAAGACAAGTTTCATTCGTAGACTTTAAAATATGTATTTCTAGGTCGGATTATTATGGACCTGGAGGGTATTATATATCCCTAAATTTTCACGAAATTTCTCTACTTTTTGTTTCCTAATTGTTATCTTAACACGTGAACCCTCTTTTCTTTCAACTTCATATTTGTGGAAATATTGGTTCTCTAGTTTCTTCTATGTTTCTCGGTGAAGTTCCCTCATAAAATTCTCCTCTGTTGAAATTTACTTCCGTTAGCATTGACATGTTGAAATTTACTTCCGTGAGCATTGACATGTAATTTCCTAACTATCGCTAGTCCAACAAACATTTCAACCCCTAAATCGGGCAAAAAAATTCGTGGCTTTCAGTTTTTTATAATGAATTTCTCTTAACATTTACTCACAAAAAAGTATGCGTGTCGTGTCCACTTTTTTGAGTTTGAAACCTGTACTTTTGTTAATCTTGTTTGTAGGTACAATCTTTGCTCACATCAATATTATTGGCGTAAATCAATAGGTAGAAAAAGGGAATGTAAATATTGTGTAATTATTAGAGTTCTTTATTAGGAAAGGTTTGTTTGTGTTCTTTATTGTTTCCTTGGGGAACAAAGATTGTATTATGTTTTTATATTCAGAATATGGAATACATGGAAATTAAGCCGTAAATTGAATTTGGTATCAGATGAGAAGTAGTGGCGTTGAAGATATTTTTGACAAAGTGCGTAGTGATATTTTGAGAATTAACCTCTACCATCTGTGGAGGGGGCATTCTCAGTTCTTAGGCAGGAAGCACAACGCCATGCAACCATGATGAGAAGTAGTGGTGTTAGGAACCAAGGAGGAGCCCCTCCTGTGGCTATGGTTTCACGGCCACCTTCGGGTAGCCGACCCTTTAATCCATCACCATCAGCCAATTCTTGCCCATTCACTCAGGAAAACAAAGATGATTTGAAGTGCACTTTTTGTGGGTTCGGTAGCTAATGGCAAGGCACTGTCGAGAATGGAGACAGTGGCTCTCGGCAAGACACTGCCAAGAATTAGAGTATCATGCAACCGCTGAGCACTGAACCAGCTGGGCCTTCTCAGCAACGGGCTGCCGAGTGTGATGCAGAGTGTTGGCAGGGAGCTGCCGAACCAGTTATGTGAAATCCCGTTCTTGGATTTCACTGTTATAATATGTGTATTTGTATTATTGAGATTTTATATTATTTCTCGAGAATTTATTTTAATTTGTTTGAATTTAGATTTTAATTAAACTAGTTACGAAGTTTGGAAATTAATTATTTAAAATCCGTAGACCTTTGGATGTCACATTTTATATTTTCGAATAGATCTCGAAACCATGAACGCATAGGCGAAAACCGTTTGCAAGTCCGGATTATAATGGTATAGTTACGGACGTTTGAAGTTGTGTTACTAAACTATAGATTTTAGAAAGAGTAAATTGTAGCTATAGTCCCTGAACTTTAATTCAATTGGAGCAATGGTCCTTCAACTAAAAATCCATTACCATTAGTCCCTCAACTCATCAAAACGTGCAACTATGGTCCCTCAACTAAAAATCCATTACCCTTGGTCCCTCAACTTTAATTCAACTGGAGAAATGGTCCCTTAACTTTAACCCAATTGTAGCAATGGTCCTTCCAACCAAGGTTTAAAATATCGATGATATTGGAAATATCGGTAGTCCAAAAACATGAAAATTTCGATGGAAATATCGGGATATTATCGATATCGATAAAAATTGAATAAAAACCACGGAAATTGTAAGAAAAACTTGGAAATTTTTATTGAAACTTTGCAGGATGTTTATTTAGTCAATTATCTATTAGTTTATCACAAAAAAGTGAAAGGAAATGCATTGCATGATGAATTTAATTGATTTAAGTTGATTATATAGCGAGCTGGCAAACATTGTGAGTGTAGAAAATATTTAGGAATTAATGAAAGAAGTTTAAACACACCATAATCATTTATATATAATGAATTAGTACAATATTTTGAACCTCATAGGAACCTTGTACATTGCATATATAATGAATTGTATTAATTCATTATATATTTTACACTTTATACATTGCATGGTAGATTGTTACACCCACCCTCAATTTAAATTGTATTTTCACTAAATTTGAGTTTATTTTACTTTTAAAATTGTTTTTGAGTCTTAAAGGTGTGCCACGGGGCCCACCTTTGTTTGTTGTTCCCCGGGTCCAAGCCTATCTCTCTCTCTCTTCTCTTTCCTTCCCTCACACTCTCTTCCTTTTCCTCTTTTTCCCCGAGTCTCTCTGTGTTCTCTCATCTTCCCGTCGAACATATACACACACCCAGTCACCGCACACCCTTCGTAGTACTTTGTCAACGACATCATTATCACCATCTAAACCGCGTCTTTCTTTCCATTTCTTTCGGTGCAGCTAGGACAGTGGAACCCAGGAACTTTTCGACGAGTTCTCTTGATCCTTCTCCGGTTAGGTAAGCCCCAGGTTGCGTCAATTCATCTTGGATGTTGTGTGGTTGAGATATACTAAGTTTTATCTTGTTTTTTTAACAAGGTTTTAGAACGAGATCGACCTGGGGAAGGCACACCCAGCTCTGGTGAGGCCGTGAGTGTTGAGGAACTTTTCAAACACCTTCGACTGTTTCACGGCAAACGGATGGAATATAAACATTCCTCTCGTCTTGTGTTTCATTTTGATACCTAGATCGGAGTCTAGAGTGCTCTTTTACAGTCTGCCGGAGCTGTAGAAGCTCTGGCGTTCTTCTCTGATTCGCACTAGTCCTAAAATATCGTGATATTATCAATAATATCGCGATATATTGACGATAATTGAAACTCCCCAACCCCATTTATTTTAAAATAATTGTTTGGACCTAAATTGGTGAGCCAAAGGGCCCACCCCTTTTATTTTGTCCCTCGGTCTCTCTCCTCTCTGCCCTTCCCTGTGTTCTCCCCTTTCTCTCTCTCTCTCTCTCTCAATCTTCTCTTCCTCACTCCCCGATCTCACACCTTTCGACCCATACCCGAGAGCACCCACACCTGCAACTACTCTACTCGAGAACATCATCATCATCATCAAGCATTGCTTTGGTCTATCTTCCATTGCAGCGAGATTGGTGAAAGCAGAGAAAAGGATCTCCGGCGAGTTCCTTGTGGTTTCGACGATAGGTAAGCCTTGAGACTTCTCTCTCTATCTCTGTACTATCTATCCCTCTGTCACTTGAAAACCTGATCATCCCTCCATCTTTCTCTTGAACCGTGATTTCACACTTACAGCTGCTCTCGTCATTTTCTCTCTCAGCGTGTGAGGCTCGACAGAGCCCAGGAAATCCCAGCGAACTCGCGGGCACCCAAACCCGAATTTCGAACACCACCGGCCGTTCCATGGTAAACCAAGGGTATAACCTCGCTCCCTTCTCTTTTCTCTTAAATTTGATGCATAAATTGGAGCTTAGGGTGTATGTTTGTAGTTGGCCGGAGCTGTAGAAGCTCCGGTGTCATTCTCTGATGAGCACCAGGCCTTTAGGCCGTTCTCAAAGGCCACAGGCCTTAAGCCTGTTTTTGTTTAACCCCTAAACCTTTCCAAAATTAGGCCTTAGGGCCTTTTCCTTTTATTTGGGGTTTAAAGCCCGGTTGTTGGTAACTAGGCTTGCGGGCCGTGCCTTGTGGGTGTGTATGGGTCGTGTGTGTGTGTTGTGTTGTGTGTGTTGTGTGTGGGTGTACGTCCGTGTGTGTGTGTGTGTAGTGCATGCATGTGTGTGTTATGTGTGTGACACGTGCGCGTGTGTGTGAGTGTATGTTGTGCTATGCATGTGTACATGTGTGCTGTGCATGCATGTGTGTGTGTTGTGTGTGGCTTTGGGCTTAAACCCAAACCACCCTTTTTATTCCTAGGCTTATCCAAAACCAAAACCCTATAGATCCTAACCTTATTTAAACCTAAACCCTAATCCGGATTCAAGCCTAAAACCCATTTGACCTAGTTTGACTGTTGACCCCCGGTCAACGTTGACTTTAGGGTTGGCTTTTTGGGTTTTCGTCCGGGATCCTTCTTAGGGTAATTCGACTTCCTGAACCCATTTCCAATGTCCGTTTTCCCAAATTCGACCATTTAAGTAGAGTTTGACTAAATGTGCTATTTATGTGCTTATGGGCAATTATTGTGACGTTTCCGTCTTCGTTAGTGGCGTAGCTTTTAGCAGCTAAGTACTGTGAGTGGATCCCTTCTAAAATTACATGATTTTATAATTTAATTGCATAAATGATTAGCATGCCTACGAATTTATGATTCGATTTATGTTAAGCCTGTTTACTGAATTTATTGATTTCGTCTCGTGTTTTTGGTGAGGAATTAAATGTTAGCCTATTTTGAGCTATATTTTAATATATCGTATTTTCTATAAAAACCATGATCTGGTAGACTATCTGATAGATGACGATAGGATGCTAGAACATGTTTTAGAAACTCCTCTTTATAGTATAGACGATGGATGACTTTATACTATGAAGTGGTTATTTATGAGAGGCGTAACTATTTGTGCGTACCTAGATGACACTATGCCGCCTGGGGCGAGGATCTGGTGTTGGCATTTAGGCCTAGAGAAATAATCCCTAGCTACGGGCTGAGGGACATGGAGTAGGCATTGGGCCGGGATTTGGTAATCTCTGGCTACGGGCGTAAAGACCACGGAGCAGGTATTGGGCCGGGAGTTATATTTATTCAGTGATCTTTCTAGCAGCACACCGCGCTTACGAGACGATCTATGATGCGTTTATTGTTTTGATTTCCGCGATGTTTTTCCGCGATATGACTGTTGGAGATATTTTTGGCATGCTAGGTTTTTATTAAATCCACCACTTATTATGCTAGTAGTTTTCATTATATAAATTGTGGGGGTTAGTATTTTGATAACTGTTTTATTATGTATGTATATATAACTTGGTCCACTCACCCTTGTTTTGTGCCCCCATTCAGGACTTAGGATCAAGGCACCTAATCCCGGCATCAAGGCACTTCCGCAACAACATCTTTGAATCCTCTCGATGTATGACCCACTTCTTTATTTATTCAATTTTATCTTAATTCTTTTTAGTGATTAGGTTTAGTTGTATGCTCTGAACACGTTCCTAAATTGTTAATTCATTGTATTTTAAATTCATAACCCTTATTTATTTCTTATTCTTATCTTTTGTATCAATTAATGGCTTTCGTCACCCTCGGGTGTCGGCTAGCATGTGTCTATCCTAGTATTCGGGGAATATCAGGGTTAGGGTGTGTCAATAATTAAGTGGATAAGTGTAAAAATATCGCCCTCTCACAAAAACGATATTATTGGCGAAATATCGTCGATAATATCGATATTTTAGACCATGCTTCCAACATAACTCGTTTTGACAAAATTTTTGACGTAGTTGACGAAAAGGACCATAATTACACACTTTGATGAGTTGAGGGACCCTAATTATATAAATGGTTTTCCAACATAACTTATTTTGACAAAATTTTGAAGAAATTGATGAAAGGGACTATAACTACACATTTTGATAAGTTGAGGGACCAATGGTAATGGATTTTTAGTTGAGGGACCATTGCTCCAATTTGATTAAAGTTCAGGGACCCTTACTACAATTTACGTTTTTAGAAATTATTTAAACTCTCACTTTGAGGGAAAAAGCCCAATGAGGTATGTGCTTTTATGGCCAATTAGAAGTAAAGGTTGGAGGGAGGACCAATTAGAAACAAGAAAGGAAAGAGCAACCAATCAGAAAAGGAGGGAGAAATAACCTTCTCTTCCTGTCTACCCATTCCTGCGTAGCAAACCGGTTTTGACCTGGTTCTAATTCCAGCCAATTTCTGCCAATTTTTAGTCGAAATTCACCCATCCAACACCCACAAACTACTCCATAACCTTCCCTATATCATTTCCACCTAAAGTCAAAGGAAATTTAGGTGTAGTTTGGTGAAAATGCCCACCATGGGTGCTGCGGGAAACCTTGTCAAGATTCACCATTTGTAAAATGATTTCATTCAATTACCACTACCATTAGACTCTCCTTGAACCCAAGAAAAAAACCCAAACAACCTTGGAGACGTCGGAGCAAGTATGAAGTTCGAATCGAAGCACACCCAATTCTAGGGTTCCGGTGGTTTGTGGACGATTTCAGGTGTTTCCAGGCAGAATTGGCCTTAGCCACAGGTATGAAAATTACTCCCCTCATTGAGATCTATATGTCTGTAAAATTTGGTAATTTTTGGAATTAGTTGAATTTTCCAGCGAGTCGGGGCGGCCAACCGTCATGTACAGCGGCGCATGGGCCGAAGTAACCCTTGACCTTCCGAGGCTAAATTTGATACCCCAATTCCATATGTGAAGTTTGATTGACAAAATCTCGTTGTATGGCTATAGATTTGATGGAGACCACCACTTAGACATTATATGAATCGATGTTCAAACCGTTGGATCATCATTAAAATTTAATATGTTATAGTACGTAATATTTGAGAATAATAGAAACTTATGGATCGGGAATCCAACATACGGATCTTCCCGAATTGGATTTATAAGTTCGTAAAATAAAACGTCAACCGCCACTTGACTTCGTGATTGGCGGAGATCCGACCGATGGATCGTAATTAAAATTTAGTGTGTTGGTCTAGAAGCATAATGTGGACCCTAGGAAGTTGCGTGGCTGAAATACGATGTGTGGATCTTCCGAATTAAATTACTTGGGTGTGGACCCCACAGTTAATTGAGAGTTGACTTTTGGTCAATAGGTCTTGAACCATTTAAATTACTAAAATTAGTATTACTAGAGACTCAGTGAGGCTTTGCGGATTTGTCTTGGTGAGTGACTTTAATATATGTGATATGGTTATTACCATGTTTTCTTATATTAGTATCCTTTGTGGATACGACTTGGTTTTATAAATGTGTTTTATGTTAAAATGTGATTTTATAATTGGACATCGATCTATTTTTATTAAATATGATTTGACTCATAGATTGGAAATATTTGTGAAAAGGTGATTTGAAGTTCATATTGAAATGTTTATGAATTGTGTTGTAAATATATATTTGAAATGTTGAGAAATGTGAGGGCTAGTAGAGGACCGTTACCCTAGTGTCACGAGGTTAGGTGACACCGAGTCTGGACCATGTAGCAGTGGTACATGGATGGTCATGCTTGGTTAATCCGCGATGGGGGACCATATTATTTATGGATCGCGCTTGGTTAATCCGCGATGGGCGATCTTTATGGCCATGTATATTTAGGAGTGATCATGCTTGGTTAATCCGCGATGGGTGATCACTGCCTAACAGTTCTGTAGGTGTGACTCTGCTTGGATGGGAGGTCACTACCTACTTGGTTATCTTGACCCTACTTGGTTAATCCGCGATGGGGAGTTACTAGTGATCCTGCTTGGTTAATCCGTGATGGGGGACCATATTATTTATGGATCGCTCTTGGTTAATCTGCGATGGGCGATCCTTATGACCCTACATACTTAGGGGTGATCATGCTTGGTTAATCCCCGATGGGTGATCACTGCTTAACAGATTCGTGGGAGTGACTCTGCTTGGTTAATTAGCGATGGGGGGTCACTACCCACATGGTTACTCACGGATGGCTCTGCTTGGTTAATCCGCTATGGGGGGGGAACTTCTTGTTTGGTTGCTTATGTAGGCTTCGGCTGAACTACGTCCCTCTAGCCCTAGTTTTTATTGTACATATGAACGATGGATTTTGAGAATCTTGTGGTTTGAATTAGAAAAGCCGTTGGATGTCTGGGTGACTCATTCGGAGTTTTCAACGACTTGATTATGATTTCATAAAGCCTGATTCTATACTTGATGTTTATAGATTGTGATTGATGATCTTTTTTTATTGAATATCACATACTTGTATTATTGTCACTCACCCGAGCTTCGCAACTTAACCAAGTTCTAATTTGCCCAGTGCACCATTTCCATGATGTAGGCACTGATTTTACATGCGACAGGTCTGGGTAGATTACGAGAAACTGGTTGATATTTTGGTTCCGTTGAGTGGTCCAGAACCCGATGTGGTTGGATTCCGTTGAGTCATCCGGAATCCTTACTCTTGCTCATTTCCATAAGGTTAGTCTAGAACCCTAGACTCGAGTGAATGGGAATTAGCCACAATAGATCACATGAATACAAATTAGAATTACCATGTCATTATTCATAATCCAAGTAGGGAATTATATAGAGTTCCTTGGTTAAATTCGTGAAATGATATGGTATCGCATTGTTTGATTAACGTAATTAAATGCTAAGATCGTGCATCTTTGATTCATGAATTGATTAATTGACGAGATTGTGGAATGACGTTGGATATGAGTGTTGTTATTATGATTATTTTAGTTGATCAATGTTTCTAGAGAATAATATTGTGCATTGTTAATTCTTTAATATGTTACACGCTATGAATTGTGATTTTATGTGGGAAACATGATGATTGATGTGATGGATGAAGTGGAAATGTTAATCGTCATGTGGGATTATTACGTTGGATATCATTGTTATTGTTATGATTAGACTTGTTGATAAATATGGCTAGAGAATATGATTGTGCTTCGTCGTTTGTTCTTTGAAATATTGCATGATATGCATTGTGGTATATTGTTGGGACATAGCGAATTATGTGATGAATATTCGAGTGTAGTGAAATAATGAACTACGAATGGTTTGATCCCTATTTAGGGTATGTAGGCAGTCTAACGAGGATGTTAGATGCATCCATAAAGTTTACGAAGAATTATTGCGTAGTTGGATCTTAAGTTGTGTTTTGCCATTTCCCGAAAGCGGGGTATGTAAGAGATACAGGTATTTGGTGACGTCACGTGTCGATCCTGAACGTATGTCGGGATCGGGGCGTGACAAGTTACCCCACTCTAGCAACCATTAGCTACTGAACCCACAAAAGTGCACTTCAAATCATCCTTGTTTTCCCGAGTGCCTTGCCGAGAGCTTTCACAACTTTCTTTTTCAACAAATGCTCCCCCTGGGTTACATATTTCCAACCATCCAAGATCACCACTAGTATTCTCCCCCTGGTGATCGGAAGGTGATGGAATTGAAGCATAAAAGAACTCAGATTCAGAAAAAGAAACATCCATGGTCACATACATATGGCGAGTTTCAGGGTGGTAGCACTTATACCCTTTCTGTTGAGGAGCAAATCCCAGAAAAACACACCGATGAGCACATGGATCCAACATACTACGATGAATCTTGTGAATATGAACATAGGCTACACACCCAAATACACGAGGGGTAAGAGTATTGGTTAATACTACGGGAACAAATTCTATTAACACTTGGAGAGGTGTACGAAATTCCACAACCCGGGATGGCATACAGTTAATCACATACACAACATAGGTGACAGCTTCAGGCCAAAACCGTTTAGGTACAAACGTACCAATAATTTGCAAGAAGTTTGGTTATTGCATCGTCGGTTAGGACATGCTTCATTTGGTTATTTAAGGCGTATGTTGCCTAGTTAATTTCATGAAATAAAAGAATCAAACTTACATTGTGAAGTATGTATTCTCGCAAAGAGTCATCGCATGTCGTTTCCTCCTAGTATGAATAAAAGATTGCTTCATTTTGATCTTGTGCGCTTTGATGTTTGGGGTCCCTCTCTCGTTAGTATTTTGTATGGAATTAAATGGTTTGTTAACTTCATTGATGATTGCACTCGTATCATTTGGATTTATGTGATGAAGAATAAAAGTGATGTTAGTATGGTGTTTTGGTCATTCTCTCAAATGGTTGCAACACAATATTCCTTTGTTATTAAAGTTCTCCGCTCTGATAATGGAGGTGAGTATATTGGTTTCGAGTTGTTCGGCTTTCTTCGGGATTAAGGAATTCTACATGAAACTACTTGTCCTCATACCCCACAACAAGATGGGGTTGCTGAGAGAAAAAACCATTATATCCTGGAATATTGTATGGTGATCACCACTAGTATTCTCACCGCTTTGGGCCGCGCCCTCAGAATTTTATTTCTGGGAACTCACGTAAGAACTTCTCAGTGGGTCACCCATCCTAGAATTGCTCTTACCCAAACTCGCTTAACTTCGGATCAATTGTGAACCGTAGTCTAGTAAACAGGAGATGCTTCATACCCAAAAGCATACAGAGCCATATTTTAAATATCTTGATTTTCTGTATCTCTGTTGTCTAGGGATTTTAGCTGTTATCTTCTAAATTTTATGCACATTATTATTGTAAAGACATTTTCAGTTTACAAGATATGGTGTGGCACTATCACATGAATGTAATTAGCAAAAAATAGTTTGGTTAGTGTGAACTACGTCAAATCTTATTTTCAAGTGCAGATAACCTCAGAAAATTCTCCTTTGGCTATGTATTCTTGGTTCTCACACGTGTGCGTTTGTTTGCGTGCATGACTTTGCACTCTTCTCGCAAACTAAAACTGTGGTGACACAACAGCGACTTAAACCCCTGTTGTGTTTGGGCTCAAGATGACCCCTACTGGACATCTTTAGTTTCATATATAGTAACAAGAGGTCTTAATCTTCACATGTAGAAACAGTAAAAGAAACAGAGACTTACTTTAAGATTTGATGAATATCAGAATACACATCGGTAGGCGAGCAACCATGCTATTGGTAACAGGTATTCCATGTTCGTGTCTTTGGAATTGGCGCTGGTCCGGATGAATTTCTGTCTTTACGCTTTTGATGACCTGCACTCGAACTCTACACCTCTAGGATGGAAAGAATCACTCAGATGTTGTAGATATATGATCTACGAAGAATATGAAACATGTTCATATCTTTCACATTGTGGAATATCCTAATTTGGATGAATTTGAAATTGATTGTGCAGAATGAGCACCTAATGATCCTCGGATGTCAATGATGACGAATGACGAATCACATGTGCTTCTTGGCCTTCAGTTTGTACAAAATGCAATCTTGGAAGAAGAATGTCCAGCGTTGACGAAGCTGCCACTTAAAGAGGACTGAAGCATTCTACGTCACTTGGCCGACAATGGTGGCCGGAGAGTCTGCTGTGAATTGTATAAAAGTAGTAGAATACATGATTTTCTTAGAGCCCAATGTGAGGTTCAACAATAACAATATACACAAAGCTCAAAATGTATAGGACCGTAAAGTGAACGAAAAGAATGATAGAATATGGAATTTCGAAGTTTCGAATATCCAAACAACATCACAGTATTGAATATATTATGGTATGTACCTGTATACAAGCATAATCATCCTCCTTGTTCTTACGTAAGGTCTTCTTGCTACCTCACTTAATATCGCGTCTAAAGCAGGGAAGAAAAACATTTCGAGCATCTTCGTCCTTCCACTCTAAGGAAGACCACCAGTATTCATGTCCTCTGATTACAATATTGCTCCCCTCAGCACTTGTGGAGTTGAGTGGAAGCTTTCTCAGCGCTGTACATGCAAGTACCTTGATTTCTTTCAAATACAGAAAGGGCAAGGCCTTATCATGTATGCTACTCAGTCGTGGAAGCGAACTCAAAATCAGAATGGTATGTTTTCCAAAAGGGTTCAGTTCTTGTACCACATTTCCAACTCCATCCAGTATTTCCAGATCGATTATTTTCTCAATATCATTGCAGTCATCTACACATAAATGGCTGAGATTTGCAGCAAAAATGAGCCAAGTCATGTCTATGAGATCTAGGCATCGTGATACTTCTATGAACTGAAGCCAACGGAAGCAATTTTGTTTTATCATCATCAAATGCCGTGTTGGATAGTGGCCAAAATTAGTGGCCAACTTGTAAATGCTTTTTGATTAAATAAAAGAAAAAAAAGGTGGACAACATCATTGTGTCCCTTCCTTGTTTTGGGGAGAAAAAAAGGCACCTTGTCTAAAGTCCTTTTTATTTGGCCCTCTGTGAAAGCCACGAGATAGTGGCTAGGTTTTAATTAGGGCAGCAGCTGCCATTTGGGAAGAGTAGCAGAAAAATAAAGGCAGCAGCAGAGACGAGAAAGAAGAAGAAGTGCAGCAGCCCCATTTTGAAGAGAAGAAGAAGGTGCTCTTCTCTTTGGTTAGTAATCATTCATCAAAGTTGTATTTGTTGTATTAGCTTTGAGCTTTATATAGAGAGAAAATTATTCATAATATTTCCTTCTCTATTTGGTTATTTGGTGTGTGAGAGCTATTGGTTGTATTGGGGTTTTGGGTTATGAGATTGCCAACACTTTGTAAACTCCCATTTGGTTGATAGTGGATTATTGGGTGAGCTCCTACTGCTCCGAGGACGTACTCCAGTTAAACTGACTGTTGAGGAACCTCGTTAAATCTTGGTGTCTTTAATATTTTGTTCTTGCATTTCATTTGATATATTTCCTGTGGGTTGTCAAGAGTTGGTTCCATAAGGCTTGGTGCTATCCTAGCACAACATGTCGGGGATCATTGGGTGCTCGTCCTGCCCAATAAACTTCCAATTGTTTCCAATTAGGAGTATCCCGAATATAAAGGGTATCAAGATGTTTCATATGCACCAAAGAAGATATGTCTAAAAAGCTTGCTTGGTTCTTGCCATCCGAGAGCTGTAGAGTCTGAATGTGGGTCACCAATTTGTGGTATCCGATTAATTTTTGCAAACAAGAGCTACTTTGTACGCTCAAAGTCAAAACGTCAAGGTATTCCAAACTCTGCATTTCGTCCATCAGGGCTCCTTCACCGCCAACAAGAATTCCATCTGAAAAACTACATGCTAACTATAGAATCTGAACTTTGACTGTGATCCTTTCTGAATTGACTGAGACGAGATCGTAACTGATGAATGTGAGCATCGGAAACTCCTCCAAAACGTAAGAAGCTTATATCGGCGCAAAATTGGAGCAAATAAAGCACGCCATGGAAGATAATTGGAGCGTTTAAGTTTGATAGGCACCATACTTCCAATGTTTTGAATCGTAAGAGAGGCATACGAATTCGAAGAAAACGAAGAATTTGAGGGATTAGGGTTTGGAACCTGCACCGACGTACGAGGAGAAGACGAACTAGATGGAGACGCCATGACAAATCACAGAAATAGAGACCAAATTAACAACACAGAGGTTGCGATTGAGGAAGAATGATGAAGAATTTCAGGAAAATTGATGAAGAAATCAGAGATTGGGAGCAGGAGGGAAGAGGATCGAGAGGGGGAGAGCCGGGAGGCAAGAACGGCATGATACCATATAGAATCTGAACTTTACTCTTTTATTCGATGTAATGAATAATTACAACAATGTTAATATATATACTTGTGGGCTATCTAACAGATTACACTAATGCCCTTAACCAATCTAAGAATATACAAATCTATTTAACAACAAACTTAATGTCTAAACTTTAGCTTCTTTACTAACATCCTCGGAACTTTTAGCATTGGAAAACTTGATATTACATTTTGTGGAACAAAATGAAGCTCATCCATATGCTCCAAATTCAAATATTTTAGCCTCACACAAGCCTTTAATTCAATCTGCAGCTCTCTTACACCAGCTCTTGACAAATTTAGATGTTGTAACGAAATCAGGTTGGAAACGCCAGACGGCAATTTGGTTATGTTCAGATTTTTAGACAAATCCAAAACTCGCAGAGTAGGCATATGATCGGAAAAGCCATCAGCAATCATATTCAAAGGACCTTCTCCACCTCTAAGAAATAAGGTCAACAGATTTGGAGATTTGGGTGTTTCAACTAGGCTTTTAAAATGATTACCAACCAATGATACCCTTCTAGTGTTATTCCATTTCTTCACATGCGGTGTTCCCTGGAGACCTGTATGCACGAGGACACTCTCATTTTCTTTCCCGCTGTCACAAGCTAACCACAATGCCATGTCATGAATTAAGTCATGCATTTTTACAAAATTTCCTTCTTCTTCCAACAAACATACTCTTCAAACATCTCCTCACACATCCAAAAATATAATAAATCATCTTTACTTATCAGGAAATCTTCCGGAAATAGAGCACAATATATGAAGCATGATTTGATTGTCTCACTGGGTAGATTATCGTGACTAAATTTTAAAGGAGGAAATACCTTGCCTCCCATAACGGAAAACTCTGAGGCAGATTCCTTTAGAACTCGAATTGCATGATTCCATTCGTGGGGTGTTTTCTTGCACGTCATGGCTCGACCAACTGTAATCAATGCAAGTGGCAAACCGTCACACTCATTCGCCACGACTTGTGCAAGTTTGGGGATATCTGGATGACTTTGAAGAGCTTCTTTGCCCACCTTCTCCTGAAACAAGGTTCATGCTTGGTTCGGCATTAGGCACGGCACTTTAATCGTTATTTGAGCATCCATACAACTACATATATGCTCCAAACGAGTTATGAATATGGTCTTCGACTTCTTATTGTCAGCTGGACCAGTAATCGCTGGATTAGGAATCCCAACTTTAGTCATTTCAATTGGCTCCCATATATCATCCAATAATAGCACAAATTTCTTCTCACTCAAGAACTTGAAGTTTGTGGTCTTTTGAGACCACGATCCAAATCACAAGATCAAAATGGTAAGAAGTACTAAAGGCGAACTTGTAATGGATTTTGGTAAGGAGGGTGGTCTTGCCCACCCCTCCCATTCCATATAATCCAATTGCTCCCACCTGTTCATCTTCAACATATCTCCAGACCTGATCAAACATTGACCCCATCCCCACTGTTGGTTCAGTAGGCATTTCATGGACTACACCTACCGGTAAGCTTTCTGTTGCCACCTCTTCAAAGCTTCCCTTGCTTTTCAAGGAATCCACTTCCACCAACATTTTAAACACTTTTTTCCGTACTTGTAGCTGGGAAAGTAGTTCTTGGAGCAGTAAACTCCGCTACATGATTTCTGAATTTCTCGATCTGCACAATTTTGAACTTCTCTGACTCATGTCTCAATAGTTTTCGCCTTTTTAATCCACAGTTGTACCTTGTCCAAGCGCTTCATGGATGTCTGAAGCTCAGCAACCTGAACACTTCTCACGACATCATTCTTTAAAGCGGTCAGTTCTTGCAAAGAACGATCCAGATTCCAGAGCTTTAAGGTTTTCTCCGAGCTTGCTGATGTAGTTTGCTTGTTGACTAAGGAAACCCCAGCAGCAGAAGTTAGTTGTGGGATCGCGGGATATGGAGACTGAGAAAATGTTCCCCATGGCTTGAAGGAATACTGAAAAATGAAAAGATGGTACTTTTGTTTGGGAGAGGAATTAGGTAAGTGTTTTGTTTTGTAAACAGGATGATATGTGGAATGAATTATTTCAATGCCTATACGTCTACGTTGTGTCGATCGGGCTCACCAGAAACTTCAATGTCACTTTAATCAGAAGACCCACTAATTCACTCTTGACTTCCAGATAGACTTTTTAGGATTCATGTTGTGAATTGAGTTCTCGTATCAACAAGGAAATTTGCAAATAGGGTTTCCTTTGAGATTTAATGTTTTATCGAGACAAGTTTCAGGTCATTTGAAATTAAAGGAATTGGATGTTTTCATTTTTTTATTTTTTTTCTTTTCGCATCAAGTTATGTGTCGGTCGGGCTCACCAAAAACTTTATGTCACTTTAATCAGAAGACCCAATAATTCCGGTTTTGCCCCCGATTATTTGGCCTGTATTCCAACTTTGCCCATTTGTCTTGCTGTGGAGATGGTGACACGTGGGATTCCCAACCTCCTCTACCTTGGTCACAAGTCTGGTGTCTCTAAATTGGTGTCTCTTATGTGTCTTCTTTCTACCATTTTGATATCTGTCATGAATTTTAACCTCAAATTTAATAGCGTTAATCTTTCAAGAATGAATTAAAAAAAAATAAAAATTGATAATTAAAAAAACAACGCATTCTCGATGGTCATTCACCGCCAGCAAAGCCTCTTTTACTCTTCCCTCTCTTTCCGATGAACCCACCCACTGATTATTAATTTTACTCTTGGGTTTCCTTTCCCCTCTTTGTGTGTTCACTTTCCCTTTCAAAAATAACCGTCAATTCCTCCCCAAAATTCTTTCATTATTTTTAGGATTTGTTAGAACTTTTACAGAAGATATGTTCTATTGGGATTTTCAACCAAAGCCCATATTATATCCCTAATCAGTGACATTATTCCTAAGAAAATTAGCAATAGATTCTATCCAGAAATTAATCTGACAGAAGTTTGATTTGACTGTGGATATTGAATGGGAAGATAATTATTTCAATCTTGGGCCAAGAGAGAAAGAGAGATAGAGGGAGGATCCGAGGAGAGGCTTTGGCGGCAACGAGTAAGAGTGTCCAGAGTTGGGTTACTGGCGGCTAATGAGGTTTATCTGGTTGCGTGGACAGCATTTGCTAGTTCTTTGTTTTTTTTTTCTTAAGTGTGGATGGAAGAGGCTTTGGCGACATGAGTTGGGGTAGCCGCTCCTGGAATGGGGTTGGCCGGCGTGGGTGACTGTCTGGGTTGCTAGGCCGGGAGATTTTCGGGATCCGGGGTGGGTGGGAAAGCGGTGGTTGCAAATTTCTTTATTTTTAGTTTTAATTTCTTAATTTTATTAAAAGTTAACGGGGTTAAGGTTAAGTTTAAATGGTTGGACACATGTCAAAGAAATAAGAAATGAGACTCATAGGAGACACCAAGTTAGGGACAGCATACCCGTTGCCCTCTACCTTTTTTTGTTGCTCACCGCTTCACCGCAAAAAAATTAAACCAGTTCCCTTTCAAATTTCAAGTTTGAACCACCGGTAGCACAGTTTTCATGCACCTTAGCTCTCATCTGATTCTATTTCTTCTTCTTCTTCTTCTTCCTTAAAACCCTCCAATTTCCCCAAAACCCTCCCTTCCAAATCCCCACTACCCCTTCATCCCTCACAGAGTCAGATTCCCCCCAATCCTTCCAACCCAACGGTCCAAATTTTCAATCTTTCCTCCTAGTATGCATCCATTTCCCATTTTGAATTTCGATCATTTAGGTCAAATTTTGAACCTTTAGACCATCTCCAACCCTTGGGCTAAAAGCCAAATTTTTTAGCTCGGAAAATTTAGCTTTTAGCCCAGAAGCAGCTTTTTTGCTCCAACCCTTCTGGCCTAAAATTTTAGCCCAGAATTATTAAAGAATGAACTTAGGCTAATTTTTTCTTAAATTTATTTTAAAAAAAAATATGTAGACTATCGTAAATTAATTTTATGAAAATTTTAATCTAAAAATATTTAAATTCCGATAAATATTAAAAAATCACTAAATCGATACATGTGAAGCACATACAAAACACATGTGAAGCACATACACATGTGAATCACATAACCTTCACTCATCCTCTATATAAACACAGGATGAATATTAGTTGATCACGCAATCTTTCAACCTTCAATCATCCTCTATATTCACCAATCTTTCAACTTTCAAAGTATTTTTGTTTCCTAAAAATCCTCAATATCTCATCAATGGGTGATAGAAGAAGGCGTAGTAGGACAATGAAAATGTGTGGAGTTCCATAATTTCTGAATTTTATACACCTTTTTCTAGTCGTGCTCATTTGATTAAACTTTTAGACTTCTCTTTTTATTTAATCTTGCTTAAAGGGGAACATTTTTATTTAGCTTAGGTTAGCTAAGTTTGGGTTGAAATTATTTGACTACGAACCTTGTACAATTTTTATTAACCTATTTGGACTAGGAAAGTGAGGACAAATGGCTTTCTTGGAGTGGCAAAGTTTGCCACGTAGTTCACTCACCATGCCGACCCAAGGACACTAATCTGATCATTAGCTTGTTTGGTGAAAAGTATGTAGCTTAGGTGTTATCACATAGGGCTTTTAGAGTGCTTAGTAAGCACTTTAGGGTGATGACTATTGGAGCCTAGGTTGACAACTAATCAAGCCTATAGCTAATGTGGAATGGTGGATTAGCAATTGAAGTTGAAACTTATAACTAATGAGAACAACTTTTGCCGCCTTATTTATGGTATAAATAGGAGCAATGCTCAATCTGTGTTTTTTTTTCCTTTGGCAAAATGCAATACGTACCGTATGTAGAAAGTGTGTAAGAGAGTGTTAAAGGAGATAAGCAAAAGAAGTACTCATGGAGTAAGAAGAGAGGATTTGAGGTAGGGGAATTTGGGGAATTAATTGATTGCATTTGTTACTTGTATTACGTGAAATATTGTTATGTGAACTTGAGATATATTCAACTATTGACTTAGATGTGCTTTATTATGTGATATATTCAACTAGTGATCATTATCATTTGTCAACGAAGTAAAGGAGTTACTTATGTTGTGGGAAAATGTGGAAATTAGCTTTTGTGTAGTTGAGTTTGTTCATTGTGAAACCAGTTTCAGGCAAGCATGATGTGCACAATAGAATAGGATATCGACGAGAATTGTCGATGTGGGTGATTTGGGTTGGAGATCAATGAATCAGATAAGATGACTAGCAAAAGGGGTTATGAACTTGGGTTAGTTGATGTGGGTTATTCTATATATTAAAGCACTCGGGGCCACAATGGTAAAATGCATGGTATGGGGCATGTAGGTCTGGTTGCTTCAATATATAGATTAACGGGTTGGGTAGAAAAGAAGTATTGTTCTTGCATTACATTACTCATAAAATATTCATAACATTAATAATATTAATCACTTGAGACTTTGGGCCCCTACTACGCTTTTAGCTCACCCCTTATTAGTTGTGTTACAGGAGATGAGACATGAATCTAGTGGATGACTTGGAAGAAAGAGACTGCTTATAAATAGTTTTAAACTTTTGAAGGAGTTGTTGTCGTTTTCTTTTATGTGTAAGGACTATGTAAATTATTTTGTTTAATGAAACAGTTTAGTTCAACACAATCACATGTTATTACCTTTAAGTTACCCATTTTATTCATGCCCAAAAAAAAAAAAAATTTAGGGTGTGACAAGATGGCACAATACCAACCAAGCCTTGACATTGAGGGTGCATAAATGATCAACGCATAAGTTGAATTTGCAAACTCGCTTATGCAATATGAGCACCATGCCGAATCTAGCTATCGTGGTTCTGTCACGGGGCGGTCATTTGTGCAACGTGATAGAGAAGAGTGTCATGACCGAATGATGAAAGATTATTTCATCGAGCGTCCGAGATTTCCTGCTCATGATTTTCGAAGGCAGTTTTGAATGAGGATAGAACTTTTTGAAAACATCTTGAACGTAGTTGTTAATCATGAACGTTAATGTGTTCTTGTGTTATGTAATAATTTTAAGTGTACTATGTTGGTGTATTAATGTGTTCTTTTGTTATGTAATTATTTTATGTAATAATTTTAAGTGTTCTTGTGCAAAATTATTGAAGGCATCTGGATGTGCAAAATTATTGAAGTGGCTTCTTGTGCAAAATTATTGAAGTGTCTTATTTTGTCTAGAACGTTGTCAAAATTATTGAATGTCGTTTGAATTATTGAAGGCATCTATTGTACATCAAAGTGTGCAATAATAAGTACAATAATTATTAAAGGCATCTAGATTAATAGAAACAGTAATTAATAAGCCATAAATTTAATACACACGACAATTACTAAAGTACATAAACTTAATACAAACGACAATTCATAAGCCACATAAATCACATAAACTTAATACAATCGATAATTCATAAACTATATAAACTTAATAATGATATCCACCATCTTCACTTGGTGGTGGACTTGGGATATAGGGTTGAGATGATTCATCATCTTGAAATATACTCTTTGTGGCATGCTATCGCAAAATTTCCTTTTGCTTACCACACAAGAACTTCTTCCTCTATGGAGTGTATTTGTTGAGGTCCTCCATCATGCAATTAATTTTGAACCTATCTTGCTCCCTATCCCCTTCTTCCTTCATTTGCAAACGTATTTGGGCCGCTTCTTCTTGGCGAGCGCTATGGGTTTCACTCAATCTTGCAAATCCTGTAGCAATGTGTCCACTCATTGGATCTTGAGACTTCCCTTGTCTCTTTGCTTCCTTTTGCTTATATCTTCCCGGAGGCCTTGCAAAAGGAGTTGGGGTCATTTCATCGACACCTTTATTGGCACCTTCATCTCCGGCATTTGTTGGTGCGGCTTCACGTTGAAATAATCTTCCCTATTGTTGGTCCACATCCGTTCCCCACCTCGGACAATCCTTGAGGACATCCCAAGCATGTTGCAACTTAAAAACTTGATTTTTTGGTGTTACTCTTGTCTTGTAAATTTCCATTGCTTTGTCACCCTATGCAAAATATACATAAAAACAATTAGTTGCAAAATAATATTATGTACATGACAAATAAAATATCAACAAAAAAGCTCACAATTTCTGCGGTGCTCCTTCCACTAGCCATGCTAACCACGGCTCTCTCCAAGCTTCATTTCCATAAAGTGCATGCTTTATTGATAGTCTTCCACCGATCGTAAACACCACCACCGTCCCTCCCGCCGTCCTTTTCATGAAACTTTTCAATGATTTTATCCCACAAAACCTTTTATTTTGATTCGTGCCAACTGCACCATCTTGGCTAACAGAAACCCATGCCAAGCATAAAGCAACATCTTCCTCACTGGTCCAATTACGACCTCTAATATGCTCTTGCCATGTTGAACAATTTGGAAATGGTAGAAAGAAAAATTGGAAGAATTGTAGGAGAAAATTGAGTTTTCTGTGGATGTTTGAACAAATACATAAGTATTTATAAAGTTTTTGGGTGAATTTTGAGTTAAATAATTTTTTTTAATTATTTTAGTTGTTGGATTTAAATTTGGGATGTTATATCTTTTTTTTACCGTTAGATTTGATTATATTCGATCTCAGCAGTTGGATTCAATGTATTTTAAAATAACATTTTTTTTAAAACACAAAATTTGAATGTGGACCGTTGGATCAACCAATGGTCCAAAAATGTGAGCCGTCCGATGAACAAAAGAGCCGTTGGGCTCATAATTGTGGCCAACAATGCCCCTGACAGTGGGTTCCACCCTGTCGAGAGTTAAAGGCTGACGCTTGCGTGGGGCGAGTTGCGTGCGTTACCGGGTTGATAGTAGGCTGGGCTTGGGTGCGTCCTTGTGTTCCTGGGCTATTTCTTGGGGGGTATTTGGCCTTAGTTTGGCATTTAGCTTTTAGCCCAAAGATTTGGCTTGGGTTGGGTTCGGTTGGGTTTTGGGGGGGGGGGGGGGAATAAGTGGGGAAATTTGACAAATAGCCAGGGTTGGGTTTAGTCTTAGTTATTGTCATTGCTTAATGTAGTTGTAATTTAAAGTTGGAGAAATTAGGTTCTCATCCTCCCTTTTGCTACTTCATTGATTAAAATTCTATTCATTTTCAATTTTTGATCAAGGTCCTTGGGTATTAATAACATCATTAATTATTTCAATAATAAAATATTTTTTTATTTCTAAATATATTCATTTAATGTTAAAAATGTTACAATTATTATATTTATATTTATGACTAAATTTTTTTATCATATATTTTTAGTTTTAGTTTGTACCCATTTTTAATTTGTAATTCTTTTTTAATTTGTACCAATTTTCTTTTCAGTTTTAATTTGTACCCATATATTAATTTCTTTTTGTGCCCATATTTTTTACAGTTTATTTGTATTTGTACTTTTTATTTTCCTAAATGTACCCATGCTAATTATATGTACCAATTTATGTAAAACTTTTTAATCTTAAAATGTACTCATTCTTAAATATACCAATTTGTTATATGTAAAATATACCTTTTTTATATAAAATCTATTCAATTTTTTTCTAATCCATTTTTAAACTTATATGGGTACATTAATTCTTTATTCTTTGATTTTAAAATGTATCCATGTCAAGTTTAATCGAAGAAATTTACTAATGTTATTAAGCCTAATATCTTCATTTTTTTTTTTGTGATTTTGAAGAATGTACCCATGTTTTGATACAATAATATTTTTGGTTAATTTTGATGAATGTACCCATGTTTATATATACACACACACACACAATAGTATATTTATATTTTAATATTTTTAATCCCACAAATTATGGTTTTTTATTTAAAATCTCATTTATATAAACAACTAAAAATTTTAATTTTTAATTTAAAAAATATAGTAACTACATAGAAATAAATTATTGCATTAATTTTAGGGACCTTGATCAAAAATTAAAAACCAACAAGGTTTCAATCAAAGAATATTCATAGCTAAGGACCGCATCCAAAGTCTCCCTTTAAAGTTTTATTTTTTTAGTTTTGTTATTTCTTGTGCAGGATGTCGTTGCAAATTTCCGCCGTCTTCAGTGTTGACGAAAATGTACCTGCAAAATAATCAATACCTTTGATCAAAGACCTAAGCCTCATGCGCCACGAGGTGGGGTGTTAGGTCGATGAATCTCCGATGCCTAAGTCAGTTTCTTTGAGAGAGTAAAGTGTTTAGGGCTTTTTTAAGGTAGCAAAAGCCTGTAGAAGCAATATGTTTTTATTTAAATATATATATATATATGTATATATATATATATGTATGTATTTTTTTCTTTTGTTTTACTACAACCATTAAATATATATAACCTAACTTTGAAACATGAGAAAGCTTCGCACATTAAATAATTGGATGGAATTCCTTTTCTGAATAAAGAAGAAGATCAGGTACCCATTCATTCTTTTGTTCCATTTTGAATATTTACTTTTTGATTTCGTCCATTTTAATTCTTTAAGATTTTCATGCCACTGATTCTCTCAAACTTGCAACGTATACTTTATCTTTTTGCACACATATATATATGGGAGCATTTTTGCTCACCACCATTTAGTGTGGTGTATGCTTACCACCCTATTAATTACTGTTAGATGAGTTTGAATTTTGAGATTCGTGTAGTGGATAAGCACAAATCTCAAAATTCAAACTCATCTAACGGTGATAAATAAGGTGGTGAACATACACCACTCTAAATGGTGGTGAGCAAAAATACACCCTATATATATAGGTTTCCTATATCGAAGGAATATATAGAGAAACAATAGTGTATATATTTTCTCACCACAAAAAAAAAAAAAAAAAAAAAATTCGCTTCCTTTTGCACCACTGTCAAACCAACTCTCCCTGAAGAGCCCACTATTGCACAAACCAAAGCTTCACAAACTTGGATTGAAAATGATTTTCTTGCTTTGAATTATATTCTTAATGGATTGTCTGATGACCTTTATGACTACTACTTTGATTATGGCGTTGCTAAAGATTTATGGGAGGCACTTCAAAAAAAATATGACACTGAGGAAGCTAGGGCTAAGAAGTTTGCTGTTAGTCGTTATTTGAAATATCAGATGGTTGATGATAAATCTATTGAAGCGCAATCTCATCAACAACAACAACAACAAAGCTTTTTCCCACTAAGCGGGGTCGGCTATATGAATCCTAGAATGCCATTACGCTCGGTTCTGTGTCATGTCCTCCGTTAGATCCAAGTACTCTAAGTCTTTTCTTAGGGTTTATTCCAAAGTTTTCCTAGGTCTTCCTCTACCCCTTCGGTCCTGAACCTCTGTTCCGTAGTCACATCTTCGAACCGGAGCGTCAATATGCCTTCTTTGCACATGTGCAAACCACCGTAATCGATTTTCTTTAATTTTTCCTTCAATTTCGGCTACTCCTACTTTACCTCGGATATCCTCATTCCTAATATTATCCTTTCTCGTGTGCCCACACATCCAACAAAGCATCCTCATCTCCACTACACCCATTTTATGTACGTGTTGATGCTTCACTGCCTAATATTCTGTGCCATATAGCATCGCCGGCCTTATTGCCGTCTTATAAATCTTCCGTTGAGCTTTAGTGGCATATGGCGGTCACACAACACGCCGGATGCACTCTTCCACTTCTTCCATCCAGCTTGTATTCTAGGGTTGAGGTCTCCATCTAATTCTCCGTTCTTTTGCAAGATAGATCCTAGGTAGCGAAATCGGTCGCTCTTTGGTATTTCCTGATCTCCGATCCTCACCCCTAACTCATTTTGGCCTCCATTTGCACTGAACTTGCACTCTATATATTATGTCTTTGATCGGCTTAGGAGAAGACCTTTAGATTACAACACTTCTCTCCAAAGGTTAAGCTTCGCATTTACCCCTTCCTGAGTTTCATCTATCAACACTATATCATCTGCGAAAAGCATACACTAAGGAATATCAACTTGAATATGTCCTGTTAACTCATCCATTACCAATGCAAAAAGGTAAGGACTTAAGGATGAACCTTGATGTAACCCTACAGTTATGGGGAAGCTTTCGGTTTGTCCTTCATGAGTTCTTACGGCAGTCTTTGCTCCATCATACATACCCTTTATAGCTTGGATATATGCTACTCGTACTCATTTCTTCTTTAAAATCCTCCAAAGAAAGTCTTTTGGGGCCCTATCATATGCTTTTTCTAAATCTATAAAGACCATGTGTAAATCATTTTTCCCATCTTTATATCTTTCCATCAATCTTCGTAAGAGATAGATTGCCTCCATAGTTGAGCGCCCTGACATGAACCCGAATCGGTTGTTCGAAACCCGTGTCTTTTACCTCAATCTATGCTCAACGACTCTCTCCCAGATCTTCATTGTATGACTCATTAGCTTAATACCCCTATAGTTCATGCAATTACAAAAAATTGCTTATGAAATTATTTCTGAAGGCATGGTTTTAAATGATCAATTTTAGGTTGCCGTTATCATTGATAAGTTGCCACCAACTTGGAAAATTTTCAAGAACTCACTCCCCACTAGACAAAGGAGTCCTCCTTAGAAAGCTTGTTCACTCAACTTCGTATTGAGGAAAACGCCAGGAAACAAGAATTGAAGGAGGAAATTCTGGTCATATCAAACAATAAGAAGACTACCAACTTCAACCGGAACAAGACTTTAGCTGTGCTGAAGCCAAATGGAAAGAGCAAGAAGATTCAGAACAAGCGTCTCAACAATAACACTAACAAGGTTCATAATCGAAATCCCTCTCATCCTCACAATAGGTACCAACCTCCCTCACGTGCTGCTTTTGATTCTAGAAAATTTGAATGTTATAACTATCACAAGTTGGGCCATCTTGCCTGGAATTGCAGAAATAAGAAAAGCCCTGCTCCACAGGAAAATCTTCTTGAAGAGCAACTGATTGCAATGATATCAGAAATCAACTTAGTTGATGGATCCAAGGGGTGGTGGGTGGACACTGGCGCTTCTCGCCATGTCAGCTATGATCGTTCTCTTTTCAAGACCTATCTTGTGGCTGAGGGAAGAAAGGTTTGTTGGGTGATACGCACTCAACTAATATTGCTGGTACTGGAGAGGTGGAGTTGAAGTTCACCACTGGAAAAACCATGATACTGAAAGATATGATGCACGCTTCAGCAATAAGGAATAATCTGGTCTCGGACTTTCTTTTCAACAAGGCTAGATTCACTCAAACCATTGGAACAGATATGCATACTCTTACTAAAAATGGGGTTTTTGTGGGAAATGGATATGCTACTGATGGAATGTTTAAATTGAATGTTGATGCTAATAATATGTCTACTTCTACTTACATGTTGTCTTCTTTTAATACTTGGCATGCTAGACTTTGTCATTTTAACAAACGCTTGGTTAAGAACATGAGTAACTTAGGCTTTTTACCCAACTTATCATTGAATGATTTTGAAAAATGTGAATATTGTAGTCAAGCAAAAATCACTAGAACTTCGCATAAATTTGTCAATAGAGAATTTGAACCACTTGACTTAATTCATTCCGATATATGCGAATTTGATAGAGTGTTAACTAGAAATGGAAAACGTTATTCTATTACCTTTATTGATGATTGTTCAAATTACTGTTTTATCTATCTTATGAAAAATAAAAGTGAAGATATTGACATGTTCAAAACTTTCTTGACTGAAGTTGTAAATCAATTTAATCGTAAGATTAAAAGATTTCGTAGTGATAAAGGACAAGAATAGGAATTCACTGAATTTGATAATTTGTTTAAGTCTCATGGAATTATTCTTGAAACTACTGCTCCTTATTCTCCTGAAATGAATGGTAAAGTAGAAGAAAAAATTGAACTCTCTGTGAATTGACTATTGCTACTTTACTTAGTTCTGAAGCTGCTTCTTATTGGTGGGGTGAAATTATGTTGACTGTATTTATGTGTTAACTAGGATTCCTAACTCAAAAACGAAAATTTCTCCTTATGAAATTTGGAAAAATAAGAAACCAAATGTGTTGTATTTCAGAACTTGCGTATGTTCTAAACCTAATCCAAAAAGATCAAAATTGGCTAGTAGAGCATATGAATGTGTTTTTATTGGTTATGCATGTAATAGCAAAGCATATAGATTTTATGATTTGAAAAACCATGTCATAATTGAGTCACTTAATGCTGATTTTTATGAGAATAAATTTCCTTTTAATCTTCGAAATAGTGGGGGTTCTAATTCTTCTAGGATTTATGAACCTACTGTTGTAGAACACAGTGAATCTGCATTAGAACTGAGGAAAAGTAAAAGAGCTTGAATAGCTAAAGATTTTGAGCCTGATTTTCATGTATATGACTTACAAGAAGATCCTAATACAATTCAAGAAGCTTTAACTTCGTTAGATGCAGATTTGTGGCAAGAAGTTGTAAATGATGAAATGGACTCCCTGGAGTCAAATGAAACTTGGCACTTGGTGGATCTTCCACCTGGTTGCAAAACAATAAGTTGCAAATGGATTCTTAAAAGAAAATTAAAACCTGACGGTTTAGTTGAAAATTTTAAAGCTCAACTAGTTACCAAAGGCTATAGACAAAGAGAAAATATTGATTTCTTTGATACCTATTCACCTGTGACTAGAATAACATCTATTCGTGTATTGTTTGCTTTAGCTTCTATTCATGATCTTGTTGTGCACCATATGGATGTTAAAACAGCTTTCTTGAATGGTGAATTAGAGGAAGAAATATATATGGATAAACCAGAGGGCTTTATTATTCCAGGACAAGAAAATAAAGTTTGCATAAGTCACTTTATGGATTGAAACAGGCTCCTAAACAATGGCATGCAAACTTTGATAGTTTGGTTACTTCAAATGGCTTTAAAATAAATGAAAGTGACAAATGCATCTATTATAAGTCTAACAGTAATATATGCACTATAATATGGCTATATGTGGACGATTTGCTTATTTTTTGTTCGAATATTCATGTTGTGAATAATGTCAAATCTTTGTTATGTGCTAATTTTTATATGAAAGACTTGGGTGAAGCTAATGTAATACTTGGTTTGAAAATAACTAGGTCTGAACATGGGTTTTCTTTAGATCAATCTCACTACATAGAAATTTTTTTAAGAAAGTATAATTATTTTGATTGTAAACCAGCATGTACTCCTTATGATTCTAGTATAAAACTATTTAAGAACACTAGTGACAATGTTAAACAATCTGAGTATGGGAGTATTATTGGTAGCCTTCGTTATGCTACTGATTGCACTAGGCCTGATATATCTTATGTTGTAGGAGTTTTATGCAGGTTTACTAGCAGGCCTAGTTTGGAGCATTGACATGATATAGAGAGGCTTATGAGATACCTTAAAAGGACGATGAATTTCGAATTACACTATGGAAAGTTTCTCGATGTCCTAGAAGGTTACAACGATGTTGATTGGAATACCTTTTCAGATGACTCTAAAGCCACTAGTGGATACATTTTTAGTGTTGGTGGAGGGGCTGTGTCATAGAAGTCTTAAGAAACAGACTATCTTGCTGTGTCATGGAAGTCTTAAGAAACAGACTATCTTGGCTTGGCTCAGTCTATTATGGAGTCAGAATTAATAATGCTCGCTACAGTAAGCGAAGAAGTAGGATGGTTGAGAAACTTACTGTTAGATACCCTTTTATGAGAGAAACCGATTCCAACAGTTTTGATCCATTATGATAGCACGACGACAATAGCTAAAGTGCAAAACCATTATTATAACGGGAAAAGGTGACAAATACGTCGTAAGCACATCACTATAAGAGATTATCTCTCTAATGGAGCTGTAAGAGTGGATCATATACAGTCTGAAGAAAACTTGGCTAATCCTTTGACAAAAGGACTAGCACGCGAAAAGGTTTGGAAAACCTCGTAAGGGATGGGACTAAAGCCCTTAGAAAATAGAGTCATTTGTGATTGGAACCCAACATATAGACTAGAGATCCCAAGAAATAGGTTCAAAGGGTAATAACAAGTCACAAGTGATATGAGTGAAGTCTTGCTAATTTTAATTTGGAATATTATTTTATGTTTATCCCTAAGAAGCATGACATCCTGAAGCCTTTTTAGGTTGATATTTGTTTTTCTCTTTGTAAGGTCTATACTCTATGTTGAGTAGGATATCTAGCTGCAGGAATATCCCTGATAATCTTACCTATGTGAATGTGGAAGTGAGGCCGTTTCCTATGAAATCTTGGGCAAATTTCTAGAGTGTTCACATGGCCATAATGTGTTGGCCTTTTGAACTTTACCTTAATAAAGTTGTGTGTGTGGTGTTGTTAGATATAGAGTTCAAAACTATAAGTTACTCTAGTATAATCTGAATCACTAACACTATGTACATGTTCAAGTTGAGAAACACCTTTACTAATGCATAGCTTTATAATATGTTGCTTGATTTACGGATTTAAACAAAAACAAGTGAGGGATTGTAGAAGCAATATATTTAAATATATATATATATATATATATATTTATCTTTTGTTTTACTACAACCATTAAATATGTATAACCTAAATTGGTTTTTAACCTTATCTTTTGCTAAGGAGTAATCTCCTTCACTAACTTTGAAACGTGAGAAAGCTTCTCACATTAAATAATTGGATGGAATTCCTTCTCTAAATACAGAAGAAGATCCGGTCTCCACTCATTCTTTTGTTCCATTTTGAATATTTACTTTTTGATTTTGTCCATTTTGGTTTCATCCGTTTTGGTTCTTTAAGATTTTCATGCCCCTGATTCTCTCAAACTTGCAACGTATACTTTATCTTTTTACATATATATATATATATATATATATATATATATATATATATATATATATATATATATATAGGTTCCTTGTATCGAAGGAATATATAGAGAAACAATAGCGTATATATTTTTCTTAAAAAATTGAGTTCTAAAGCAACATATAGAAAGGGTGTGAGTTCGAAAGTTCTTTCATTGTGCAACGAAGAACTTATCAGAGGAAGAAGGTTTTGAGTTAATTTATCCTGAGGACAATGTGGTGTTTGTGAACTGCTTGCACACTTGGGGCAGAGCAGAAAAATGTCTTAAAGAGAGTGACTTAGTCCGCGACTCATTCCAAGAATCATTCATCACTCAAGGCTTCTACATTTTTCGTGTAACTTTGTTCCTTTCTATTTCAGTTTTCAGCAAAGCCTCTGAAATTTGGTAGAATATGAGGTATTTATAGGGGATAAGGCTGGCCATAGTGTATGGTTTTATCCTACACATGATGACATCCTATTGGCTAAGGTATTTATGGAGAAATATTCTCAAGATATTAAATAGGAAATAATATCTTGAGATAATGGAGTAATTATCCCTAAATGATTTAAATTAGGATCACTTACCTGATTGGAGTCAATCTTCAATTGCGAATGTATTAAAGATAGGATTTGGGTAATTAATCCTTATCTTTAATGTTGTGACTTTTCCTTGCCAAAGACAGGTGAGTTGTGGGCGACTAATATTTAGCTGCTGGGACCTTAAGGGGTGTGAGCTGCTTGTGGGAGTATATGAGAAGTCAACCCATTTATTGAGGGCAATCTTGTCTTTCTTAAATAAAAGTCCACGTGTCGCCTTTAGAATTTTTGGGATTATTTTAGGCTCCACACAAGACATCTTTGATCTTTTAGATGACTACTGTGGAGCCAAAAATATTCACAAGGCGACACGTGGGTTTTTTGGACAAAAAGGACAAAAATACCCTCGAGGCATACCGGGTCTCCTACACGCGAGCAGTGGAGAATCATCCATCAACCAAGTCAGAAGTACCCAAAATGGGTAACAATTCAAAACCTATTTCATATATGTTTTTACCTCATTTTTTCCTTATTCAATTAGCCATTTATTTCAAACATTCCATAACATCCTCAACCAATTAATATAATCAATATATTAAAGGCTAATTACATCACCAAATCACCCCAAAATCACACCAAGGGCCGGCCATTCCCATCCAAAAAGAGCCTATCATATTCTCTACCTTTTCCACCATTTTCCCTTTTTAATTACACTAATTAGCTAGCCAATTAAACCCATAACCATCAAAACATTCCTTTATGTTTAAATTAGCCAATTAATCATAATAAATTGGCTAATTAAACCTAAAAACCCTAGCCACCTCCTAACTCTATAAATAGGCACCTATTCTCACTAAAAAATCAATTCCAACACTTTGGCAAAAATCCCAAAATTCTCTAAACACTCTTTCTCTCTAAATTCTAACTTTGGCATCGGAGGTTCTTCGGCCAAAGCCCCCCCATTCATCGTGGGCGCGTGAGGCTCTTGGCCTTAACCTAAGGTGTTAATTGTTTTGTAGGTGCAAAATCGTCCAAGATCGAGGAGGAAGAAATTTGCATCCACAAATTGGTGCTTTCATTGAGAGTTGAAATCCATACTCGTAGAAGACTCTCGCACAAAAAGGTTTGTTTCTTTATTTTCTAGTCTATTTGAATATTTTTCATACGTTCTTATTATTAGAATTTTTTACTTGCAAAGGTTCTTTGATAAAACGTATAAGCAAAATATAATGGCTAGAAATTTAGAAAATTCCACAAGTGAAAATTCTAATGTTCAAGAAATGGGATTGCGGAGATCCGTGAGGCTAAATGCGACAATAAGGGGAGCGGCATCATCATCACAAGCTTCCACCATGGGAACCACCGTGGTGGCTACCTCGGTAGCCACCCGCGGCGAGGTCCATGGTGCCTTCACCACGGCCACCATGGGAACCACCGCGGTGGCTACTTCGGTAGCCACTCGTGGCGAGGTCTATGGAGCCTTCACCACAGCCCGGAGATCCGTGAGGCAAAATGCGACAATAAGGGGAGCGGCATCACCACCACGAGTTTCCACCATGGGAACCACCGCGGTGGCTACCTCGGTAGCCACCCATGGCGAGGTCCATGGTGCCTTCACCACGGCTACCATGGGAACCACCGCGGTGGCTACTTCGGTAGCCACTCGTGGCGAGGTCCATGAAGCCTTCACCACGGCCCGAGCCGTGCCATCCAAGGCTCACGGTACCAAGACCACAATCCAAGCCGTGCCATCCAAGTTTACATGGACCCAAGCCCAAGCCTCGCATTCACATGCACCGCGCATTGAGCAGCCTGCTTTCGTTGAGCAGCCCACTCCCGTGGCCCAGCCTGCTCTCGTGACCCAGCCTGCTCCCGACGAGCAGCCCACTCCCGTGGTCCAGCCTGCTCCCGACGAGCAGCTCACTCTCGTAGTCCAGCCTGCTTCCGTCGAGCAGCCCAATCCCGTGGCCCAGCCTGCTCCCGCCAAGCAACTTGCTCTCGCAGCCCAGCCTGCTCTCGTGACCCAACCTGCTCCCGACGAGCAGCCCACTCCCGTGGTCCAGCCTGTTTCCATCAAGCAGCCCACTCCCGTGGCCCAGCCTGCTCCTGCCAAGCAGCCTGTTCTCGTGACCCAACCTGCTCCCGACGAGCAGCCCACTTTCGTGGTCCAGCCTGCTTCCGTCAAGCAGCCGACTCCTATGACCCAACCTGCTTCCGTCGAGCAGCCCATTCCCGTGGCCCAGCCTGCTCCAGCCAAGCAGTCTGCTTTCATGACCCAGCCTGCTCTCGACGAGCAGCCCACTCTCACTGCCTATCCTGCTACAGTGGCTTTCCAAGCAGCCCAAGTCGGCCCAAGACTATCTCAACCATCCGGACCTACCATTGAACCGGGGGCATTCTCACCATATTTTTTCGCGGGTTTGACATTTCCCAACTCAAATCTCGCGCCCGAAGTCTACCACCCTTTCACTGCCCAAGGAGGCGCATTCCTTCCAAGCTCTTCCAATCCAAATGGCGAACAACACTTGTCTCGACAAGTCATAGAGTTTACGAGCGCCCTTGCACAACAGACAACCTTGGTGAATCAACTTTTGCAACACATTGGGATCCAACGTGCCCCGGACGAGGTATCCCGAAGTAGGACAAGGGCAGACGGACATTTCCAGCAGCGTCCCGGCAAGCAGCCACGAGTCGAACGTTTGGGCAGTGTACATTCCCGTCTTAGAGCGCGAAGGAGCATGCACTCTCGACTAGGCCTACGGAGGTGCATACATTCACGGTTGGGGTTATACTCCGATAGTCAACATGAACAACCTTCCGGGCAAAGTGTCTATTCGCAACTAAGCCCACAAGGAGCGTCCTCCACCTTACATCAGAGTAGGCAGCACGACGGACGGAGAGAAGCAGTCACTCAATCCAGCTCAAGTTCAACCAGCAGCATGCGAAGAACTCGCTCGCCTACTAGGAACGCATCACATGCACTGCATCCGCGACATAGACGAATCAAACACATGGAAGAGCAGCCTAGACCAGTAAGTCATGACTGGGGGCAGCCGAGAGCTCCGCTACCCCAACAAAGGCAAATTCAGGAAGAAGTAGAGAGACTCTTGACCAAGCGATTGCATGATTTCCAACGCAACGAGGTCACCGACGAGGCACTACGACGGAACATAACCAACATAAGCAGGTCACCCTTCACGGAGGAGATTGAGCAGGCAGAGCCTCCACGCGAGTTCAGCATGCCACATTTCACATCTTTCAAAGGGGATGAAGACCCGGAGAGACACTTAAAACGTTACCAAAGTGCAATGATCCTTTATCGAAACAACGATGATCTCATGTGCAAGATATTCGCCACCACTCTACAAGACGAGGCGCAAGATTGGTTCTACACCCTGCCGCCACAATCCATCTAGAATTTCTACGAACTTTCTTTGGTTTTCACCAAAGAATATTCATCCTATCGCTCGATCAAAAAGAAGTCTGACCATTTGTTCGACGTCAAGAAGAACCCAAAGGAGTCGCTTCGCGACTATGTGAGGAGGTTCAAAGTAGAGAAGGCAAAAATAGTTGGATGCAACGACTCGATAGCTAGAGCAGCCTTCCAAAAAGGACTTCCAGCAGATCACCCGCTATTCGAAAAATTGATCATGAAAGAAGATCTAACTCTGGCAGACTCTTTTGCTTTAGCAGAGAAGCATGCACTTTGGGATGAGGCTCGCCAATGCACATTCAAGGACTTGAAGAAGTACCCGACATCACCTCCCTAGAAGCAGCGGAGGACTTATTCGCATGTTTGACGGTATCTAAAGTAGCAATAAGCTCTACCATCATGCGAGAAGAGCTGGGGGCCCAACTACCTGTATTCTACAGTTACCTGCAGTCATCATCATGACGCACTATTCCGCCGAATCCAAACCGACGACGATAAAGGCGTAGACCCTGGCAGATGCAAAGTTTTCTGACGAACGTAACAACTCGGCCCAACGATGCCTCGAAGGCAGTCGATCACACTTTAGCCGCACATATTCCCTCAATGGAGATTTCTGGCATTCACATGTCAACGACGCATCCAACTACAAAGGCTAGCGAGCAGCCGTGGTTCGTGGCAACCGACTACTTCACCAAATAGGTGGAAGCAGAGCCCATGACGACCACGATTCAGACGGACATATAGCGCTTCATATGGAGGAACATCATGTACCGATTTGGCATCCCTTAATCCATCGTCACCAACAACGGCCTGCAATTCGTGGGCAAAGATTTGGCGAAGTTCTTCCAAAAATATGGCATCAAGCAGCATATGTCCATGCCGAGATATCCTTAAGGCAATAGGCAAGCCGAAACATCCAAAAAGATGGATCTCATCTAGGAAGGTCTGTACAAGCTCAGCAGAATAGGCGGCAAGAGTAATTATACCCCCGCTACCATGAAACGATAAAAAGATCAAAAAGTAGTGGAGCGCCTACAATCTGAAGAAGTACCATGTGTGACCTCCGACTACATCAAAGCCCGAAGACTTATGAAGCTCGACGGGCACCACCTCACAAGTCGAGGACTATCCAGTTGTTATGCAGTTCCTACCTTACAGCTAAGTTCTCGTTCGTTTCACTCGTTTTTCAATGAGGAATTCAGAAGTAATCACAACTTGGCTCGGCTGCATGCTTACAACAAGTGATCACTCCAGCACTTCAAAAGAATATTGTGCCCTTCTTAGGGACCCATCGCAGGAATTGCGCCCCCCGAGGGACCAACCATGCTCTCCAGTGCGAGAGGGTAAACTAATTGCTCTCCAGTGCGAGAGGGTAAACCAATTCCCTGACACCCATATGGGTCAGCTCTCCAAGACGGGAGGATAAACTTTACACTCTGAATATCCAGACGTGGATGAGCCTGGCTGCCCTAGTATAACTAGATGCACGATGGCTTGCGCCGGGATTCCTAGAAGTAGCCGCAATGGTCTTTTTCAAGGCTTAGCTAACTGAAGGATTTTGGGTCTCTTGGCCTAATCCATGGGGAACCGGGCCCTAGAGACGGAGAGGGCACATTACGCAGTACATCCGATGGACGACTGCCCTGGAATCCTAAAGTTGCTACCGAGTGCACTAAGGTAGCCTACGGATTCCGGAAGACTGCCTACGGCCTGCCATTCGAGCAGTAAAACCGCGCTAGACTTATACAACCGCACATTCTTGTGAAAGGTTAAACAAGCTAGCGCGCATATACGAAGTTTTATCCACTGCCGACATGCTACGTAGTCGATAAGCTTCACCTCTGCCAAGCGCGGAACAACCTACACCAAGTCCTAAAGTGTTGTGATACTTGCTACGCAACCTACGGAATTGAAGAAAATCAAGGTTAACAGCCTAGTGGTTACGCGGACTTGTCTTCTTCTGTAAGTAAGGCATCCGGCTGCCAACCCTATGGCTAACAACTTTGCAAAGTTCTACACCAACACCTACAGCTGCATAGGCTACGCGAGCTTGTCTGCTTATAAAAAAGTAGCATGCCTGCCACTGGTCTATCAAGTCTAAAGGTTAGGGCATGAACAAAAGAAGTGAAGATGAAGAAAAACAAAGGAAAACATGTTTATAAACAATTAGCAAAGGCCGAAGGAGTTCAAGCAAAACAAGAGCTACAAGGAAAAACAAAGAAAATCCTAAAGGCTACCTAAAATACTACACTACAGCAGCTTGGACATCCCACGACTACTCGGTCGCCACACCTTCAACAGCCGTAACACTCTTAGCAACGGCATCATCCGGCGCTTCACCCCCGGCTGCCCCAGTCTGGGCACTAACTTCTCAAACTACTTCACCAATGGAAGCCTTAAAAGTAAAAGCAAGCAAGTCTTTCGGAGAAATAGAAAAGGTCTTAAAACCTCAAGCCCATCATTCTTACCCTTCAGCTGCTCATTCTTCTTAAGCAGACTAACACAGACGCGCTGCAGCTCATCCATTCCCTTCTTAGCATAAGCAGCGAAACGAAGCTCAGAAATTGCAAGCTTAAGATCTTGAATCTGAGGCGAATCAATCTCAGCAGCAAAGGGAGCAGGCTTTGGCGCCACTTTAGCAGCAGAGTCCACCTTACCACTCTTCATAATAGCAAGTCTCTACAAAGGTGAACCGGACTTGGCTCCCAAAGAACGTCCTGGTACAGACTTCGGCACTGGGGGCATGATAAAACCTTTACGCTGAGCAATCATATCCACAATTGTACTAGCCATTCACAACATGGAAGACGCCACATGCTCAGATCTAGCAGCCTTATTTTTCTTCCCATTAGAAGAAGTCATGTCAATCACATACCTCTCGGTAGCAAGCGGACCCTCATGAGCAGCAGAAGAAGTCTTCAGTTTTTTCTTAACTAGGCATCTCATGAGCAGGCGGGGAAGATCTCTTCTTTCCATCTTCATTCATAGTAAGCTCCACGACAGCGATCAGACGAGCCAATGCACCCGCCTTGATCCTCTTTACCTCATCTTTCTGGAGCAGCCCACCTTTCTTTCAGCAAAGAAGACTAAGCAGCCAACGACATTCATGGTACTCAGCAAGGGAGCTCAACCCAGCATTCCAGCAGGCAGAAGGCCTGCATGCCCAACATTCCAGCAGCCCATGAGACCCGCAATCTCCTTATTTCTCTCAATCACCAGCCTGGCCCGAGTCAGGTCCAAGAGCCCAAAGGACATGAGCCATGCGGCTCGCCTAACACTGTGCCCTAGCACCACAATCCTCGACCCCAGCTGCACAAGCTACCCTTGGCTCAAGCCAAGCCGAGCTGCCCAAGCAGTGGTCCCTGCCACGACATCTCCTCAGCTCATGCCGAGCCAGCTCCTGGCCCCTGCCAGCCGACGTGCCGCACCACCCCGACGGCTACCCCGCAATAGCACTATCCAAGAATAAGGCAAGAAAAATTAAATTTTTCTTACATTGGTGCGGCACGAGGAAGACGAAGAAAGCAACGACAGACGGTCATTTGCACGGGCAAGATGTATAAGATTGCTAGAGGAGGGGGAACAAATATCCTCTAAGCTATCTCTCTCTTGTAGGGTAGAATAAATCACTCTCCAAAGTTGATTTAATAACCCACTTAAGGTGGACTTAAATAGGCTTTGAGAGAAATTTATTTCCCTTTCCTAGAAGGATCTAATTTCCTATTAAAGAGAGAATCTACATCAAAATAGGAAGCAGTCCTAAGTTTCCTAAAGCAAGAAAATCTCTACACCTGCCGCCCTTTTCTGCGAGCAGCCCAACATGTGTGGGGGCATTTGTGGAGCCAAAAATATTCACAAGGCGACACGTGGGTTTTTTGGACAAAAAGGACAAAAATACCCTCGAGGCATACCGGGTCTCCTACACGCGAGCAGTGGAGAATCATCCATCAACCAAGTCAGAAGTACCCAAAATGGGTAACAATTCAAAACCTATTTCATATATGTTTTTACCTCATTTTTTCCTTATTCAATTAGCCATTTATTTCAAACATTCCATAACATCCTCAACCAATTAATATAATCAATATATTAAAGGCTAATTACATCACCAAATCACCCCAAAATCACACCAAGGGCCGGCCATTCCCATCCAAAAAAAGCCTATCATATTCTCTACCTTTTCCACCATTTTCCCTTTTTAATTACACTAATTAGCTAGCCAATTAAACCCATAACCATCAAAACATTCCTTTATGTTTAAATTAGCCAATTAATCATAATAAATTGGCTAATTAAACCTAAAAACCCTAGCCACCTCCTAACTCTATAAATAGGCACCTATTCTCACTAAAAAATCAATTCCAACACTTTTGGCAAAAATCCCAAAATTCTCTAAACACTCTTTCTCTCTAAATTCTAACTTTGGCATCGGAGGTTCTTCGGCCAAAGCCCCCCCCCCATTCATCGTGGGCGCGTGAGGCTCTTGGCCTTAACCTAAGGTGTTAATTGTTTTGTAGGTGCAAAATCGTCCAAGATCGAGGAGGAAGAAATTTGCATCCACAACTACTTTGCGCAGCTTTCGATAAAGAACGTGACTTTTTAGATGACAGGGTTATCTCAATAAGGAACAAAGGATAGGTTCATGTAGAATATATTACATAGCAAAAGTTGGGGATTAAGCTATTTGCGTTATTTGATTATATTGTTGGATATTTGGTTAGAATATTGCTGAGTTTTGTGCTGTTTATGTGATTGTATTTATCCATTAGGTTCGTTCTACCCAAATACCAGAGTTTCAATATTTCATATTGTTGATGCACAAAATCAGTGAGGACTTTGGTACAATAGAAAGTGTTAAGTTTGTGACCTTTGCTAGATTGCTCCGGTCACTAGTGTGGATAAGTATGTAAATGGATAGAGATAGGAAAGCAAACACAAGATGTACATGGTCCACCTAGATTGGCTACATCCACGGAGTAGAGGAGTTCACATTAATTGTGAAGTACATAGGTTCAAGCTCTCCTTTAGTGAGTACTAGTGAATGATTTAGTACAAATGACATTTGGAAATATTGTGGGAGAATGATCTCCTTTTATAGAAAAGTTTCTAGCTTTGTTTTGACATTGACACGTGTCATGTTGTGATTGGCTTCTGATGTTGACACGTGTCGCGCTGTGATTGCTTTTGATGTCGACATGTGTCGCACTGTGATTGGCCTCCTGGTTGGAAGGAATCTCTTCTGGGTCCTTGACGGTATAACGTTGACTAGTGCTCAGTAGTTTCGGGATTGATCAAATATGGTTCAAACACATATGATTTTATTGTTGGGTAGTTCAAGTAAGTTTTAGCTTTGTTATTTTGTACTTATTTGGAATTTGATGGTGTTTGTATGCTGTTGCAGGTGATTACCAAAAGATCTCTTGCATAAAATTCGTACCAAAAAGTTATGCGTATCATTGTTGCCGAACACCAGAATAAAACATATATACCTGTAGAGTGTAAATGTGGATTATGAATCTATGATCTATGAGTGAACAGAAGATTATGAGTTGTAGTAGGTTGCCGCATCTATTTTAGGAAATAGATCATCTGTGGATCTCTTCCACCAAGACCATCGGATCAAGTTATCAGGATCTTTGAAATTTCATCCAACGGCAAAAAATTATTATAGCTTTTAAGGGATTAAAACAGGTGGGCCGTTGGATGAAATTTCAATGGTCTGGATCACTTGATCCGGTGACCTTGGTGGAAGAGATCCAGAGAGGATCTCTTTCCTCTATTTTAATGTTTCAATTACTGTATCAAACCTTTGAACTTTCCAATTATTGTCCTTTTTGTCGTCTCCCATTCTCAAACTGTCACATAAGTTTTGTGGAATTTTTTCAAAAACTTGCTAAGTATTCCACCTATGGAGTTTAGATGCTCACTGGATGTGGTTGTTTTAGAGTGACAAGCCCCTTAATAAACATTTTTAATTTCTGAAAAGAAAATGAACTAAAATTCTTAGAGGGAATGGATAACTATTTTTATTCTTTTTCTACTGTTGTTCAACCACAAATGATTTTCCATATTCAATAAGGCGTCTGAAACTTGAAGGAATAATTAACCCAGCACAATTGTTCATAGCAGCGACAATGAGTTCCTTGGCATATGGAGCTTTTGAGATAGAAGGATTTGGTGAACCATATCAAGAATGAAAACTTCGGCCCGTACATGGATTGGATTTGAAGTCTCCAGTCAAAAGACTCTCTTGACTGAACACTTGGGGGACTCCTGTTGGTACCATATATTGGGCCTCATCTTTGGGCCTCGTTACTGAGCCCATAACCCATGTAAGAGGAGGAAACCCTTACTCTATAAAAGGGATCCTCCTCACCCTCATTCTAGCGCCAAAAAAAAAAAAAAAAAAAGAAAACAAGAGAGTCTCACATCCCTCACAACAATAGAGGGCAATACCCTTTTAGCCAAATAGAGAGCAAAATGGCAAGGGCTGCATCCACAGAGAGCTCCCTTGCCGATCTATTGTAATTCAGACATTCATACAGTGAAATGGAATCAACATCAGTGTGGACGTTGCCCAAACATTAGGGTGAACCACGATACATCTTTGTGTTCTTGTGCGTTTGTGTGATTCACGGTCGGATTTACGTTGGTCCAAGATCCTTCGGATTTAAATTGGTTATGCTTCACACTGTCTTGATCAAGAGTGTGCGAAGCTTTTGAGAATTGTGGTTGCCCTCCATTGATAAAGCTCTTATTGACACCATAAATTGGTTTTGCTTCACACTGTCTTGATCAAGAGTGTGTGAAGCTTTTGAGAGTTGTAGTTGTCCTCCATTGATGAAGCTTTGTTAAATTTCCCAATTTCCCTTTTCCGATTTTTTTTGGGAAAACTGGAAATTTGAAAATGTAGGAGAGACAACATATACAAGCCACACCTTGTAGTAGTCGAAGGTTTGGATGAACCATATAAATTGAATTTGCTTCGAACAATCTTGATGAAGAGTGTGTGAAGCTTTCTACGAGTTGTAGTGTTTGCATCGTTACAGAGGAGAAATGTCTGAAGCAGATGCAAGAGGGCTGAATAGCTTGATCTTCGTATGCCATGCACTGAAGTTGTTGTTGGCTTGCAATAAGACTTTGTTGGTAACTATAACTCTTGTTAGGCATAAGTGCTTCCCTAGTTGAGTTGTAAAGCATGAGGGTTTTTGATTATTTGTGAATGCTAAGAGTTCACATGTACAAATTATACCACTCGTCTTCTAGTTGGTAGAATGAATGGTGAGTTGCTTTCATCACCTAGTTGGTGGTATGAAGGTGAGATCCTTCATAACATTTCATCACCTGGTTGGTGGCACGAAGATTAGTTCCTTCTTCACCTAGTTGGTGATAAGAGCGGCAAGTTGCCAAATAATATTAAAGTATGGGTTGTACATTTCATCACCTGGTTAGTGGTACGAAGGTAAGTTCCTTCATCACTTAGTTGGTGAGAATAAGGGCAAGGTGCCAAGGCACATTGTAGCAAGTGTCAAATGACACAAAGTATGTTGAACCCTTTCGAAGCATAGTTGGCTTATGTATGAATGTGTTGGAATGTATGATTGAGCGAATATACTGTGAAGCTGTTCGTTTATTTATATAATCTTGTTAACATATACTTAGACTTTGTTTCATGTTGGAAGCATTCCTGTTGAAGCTTTGAACCCGAGTGTTTCATTGCTAGGAATGTAAAAGGATTAGGATCGAGTTGTCTAAATCACTTCTTTATTGAATTCATGCCAAATGGTCTTCGTTACATAGGATATCGAACGGCTAAAGCTTAACACTTGTACAATGTGAGTTTACTTGTAATAGTACTTCAAGTGATCAGCATTCCATGGATGGCCAAGGGTCTTGCCATCAGAGCTTCTAAGCTTGTAGGAGCCAGGGCGACTGATGCCAACGACTTTAAACGGTCCATCCCAGTTTGGATTACATGTTCTTTCACTCGAGACTCTGTCGCAGTGTAATATTTTCTTCAATACCCAGTCCCCCACTTTGAAAAAATGAGGTTTGACCCTTGAGTCATAGTAGTTGGAGATGCGCTGCTTGTAGGTGACATTCCTCAAGTAAGCCTGGTTTCTGTGTTCCTCGACTAGATCTAAGTTGAGGGTAAGTTGTTTGTCATTTTCGCTTTGCACGTAGTTCTGGACTCGGAACGTTGCTTGCTCAAGCTCAACTATGACAACTGCCTCTGTACCAAAAGCAAGTGAGAATGGAGTTTCTCCTGTTGAAGTCCGATACGAAGTGCGGTATGACTAAAGAACTTGGGGTACGAATTTTGTCCAACAACCTTTAGCCTTCCAAGCTGGTTTTTAAAGTGCGCTTAATTATTTTGTTGATGGCTTTAACTTGTCCATTAGACTGGGGATGAACTGGGAAGGCGAAACATAAGTTGATGTTGAACTTAGAGCAGAACATCCTAAACTTATTGTTGTCGAACTGTCGCCCGTTGTCAGTGACTATCGCATTGGGAATGCTGCATCTGCAAAGGATGTTCTTCCATACGAAGTCTTCTATTTTTGCCTCAGTAATGGTTGCCAAGGGTTCTACTTCGGCCCACTTTGTGAAGTAGTCAACTATAACAATTGCATAGCGGACCATGCCCTTCCCTGCAGGCATTGGGCTAATTAAATCAAGTCTCCATTGGGCGAAGGGCCAAGGGCTAATCATAGGAGTGAGCGACTCAGGAGGGGAGTGAGGAATAGTTGCGTAGCGTTGACACTTATCACATGAGCGAGATATTTTGATGGCATCTTGGTGGAGTGTTGGCCAGTAATATCCTTAGCGAAAAGCCTTGTGTGCTACGGATCGAGATCTAGCATGATCTTTGCAAACTCCTTCATGTATTTCCCGAAGGACAATTTTCGCCTCCGTAGGCGTAAGACATCTTAGGTATGGTAGGTTAAAACCCTATTTATAGAGTTGGTCATTAATGATAAAGTAACAGGTAACCTTGTATCGAATCTGCTTAGCTTGGACTTTATTGTTTGGGAGGGTACCATGCGCAAGGAATTTATAAATCGGGGTAATCCAACTATCCCCCTATTGTAAGTTGCAGGGTGCTTGGTGCTGCCAACAATTCGACCTGAATTTTTCTCCCAATTTTGTCTTCTATTGCTGAGGCGATGTGAGCCAAAGCGTCTGCATGACTATTTTCCGCTCGAGGAATTTGGGTGATCTGGTAGTGGAAGTGCTTGAGCAACAATTGTGTTTGTGCCAGATATGCTGCCATGGAGCTATCCTTAGCGTCAAAGTTGTTGGTGACCTGGTTAACCAGCAATTGGGAGTCACTGAAAATATCAATTCGTTTAACCTTAAGGTGTTTGGCCAAACGTAAGCCTGCTAGAAGGGCTTCATATTCGGCCTCATTATTCGATGCCTTGAATTTGAAATGAAGAGCATACTCAATTGCCAATTTGTCAGGGGTCGTAATGACTAGCCCTGCTCCACAACCTTGCTGGTTGGATGAGTCATCAACATATAGACTCCATGTTGGGGCTGTTGGTTCTATTTTCTGAGCTTCCGAGGGTAATGAAACCACTTCTTTAGGCATAGAAACAATGTCAAAAGGATATGTGAAGTCGACGATGAAGTCTGCCACTGCTTGGCCCTTCTCAGCTGGCTTTGGTTGGTAGGAGATGTCAAACTCACCTAATGCTATCGTCAATTTGATCATTCACTCCGAAGTGTCAGGACTTGGAGTATGTGTCAAAGAGGATGATTGGTAACCACGATGATGGAGTGTGCTTGGAAGTAAGGGCGAAGTTTTCTAGCAGACATGACCAATGTTAGAGCCAATTTCTCAATGTTGGAGTATCGTGTCTCCGCATCTTGTAAGGCCTTGCTAGCGTAGTAGACAGGCCGTTCGACATTACCATCCTTTCGAATAAGAATGGAACTTACTGCTAAAGCCGATACCAATAGATAGATAATAAGAGTGTCACCAACCTCAGGTTTGGAGAGCAGATACGCTTTACTCATGTAGTCCTTGAGGTTCTTGAATGCCTCGGTACATTCATCAGTCCATGTAATGTACTTCTTACTTCCCCTTAAATGCTTTGAAGAAAAGAGCACATCTGTCTGTGGCCTTAGAGATGAACCTAGTTAAGGCTGCCACCTTGCCAGTAAGGCTCTAAATGTCTTTTGAAGTTACCTGTTCCTTTATGTCGAGGATTGCTTTGATCTTCTCGGGATTAGCCTCAATGCCTCGTTGGCTTATTATGAAGCCTAAGAATTTACCAGAGCCTACGTGATGCAATGAAAGTTAAACACTCAAATTAAACCCTCTTTTGACAATTGTAGTATATGTATAAGTAGGGATCATTCTGGACCGGGGATTAGGAGGGATTGCTAATCTAAACTAAACTGACTTACAAAAAGAAACTTAAAAACACTTAACTAGACTCTATAGACTCAAAACACTTAAAAACACAAACTAAAACAGATTCTAACTAATTAGACACACTAAAGTAAAGGGGGATTGAGTTTTGGACGAAAATAAAGTAAAACAAAACAGAAACTAGAACTAAACAGATTTGCACGAAATTGGTTGTTTGGAAGGATGATGGGCTAGCTAGAAGGTCTTTCTCCACACATGACACACTTGCATACAAATTAATCTCCAATTGCTTTTCAATAAACTATGATGCTCAACACCCCAGATTAACTGTGATGCACAAATTAACCCTCAAATTTTCCTTTACTCATTGAATTGGATGAATGCATGCGACAACCCAAATCATTCTCTAAAAGTCCCCTATATGAATGCATAATAGAGATACAATTAAAGATCATTACGTTCCATGAAAATCATAAGCGTTGACGAGGCAATTGTAACTATGAATGCATGATACGTTTGCCAAGAATTCAATTAACGCGATTGTGACAAGCAACCTTCACTACTCATGAATATAAACTTGTAACGATTAGGTGAAACTTATTTATATCCTAGCATCAAATTCATGCATGAAGACTAAGTATGCATCCTTAATAAACATACACAAATCCGTTATGAATAAAATAGATAATTGAATTGCAATCACAACATATCAAATCACAATTGGAAGAAATCAATTCATATTGCAAATATATTCATGGTTTCAAATTCTCCTCTAGCCAAAAGAGGTTTAGTTCCTCATACTTGCAATTAAATAGAAACAATTGAAATTAAACATTGAAAACCAAAGTAGAATACACCTAGAATGCTCCAGCAATCCAAATTGAATGACTAGCACAACTCCAAGCAATCCTCCTTCCTTGCAAATATGCGGCACCAAGGTGTGAGTGGTGAATGGATGGTCCCTTGTGGTGGTGGATGGATATAGGTGAGTTATGGTGAAGGGTGGAGAGTTGTGTAGATGATGTGGTGTCTTTGGATGATTGTTTGGTAATGAGTGAATGTAATGGGTGTAGTGGGTGGATGTTTGGTAATGAGTGGATGTAATGGGTGTAGTGGATGGATGTTTGGAGTTGTAGGTCAACACACTTGCACACACACATGTTGATTTCTAGCCTTCAAATCTTCAAAAACGTCCATCCTCATGTCTCCATGCTTGCACTATCCAATCTTGGCTCAAAAATGCTCAAAAATGCTCCAAAATGCACTTTCTTGCCAACTTTGTTATTATGACCTACAAACACACGAAAATAGCTTAACATACATAATTAACTAAGAAATAACAACACAAATACACAAGAACAAGCTAACTAAGTCACATAAATATGTTCCTATCAAATTCCCCCACACTTAGCTTTTGCTAGTCCTCGAGCAAAACAAAAGAAACAAAACGAAACAAAAGAAACAAAACACAACCTAACCTTCCAACATTTGCGTCAGGGACTTTCAATGAAACATGACATGCCAAAGATCACCACTTACATAGATTTAAGCATTCCTTACCCTCGAGCATACTTAATCATAGTCACCATTCACTAGCTCATATTTAATCAATTAAAACAGCATTTTGAATATAGTAACATGCCTTAGAGAATTTCCTCAATTCCTTACTAGATACACTCTTATTTTCACACAAGAATTTCTGACTACACTCCCTATACTAGGTATATGTGAGAAGATTGATGTAAACATGGAAACTAGTACTCACATATGTTTTTCAACAAAGAAGCAGTTTATGGAATTATTAATTCATGTATATATATGATCTCATGAATGGAATGCTACTACTTAGATGCGAGAACCGGTGACACCATATGCTCATATCAATTTCAAACTCCACAAATTGAAACACACAACACTCAAGATTGAAGTCAAGGGTTGTGACAAGGCTTGGGGGTAATGGCTAACAAAGAAAGGATAGGAATAACAAACGTTCTTAAAGCGATAGCAAGCAAAGTAATGGAATCGACACTTGGAATTTACTTTAGAATGCAAAAATCAACTTTTAAACACAAAGGGAAGATTCATGCAACACTTAGGGTCGAATTCAATGCTTTGGACCCTTTCTTCAACAAACAACACTTTAGAGCTCTTTCTCATAAATTTTTCAACTCTTTTCACAACTTTTCATTCTATTTTCCACGAATTTTTATTTTTCTTTTCCTTTTCTACCTGTGCCTTATGAAGGACTTTGGCACACACACACACACAAGAATCACTTCCCCCACACTTGTTTTTCTGCAAGAGTTCAACAAAAGGAATTCCTTCTAAATTATGCTTTACTATGCTTCAAGAACAAGGGTATGGATGGTCCTAATCTAGGCTAGGTGAGGATAGTGTGGGTAACAAAGAACATAGGTTGTAAGGCTCAACGAGGTTAAACTTAAACATATAATGAACGGGATAGGCTTTTTGGCTCTTGGCTCACTAAACAACTTTATCTTGAATATGTGTTATGCAAATCAATAACATGCTTTGAATGAAATAGGCACGAGTTCTAGCATTTGGAACTAAATGATGAAACGCCTTCTAAGTAGCAACCAAGCAAAGAATAATGAGATCATGCAACGACTTTAGAAAACAAAAAAAATTGCACAGATTAATAACTCTCCAAATAAACATTTAGGCTCAAGTCTCACAAGGTTGTAGCGTACATTTGAGTTCCTTCTTTCAAGCATGTTACAAAAACTGATTTTTTTTCTTTCTTTATGATTGCATGTGAATTCATAAATTATAACCACAACCAAGCATACACCAAAGAGTAAATTAAATTTTCATCCATGTTTATAACTCTCTTTAACAGTCATGTAATTAAAAACCAAATCCCCATCAATGTGTTGGAAGGTACCCTAAGACACAAATAAACATACAAAAACAACTCTTTTTGGGTTTTTCAAAACAATTTTTCAAATTTTTATGAGATTTTCGGATTTTTATGTCAAAACACACTGAAACACTCCAAAACAGCTTAAAAGCACTTAAAACAGCAAGGAACAACACTAGAAGTAATGGGTGATAAACTCCTACGAATTTCATGCAAAACATGTCAAAACACACTGAAACACTCCAAAACAGCTTTAAAATACTTAAAACAGCAAGGAACAACACTAGAAGTAATGGGTGATAAACTCCTACAAATTTCATGCAAAACAATGGTTACCCCCCCCCAACACTTAAATCAAACATTGTCCTCAATGTTTCAAGCATAAACTCACACAAAAACAAGCAAATAAACAAACAACGAATAAACATGACAAGTATAGCAAAGTAAAAAAAAAAAAAAAAAAACAGACAGAGTAGAGTTTAAGAACGCAAATCTGGTTTTGGAGATAAATGATCTTGTTAATTTTCCAAAGCTTTGATCTCGAACTGGTTTGGAATTCTTCTCTGCTTGTTTCTTTTGCACGGCAGGCAGGCACGAGGTAGAGGTGTTGGTCTGTTTCTTTCTTCAATCTTTCCAAGTGCCCACCTCTTGCTTTCTTTCTCCTTGTCCCTAGCTAAGGATGAATTGGCAAATTGTCTCCACATGCTTCGAGGTATTATTTTCACTTCCCTTATCTGTTCCCCAGGCAGATGTGGTAGACGAAGAGGAAGCATAAAATGATGAAGATGAGTACTCGAGAGCAAGGCTAGGTAAGCAATCAGGAAGGGGTTCCAGGCAGTCGGTTCCAGATCGGAAGATTGATACCAAGTGCTGGCAGATTGCTCTCTTTCTCCTTGTCCCAAAACAACGACAAGGAGAAGGATAGGGAGAAAGCATGATATGAGACACTCTTGCTTTCAACCTTCATGATATGAAATACTTTTGTTTTGGATGAGTTGTTTGCAGAGGTACCCCAAGGAATAAGGAACACTGAGTGACTCGAGAGGATTTGTTGGAAAGGCATTTTCGGAGAAGAAGAAGGGTTATGTATGTCTGCCTTGAAATGGAGGGTGAAGGGTGCCATTTATAGGAATTAATAACCGGTACTATTCTTTCACTCTTGTCAGCAACCGTTGGATGATTTAATAGTGAACTTCACGTGCTTTCTACTTCACAAGAGATCTTCGACAGATTGCCCGTAATTTCCGCAAGGCTGAGTCTACATGTGATAGGTGCTGACACGTCTGGAAAAGCAGATGCTTTTCCGATATCTGGAATCGACACTTCGACAAACTGCCCGTGATTTCCGCAAAGCTGACTCTGCATGTGACAGATGCTGACACGTCTGGAAAACCAAGTGCCTCTTCGATATCTGGAATCGGTGCTTCGACAAACTGCCCGTGATTTCCGCAAAGCTGAGTCTGCATGTGACAGACACTGACATGTCTGGAAAAACAGATGCTTCTCCGATATCTGGAATCGACGCTTCGACAAACTGCCCTTGATTTCCGCAAAGCTGACTCTGCATGTGACAGATGCTGACACGTCTGGAAAAGCAGATGCCTCTCTGATTTCTGAGCTTGCCTCTTCGATCTCTGAAATCCCGTCGAGTGCAGAGGTTGCATGTGATAAGTGCGGACAAATCTGGAAAAGAAGATTGGCCGTGGTTTTTTAGCAAGCCCAGCTTTTGAGAAAGCTAGCGCCTCTTTGATTTTTGAGTTGGCCTCTTCGATTTCTGAGCTCGCCTCTTCGATCTCTGAAATCCCATCGCGTGCTAATTTTTATAGAGGTACGCAGGACGTTCAAAGTACACTTGAATTTCGATAAAGTATTGCATGTATTTTGGGTTTATAATTGAATATCGAATTCCCATGCCCAAATAGCCTCATCTAGTGATCATAAAGCGCAATTTAAATGATCGCCCAGATTTTGTTGAACGTACCAAGTTTTCAGTTTCTGCCTAGGGTTATGCAATCTTGTACATAGTTATGTTGGTCCACTTTGAGGCTCATTGCTACCCAACCTATTTGGCGTTACAGTTGGTTACTAGATACGAACCTGACATTTCGTATTTACTTATTTTGGGTGTGCACTCCATGTGCCAAGTTGTGCCACCGTAATGTACCAACATGGGTCCTCAATGAAGGATGTGAATCTTTGTTGATTATGATTCTCCTTCACATTAGCTCTCTTAGAGCCCTTGCATGCGATCTCTTTATCGCAAAGTTAAGGGTTGTCACTTCAATGAGACAGTTTTTTCGCCGTTAGGGGGAGATAAGAATGACGTGAATTTACGTGGACATTGCCTCCTATGTCTCATCTTGATCCCCATACCACACAAATGTGATAAGCAAGTGCGATGAATTCTAGCTTTCAAAATGTTGCTCTAAACGCATTCCTCTAATCTAGCTGAAGTGACAAGATCATATACTAGCCGCAAACATGCCTGCAAGGATAGACATATTTAATGGACGTCGAGTCAACATCCTTGGAGAGTGTGCCACCCCTGTTGGAAGGTTTCGACACCTCTGTTGGATGGTCTGGTACATCGACGGATAACCAATCAATCTGTCCTGGCCTGTAACATGGCAAATCACTCGGTTCGGATGATTCATTTCCCAAGAAAAGGAAGACACGACACAACAATGAATCCATACTTGATCCTATCTCAAATCATTTTCATCTCATGAGATTAATCCGAATTACTCCCGAGACTTGAAGTTCTTGGTCCAGTATACTAGTTGGGATGAGAAAATTGAATTGAAATGAGATTACCATCGATGATGTTTTCACTTATATGGTAGCTACCAACATAAATGAAAAACGACGATATTGAACTATGTTCCGTTGATTAAATGACAACATATAACTGATTGGACAATCGAAATTACAATCCAGGTCAAATTCCTTACCAAAGTCTGTTTGGACCTATCATTTCTACACTGCCCAAGGTAACCTTGTTGTGTTACAAGTGGGAAAGGAAATGTATTAAGATGAATGAAGTAGTGCGATATGATGCATGCCTTATGGCGCAAGGTTTTTCTCAAACGTCATGTGATTAACTGCAGCATTATGAAATGTGGTTAGTGTTTCTCCATGAGGATATGGATATGGAGATTTACATGTAAGTTCCTGAAAAATTACATAGACTGGTTCAAAGAAGTTCCAAATCATGGAACACCCTCTTAACTCTTTTGAGGCGTTCACTTATAGATTGAATAAATCCGACGGATGTGGTATACCCGTCTAAGTGATTATTTGATCAGTCAGGAATGAATTATACCCTTGCGTGTTAAACTATGAAGTCTTATTCCGAATTGCTAGAGTTACAGTTTATGTTGTTAACACGAATCTTACTAAGACTCCAGAAGAGCTTAAGAAAACCGCATTGCACCTAAAGATGGAATTTGAGATGAAGGATCTTAGGAAAACTCTTTTATGCCTTAACCTGAAGTTCAAGCATTGTTCTGACGGTATTTGGTCTCGCAGTCGAACTACGCCCTAAAGGTGTTACCTTTAAGTATACCTGTGATCGTCCATACGTTATATGCAAATGAGACCCTTGAAAAGGTTATGGAATATGAAATTCCATATCTAAGTTCAACTTTGCGCTTCGTTGTACTTAGCTCATTGTATTAGACATGACATCTCCTTCACTGCTGATCTGTTGGCAAAGATGCAACATTGCGCCTACACGCAACCACTGAATTGGTATTAAAGACATACCCTTAAGGTACTACGATGGCAAATCCCAACGCATCTCGAGCAGATCCAACCCCCTGATCCTTGGAATGATGCCTGCCTTGTTTGTTATGCTAACGCTGGTTACTTATCAAACCCGCACAAGGAAAAATCCTCAAATGATTATGTCTTTACTGTTAAGGATATTGCAATATCTTGGAGGTCCATGATATGACCTTAGTTGATCTTCGAATCGTTCCAAGACTCGCGTCACTTCACTACGCCACAAGTGAGACATGGTTAGAAGTTCTTGTTGGGCATATTCGAAGTACTTGCTATGTTTTTCATCCATCGTTGAGTCCCAAAGATGATCCATGAAGATGATGTCGCATGTATCAACCCGACCAAGCCATGATACATCAACAAAGTCAACACCAATACATATTGTGTCCACATCTACATCAACAAAACATCAAAAGACTAAAGTCATGCAAACTGATCCCAGACAACCTTGCCGACCTCTACACGACATCACTACCAAAGTTAACCTTCCAAAAGCTTGTCCGGAGAATTGGTATGCCTAACTATCATATGCAATGCTTGTAGTTCTCATTTGGAAATTCTGTCAAACTCAGGGGGAGTATCCGGAAGTATACTCATGTGATCTTAATGTACTTTTTTTTCCTAAGATTAGGAGCATTTTTCCCACTGTGTTTTTGCTACCTAACTAGGTTTTAACGAGGCACCCATCCTGGGCTGATCATACCATTGTGAGCTCTTCTACTTGCGTCAAGAAGACGTATAGTTAATGCAACTTCTCACTTTTCTCTTTAGCCTTTGGGTTTTCTCCCACCTTGGATTTTACCATAGCAAGGTTTTGTGAGTTTTACCTTTTTATGCATTCTTTCGTTAATCTGAGACTCGCATTCACTCATTGTGCCAACGACTTCATCAACCAATCTACTTCATCGCTGAAGACCTGATGCACCATTTGTTTGAGTATTGACACACTCAAGGGGAAGTGTTGCAGTCATATTAGATTAGGAATGTGATTTTGTAAATCCTAACATATCTAGAGATATCTTTTATATTCCCTTTAGTAGTTAAATTCCTATTAGAGTTGTAATCCTAAAAGGGTAAGGAATTAACCTTCCCTACTACTATAAATAAAGGCATGATGGGGTGGAATAACACACACCTCACAATTACACATCTCTATCTTCTCTCTATGTGCCGCACCCCTCTCTCTCTATGGCCTCCATAACTGTTCAGTAAATTATGCCTACAACAAATATTGCCCTTTGTTTCCTTCACATTCAAAAATAAAAAAAAAGCTCAGCCACTTAATATTATGGTCTAGCGGGTATTCCTCTTCATTTGTAAGTAAGAGATATTAGGTTCGACTCTTGTCAAAGGTGAATTTGAACTACATTATTATTAGCCTATTATGAGGCTTAGCCCACCCCTTCCCTTTAGTGTAGATAATATCAGTTGTTCCAAAAATAAAAATAAAAATTCAGAAAATCAAAACAGTATGGCAAAACCTACATGACAAACACATCAGAAAAAAAAAAGGTACAAAAAAAGAGTAATGCTATATTTTGCCCCAACAGGATCCTCTCCGGATCCTTTTGGAGAGAATCTTGGGAATCCATAAATCGTGTCCATTCATCATATATCGTGGGTCAGTTTTTATCGAGTACTATTTGTGTTTAATTTTAAATAAAAATATTTATAATGATTTCTGACCGCATGATGTACGATGAACGGACATGATTCACAGATCTCTGGGATCCTCACAAAGAGGATCCGGATTCATATTTACCATCTATTTGTACCATCTCTCTAATAAAGGTAAGACCCACCAACACATGTGGGCCACATCTCTATTAGATAGAGATGTTACAAATGATACATGAAACCAAAATTTTGTACCATCTTCCTTGATTTTCCATATCTCTGTTGTCCAGGGATTTTAGCCGTTATCTTCCGAATTTTATGCACATTGCTATTGTAATGACTTATTTTCAATTTACAAGATATGGTGTGTCAATGTCACATGAATGTTTTGACAAAGAAAAAATATGTCACATGCAAGCATTCGTTCCGAGTCAACAATAAGGGGAAGAGATCCATTCTATTGATTCTCCATCCTATGTAATGAGAACTCCCCTTGCTCTCCTTAAAAGTGTAACTAGCAAAAAATAGTTTGACTAGTGTGAACTACGTCAAAACTTTATTTCCAATTGCAGATAACCTCAGAAAATTCTCCTTTGCTTATGTTTGTTCTTGGTTCTCACACGTGTGCGTCTATTTGTGTGCATGAATTTGCAGTCTTGTGAATTGATCATCTGGTTCAATAGGAAATTCATCATTGGTGGAGATGAAGAAGATTCATCATCTGGTTCAACAAGAAATTCGTCCAATCTACACTCCTTGTGAATCTGTTCATGGGTTGGGGGTTCTTGTAGCCAGTAATTTCATCCTTGTAGCGTTTTTATCTTGACGAGCCTTTGCTTCATATGGCTCCTTTTCCTCCGCTGCAAAATGGAAAACATGACATTAATTAAGTTATAATTCGCAGAAATTCGTCATGTTGTGGAAGCACACAAGATGTAATTTAGTAGAATCACACATACCAGACATCTTTTTCCACTTCTCTCCAAGTACTCTCCCCACATCAGTAAACGCAATTCCAGGGTTCTCTCTCTTTACATTTTGCGGTCAACACAAATTAGGTCAATAATTTTCTTCGAAACATCAATACTAACTTGAACCAAAAGTTAGAACCAATAGATAGAAATTAAAAAACCCACATGTCTCTCCATATTTGAGAAGAACATGAAACCAAACATTGCTCTTTTCGGTGCATTTGGATCGTTTTTCTTCTTCTGTTTTTTCTTCTTTGAACCATCTTCACCATGAAACATCATAAAAAAATAGAGAAGAATAATTCATGAGATACTTGTTAGGAATTGCCTCGTCAACGTTAGTGTTCTATTTTGTTTAGGATTGTATTAGAAAAGCAAAGGTGCGCAGATTCTTGCCCTAAAAGGATTGGGAAAGAATTAAGTTTTCTTGTACAATTAGATTAGGAATCCTACAGACACAATTGGAATAGGAAAGAAAGTGTACTTTCCTATCCAATATAGAATAGGAAACCTAATCAGAAAATAGGCATGTAAACTGCACCCTATACTTATAAATAGAGTGCAGCAAGGGCTGAAAAGCTAGAGAGAAAAATAGAGCCAACCAAGAGGAAAGAGAGTTTAGTTCTAGGGTTTGCAAAAGTACTGTGTGCTATATTATTAATCAAAGAAGCTGTCATTTCTCTACAGAGATGGAGAAATCACAATTGAATATAGACAAAAGTTATGTCAAATCAATATAAATCTTAGGTGTTTCTAGTTATCCTATATTTGCTAAATTTAGTCTATTGTCTAATACATTAAAGAACAAGATCTAAAGGGGAGTCGAAAATTCTTACATACATGACTAGACAAATTCGGAAGAGAAAAGCAATACTTTGAGGGATGTACGAAGACTGTTCTTCTTTTCTTTGAGAGAGGAAAACTGTTCCTGTCTGATGAACGTGAAAAGAAATCACATGGAGATGCGTTTGAGCAAACTACCACAGTTGTTGAGAATACATGATTTACCTTGCCCTTTCCTATTCTACAGGAAATCACTATATCGAGATGTCCAGCACGCAACAAGCTACAATTCTGGCAGTGCTCAAACAAGTAATCTCATCATCGAAGGAGACTCAAATTGGTGGAATGGCTTAGTTTGGGAAGACGAAGCTGCTCAAAATGTTTTTCTTCCTTGTTTCAGACCCTTTAACCGAGGACTGAGGAGGGATGGTTGGGGACCAGTTTGGATACGTCTTTTATTCTCACTTTCTTCCATTTAGTTAGTTTTTCTTTTCATGCACTTCGTCTTGTTGTTTCATTCTGTAGCCTGCTGTAAGTGTTGGAAATTTGAATAGTTTGAGTAGAAATTTCTTTGTCCCACATTGGCCATTCCCAAAAGATTTTATTACTTTATAAGGCTTTGTCCTTTATAGAAAGTGATTCGAGTAATAGGCCTGGAGACTAAAATTGGGCTCACCTTTGGGTTGGGCTTTGGGGCGTACTAATTAATTGGTAATTAATATATATAATTAATATATAATTAATATATATTTAATTGTCAAAAGATAGGCCTTGGGTCTCTTGGGCTCTAATAATTAATTATTTCCGGTGCTGGAATTTCTGACTTAGATTGTTGAATCCTGGTGAAGCAGACGTCCGTAGAACTACAAACACTGAGTAGGGACGAAATTTCTGTTTCAAGGACATTGCGGTATGCAAGCCTCGATCTTCAAGTTGTCTGTTTTTATAATTTGTATTCTAGTATATATTCTGTTAATTCATATTGCATTTATTGTTTATTAGCATATATATTTAAATCACAGATTGTTGACTTATATCCAACAGTAAGTTCAAGGGACATAGCCAGCCTTGAACTTTGGGGTCGGCTGTGACCTTGTGAGAGGGGGTAGGTTGGGTTGGGGTGGATGGATACACCACGTGTTATAATACGAGTTGAGAGAAGTTTTTTCCAAGTGTCCTTCACTTGAAAATAGAATTAAGGATATGTTGACTCAAAGCAGAACTGTAGAAGTATAAGAGCTGAAACAGATGCTAGACTAATTTCTATAGTTTTTTTCTTTACCACGATGCAAAAAATTCAAACGTATGAGGCACTTTCAATTCGCAAAATGACTACAAAAAAGAGAGAGTAGTATCACAACACCTCACTTCATTACGCCACAAGTGAGACATGGTTAGGAGTTCTTATTGAGCATGTTCGAAGTACTTGCTGTGTTTTCATCCATCGTTGAGTCCCAATGACGATCCATGAAAAGTATGCCGCATGTATCCACCCGACCAAGACATGATACATCAACAAAGTCAACACCAAGACATATTGCGTCTACTTATACATCATCAAAGCATTAGGATATTGAAGTCATGCAAGCCGGTCTCAGACAACCTTGCCGACCTCTATACGACGTCAATGTTGAAGTCAACCTTCCAGAAGCTTGTCCGAGGAATTGGTATGTCTAACTATCATATGCAATGCTTGTAGTTCTCATTTGGAAGTTATGTCAAACTCAGGGGGAGTATCTAGAAGTATACTCACTTTATCTTAATGTATTCATTTTCCCTACGAATATGATCATTTTTCCCACTGGGTTTTTGCTACCTAACTAGGTTTTAACGAGACACCCATCCTAGGCTGATCATACCCTTGTGAGCTTTTCTACTTGGGCCCAAAAGACGTATAGTTTTGACTTAATGCAACTTCTCACTTTTCTCCTTAGTCTATGGGTTTTCTCCCACATTGGGTTTTACCATAGCGAGGTTTTGTGAGTTTTACTTTTTATGCATTCTTCTGTTGATTTGAGACTCGCATTCGCTCATTGTGCCGACGACTTCATCAAATGTACGTACTTCATCGCTGAAGACCTGATGCGCCATTCACTTGAGTATTTACACACTCAAGGGGAAGTGTTGCAGTCCTATTAGATTAGGAATGTGATTGTGTAAATCCTAGTGTATCTAGGGATATCTTTTATATTCCCTTTAGGGGGAGTGTTGCAGTCCTATTAGATTAGGAATGTGATTGTGTAAATCCTAGTGTATCTAGGGATATCTTTTATATTCCCTTTAGTAGTCTAATTCCTATTAAAGTTGTAATCCTAAAAGGGTAAGGATTTTAGCTATCCTACTACTATAAATAAAGGCACAATAGGGTGGAATAGAACATACCCACAATTACACATCTATCTCTTCTCCCTCTATGATGCACCCTCTCTCTCTTTCTAACCTCCATAATTATTCAGTAAATTATGCCTACAACAATTTTCATTTTACTCATTTTACTATCTTCAAGTTTTGCAGAAATCACACTGTTCTATAGTTACTTTTTTTGTCTCACTTTCATAACTGAAGTTTGATTTTTCTTTCACTTTTATACTTCCGTTAGTTTTTTTGTCAAGTGTTCTGTTAATTGATGACGTGGTATAGCTTTACCTACCATTTATTCCACCGTGGCTAATCAAGTTCCCTCTTTGCCAGAATTTTCTCAAGTCACTCGTGTGCCCTTTCTTCTCTTCTTAATGAGGCAGATCACCTACATACAAAGAAAGAAAACTAAAATCGAATTTTGTATATATGTTGGTGATCTACTTCATTGGTGGGAACTAAAATATCCTCTCGACTTCCTTTCATTACATATTTTTAGGGGTAAATTACATAGTAGCCCTTCAGGTTTGAGGTATATTACAACCTCATACAACATCTTTAAAATATTTCACTTTCATACCTCACGTACTACTTTATTTCAAAATAATACCTCCGTTACATTTTCCATCCATTAATCCGTTAAGCGCTGACTTGGCTGCCACATTTGTGCCATATGGCTGCCAAATGTGTGCCATGTGGCAAAAAAAACAATTTTTTATTTTTTTTTAAAACCTGAATCTTCTAAATAAATATTAAAAGAAAAACAAAAACAAAAGCTAAAACACACCTCCACGCAACCCCCACTTCGTCTTCCTTCCCTCCATCCCCCACCCACCTGAAACCCAGAAGAAGAAGAAGAAGAAGAAGAAGAAGAAAAAAAAAAACCTATCTTCATCTTCCCCGACCCCCTTTCCTTGTAACCCACCCCTTTCTTCCCCCTCCTGTCTTCCCCAAACCCACCGCACCCATCTTCGCATCTACCCTCTGCACCCACCCTCTTCCCTCCTTAAACACTCCACTCCTTAAATCCACACCCATTGGGGAAGACGGGATCTGGGTTGCAAGGAAAGGGAGATAGGTTTTTTTTTTCTTTTCTAGGTTGCAGGTAGTGGGTGCAGAGGAGAAGGTGAAGAATGGGTGCACGGTGTGTTTGGGGAAGACTGGAGGGGGAAGAAAATGGTGGGTTGCAGGGAAGAAGAGTTAGGTGGGGGATTTTTTTTTTTTCTGGGTTGCAAGTTGGGCTCTGTAGTAGAGAGGGAGATGGGAAGATGGGTGCGTAGAGGAGGTGGAGGATGGGTGCGGAGGAGGATGTGGAGGATGGATGGGAGTGGTTTTGGATTTAGGTTGCAAGGAGGGACGACGGATAGGGAAGATGATAAAGGGGATGGTGTTTCGGCGGGGTGATAGGATCTGGGTTTTCTAAGTTTTCTAAGTTTTTTTATTTTATTTTTATTTTTTATTTTTTGTTGTTGAAGATTTAGGTTTTTTAAAAAAAAAATTAAAAAAAAATTGCCACGTGGCACACATTTGGCAACCACGTCAATGCTTAACGGATCAATAGATGGAAAATGTAACAGATGTATTATTTTGAAATAAAATAGTACTTGAGGTATAAAATGAAATGATTTAAACATGTTGTATGGGGTTGTAATAGACCTCAAACCTGAGGGGCTACTATGTAATTTACCCTATTTTTAGTTGGTGTAATTCATTGGTGCCCTTTTCCCATCTCAAAGTCGAGGATATTTTTCTAATGTTTTGAATCCATATTTCTTTAAATTTTAAAGTTATCAAAGACTTATTGTGAATTGCATTTCTTTTGTTCTACTAGATTTTGGCTTAGAATCTCTTAGTAGAGTAATATATGTGAGTTTATATTACTAGACTTAGTATGGGTGGACTACTAGGTTAGAGTTTGAGCGACCAACGCTTGAAAGAAACAAAATTGCAACAGAATATTTTTTTGGCAATTAGTTGGAATAATCTACATTTGGTTGCAGAAATGATAAAGTTTTAATAACGACGACATATTGATTGTCTATCGACAACATAACAATAACATAACGATATCTTTTTATTGCTCTATCCAAATGTCAAAAAATGATTATTAAGAAAACCTAGGCTATACATGCAACAACCCGTCCCGGGATTTACGAAACAAAAAAGGGTATTTTTGTATTTTCACAAAGTTTGGGGGATATTTTCCTTTGTAAAATGGTTTTTGGGTCTTAAATGGTGTGCCCAAGAGGCCCACCCCTGTTTTGTGTCCCCGGTTTCCCCCTTCCTCGTGGACTCATCTCTCTCCCTCACTTTTGTCTCTTCTCTCTCTCCCCCGAAACTCTCTCCCTTCTCTGCGATGTCCCCCTCCTCTTTGAAAATAACACACACACATTTACAGACATACACACAGGCAGCCTTCACCACTTTCACACCATCACCATCACTCGGATCCTCTCTTCTTTCCCGCGCCTCTCCGAGCTCACTCTCACTCTTCTTGGCATTGTGCACAGTCATGGTGCACGTGATTTCCGACAAGGTAAATTGAAAACACCCTTCGATCTTCCATCCTAGTGGTCTAGAAGGCTTAGTGGTTGTTAAAATATGGTTTTTGGTTTTTGGTGAAAACACCTTTCGATCTTTTTTCCCCAATTTTCCAACAAGCACCGCCCTTTTAGAGGTAATTTCCGGTCAAACCACACCGAGCTGGCCAGCGTGCAGGGTATCAATCGTTTCATCTCGTTGAGTACTACAACTTTCATGTTTGGATCACTTGATTTGGATGAGTAACGAATAAGTTATGGGCCTTGGAAAATCAACCACCAAACCGGCCAAAGGGTGGCCAAAAAACCACCCTCAACCCAGGCAATTAGGCCGGGTTACCCAACCCATTTACCCAAGCCCAAGTCTGAAATCCAAACCCAAGCCTTTGGGCCGGATCACTAAGCCCAAACCCTTTAAGACCCAACCCAGTTTCCTTTTACTTAATTTTTGTTAATTTTTATTTTCAAACCCAAAACCCTTTTGGTTGGGCCGGGCCTTAAGCCCACTTCCCTAAACCTATTAACCCTATACCCTTAGGGCCCAATCTGTCCAACCCTAACCTTAAACCTAGTTTGAGCCGACCCGTTGACTTTGACTTTAACCAGTCAACGGTCAACGTTGACTTTAGGGTTGACTTTTCGGGTTTTAGTCCAGGACCCCTTCTAGGCTAATTTCGACCTCCTTAACTCGTTTATGACATCCATTTTTCAAAATTCAATCGTTTGACAAAATGTACCATTTATGTGATTAGGGGCAATTATTGTGGCGTCTGTCTCCGGTAGTTTGCACTGTTTTTCGATGGCGAAGTACTGTGAGTGGACCCCTTTTAAAAATGCATGTTTTAATAGTAGAAATGCATAAATGAAAAGAATGATTTGATGATTATGTTTTATGAAATGTTTTGTGAGATAACATGCTTACTAAGGCTAGATTGAATTACTACTATTTTCCTATAACCCGTATTCTTATAGAATATCTGATGGATGACGATATGATATTTAGAACATGTTTCGAATACCTCTTTATAGTATAGATGATGGATGACTTTATACTATGAAGTTGCTTTTCAACATATATATGTTTAATGGTTTTGTACTTACGTAGTGGTCCTTTTAGCTACGGGACGTGGGGATAGATTCCAGTCCGTCCCGGGCGACGGTTGGGTGTTGGCATAAGGCCTGGAGTGTATTTCCTCTAGCTATTAGCATAGGGACGGGGAGCTGGCATGGCTCATGAAGTGTATTTTCCTCTAACTGTCTGCTCAGAGACGGGGAGCCGGCATGGGGCCTGAGGGTTGTCAAACATTCACTAGTGATTATTATATATACAAGTTATGATTTGAGACATTGCATGGTATGCTAGGTTTCGAAAAACCTATGTTTATCATTATATATGTGTTTTCATAAAACCTGGGAGTTAGTACGTTGATAATTGTTTTACTATATATATATATATCAACTTGGTCTACTCATGTTTGTTTTGCGCCCCCTTCAGGACTTAGAATCGAGGCATACAATCTCGGCATCCAGGCACTTCCGCATCGGCATCTTCGAGTCCTCTCGGTGTAGGACCTACTCCTTTGTTCATTTAATTTTATATTATTTCCTTTAGTGTTCTAGTTAGTTGTATGGTCTGAACACATTCTTTAAATGGATATTCATTATTCTTTTATATTTATAAGTCTTATCTATCCATTGTTTTCAGTTTTTGCACTCAATAAATTGCTTTCGTCACCCTCGGGTGTCAACCAGGACGTGCCTATCCTAGTATTAGGGGAATATTAGATCGGGGCGTGTCAGATTGGTATCAAAGTGTGGTTTATTCAGAGCATACTTAAGATTATCTTTTATTCTCGTAATGTGTCGATTTTGACATCGTTTGGATGTTAAAACTTCTGGATTTGGTGCCATTCAACGCAGTTGTGCGAACCTTTCTCTATTTGAATTGTCACATTCTGGTTGAAATACAAGAATTTGTGTCAGGATTGTGCCTCAGTAGTGATGAAGTGGATTGTCGGACGACTTTCAACATCAGATCGATACTCCGCAACATGTGTTCCCTAGGAATTGCGGGCAGAGTCGAATCTACATAAGAGCGTTGGGAAAACAGAAAAACCTAAGTGGTTTGAATTTGGAAGATCTGAAATGGTGTGGTACTTTGTGACATGCATTCCATAGGAATGGCAAGCAGAGTCGTATCTCTTTGGAAATTACTCGAAACTTTTAAAATGTGTACTGAAGAAGCTAGTAAGTGCTAGTTGTTACGAAGCTTAGTAAATTGTAGTTGGTGGGATCAAATCAACATTCTCGGACTCATTACCACTGAAGAAATTCATGTGGATCTTTAGAACAAATTCTCGACGATTGTCTTATTGATAACCTTCTTGCTTACCCCAACGACGAAGTCAAGTTCCTTAACCTTTGACCGTTAGCTTCACACCAAATCCTTTGAGTGTTGACTTCGTTTACATTAATTACTTTTCTTGGGAAACTCCTCAGTAGCAGACGATATTCTCATCAATTTTCCAAAAGAGGTTACGATTCTTATTGTTGTTGTAGTTGGACTTGGATGATGAAGATCCAGTCTTGTTTGGATAAACAAACTTCTTGAATTTCACCTGGGTCTCGTACTCGACGGTAAAGCCTAGCTCCTTGTCCACATACGTTTTGGTATAGGTGAATTTAGCCTCTTACTTGTAGCCCAACTGACCAATGCTCTTGTCCATTAACTGTTCAGCCTTGTAAATTTTCAGTGTAATGGCTTGAGATTCCACCATATTCATCATTGTATGAAGATCAAGCTTTACTTTGAACTTCTCTGGACTCATTGAGCTTTGGTTTGCTCAAGGACATCACCTTAAGATAGCCAATCATGCCACTGCATGCATATACAAGTTGTTTTGTATCTTTCTAATTCGTTATTCTGTTGATTCAGAGGTTCTATGTTTTTGAACTTTGAATTAGCTCTCACAAAGTATTGGGAATTAAGAAATGTCTTTGGCCTCGTTAAATCTTATTAACAGTTCTTAACTATTCTTGAGCTTAGACATGTTTTCTTTTGGCTAAGAAACTAGTCGGTCTTACTGTGATGATTAACCAAATAATCATAGACATTGACTCTTATTTCTACATCTTCACCTTCCTTCACTTGTTTATTTCTCAATGTAAACTGGATCATGCTGAAACAATACACCGGGAAAAAAAAAACGTTTGTTCTCGGCATGGTTTCTAGTTCAAATCCTAATATCTTGTACTCTATATTCTAATGGACTTGTTTTGACCTTCAAATTCCTGAGTGTTCTTTCAGCCTTCTCGACATGGTTTCTCACTCAATCAATGAGGAATTCACGATCGATCGATTTGACGGAAGTAGGCGCCCAATTCTTTTCGATTTGGACAGGATGTTAGGAGCATAATCTTTTCACAAGCTTACCAGACTTACCAGAAACAGTTCCATGTAGGTGTGAAGTTAAGTCGTCTTTTGGTAAGAGATTGATGAAGATTGTAGTGCAAGTGATCATCTGATTGCATCATTATCTTCATGCTGAATTGAATAGTCACCACTCATTATCTTGCTACAATTCATAACCATCGTATCGTACTCTGGTAGACCTTTTCGATGATGTTATGTGTTCCTCTTAACGTAGCTTTCCACTACCTCGTACCAGGATCCATCGGTTCACGAGCACGTGGGCGTGAGGTTTGAGTTGTCTTTTATATAGAAGATCAGCAGATTGTATCTCCATCTTACTATAATTCATAAGCATCACATCGGTTCTTTTCCAAATTTATATGTTTATCTCAACGCATCTTTTCACTGCTTCACTCCAGGACTCTTTTGTTTATGAGTACGTGGTTGTCGAACACTCTAGGATAACATTATAGCACGGTCGAGGTGAGTATCGGATAATCTTTACTCTTCTCTCGAAAGGTGTGTACTCTCTTTTGTTTTTAGGTTAATCACTTGAGAGTCCTTCTTCTTTCCATAAACATTAACCTTGGTTGACTAGAAATCTGCAACTAAGCAAAAATGGAAAGGTGGATTGAGCACTACAACAGTTCCCAAGAGATACTGCTTGTTGAGGAAGGTGACTTATCATTTTCTGCTTGCTTGGCTCGAGCTTTTGGGTCTATTACTAACATGGTAGCCACTTCTTTTGAATCCCAAAATACAATTTTCAAAAGGGTTCTTTACTGGTGAAACACTGGAGTAGTTGGTCATATTTGGAAGAACTAAGGAGGATAGAATGTTTGGTGCTGAATAGAGTTTTATGACGACGATAGTTTCTGTTTTGTTCAGTTTGAGTACGGGACTTTTTGCGACATGGTATGAAAGTTGCTACATGTAACACTGGTTGGCAGAGGAGTATTGCAAACTTGTATTCGAAGGATCGAATTTTTGATGTGTGAGATTGTGCACCCTCAGGAAATCATTATTTGCTTAACGAGACAACAAATGGATGGTCGATATCGCGGGCAGCTGACTATGATATCGATGGCTTATTCGTTAGGTTCGTTAGGCAAGTAGGTAGGAATATCCGTCTTCAGCAGTTGTTATAGAATTGTTATTCTTAGGATTCAACCCAAAGACACATTTGTTCTCGGAGTACGTGAGGTTACAAATTCTTGGGCGAGACCCACTCTCATTTTCAGTTTTGGTTTTCAGTACAAGCATTTTAACTTCCTTTACTTTAGTTATTTGTTTTTTTCGTTACAAATGTTTTGGGGGAAGTATATCCGTTTTCAGCTTTAAGTTCAGCGCGAAGTTTTTGATCTATATGTTATTACATATATATTTTGACGTTATCGTATTTTGCGTACTTACTTTTGACCTTACTTCAATATATGTTTTCAACTTTATATCTTATTAAATATGTTTCTACCTTTACACTAATGGGGAAGAAAGTAAGAACTTGGAGGCATGAAAGAGGATTTGGCAAACTGCTCGCAACGGTGTGACATATTCTCTTTGATGCAACCATTCTGACTTGATTTCTTCGTTACGTATACATATATTCTTCTTCCTATTTTCGAGTTTTTCAGTGTAGCAAATTATTTTAAATTTCGGCACGAAATTCTTTTAAGGGTATTTTTGTATTTTCACTAAGTTTGGGGGATATTTTCCTTTGTAAAATTATTTTTAGGTCTTAAAAGGTGTGCCCAAGGGGCCCACCCCTATTTTGTGTCCCCGATTTCCCCCTTCCTCATGGACTCATATCTCTACCTCACTTTTATCTCTTCTCTCTCTCTTTCCCCCGAAACTATCTCCCTTCTCTGCGATGTCCCCCTCCTCTTTGAAAACAACACACACACATTTATAGACATACACACAGACAGCCTTCACCACTTTCACACCATCACCATCACTCGAATCCTCCTTCTCTCCCGCACCTCTCCAAGCTCACTCTCTTTCTTCTTGGCACTGTGCACAATCACGGTGCATAAGATTTCCAATGAGGTAAGTTGAAAAAACCCTTCGATCTTCCTTCCTATTAGTCTAGAAGGCTTAGTGGTTGTTAAAATATGGTTTTTGGTGAAGGGTTAGAAGTGAAAACAGCTCGGGGAGCTTTCCCCAGTTTTTCGGTGAGCACCACCCCTTTCAAGGCAATTTCCGGTCAAACCATAGCGAGTTGGCTGGCGTGCAGGGTATAAATATCTTCATCTCATTGAGTACTACAATTTTCATGTTTGGATCACTTGATTTGGATGAGTAACGAATAAGTTATGAGCCTTGGAAAATCAACCACCAAACCGGCCAATGGGTGGCCTGAAAACCACCCTCAACCTTGGCCTTTGGGCCGGGTTACCCAACCATTTACCCAAGCCCAAGTCTGAAATCCAAACCCAAGCCTTTGGGCCGGATCACTAAGCCCAAACCCTTTAAGACCCAACCCAGTTTCCTTTTATTTTATTTTTATTTATTTTTATTTACAAACCCAAAACCCTTTTGGTTAGGGCGGGCCTTAAGCCCACTTCCCTAAACCTATTAACCCTAAACCCTTAGGGCCTAATCTGTCCAACCCTAACCCTAAACCCGGTTTGACCTGACCCGTTGATTTTGACTTTGACCGGTCAACGGTCAACGTTGACTTTAGGGTAAACTTTTCAGGTTTTTGTCCAGAACCCTTTCTAGGTTAATTTCGACGTCCTGAACTCGTTTACGACGTCCGTTTTCTAAAATTCAATCGTTTGACTAAATTTACCATTTATGTGATTAGGGGCAATTATTATGGCGTTTTGTCTCTAGTAGTTTGCACGGCTTTTCGAAGGCGAAGTACTATGAGTGAACCCTTTCTAAAAATGCATGTTTTAATAGTAGAAATGCATACATGAGAAGCATGATTTGATGATTACGTTTTATGAAATGTTTTGTGAGATAACATGCTTACTGAGGCTAGATTGAATTACTACTATTTTTCCTATAACCCGTATTCTTATAGATTATCTGATGGATGACATTATGATATTTAGAACATGTTTCAAACACCTCTTTATAGTATAGATGATGGATGACTTTGTATTATGAATTTGCTTTTCAATATATATATGTTCAATGGTTTTGTACTTACCTAGTGGTCATTTCCACTACGGGACTTAAGGATAGATTCCGGTCCGTCCCAGGCAACGGTTTGGTGTTGGCATAGGGCCTGGAGTGTGTTTCCTCTGGCTATTAACATAGGGATGGGAAGCCGGCATGGGGCCTAGGGGTTATCAGACATTCACTAGTGATTATTATATATACAAGTTATGATTTGAGACATTGCATGGCATGCTAGGTTTTGGAAAACCTATGTTTATCATTATATATGTGTTTTCATAAAACCTGGGAGTTAGTACGTTGATAATTGTTTTACTATATATATATATATATATATATATATATATATATATATATATATATATATACATATATATATATATATATATATCAACTTGGTCCACTCATGTTTGTTTTGCGCCCCCTTCAGGACTTAGAATCGAGGCATACAATCTCGGCATCCAGGCATTTCCGCATCGGCATCTTTGAGTCCTCTCGTTGTAGGTCCCACTCCTTTGTTCATTTAATTTTATATTATTTCCTTTAGTGTTCTAGTTAGTTGTATGCTCTGAACACGTTCGTTAAATGCATATTCATTATTCTTTTATATTTATAAGTCTTATATATCCCTTGTTTTCAACTTTTGCACTTAATAAATGGCTTTCGTCACCCTCGGGTGTCTGCCAGCATGTGCCTATCCTGGTATTCGGGGAATATCGGGATCGGGGCATGTCAACGCACGATAACTTTATACATAGCTCTATCTCCTTAATATTACTAACTTGAACATCACAATGTCTTCAACTAGGATTGCACTGGTGCCCATCATCCTCGAGACTTGCTCATCTTGCATGTTGTGTTAGTAAATTCCAAAAAGCGGAAAGATCGTGCTTGAACACATATTTCAAACCATTAAGTCATGAAATGAAACACAACAATCTTATAGTCGTCGAACAAACTGATCAATTATTTCTTATCGTATTATGTTATTGGATCTAACTGTCAATATGATAATCTCTAGTAATTAATAAAACACTTTTTGTCAACCAAAAGTAAATGAAATAACCATGTAATACTGAGCAGAAATTCAAAATATGGGCAATTTAGTAATTACATGACTACAAATTTTACTGTTTTTTAGTTGAGCATCATAGCCATGTAATACTAACATATTTTATATAAAATTTCTCTTCGTTCCTGTTTCTCTCTCATCACCACTACTGACTTCTCTTTGCAACTCTCTCACCAAAACATCCAAAAACCGCCCTCCCACATTGTCCTCAAGCTCTCTTCGTTCCTGTTTCTCTCTCATCAACTCTCCTGGACTTCTTTCTGCAGCACTCTCGCCAAAACCCTCTTCAACCGCCCACCTCCTCCCTTCCACATTCTCCTCAACCGTAAACATCATGATTTCACTTACCTTAAACTCCCACAAGTTGTAGAAACTCCAAAATTTGGTTCATACTTTTACAATTTTAGATGCCCAATTCATTTTGATTTAAAAAAATTCATTACCGTTCCCACCCCTGCTTCTGTTGTTGTTGATCGCCATAAGTCAGCCAGTTACGTTAGCTATGGGGGCCTCACCTTCCTGTGGTAGCACTAAGGTTGTTCAAAGTAATCATCATCATCACCCAATCTCAATGGCTTCCTTCCAAATTGTGGAGCCCAGGTTTAATTTTAATTCTCTGAATAGCCTTTGGAATTGGATCTTCAATTTTATTAGTTTCATTGAGAGAAAGCATCCTTTCAATTGTTTAACTTACCAATTACATATTTGCAACAATTGCAGAGTAGTGTAGGAGGAAGTTCAATGATGGAGTAATAAGACAGAAAAATATGGTTTAGCTTTTTGTCTTTGTCGTAAGCTTTTTCATTCCAAATATGCAAGTTTTTTATCTTCTGATTTTTAGAGTATATGTAACATATAGTATTTTTACCTTCAAGTATCTATACGAATATATGAAAATGAATCAAGTTGCTGGTTTGGTGGCTATGTTCGGCAGCAATTGGAAATAAAAAAGGACATGGTTATTTTTATTACCGTGTTTGTCTTAGTTGTATTTTCTCATTTTTGTTTACTGTATTTTCAATTTTAATAACTTATTTTTTCAATCACTTTCGTAGATATAGCATTATAATTGCAAGTCAGTGCAATGAGTCCAACGTCTACAGACCTTGGTGAAATACGTGCAAGGCGACGCAACAGTTACCAAATCAGAATGCAAGTAATGAGTTCAAAGCAACGACAACATCTAGCACGTTGTCGTTTTAATTATCACCTCCGAAATATGACAATGAATCAGCCACAATGTCGACACAAACTGCTACATCATCTATTAATGTAAGGTGGTCTGTTTATGAACGTGGAGAATCAAGTCGAGGATCTCAAATGACGCAGCCTGTTTATGTACGTGGAGAATCAAGCCAAGGACCTCAAATGAGCTAATATGTATATGAAAATAGAGAATCACTTGAGATGAGACAACCTGTATATGAACATGGACAATCAACTCGATCTCATAATATCCATGTCCAACAAAGGAATGCCACAAATGCACAATATAATTGTGCACAGAATTTTAGTGAATCTCATGGGTTTCAGAAACTTCGGTTACCACCACCATCAACATGCAGGCACTGTGCAACAAAACTCTTTCATCTTGAGTCTAAGAAGTTATGTTGCTTGAATGGAAAGACTAACTTGCCCCCCATACCAGCACCTATCGAACTTCTTCAGTTATTCTCATATGAAACATCACAAGGCAGGCATTTCAGAGAATATATTCAAGCCTACAATCACGTCTTCTCTTTTACTTCAATGGGCGTAAATGTTGATGAACAATTTGCAAATGCTAAAAGTGGAGTGTACACATTTAGAGCACAAGGTTTAATCTACCACCAAATTGGAAGCCTTTTACCTACTACAGGAACCAAACCAAGGTTTTTACAAATTTATATATACGATATTGAGCGTGAAATTGACAACTGCATGCTGGAAAACAATGGCCTAAATAGACAAGTTGTAGAGGAAATAAAGCATGTCTTAGATCAATACAATCCATTTGTGCATATGTTTCACCATATTTCATATTTTCAAGATTTGAATACTTGCAAGCTTATAATCAAGGAGCAACCGTCAACTCATCGCCAACATAGTATTCCAACTATATCACAAGTTGAGACTGTTTTCATAGATGGTGCCGACAGTGATGCAATTAATGGAAGAGATATTGTTGTTCAAACTACTAGCGGGCAACTTATCAATGTTCAAGATGTTGTTGGGTATTATGACTCACTTCAATATCCTTTATTACTTCCTCATGGGAGTTATGGGTGGGACATAAATAGCCGCAATGAAAATGAAACTGCATGTACATGTAGAGACTTTTATGCATACATGTTACTGGTAATTCCACTTCAATATCCTTTTTTTTTATATAGCTTTTCTCTTTTTAAATTTGTTTATACGGTTTAAAATATTTGTAAGATATAGTAACAAATAACCATACATTATGTGATAAATACATATTCGCCAAACAGGTTCGTCATTGATATTACATGGTGGTCGATTATTACAACAATATATAGTTGACAATTATGTCAAGATTGAGGCATAGACTTAGGTTCCTGCAAAGCAATCAACAAGCTATTAGAGCAGAGTTATATCAAGGATTGCAAGACTCACTTACATCGGGTGAATTTCATGCTGGTATGTACCAAATCCACACTTTCCAAGTTAATTTCTATTAGTTTACATTCCTAAAGAATTTTTATAAAAATGTATTTGAAATGTCATCTTTAACAACAAATAGGAAATGTGGGACGAACAACAATACACCCCTCATCTTTTGGTGGAAGTCTCCGTGATATCCATCAATGTTATCAAGATGCCATGGCATTGGTTCAAAAGTATGGGAAGCCAAACATATTTCTAACTATGACGTGTAATCCATCATGGGAGGAGATAACAAGTGAATTATTTCCTTGCCAAACACCACAAGATAGGCCAGACTTGCTAACTAGAATTTTCAGATCCAAATACGAACATATGAAGAAAGATATTTACAACACTGGAGTTCTAGGTAAGACAATCGCTCATATGCATGTAATTGAATTTCAAAAAATGGGTCTGCCCCATTGTCACATGCTTATTATTTTTGAAGAGTCAGACAAGTTAAACACACCTGATGACTATGATCGCATTGTGAGAGCTAAAATTCCATACAGAGAAGAACCTGAGTTATACAATATTGTCCTGAAACATATGATCTATGGACCATGTGGGGCTCTTAATCCAAACTCTCCATGTATGAAAAATGGAAGCTGTAAAAAAGCCTTTCCTAAGAAGTTTTTTGAAGTCATAATGCAAGGAAATGATTGTTACCCAATGTACATGAGGCGCAACGATGGTAGATATGTTGCTTTAGATCGAAACATTGAAGTAGAAATAGATAATAGGTGGGTTGTTCCATATAACCCATGGCCATTATTGAAGTATAATTGTCATATAAATGTTAAGGTCTGAAGCAGCATAAAGTGTGTCAAGTATCTATATAAATATATGTACAAAGGACCTGATCGTGTTTCCTTTGAGCTGTGTTTGGGACCATCTTATGATGAAATATCAAAGTACTTAGACGCAAGATGGATTTGTGCTCCAGAAGCTTTATGGAAAAAAAAATTATGAATCGTATATATCCTTCAATAGAGTGGCTGCAAGTTCATCTTCCAAATAGGCATCAAGTCAGATATTACAGTCACATCTCAATTATGGAAGTTTTGTCTAACACAAGCAACTCAAATACGATGCTTACCGAATTTTTCCGTATCAACTGCATTGATCCATTTGCAAGACAATGGTTATATAGAGAATTCCCTGAACATTATAGATGGGTTGCCACTGGAAAAAAATGGCAAATGAGGGTTTCACAACAAAAGGTTATCGAACGAATTTATACAGTATGTCCATATAAAGGTGAACGATTTTACTTACGTACTCTATTAAATCATATCAGAGGTCCCATGTCATTCGATCATCTTCTAACAGTTAATGGAGTTGCATTTCCAACTTTTAAGCAAGTGGCTGAAAGGAAGGGTTTGCTTGAGGATGACAATAGCATTCACCAATGCCTCCTAGAAGCTGCAACAACTCAAATGCCATCAACTTTGCATAGGTTATTTGTCACAATATTAGTGTATTGTGAACCTATTGGAGTGCGTACTTATGGGAGGAATTTCATTCATTTATAGGGCAAGACTACCCAACATCCAGCAGCTCAAAGAATAGGGTTATCATTAATCTTTTGTTACGAGATCTGAATGTATTGTTACAACAACATGGTAAAAGAATTTGTGATTATGATCTTCCACAAATTGATATGTCCATGAATAGCTCAACAACTCTAACAAATATACAAGATAAGCTCACAGTTCATGTTCCCCTAGAAGACCTGCAATCAATTCAGACATTAAACAATGATCAACGCACCGCATTCGACATAAGCATGAGAGCTGTTACATGTAATCAATCAGCAACTTTCTTTGTAGATGGCCCCGGTTGTACTGGAAAGACTTACCTTTATCATGCAATTCTTACCTCGCTAAGGAGTGATGGCCTCATAACTATTGCAACAACCACATCTGGTATTGCAGCTACTATTTTACCCAGAGGAAGAACAACACATTCATGATTTAAGATTCCTATCGACTTATTGTCCACCAACACTTGTTCTATAAGCAAGGAATCAAATTTGGCGGAGCTTCTAAGGCGTTCAGCTGTTCTTATATGGGATGAAGCCACTATGACTCATAGGAAAGCATTTGAGGCTTTAGATAGAACCTTACGAGATATAACGGGCATGGAAACACAATTTGGTGGCAAAATGATGATTCTTGGAGGAGATTTTTGTCAAGTTCTTCTCGTTATGCCTTATGGAACCAAAGTGCAACCGATAGATGCATGCATTGTAAAATCCTCATCATGGAATGAGATTCAAGTTATCCGGTTGAAACATAATATGAGAGCTCAACAAGACCCTGATTTTGAAGAATTCCTACTCCGTGTTGGTGATGGAAATGAGTCATTTGTAGAAGATGATATGATTAGAATCCCGAATTCAGGTGTTATTCCTTGGCATGGCGATGAATCAATTGGTGAGCTTATTGGTTTTGTATTTCCAAGATTAGAGGAGAATGCTTTCAACTTTTCTTATATGGTTGATATGGCTATCATCACCCCAAGGAATAAGGGCGTTGACAAGTTAAATGAAGTGGTGTTAAACACATTTCCTAGGGAACAACACATTTATTACTCTTTTGATAGAGTTGACGATGACCCTCAAAACTTATATCAACAAGAGTTTTTGAATTCTATAACTCCAGGTGGCTTACCTACTCATAAGTTGACATTGAAGTTGGGTGCACCAATCATGCTCCTTAGAAATATTGATCCAAAAACTGGGTTATGCAGTGGAACAAGGTTGATATGTCGACGATTCTTTCCAAATTGCATTGATGCTGAAATATTAACTGGGCATTTTAAGGGCACAAGAGTCTTTCTACCACGCATTCCTTTGAAGCCTTTGGAAAATGTAAAGCTTTTGTTCTCTTTTATATGTCGACAATTTCCTGTAAGATTAAGCTTTGCGCTGACCATAAACAAATATCAAGGCCAAACAATTCCATATGTGGGTGTCTATCTCCCTAATCATGTGTTCAGCCATGACCAGCTTTATCTAGCTTTGTCAAGAGGAGTTTCCACACAGACAACGAAGGTCCTTATAAGAAATGGTGTCATTGCAAGACAATCTGGAGTTTATACAAGGAATGTTGTATATAAAGATGTTCTAACATCATGCCATATGCAACAAGATGAATAAAACATCATGTTTACTTACTTATCCCTTTAACATTATTTTCAGTCTTTTTTTGCCAAAATGAATCCATTATTACAAATTGATATTTTTCATTTAGACTTAAGTATAAAACTTGGTTCTCAGCTAAAATTTGGACTGGGGGTACCAAAACCTCAGATAAATACAAAGACCATCTTACCTTTGGATGTTTCTACCCTAAATAATTTCACGACTGCCTTACTTAATTTCCCAATACGTATGTGGTATTTTAGTTTTGAATTTCAGTTTTTTTCTTATATGTTCTAATGTCCTGCTCATATGGTAATGCTTTGTGTAGGTTCTGTCAAGCCTTCCAAATTGTTCTACCAATTTAAAAAGTAAGTCATATTCAATTCACTAAAGATTTGGAATTTGAGGCGCAATTGCCGCGGATTGTAACTCTGAGGTGCAATTGCTGCAGATTGTAACTCAGTTATGCATTTTCTTTTTACCGCAATTGTCAGCTTTGCAAATGTTTCTAGCGCTCAAATGTTGTATATAAAGATGTGCTAACATCATGGCATATGCAACAAGATGAGTAAAACGTAAGGTTACTTACTTCTCCCTTTAACATTATTTTCATCCTTTTTTTGCCAAAATGAATCAATTATTACAAATTGCTATTTTTCATTCAGACTTGAGTATAAAATTTGGTTCTCTTTAATCTATTTGTGAATGAAAGAACTACTTGGTCTATTTCTAAAGCTTGATAAAATAGTTAAGGCCCCTAATTCTTTTCTTTAATTTTGAATGCACAAGGGTTGTTGTCTAGGATATGCTAATCTTTGAAAATGCAATATGAAAACTATTATGTAATTCTAGGAGAGCTCAGTTATTCATGATATATATATAAGGTTATGTCTTCTCTATATGCAATTAAATTCATTTCCTTTTATTAATATTTTTAAGAAATAAGAGACTATTTTGAGATTGTGTATTCACATTAGCTTTGATTTGTTGACTCTAATGTTCTTTTCACTCTTTGTTGCAGGCCTTGCTCTCATCTTTAGTAATGTTCAAAATTCAACCTTTGCTTGAAAGTTGGAAGTGGTACCAAAATTCTGAAATTAGTAAAGTTCCATGTCAAATCATCATTGGAAATTATTTCAAAATGCGTTGTAGCCCAACTCATGTGTACTCAGTAACTTCTAATTTATTCAAATTTGGAGTGTTTATGTATTATGTCTATTGTATTTTTATCTGCATTCTGGAAGTTATGTAGAATCTGCCACATCCTATACTCTACTTTTGGATGTTTCAATTATGCTGAAACAATAAAAAAGGAAATAATTAAAAGTAAATTTGATTGCACACGTATAGTGTGTGTGCCTGTTGCTAGTTGTATTAAATACATGTAAATTTTGTAGCTAGTTCTTATTTTATGAAATTTGGCTACAATCATCAGTTTAACAATCTGAACTTTTTATCTGCTTAGTGATCTTAACCATTCAAAACTCGTACGAAGCCATAAGAAAACCACTATAAAGTCTCCAACACTCTAATCATATCAAGCACCAAATATAAACATTGAGGGTGCATTTACTAATCTGTAATCAAATTAAGAGGAATTGAAATGAGGAGGAATTGGATTGAGGATGAATTGAAATGAGGTGGAATCAGAATCAGATTCCTGTTGAAGTTATTTACTAAAATTGTTTGGAATCGGAGTAGGAATGATGTCGAGTCCATATAAGTTGTTTGCTAATTCACTTCAATCGGAATGAAAACTAGGTTGGTTACTATATTGCCCTTACATAAATAAATTATTTTGATACTAATTAATTAAATTAAATTCTTAATTAAATTTATATAATAAAATTCATCTATATAAACATTTATAAATAGATTTTATTTATTTATTAAAAGATGGCATGAATAATGTTGAGTTCATATAAGTTGTTTACTAATTCATTTCAATTGAAATGAAAACTAAGTTGTTTACTAAATTGCTCTTACATAAATAAATTATTTTGACACTAATTAATTTAATTAAATTTATATAATAAAATTATCTATATAAAAATATATAAATATGTTTTATTTATTTATTAAAAGATGGCATAATGAGTGTCAAATGAAGGGCAATGTTAGGATAATAAGAAACAAGTGAGGGCATAATAGGAATAAAAGATGCATTACCGATTACCCTACCCTTAGGGAATTCAAATACCTCAAACTAGGGAATCTCGTTCCTCCAATTTTAGGAATTGGATTCCTTGTTTCGTGTGGACTCCACCATTTTTTTTATTCCTTAATATTTAGTAAACATCGGAATACTCCGTAATCGGAATTCAATTCTGTTTCTTTATTCCGATTACCCTTACGTAAACATGCCATGAAATTAGTGGGAATTAAAAATATTCTCATTCGTTACAAAAAGTAAAGAAGGATTAATTAATGGTAGCTCACCTGAAGAAAAAATATCTCTCTAATGCTCACCATAGTAACGTAGAAACTGTAACCAGACACCACTCACTCTTCAGAACGTAGAAACTAGCCGAGCTGATGCGCTTAATGTTTCTCACTGTAATCATAATCCAAGATTTTGCTTAAAATCTTCACTCTGGGACCTCCCCATCTCACTAAATTCTCAAATTTACATCTGGGTTTTCTTGTTCGTCTGGATTCTGACGCATTCATTGCAAATTTTTTCAATGTTCAAGCACAATGCGTCTCATTCCTTCACTGACACCCACTGATTTCTTCTGATACAGCATCTGGGTTTTTCTTAAGTTTCAGCTCCAACCATTTCCCGGAAATAATTTTCTTCTTCTGGGTTCTTTGCCATTTCATCAAACAGTTGGAGTGCAACTGGGTCGCAAGTTACATACCAACATGAGTACTCCATTGCCTACTCGCCAATTTTTTGCTCAATATCTTGAATCCGGTGACAACGGGCGTCAGATAAAACATCAAATTCCTACCGAAGGGAAAGAAATCGAAGCTCAATCTAACATCAAGTCCCAAGCCTTCAAGAAACCCAGAACTTCTGAAGCCGTATCGAACTTGAATGCGGCCTCGGGGCAGAACAACATGTTGCCTAGCTATTACAAGACCCAACTGTGCCGTAAATTCCAAATGGGTTGTTGCTCTTCTGGGCAGAGATGTTCCTTTGCTCATGGCATCAGTGATCTCCGCAGGACTTTGCGTGATGCACAAGGAAGGGTAACTGAGAAGGGAAACTTGGCCAGGAGGACTTGGAATGGTGATCATGGAAGTTCTAATGGAGTGAGAATATGCAGGTCGTTCTTTAGATGGGGAACATGCAGTTACGGAGACAATTGCCGCTTTCGTCATGTCAATCCTGAAAATAACAGAGATAGTTCGTTCATAAGCATTTCAACTGCTGGTGGTTCTGCTCAATTTGACTGCAAGAAGTCTCTGGGTATGGATTTTGACACTACTTTGTTTAATATGTTCAAATGATTTTTCAGGTCCAATGTAAATTACAATTTTCGATAGGATACCTGTATTGCATAGCTTTGCTAATTTTTCCTTTTGCGCGTATGTGTGTGTGTTGATCGTATGAACGGTTTAGATGGTCTACTCTTTGTTAGAGTATCGGTTGATTTCTCATGTGCTCTAGAGTCGTTTTACTTGCACTACAAGAAAAGTTGTCATAAGTCAAACCCAATTGGTTCCGTATCAGAAAATTAAGAAACCACACTCGACCTTATGAGCTTTTTCTGTTAAGAAGGTATTGAATCATGCCAATAGGTTGGACTGCTGAAGGACTTGAACGTTAGAAGAGGCACCCGGGACATTCATCTAATGAACTAGGTATTTAGATTGCATAATGCTGAATCACTGATTGCAATTTGCTCAGTTCTTATTTCGAAAGGGGCCAGGTTTCTCCAAGTATGAAAGAATGAAAGAAAGCAAAACAGACCAGACCTTTTCCAATTTGATTAATTCAAATTAATATTCGATGTGTATGATTTCATAGTGGCATCAGACTTTCTTTTTCGTCTTGCTGCAGATTGGGTATATAGGTTTATAATGAGATTGTTTCTTTCTGTGTCTGGTTGTCTTGGCTTGTAATTAAAGTGGGGCAACTTCTTCATATGCTTTTATAAAAGTTGTGCATTAGTCGTTCATACAATTTAATCACCATCTTTTTCTATTTAGTTTTACCTGGCATTTCAAAGTGTGGCACAAATTCATCTGTAGCCATCTCCAATGATAAACGAGAGAAGTTGATGACCCTGTAGAACCGATCATGATTCAAGAATTGCTCACTATTGACGGATGTGCAATGATTTTAAAAGAACAAATTTTGAGATGCATTGTTGTTAATTTTGCAGAACTAAGGAAGCTTTGTGGCTATACGACACTGGAAAGTGGAAGTGTCCAGGCTAACAGTTTAACTACTTATACGAGGGGCAACAATGCATCAAATCGTAGGATGGGGGTTGCGACTGCTTATAAACAAGGGCAGAGTACGCATTGCAACTTAGAGTGGAACGAACTTGAGAAAATGAGTCGCATCTATGCTGATTGGATTGAAGATATGCCTCTTCTACATGGCCCATCAAGCAAAGTGGAGTGCTAGCCGAGTTTACTATGACGTGTAAGGGAATAGATTACTTCTCTATCCATAGTAGATATAAGAAGCTTCTTGTAATTTCCCCTAACACCTTCCTTTTGTTATATGAGTGTGGGATTGACTTCGTGTGCGACCTGTAGTCTAGTAAATAGGAGATGCTTCAAACCCAAGAGCCTACAAAGCCAGATTTTAAATATCTTGATTTTCCGTATCTCTCTTGTCTAGGGATTTTAGCCGTTATCTTCCGAATTGTATGCACGTTGTTATTGTAAAGACATTTTCAGTTTACAAGATATGGTACAACACTGTCACATGAATGTTTGGCTAGTGTGAACTAAGTCAAAATCTTATGTTCAAGTGCAGATAACCTCAGAAAATTCTCCTTTGCCTATTTGTGTTCTTGATTCTCACACGTGTGCGTCTGTTTGCGTGCATGAATTTGCAGTCTTCTTGCAAACTAAAACTATAGTGGCACGACAAGGACTTAAACCCCTGTCGTGTTTGGGGCCAGGACGGCCTCAAGCCACCAGGATAGCCCCTTCTGGATACCTTTGGTTTCAGATTTAGTACAATAGGTCTTAATCTTCACATGCAGAAACAGTAAAAGAAATAGACTTACTCTAACATTTGATGAACATCAGAATATACAACGGTAGGCCAGTGGCCATGCTATTGGTAACAGGTATTCCATGTTCGTCTCTTTGGAACTGGCGCTGGTAAAGCTCCAGACGAATTTCTGTCTTTACTCTTTTGATGAACTGCACTCGAACTCTACACCTCTAGGATGGAAAGAATCACTCAAACGTTGTAGATATATCATCTCTGAAGAATATGAAACATGTTCATATTCTTCACATTCTGGAATATCCTAATTTGGACGAATTTGAAATTTATTGTGCAGAACTAGCACGTAAGGATCCTCGGATGTCAATGATGACGAATCACGTGTGCTTCCTTGGCCTTCAGTTTGTACAAGATGCCAAAATCTTGGGAGAAGAATGTCCAGCGCTGAAGAAGCTGCCACTTAAAAGAGGACTGAAGCATTCTACGTCACTTGGCCGACAATGGTGACCGGAGAGTCTACTGTGAATTGTATAATCGTAGAATGCATGATTTTCTTAGAACCCAATGTGAGGTTCAACAATAACAATATACAGGAGCGTAGAGTGAATGAAAAGAATCACATAACATGGAATTTCGAGGTTTTGAATATCCAAACAACAGCACAATATTGAAAATATTATGGTATGCACCTGTATACAAGCAGAATCATCCTCCTTGTTCTTACGTAAGGCCCTCTCGCTGCCTCACTTAGTTGTCGTATGTTGGAAGCAGGGAAGAAAAACTTTTCGAGCATCTTCGTCCTCCCACTCTAAGAAAGACCACCATGCCTCATGTCCTCTGATTACAATATTGCTCCCCTCAGCACTTGTGGAGTTGAGTGGAAGCTTTCTCAGCGCTGTACATGCAGTTACCTTGATTTCTTTCAGGTACGGAAGGGGCAGGGGACTATCATGTATGCTACTCAGCTGTGGAAGCAAACTCAAAATCAGAACGGTAAGTTTTCCAAAAGGGTTCAGTTCTTGTACCACGTTTCCAACTCCACCCAGTCTTTCCAGATTGATTATTTTCTCAATATCACTGCAGGCTTCTACACGTAAATGGCAGAGATTCGGGGCAAAAATGAGCCAAGTCAAGTCCGTGAGATTTCGGCATCGTGATACTTCTATCCACTGAAGGCAAAGGAAGCAATTTTGTTTTATCATCATTAAATCCCGGGGATCATTGGGTGCTCGTCCTGCCCAATAAACTTCCAATTGTTCCCAATTACGAGTATCCCGAATATAAAGGGTATCAAGATGTTTCATATCCACCAAAGATGATATGTCTAGAAAGCTTGCTTGGTTCTCGCCATCTGAGAGCTGTAGAGTCCGAATACGGGTCACCAATTTGTGGTAGCTGAACAATTTTTTGAAACAAGAGCTACTTCGTACACTTAACGTCAAGACTTCAAGGTATTCCAAACCCTGAATTTCTTCTATCAGGGCACCCTCACCATCAAAAAGAATTCTATCTGAAGAACCGCATGCTAAAGTTCTCAAAACTTTTAGCACTGGAAAACTTGATATTAGATTCTGTGGAACAAAATCAAGCTCATCCATATGCTCCAAGTCCAAATACTTTAGCCTTACACATTCCTTTAACTGAATTGGCAACTTTCTTAAACCAGTTCTTGACAAATTGAGATGTTGTAACGAAATCAGGTTGGAAACGCCAGATGGCAATTTGGTTATGTTCAGATTTTGAGACAAATCCAAAACTCGCAGAGTAGGCATATGATCGAAAAAACCATCAGCAATCATATTCAAAGGACCTCCTCCATCTCTAAGTAATAGGGTCAACAGATTTGGAGATTTTGGTGTTTCAACCAGACATTTAAAATCACTACCAACCAATGATACCCTTTTTGTGTTCTTCCATTTCTTCACATTTGGCGTTCCCGGGAGACCTGTGTGCACGAGGATACTCTCGTTTTTTTTCCCACAGTCACAAGCTAACCACAATGCCATGTCACGAATTACGTCATGCATTTTTACAAAATTTCCTTCCTCTTCCAACAAACATGCGGAAAGGAGAGTTCCTATGATATGGTAAGTCTCATTTTTTGCTTCATCTACGTTAACATACTCTTCAAACATCTCCTCACACATCCAAAAATATAGTAAATCATCTTTACTTATCAGGAAATCTTCGGGAAATAGAGCACAATATAAGAAGCATGATTTGACTTTCTCACTTGGTAGATTATCGTAACTAAATTTTAAGAGAGGAAATACCTTGTCTCCCATAATGGAAAACTCTGAGGCAGATTCCTTTAGAACACGAATTGCATGCTTCCATTCGTGGGGTGTTTTCTTGCACGTCATGGCTCGACCAACTGTAATTATTGCAAGTGGCAAACCGTCACACTCATTTGCCACTACTTGCGCAAGTTTGGGGATATCTGGATGACTTTGAAGAGTTTCTTTGCCCACCTTCTCCTGAAACAAGGTCCATGCTTGGTTCGGCATTAGACAAGTGACTTTTATCTTTATTTGAGCATCCATACAACTACATATATGCTCCAAGCGAGTTGTGAATATTATCTTCGACTTCTTATTATTAGCTGGACCAGGAATCACTGGATTAGGAATCGCTGGATTAGGAATCCCAACTTTAGTCATTTCAATTGGCTCCCATATATCATCCAACAGTAGCACAAATTTCTTCTCCCTCAAGAACTTGAAGATGTGTTGAGCTTTTTCATGCGGCTCATTGTGCTTCCATTTGTGATTAAGAATCCCAAGCTTTTCACCAATCTTATCTTGGAGGATTTCAAGTTTGTGGTCTTTTGAGACCACGATCCAAATCACAGGATCAAAATGGTAAGTACTAAAGGCGAACTTGTTATGGATTTTGGTAAGGAGGGTGGTCTTACCCACCCCTCCCATTCCATATAACCCGATTGTTCCCACCTGTTCATCTTCAACATGTCTCCAGACCTCATCAAACATCGACTCCATCCCCACTGTTTGTTCAGTAGGCATTTCATAGACTACACCTACCCGCGGTAAGCTTTCTGTTGCCACCTCTTCAAAGCTTCCCTTGCTTTTCAAGGCATCCACTTCCACCAACAATTTAAACACTTTTTTTCCGTACTTGTAGCTGGGAAAGTAGTTCTTGGAGCAGTAAACTCCGCCACATGATTTCTGAATTTCTCGATCTGCACAACTTTGAACTTCTCTGACTCGTGTCTCAATAGTTTCCGCCTTTTTAATCCACAGTTGTACCTGGTGCAAGCGCATCATGGATGTCTGAAGCTCGGCAACCTCAACCCTTCTCACGAGATCATTCTTTAAAGCGGTCAGTTCTTGCAAAGATCGATCCAGAGCTGCAAGGTTTTCTCCGAGCTTGCTGATGTAGTTTGCTTGCTGACTAAGGAAAGCCCAGCAGCAGAAGTTAGCCGTGGGATCGCAAGGTATGGAGACTGAGAAAATGTTCCCCATGGCTTGCAGGAATACTGAAAAATGAAAAGATGTACTTTTGTTTGGGAGAGGAATTAGGTAATGTTTTGTAAATAGGATGATATGTGGAATGAATCATTGCAATTAATGCCTGTACCTTTACGTTATGTCGGTCGGGCTCACCAGAAACTTTATGTCACTTTAATCAGAAGACCCAATAATTCACTCTTGACTTCCAGATAGATATTTTATTCATGTTGTGAATTGAGTTCTGGAATCAACAAGGAAATTTGCAAATTGGGTTTCGTTTGAGATTTAATGTTTTATGGAGACAAGTTTCAGGTTATTTGAAATGAAAGGAATTGGATATTTTCATTTTTTGTTTCTTTTCGCATCAAGGTTCTTAAAAACACTAAGTGCTAATCGGGCGGTAGGCTAGCGCCTAGCGCCTAGGCCGCTAGGCGGAATCTAGGCGGGCGCCTAGACGGCCTAGATGGATTTAAGTAAATTTCTTATATATTATATGAATTAATTAAATTTACTATATCAAATGTAAATAATTATTGAATAATATGTTATTTCTTATAGAAGAACATACATATGTGAATGTTTTATGTACATATCTAATATACTTGTCTACGAAAAAAATCAAAATATTATCTAAATGATTTATAATTTATATAACATTTATATACATATAATATACATCCCAAACTTTTAAAGCTATAAAAAAAAACCCACGCAAGTGGGTGGTTTCATATTTAAAACCATCTAATGAGCGGGTGGTTTCATAATTAAAACCATCTAACTCTTTCATATCACCCAAGAATCCATCAATAGCTTTTGAATTTTGTTTCTTCTTCTTTACCCTTTCAAAACCTAATCTTTTAGTCTCTCTCACTCTCAACAACTTTTAAATTTTGTTTCTTCTTCTTTACCCTTTCAGAACCTAATCTTTTAGTCTCTCTCTCTCTTTCTCTCTCTCTCTTGGCACTCTCTTCCCTCATGCCTCATCTTCGTTCTTCTTCTTCGGCCCTTCACTTTCAAAACCTCAAAATTGGATCTCAAATCCAACTTACGCCACCATAGATTTAAATGTTTAATACTCTCTCTCTCTCTCTTCCCTCATCTTCACAGAGACTCAGAAATTCGTCGGAGCCCTGCTATTATGTATGAGATCAAAAGTTGTAGATCCGGTTGCAAAAATTGCTGCGAGATTCAAACTGCCTAGCCCACCTAAGGCGCCTAGTGAGCGCCTAGGTGGCCACCTAAGTCCTCCCCGCCTAATTGAACGTTTTGGTCTAAATCGGGTCAGAGCTCCGCCGCCCAACACCTAGGCCGATTTTTGGAATACTATTTCGCATCAAGATATATGAAATCTGTATTTATAAAGTGAGCAACACAATTTGGTAAAATATTCAATAAACCTAATATTACCCTTTCCTTCACATTCAAAAATATAAAAAAAATTCAACCACTTAATACTACGGTCTAGTGGCATTTCCCTTTACCTATAAGTGAGAGATCTTAGGTTCAATTCTTGACAAAGGTGAATTTGAACTGCATTATTGCTAGCCTATTATGAGGTTTAACCCACCTTCTCCCCTTAGTGTAGATAATATCGGTTGTTCCAAAAATAAATAAAAAAATTCAGAAAATCAAAACAATATGGCAAAACCTGCATTACAAACACATCATAAAAAAAATAAAAAATAAATAAAAAAAAGGTACAAAAAAAGAGTAATGCTATATTTTACCATCTATTTGTATCATTGTCTAATAGAGATAAGACCTACCAACACATGTGGCATCTCTATTAGATAGATGATATAAATGATGCATGAAACTAAAATTTGTACCATCTTTCTTGATTTTCAGTTTACAAGACATATTTTTAGTTTACAAGATAAATGTCACATGAATGTTTTGACAAAAAACAAAATGTCACACGAAAGCCTTATATCCAATTGCAGGTAAGCTCAGAAAATTCTCCTTTGGCTATGCTTGTTCTTGGTTCCCACACGTGTGCTTTTGTTTGCGTGCATGAATTTGCAGTCTTCTTGTGAATTGATCATCTGGTTCAACAGGAAATTCATCATTAGTGGAGACAAAGAAGATTCATCATTTGGTTCAACAAGAAATTCGTCCAATCTGCACTCCTTGTGAATCTATGTTCATGGGTTGGGGGTTCTTGTAGCTTCTAATCTCATCCTTGTAGCGTTCCTTATCTTGACGAGCCTTTGCTTCATATGGCTCCTTTTCCTCCGCTGAAAAATGGAAAACATTATGTTAACAAAGTTATACTTCGCAGAAATTCCTCATGTTGTGGAAGCACACAATATGTAATATAGTAGAATCACACATACCAGACATCTTTCTCCACTTCTCTCCAAGCACTCTCCCCACATCAGTAAACGCAATTCCAGGGTTCTCTCTCTTGACATTCTGCGGTCAACACAAATAAGGTCAATAATTTCTTCGAAACATCAATAATAACTTGAACCCAAAGTTAGAACCAGTAGATAGAAATTAAAAAACTCACATCTCTCTCCATATTTGAGAAGAACATGAAACCAGACATCGCTCTTTTGGGTGCATTCGGATCCTTTTTCTTCTTCTGTTTTTTCTTCTTTGAACCATCTTCACCATGAAACACCATGAAAATAAAAGAGAAGAATGATTCATGAGATATATTGTTAGGAATTGGCTCGTCAATGGTTACAGGAAGCATTCAAGCTTAAAGACATATCACCTCTGGCGCATATGGAACATCTGGATACCCTTCAAACAAGCAATTTCATCATCGAAGGAGACACAAATAGGTGGAATGGCTTAGTTTGGGAAGACGAAGTTGCTCGAAATGTTTTTCTTCCTTGTTTCAGACCCTCTATCTGAGGGCTGAGGAGGGATGGTTGGGGACCAGTTTGAATATGCCTTTTATTCTCACTTTCTTCCATTTGGTTTTTTGTTTATTTTTTTCATGCATTTCGTGCTCGTAGTTTCATTCTGTTAGCCTTGTGGGATGGGGTGGAGAGATTTTACCCGGTACACCACATGTCATAATATAAGTGGAGAGAAATTTTTTAAAGTGTCCCTCCACTTGAAAATAGAATTAAGGATATGTTGACTCAATGTAGAACTGTAGAAGTGTAAAAGATGAAACAGATGCTAGACTAATTTCTGTAGTTTTTAATTTTACAGCGATGCCAAAAAATTCAAACGTATGAGGCACTTTCAATTCGCAAAATGACTACAAAAGAGAAAAAGCAGTATCACGACACACAGGCAACAAAACTATATCGACAGACGAAGATTTTGCATTAACATTAAGATTCAAGCACAAACTGGGATTTAAGGAGGAACTGCATTTGTATTTTTTTCATGTACCTTTTTTAGCAGACTGAGCCCAGCTTATGGCTGACCTAGCCAAGGCATCTATAGGGTCAATGCATTTCTTAAGAAGAGGATCCAGGTGAAGAAGACCTCGCATATCATCGGACGCAAGAATAACAGAGTTCACAACCCTCGCCAGAAGAACCTGGAGTGCGATCCTCAAGAGATTTTGTGCCCCCTCTATGTCCTTTCTGTTTAAGGCTTCAATAGCAGGGGTTACAGAGTATTCCATGGTCACTTTATCCGGCAGAACAACCTCAAATCCCTGCATTTATATTACGAAAAATGAATATCATAACATGATGTAGCAATAAATGTTTTTACAAGTATAGTTAAGGAATTCATATTTAACTGGCAGGATATGAATGCGATTTAATGTCCTGGGGAACTTGTAATCTGTTGAAAACATATTTACTATTTCTTGTCATACGATACTAGACAATTAAAACAGAAGCTGGAAAATGGAATTACCTCGCTCTGCAGTTTCTCCTGATAGAATCCTGCTGTCAAAGTTGCATGGCTTGCAAGCACTCCAATCCGCAAAGGACTTCCGGCTTCAAGCGGCTTCAACTTTGCTTCCTTGAGCTCCTTGACAACACACTCACCAATATGAAGAAAAGGAACAGAACATCCCTTAGAAATTTCATCATGCCAAGAATGTGATATGTGACAAGGCATTACAATGCAACGAGCTCCCGATTTTTCAAGAAAAATCCTCTTACTCAGCAAATTCTCCACAATTGGAGTAGGATCGAATTCAGGACCATCGCTTTTACTGCTGACAGAAGGAAAAGAACTCTCAATTGATAAAAGCTCCTTATTTGAAACATGGTCAGAACAAAGAACAAAAGGAGGGCAACTTTCTCCATCTCTTGAACTCCAATTGACAATTTTTCTCATAAATTTAACATTAGAATCGACAGATAGCCCTCCAATTATGCCAACTGTGTTTGGTAGACCCGGTAATGATTTTCTGGGAGCAGTGTTTCTTAAAGCTGCACTTGAACCAGAACCCTTCTTAAACTCTGGAAACGGGCCAGTTTCATCTGTGTGCAAGAGAACTGGGGATGGAGTTTTAGCTTGACCTGGATTCAACCTCGTCATATAAAGGGTTCTATGTGTATTTACAAATCCCAAGTTATAGAAAGGATAGTTCGAAGGGCGCAAAGACGTTGCTTCCATTTATCAATCTACAGCAAAAACTCCAGAACCACTACTCAAACCATATAATTCTGCACAGATTTCTGAGTTGCGCAGCCTATGACAACAACCTTCTATACTTTGAACTTTACATTAGGCTCCACAGAATAAACACCCACCGTCAAAAGTTATGAACTTCAACAGTAAATTAACATTTAACAAGGAAAGTACTGAATGAGTCAATTCAGATACTTCAAAGTATGCAATTTAAAAACAAAACCCATATCCTCCAAGATTGCAATCCCCTAAGCAGATAATGGACTCTCTCTCTCTCTCGTCCAAGATTGCAATCCTCTAAGCAGATCATGGACTCTCTCTCCCTCTCTCTCTCTCTCTCTCTCTCTCTCTCTCTCTCTCTCTCTCTCTCTCTCTCTCTTCACTGGTTCTTCTTCAGTAGCTCAGTGGTAGAGCGGTTGACTGTTAACTAACATGTCGTAAATTTGAATACTACTTGGGGAGGCTTGATTCATTCGGAATTAAAGAACACTAAGATCAAAATCTATATTGGAAATTTAGATAAGTAGAGGAAACTCAGACAAGATACAAAATTTCCAGGATTTGAGGATTATTATCACTATCGCCATAAGGACCTATATTTTATGGCCCTACAGAGAGAGACATGATTCATCAAGGGAATAATAGTCAAGAAAGTGGGGACAAATCGTTTGGCATCTGATAACAGTGACAAATTTGGCATTATATGATGTTTCAGCAAACCAACAGAGGGCCATAATAATATATTTGACTTGTTGATTAGTTTAACTACTCTAAACTGCAGTAATTAAAAACCAAAAATTTGATTACTTAGGAGTTAGAGGTTGGTCATGTAGCCCTATTTGATAGTCATTTCATTTTTAGTTTTTAGTTTTTCATTTTTCGTGCTAGTGATATGAGTAAAGTATATGGGGAAAAAAGGGATGAAGAAGGCAGACTGGAGAGGGATTTTAGCCAGATTTTAAATATCTTGATTTTCCTTATCTCTGTTGTCTAGGGATTTTAGTCGTTATCTTCTGAATTTTATGCACGTTGTTATTGTAAAGTCATATTTTCAGTTTACAAGATATGGTGTGGCACTGTCAATGAATTTTGTTGATGCACAAAATCAGTGAGGATTTTGGTACAACAGAAAGTGTCAAGTTTGTGACCTTCGCTAGATTGTTCTGGTCACTAGTATGGATAAGTATGTAATTGGATAGAGACAGGGAAGCAAACACAAGATGTACGTGGTTCACCCTGATTGGCTACGTCCGCGGAGTAGAGGAGTTCTCATTAATTGTGAAGGGTTTACACAAGTACATATGTTCAAGCTCTCCTTTAGTGAGTACTAGTGAATGATTTAGTACAAATGACATTAGAAAATATTGTGGTAGAATGATCTCCTTCTATAGAAGAGAGTTTCTAGCTTTGTTTTGACATTGACACATGTCGTGTTGTGATTGGCTTCTGATGTTGACACGTGTCGCGCCATGATTGGCTTCTGATGTCGACACGTGTCGCGCTGTGATTGGCCTCCTGGTTGGAGGGAAACTCTTCTGAGTCCTTGACGGTATAACGTTGACTGGTGCTCGATAGTTTCGGGATTGGTTAAGTATGGTACAAACAGTGCTCCCCTAAGTTCCTGAGTGAGGGAAGCTCCTTGGTTGGGGACTTGCAAAATCCAAGCCGCTGAGTAATCATGAAACTTCTAAGTACCGAAGTGTGGTATTGTTTTCACTTGCCTTATCTGTCTCATAGGTAGATGTGGCATCTTCTCTGGAAGTACTTTTCCTCCATCCAGGGGTGGTATCTTTAACCGGTGGAGATGCACAAGGTAATGTATCAATTTCACTTTAAGTTTACTTGTAGTTTCAGGCTTGGTCAAGCGCGATACGAACCATGTAGTAAGAGTCCCCCAAGTCGCCGAGCTAAGAGATCTGCCGAAAGAGGTGACAAATAAGGTAAGCAATCAGAGTTCCAAGCAATCAGTCCCAGATCAGAAGTTTGATTTCGAGTTCTGGCTGATTGTTCTCATTCTCCCTATCTTGCAGGCAGCAAGAAGGATAAAGAGAAGAAAAAGGAGAATAAATGATATGAGATACTTTTGCTTTTGAAGAAGTAACTTTCCATAGGCTTATTCTTGAACTGGGCTGAAGGGTTTTATGGTCTCCTCTAGAGTGTAAATCCGATTCAAGAATTTAAAGGTCAAAACAAGTTCATCAAATTAAGAGTGTGTTCGACCTTGATAATATGTGATACTTTTGCTGTTGACAAAGTAATAGATGAATCGGCATGTGTTCTGTTGCGCTTGTCTCCACATGCTTCCTTGTATCCTTCTCACTTGCCCTATTTGTTCCTCAGGCAGATGTGGTATCTTTTCTGGAAGCACAAGATGTTGAAGATGAGTACTCGAGAGTAATGCCATGTAAGTAATCATGCAAGGGGTTCCAGGCAGTCAGTTTTTTACTGGAAGCTTAATTCCAAGTGTTGATTGATTGCTCTCTTTCTCCTTGTCTTGCAGGTAAAAACAAAGGCAAAGGAAAAGATAAGGAAAAATCATGATATGGGATACTCTTGCTTTTAACCCTGATAATATGAGATATTCTTACTCTGGTGTAGCTTGTTTGCAGAGGTATTATCGGGGGGAAAAGAAGCTGAGTATTTCGAGAAACTCTGCTTAGAGTGCCCTCTCGGATGTGAAGAAAAGTTTAGCATTTTTTTTTATTTGCAGGTATGCCTAGCTGTGGATGATAGAGGTCAACTTAATAGGAATTATCCCAACAGCAAGTAGTAACGTTGTTCATTTACCCTTCTCAGTCATAGCAATATAGTGGGAGCTGCAAGATTCACGTGTTTTAACTTTGTCAGAGCACTTTGAAAAAGTGGTATGTGGTATATGGAAAGCTGATGTTGCGTGTGAAGATTGCAAACAAATTTTATCCAAGGAAATCTGGCTCTCGAAGTTCGAAAAGCGGTGCCTCTTCGGTTTTTGAACAAGCAATCGTGTTGGGGATCTGGCCTTCGAGATTCGGAGAGCGTTGCCTCTTCGATTTTTGAACAAGCAATCCTATTGGGGATCTGGCTCTCGAGATTTAGAGAGCGGTGCCTCTTCGATTTTTGAGAAAGCAATCCTGTTGTGAGTCTGGCTTTCGAGATTCAGATAGCGGTGCCTCTTCGATTTTTGAGAAAGCAATCCTGTTGGGAGTGTTTTCTCGATGTGAGTAAAGGTTGGGCATTTTTGCCAGTCTGCCTTGCCACGGAGCACAGAGGCTGACACACATAGGGACTTTCCAGTTATCAAGCAGTGGTGCTGTTCCTTTACCCTTGTGGGTAATGGAAGGGTAGCTGGACCTTCAAAATTTATGTGTCTAAACTTTGTTAGAGATCTTTGGCAAAGTTATATGTGGTACCCGAGGAGCTGATGTTGCGTGTGGAGATTGTCGACAGATTTTACTCAGGAAAATTCGTTTCTCGAAATCAGGAGAGTGGTGCCTCTTCGATTTTTTAACCAAGGGCCCTGTTTCCCTTTCTTTTATAGGGGCACCAATTGTGTGCAAGAAGTACGTTTAGAGAGTTATTGCTTGTAGGAATTTTCCCCTTATTTTTGTAATTCAAAGATTTATTGGACCTCATTTCTCCATCATCATTTTTTAGAATGTTTGGCCTATCCGATCGTCGTTTTGACTTGAACTTTGGTGAAGAGGCAGCCATGCTTCCTCAAGACAACATATGACACCCATCCTTCTTATCCCCTACTGGTCCTCTTACTATTGGGGACTTTGTGATGAAGAATGATATGACTGTTGCGGTGGTGGCCAGGAACCTTCTCACTCCCAAAGATAACAGACTACTTTCCAAACGGTCTGATGAGTTGGCTGTTAAGGATTCTTTGGCTTTCAGTGTTCAGTGTGCAGGTTCTATGTCTAATATGGCCCAACACCTATTTGCTCGAACCCGCCAAGTTGAATCACTGGCGGCTGAAGTGATAAGTCTCAAACAGGAGATCAGAGGGCTCAAGCATGAGAATAAACAGTTGCACATACTTGCACATGACTATGCTACAAACATGAAGAGGAAGCTTGACCAGCTGCAGGAATCTGATGGTCAGATTTTACTTGATCATCAGAGGTTTGTGAGTTTGTTCCAAATGCATTTATTGCCTTCGTCTTCTAGGGCTGTACCGCGTAATGAAGCTCTAAATGATCAACCTTTGGTGCCTCTTCCTTCTGGGGTTCTGCCCAGTACTGAGACTCCGAATGATCACCCTCTGGTGCCTCCTCTTTTTGGGGCTCTGCCAACTCCTGAGACTTCTCCTGAGCAACCTTTGTGAAGGCTTCATCTTGTTTGTTTATTTTGATTCATGTATATGTACATATTTGTAACTTATCGGAGATATCAATAAATAAGCTTTGCTTCATTTCAATGTATTGTGTTAAATACACCAAGACCTTCTTTACTAAGTTATTTGAATTTTTTCTTTTGTTGAAGCTTGTATGTTGAAGCTTTGTGAGTGAAGCATGTAGGTTGAGGTAGTACTCCCTTAATTTCTCGAGTGAGGAAAACTTCTCGGTTGGAGACTTGAAAGATCCAAGTCATTGAGTAGTCGTGAACCTTCCAAATACCGAGGTGTAGTAGCATATGGTAGGAGTCCCCCAAGTCTCCGGTCGAGGGTGTTGACGAATGAGGTGTCTTGCTAGTAGCTAAGTTTCCAAAGTAACAAAACTTCACCGTTTTCCTTTCTAAGTGGTAGCCCAAAACTCCTCATTCATATATATCTGTTATGAAAGTTGTTAAGTCAAAAGAAGAGGCGGGCTAGGCCCAAAAAAAAAAAAAATATATATATATATATATATATATATATATATTTTATATATTAAGCTTTATAGGTGAAGCTTTGTAGGTAAAGCTTTGGTGTTGAAGCTATGTAGGTAAAGCTTTGAGGTTGAAGCTTTGTTGGGTACCATGAATTGATTTTGCTTCACATTATCTTGGTCAAGAGTGTGTGAAGCTTTTGGCACGTATAGTTGAAGGTTTGTTGTTGAAGCTTTGTAGGTGAAGCTTTTGTGTTGAAGCTTTATAGGTAAAGCTTTTGTGTTGAAGCTTTATAGGTGAAGCTTTTGTGTTAAAGCTTTGTAGGTGAAGCTTCGAAGTTGAAGCTTTTGTAGGTGAAGCTTTTGTAGGTGAAGCTTTGGAGTTGAAGCTTTCTGGGTGAAACTTTGGCGTTGAAGCTTTTGTAGGTGAAGCTTTGGAGTTGAAGCTTTGTAGGTGAAGCTTTTGTGTTGAAGCTTTGTAGGTGAAGCTTTGGAGTTGAAGCTTTTGTAGGTGAAGCTTTGGAGTTGAAGCTTTTGTTGGCACCATAAATTGGTTTTGCTTCACACTATCTTGATCAAGAGTGTGTGAAGCTTTTGAGAATTGTAGTTGAACTCCTTTTATGAAGCTTTTGTTGGCACCATAAATTGGTTTTGCTTCACACTGTCTTGATCAAGAGTGTGTGAAGTTTTTGAGAATTGTAGTTGCCCTCCATTGATAAAGCTTTTGTTGGCACCATAAATTGGTTTTGCTTCACACTGTCTTGATCAAGAGTATGTGAAGCTTTTGAGTATTATGGTTGAACTCCTTTGATGAAGCTCTTATTGGCACCATAAATTGGTTTTGCTTGACACTGTCTTGATCAAGAGTGTGTGAAGCTTTTGAGAATTGTTGTAGTAGTCGAAGGTTTGGATGAACCATATAAATTGAATTTGCTTCGAACAGTTTTGATGAAGAGTGTGTGAAGCTTTCTACGAGTTGTAGTGTTTGCATTGTTACAGATGAGAAATGTCTGAAGCAAATGCAAGAGGGCTGAATAGCGTGATCTTTGTATACCATGCACTAAAGTTATTGTTGGCTTGCAATAAGACTTTGTTAGTGACTATAACTCTTGTTGGGCATAAGTGCTCCCCTAGTTAAGTTGTAAAGCTTAAGGGTTTTTTATTATTTGTGAATGCTAGGAGTTCACATGTACAAGTTGTACCACTCATCTTCTAGATGGTGGAATGAATGGTGAGTTACTTTCATCACCTGGTTGATGGTACGAAGGTGAGTTCCTTCATCACATTTCATCACCTGGTTGGTGGCACAAAGATCAGTTCCTTCTTTACCTAGTTTGTGATAAGAGTGGCAAGTTGCCAAATAATATTATAGTACGGGTTGTACATTTCATCACTTGGTTGGTGGCACGAAGGTAAGTTTCTTCATCACCTAGTTCGTGAGAATAAAGGCAAGGTGTCGAGGCACATTCATAGCAAGTGTTGAATGACACAAAGTATGTTGAACCCTTTCGAAGCACAGTTGGCTTATGTATGAATGTGTTGTAATGTATGATTGAACGAATATACTGTGAAGCTGTGTGTTTATTTGTATAGTCTTATTGACATATACTTAGACTTTGTTTCATGTTGGAAGCATTCATGTTGAAGCTTTGAACCCTAGTGTTTCATTGCTAAGAATGTAAGAGGATTATGACCGAGTTGTCTAAATCACCTCTCTATTGAATTCATGCCAAATGGTATTCGTTACATAGAATGCCAAACTGCTGAAGCTTACACTTGTACATTGTGAGTTTACTTGTAATAGTACTTCAAGTGATCAACGTTCCATGGATGGCCAAGGGTCTTGCCATCGGAGCTTCTAAGCTTGTAGGAGCCAGGGCGACTGATGCCAACAACTTCAAACGGTCCATCCCAGTTTGGACTAAGTGTTCCTTCACTTGAGACTCTGTCGCAGAGTAATCTTTTCTTCAATACCTAGTCCCCCATTTTGAAAGAACGATGTTTGACCCTTGAGTCATAATAGTTGGAGATTCGCTGCTTGTAGGCGACATTCTTTAAGTGAGCCTGATTTATGTGTTCCTCGACTAGATCTAAGTTGAGGGTAAGTTGTTTATCATTTTCACTTTACACGTAGTTCTGGACTCGGAATGTTACTTGCTCAAGCTCAACTGGGACAACTGCCTATGTACCAAAAGCAAGTGAGAATGGAGTTTCTCCTGTTGAAGTCCGATACGAAATGCAGTATGACCAAAGAACTTGGGGTATAAATTCTGGTCAACAACCTTTAGTCTTGTCCAAGCTGGTTTTTAAAGTACGCTTGTTTATTTTGTTGATGGCTTTAACTTGTCCATCAGACTGGGGATGAGCTGGGGAGGCGAAACATAAGTTGACGTTGAACTTAGAGCAGAACATCCTGAACTTATTGTTGTCGAACTGTCGCCCGTTGTCAGTGAATATCGCATTGGGAATGCTGAATCTGCAAAGGATGTTCTTCCATACGAAGTCTTCTATTTTTGCCTCAGTAATGGTTGCTAAGGGTTCTACTTCTACCCACTTTGTGAAGTAGTCAACTGCAACAATTGCATAACAGACCTTGCCCTTCCCTGCAGGCATTGGGCCAATTAAATCAAGTCCCCATTAGGTGAAGGGCCAAGGGCTGATTATAGGAGTGAGCGGCTCGGGAGGGGAGTAAGGAATAGTTACGTAGCGTTGACACTTATCACATAACCGAAGTTTTTGAGCAAACATGACCAATGCTAGAGCCAATTTCTCAATGTTGGAGTATCGTGTCTCCGTATCTTGTAAGGCCTTGCTAGCGTAGTAAACAGGCATTTCGACATTACCATCCTTTTAAATGAGAATGGAACTTACTGTTGAAACCGATACCGATAGATAAATAATGAGAATGTCATCAACCTCAAGTTTGGAGAGCAGAGGGGCTTTACTTATGTAGTCATTGAGGTTCTTGAATGCCTCGGCACATTCATCAGTCCATGTAATGTACTTTTTACTTCCCTTAAGTGCTTTGAAGAAATAAGCACATCTGTCTGTGGCCTTAGAGATGAACCTAGTTAAGGCTGCCATCTTGCCAGTAAAGCTCTGGATGTCTTTTGAAGTTACCGGTTCCTTCATGCCGAGGATTGCTTTGATCTTCTCGGGATTAGCCTTAATGCCTCGTTGGCTTATCATAAAGCCTAAGAATTTGCCAGAGCCTACACCGAAGGCACATTTGTTGGGGTTCAACCTTATTAGATACCTCTTCATAATGGTGAAAGTTTCAGATAGGTTGGTGATGTGTTGGTCAGCATGTTTGCTCTAGACTAGCCTATCATCAACGTAAACTTCCATGTTTTTCCCAATCTGTTCGGCGAACATTGAATTTACTAGTCTCTGATAAGTCACTTCTGCATTCTTTAGGCCGAAGGGCATGACTTTATAACAATATAGTCCCCTGTCAATAATGAAGGTTGTGTGTTCTTAGTCCGGATGGTTCATGAGGATTTGGCTGTATCCTGAGTAAACATCCATGAAGCTTAGGAGTTCACACCCTGCCGTAGAGTCTAAAAGTCTGTCAATGAGAGGAAGAGAAAAGCTATCATTCGAGCATCCTTTGTTTAGGTCGGTGTAGTCGACACACATTCCCCAAAAGACCTTTTGGAGTATGAGACTTTCTTTGGTCTGATTTTTCTTAACAAGGACCACATTTGCTACCCATGTTGGGTAATTGACTTCGCGGACGAAGCCTATGCCTTTGAGTTTTTCAACTTCTGCCTTCATTGCTTCGTATCGTTCAGCATCATAAGATTTTCGCTTCTGTCTCACCGTCTTGGTCTTGGGGTCAATACTTAAGTGATGACATATGATATCGGGAGAGATACCTGGCATGTCCTCATATGACCAGGCGAAGACCTCAGTGTTCTCTTGCAAAAAAGAGATCAATGCCAACCGAATGGGTGGTAACAAGGTGGTGCCAATCTTCACCATGCAATCTAGATAATTTTTTGAGATAGAAACCTTCTCCAACTCTTCAGCGGGTTGTGCTTGCTGGGTGAAAGAGTCATCTCGAGGATCGTCGGGTTAACTGTTGCCACCGTGAAGATCCAAGTTAGCTTCGTTTGGCCTGGTCTTTATGACTTGGTCATGTATAGAAAAGGTTTCCTTGGGCATAGGCAGGTGTTGTTGCTTGACCGAAGTGTTGTAACATAATCGTGCACTAAGTTGATCTCCTCTGATGTAACCATTGCCATAGGGGGTTGGAAATTTCATCAACAACATATGTGTGGATACCATGGCCTTGAGATCATTGATGCATGTGAGTCCGAATATGACATTGTATGTCGTTGAGCAATCAACCACTAGGAAGTTAGTGGTAATGGTAGCTGTGTAAGGGCTTGTACCAATGGTGAAAGGTAATGTATGCTCCCTAAAGGTTGCACGATATCATCGGAAAAGCTTATCAAAGGAGAAATCGAGCGATCGAGCAAGTGTTCAGCTACATTAAGTGCCCTGAAAGCTTCAGCAAACATGATATTGATCGAAGCCCCCGTGTCTAACAGGATTCGTCGTACTTCAAAGTTGGCTATATGAGCTTCCACGATCAGTGGGTCGTTGTGAGGGTAGATGATACCTCTTTCTTCCTCAGGGTAAAAACATATTGGATCCCAATTAGGCTTTTGATATTTCCCTCCCCTGATGTCTTCCACGTGAAACACTTGGTGGCCAGGCCTTAAAGCTCGTTCAATATTTTTCATGGCCCTGTTGGAAGATTTAGATATGGGTGTGCCGCCACTTATGGAATATATCACATTCACCTGGCGTTGGTTACGGTTACCCCTTTAAGGGTAAAAGAGGAATTGATTAATTTTTCCTTCTCATGCCAAAGCTTCAATATGATCACGAATGGTGATACACTTCTCGCCATCATAGCTGTTATGCTCGTGGTAGCAGCAAAACGTGTCCGTGTTCTTCGTGGGCTTGTAATCCGGGTGCCTCGGCTTTGGCTTCGATATCAAGTGTGCTATGCTAGGGTAAATGGCCAATCATGTGGCGTTCAAAGGTGTGTATGTCTCATACCTCAGGGTAGGGCCTGTCCTGACACGTGTTTGACCTACTGTGTTGACTGCCTGGGGTCAAGGATTATCGTGGCGATACCTTTGGTTATCGCGGTAGTGTCCCTTACTCATTTTACCAAAATGAGATTGGTAAGGATGGAAATCTTTCCTTTTGCCCTGAGATTGATATGTCTGTTGACTTGTCAAAGTATTAAGTAAGCCAGGGGGAGGCACCGCTGCCGTTTGGAATGTTGAGGTCTTCTCATTTGGGTAGGTCTAGCTTCCACTCCCCACTTGCTGATAAGGGGTGGCTGTTGGGGGTTTCCCTTGATATGTCCTTGCTTCGATGGAGGCGTGGTTGTAAGCCTGTGTCATCACCTCAGAGTAAGTCTTCCAAGTGTTAGCATTGATTATGCACTTGAAGAAACAATCACGTAGGCCTGCCGTGAAGGCCTGGAGGGCGGTCTTGTCATCTGCCTCAGCGCAGCGAGAATACTCATGGCTGAAGCGACCAGCATACTCTCGTAGTGACTCGTCCAGCTTCTAGCGAATAGTCTACAAGTCATCTGCAAAATGCAAGCGATCGGTCTAGAAGATTTGTTAAGAGACAAACAGTTTCCTCAGTTCCTCAAATAAGTCTACTGTCTCAGTTGGAAGACAGCAATACCAGTTTAAAGCTCCGCCAGAGAAGGTGGAGGGGAAGAAAAGACATCATTCTTCGTCGGTGTGCATCTGATATGCTATGGTGGACTTAAAGAGGTTAAGGTGTTCAATTGGGTTCTCCTTGTGAGAGGGCCAGGCCTAGGTTGGTACAAGTCAGGTATCTCGGCCTGACGTTCAACCTTCAACTTGTTTACTTCCTCAATGAGCTGTAGGATAATGGGGTCCTGAGAGAAGTCATGTACCACTGGAATTTTCTTTTGTAAGTCTCAATTGCCTTTTGGAAGTAGGAAAGTTTGAGCAAGAGCGTGTGGTTTTTCCTTGGACTCGCCGTACTGACTTCTAGGGAGAGTCTATCGGAATACCTTCCAATCTCCTATACCTTCATGTTCCTCTGGGACCTATCGTTCCTTCCCTAGATTGGCAGTTGGCCTGGGTCATGAGAGGGGACCGAGTCTTTCAGAAACCCTTGGGTTATTGATCTTCGAGCATATGTGGAGGGGATTCTCTCGACGTTGCTTTAGGAAGTTTCGGTAGTCACGATAAACGACTTTTGATCATTCCAACCCTTCTGCAATGAGGTGTCTTCCTCCACTTCTCTTGCTTCAGCGGCTGGGTTGAGAGAAGTCTCATGTTGATCAATGTTTTGATAATCAGCTCGCTTCTCATCAGGGATACCCATGTCGAAGGAAAGTGACCCTCTGTGTTGGGGGGGCACCTAGATGATGGTTTATGTCCACAGGGGTAACGAGCTCGCGTGTTTAAGTACGCCTAGTTTCATTGAGCATCTTAAAGAGTTTCTCATACTACTCCTGGAAGACCTCATTCTTCATTGTTATCTTGTTGTTCTGAGCTTCTAGCTCATCGACTTTAGCTTAAAGAGCAACCCTCTTTCCTTCATTCTTTCATTGCTTCGCACTAGGTGCAAGAGAGGTGTCATTCTGTGTGTTGTGGCTTCCTTCGCTCCCCATGTTGGAGTGGGATGCTTGGTCAAAAGAGTGTATGAATGGTGGAAACCAGCTAGACAAAGCTAAAAAGAGTGGGAATAAGTGTCGTTCCCACAGACGGCGCCAAATATTGATGCACAAAACCAGTGAGGACTTTGGTACAACAGAAAGTGTCAAGTTTGTGACCTTAGCTAGATTGCTCCGGTCACTAGTGTGGATAAGTATGTAAATGGATAGAGACAGGGAAGCAAACACAAGATGTACGTGGTTCACCCAGATTGGCTATGTCCACGGAGTAGAGGAGTTCTCATTAATTGTGAAGGGTTTACACAATTACATAGGTTCATGCTCTCCTTTCGTGAGTACTAGTGAATGATTTAGTACAAATGACATTAGAAAATATTGTGGTAGAATGATCTCCTTTTATAGAACAGAGTTTCTAGCTTTGTTTTGACATTGACACGTGTCATGTTATGATTGGCTTCTAATGTTGACACGTGTCGTGCTATGATTGGCTTTTGATGTCGACACGTGTCGCGTTGTGATTGGCCTCTTGGTTAGAGAGAAACTCTTCTGAGTCCTTGACGGTATAACGTTGACCAGTGCTCGATAGTTTAGGATTGGTCAAGTATGGTACAAACAAATGTAACTAGCAAACACTAGTTTGGCTAGTGTGAACTATGTTAAAATCTTATTTTCAAGCGCAGATAATCTCAGAAAATTCTCCTTTGGCTATTTTTGTTCTTTGTTCTCACACGTGTGCGTCTGTTTACGAGCATGAATTTGCAGTCTTCTTGCAAACTAAAACTATGGTGGCACAACAGGGACGTAAACCCCTGTCGTGTTTGGGGGCAGGATGGCCCCTTCTGGATACATTTGGTTTCAGATTTAGTACAATAGGTCTTAATCTTCACATGAAGGAACAGTAAAAGAAATACAGACTTACTTTAAGATTGGATGGACATCTGAATATACAATGGTAGGCCAGTAGCCATGCTATTTGTAACAGGTATTCCTAGCGCTGGTAAAGCTCCAGACGAATTTCTGTCTTTACGCTTTTGATGACCTGTACTTGAACTCTACACCTTTAGGATGGAAAGAATCACTTAGATGTTGTAGATATATCATCTCTGAAGAATATGAAACATGTTCATATCCTTCACATTGTGGAATATACTAATTTTGGACGAATTCGAAATTTATTGTGCAAAACGAGAACGTAAGGATCCTCGGATGTCAAGGATGACGAATCATGTGTGCTTCCTTGGCCTTCAGCTTGTACAAGCTGCCAAAATCTTGGGAGAAGAAGGTCCAGCGCTGAAGCAGCTGCCACTTAAAAGAGGACAGAAGCATTCTACGTCTCTTGGCTGACAATGGTGACCGAAGAGTCCACTATGAATTGTATAAAACTAGTAGAATGCATGATTTTCTTAGAACCCAATGTGAGGTTCAACAATAACAACATACACAAAGCTCAGAATATATAGAAGAGTAGAGTGAATGAAAAGAATCACAGAATATGGAATTTAGAGATTTTGAATATCCAAACAACAACACAATATTGAATATATTATGGTATGCACCTATATACAAGCAGAATCATCCTCCTTGTTCTTACGTAAGGCCTTCTCGCTGCCTCACTTAATTGTCGTGCTTTGGAAGCAGGGAAGAAAAACTTTTCTAGCATCTTCGTCCTCCCACTCTAAGAAAGGCCACTAGTACTCATGTCCTCTGATTACAATATTGCTCCCCTCAACATTTTTGGAGTTGAATGGAAGCTTTCTCAGCGCTGTACATGCAGTTACCTTGATTTCTTTCAGGTATAGAAAGGGCAAGGCACTATCATATACGCTACTCAGCTGTGGAAGTGAACTCAAAATCAGAAAGGTAAGTTTTTCAAAATGGTTTAGTTCTTGTACCACATTTCCAACTCCACCCAATCTTTCTAAATTGATTATTTTCTCAATATCATTGCAGGCATCTACACGTAAATGGCTGAGATTCGGGGCAAAAATGAGCCAAGTCAAGTCCATGAGATTTGGGCATCGTGATACGTCTATGTACTAAAGGCAAAGGAAGCAATTTTGTTTTATCATCATTAAATCCCGGGGATCATTGGGTGCTCGTCCTGCCCAATAAACTTTCAATTGTTTCCAATTAAGAGTATCCCAAATATAAAGGGTATCAAGATGTTTCATATCTACCAAAGATGGTATGTCTAGAAAGCTTGCTTGGTTCTTGCCATCCAAGAACTGTAGAGTCTGAATGTGGGTCACCGATTTGTGGTAGCTGAACAATTTTTGGAAACAAGAGCTACTTCGTACACTTAACGTCAAGACTTCAAGGTATTTTAAACCCTTAATTTCCTCTATCAGGGCACCTATTGATTATTGGTTCAAACAATAGTCAAAAGCGAAACAATACTTTCGGCTACTTTTGTGGTAGTGTTTGTTGGTTGGCATGCTGCATGTGGGAGACAAACAAAAATGGATGCACTTATGCCTAATTCTTTTGACTTGATGGGAGGCCTTTGACCATTAGTTTCTTTGAGGAGCCATTTTCTTTGGCATTAAAAGGAGAAGCAAAAGCAGCCCGTAGATGAAGAGGGGAAAAAGAGCAAGAAGCCATTCGGCAGAGAAAAGAATTTTCTCAAATTGTTTTGCTTTGTATTTTTGGTTTTTCCCTTCCTATTGTAAGTGTGTGAACTTGGGTTATTCAGGTCTTTGGGAAATTGAGTGATAAACACTATTGTATGTTCTCATTGATTAGAGTGGAATACTTCGTTGTTTCCAAACTGGATGTAGGCATTGCCGAACCAATATAAATCTTGGTATTCTTGTTGATATTTTTCATTTATCTTTTGTCAGTTATTGTGGTTTATTTTTCACTCACACTTGGTTGACGCTTCCGCACAACAAGTGGTATCAGAGCCCAGTTTTGTGAACAGTGAACTGTTACAGTATCTGTGAATGGTATTGTACCTGTGAACAATGCTGTATTTGTGAATAGTGTCGAGTAGATGGCTGGAGATAAAGATGAACCTGTGAAGAATAAGGAGTCAGGATCGTCTTCATCGGCACCTACATCCAATAGACATCCAACTACTACTTCAAGGTTAAAGGTTGATAAATTCAATGGCTCTAATAATTTTGGTCTGTGGCAATGTGAAGTTATGGATGTGTTGTATTAATAAAAGTTAGATATGGTTCTGGAAGATAAACCAGAAGATATTGATGACAAGCAGTGGACGCGAATTAATCTTCATGCTTGTGCTGCTATTCGATCGTTCCTTGATAAGGAGTTGAAATACCCATATATGAAGGAAACTTCTGCTAAGGAGTTATGGACAAAATTGGAGGAAAAGTATATGACCAAGAGCGCAGAAAATCGTCTCTTCTTGAAGAAGCGACTCTTCCAATTTCAATATCATCCAGGTATTTCTATGCACGAACACCTCAATAATTATAATAAAATACTTGCTGATTTAGTAAACCTTGATGTGAAAATTCCTGATGAGGATAAGGCACTATGTTTGTTAAATTCATTGCCTGATGATTATGATTCATTGCCTGATGATTATGATCATTTGACAACTACTCTGTTGTATGGAAACTTTGAGGTGAAACTTGATGAGGTGTCTGCGACATTGGTGAATCATGAGTGTCGTAAGAAGGAACTGAAGACTCACAATTCACAAACCGAGGCACTTGTTGCAAGGGGTCGAACAGAGGAAAGTAAATCTGGGAAGCGGGGAAAATCTCATTCAAAGTCACGAGGGAAGTTTCCTGCCAAAGATGAATGTGCTTTTTGTCACCAAAAGGGTCATTGGAAGAAAAACTGCCCCAAATTGAAGAACAAAGAGAAGGAGAAAGCGGGTTCTGAAGCAAATATTGCAAAATCTGGAGATGATGATTTTGAGTTTGCTTTGGCTAGTTCATATGCTGATGGTTACTCCAATGAGTGGATTTTGGATTCAGGTTGCACCTATCATTTGTGTCTCATTCAAGAATGGTTTTCTAGTTTTGAGGAGCTGGATGGTGGAGTTGTTTTGATGGGTAATAATAATGTCTGCAAAACACAAGGGATAGGCAAAATCTGTTTAAAGATGCATGATGGAACAATCAGAGAATTAAGTGATGTTCGGTATGTACCGGATATGAAGAAAAATCTTATCTCACTGGGTGCATTGGAATCCAAGGGTCTCAAGATCACCATGGAGGGTGGAGTTCTTAAAGCTATGTATGGGGCTCTAGTGTTGATGAAAAGTACAAGACGAAATAACTTGTATTTCTTGCAGAGGAGTACAGTTATTGGTGAAGTAGCTGTCACCGAAGCTGCTGACGCAGATAACACAGACACCACGAGGTTATGGCATATGCGTCTTGGGCATGCTGGTGAAAAAGCGTTGCAAAGATTGGTAAAGCAAGGCTTATTGAAAGGTGCAAAGGCATGCAAATTGGAATTCTATGAGCATTGTGTGTTAGGTAAGCAAACTAGAGTAAAATTTGGCACTGCTATGCACCACACTAAAGACATTCTTGATTATGTTCACATTGATGTTTGGGGACCTTCCAAGAATGCATCTTGGGGAGATAGCCATTATTTTATCTCCTTTGTTGATGACTTCTCTAGAAGAATATGGGTGTACACCATGAAGCGTAAAGATGAAGTCTTGAAGATATTCCTGAAGTGGAAAAAGATGATTGAAACGCAAAGTGATCAAAAGATCAAGACTCTCAGATCAAACAATGGGGGTGAATATAAGTATGATCTTTTCTTGAAAGTTTGTCAAGATGAGGGTATTGTGAGACACTTCACGGTTAAGGAGAAAACACAACATAATGGAATGGCGGAGCACATGAACAGTACTTTGCTTGAGAAAGTCCGATGTATGTTGTCTAATGTTGGTTTAGGTAAGGCATTTTGGGATGAGGCAATTACTTATGCAAGCCATCTCATTAATCGATTGCTAGCTGCTGTGAACGAAGGCAAAACGCCCATTGAGGTATGGTCTGGTAAACCTTGTACTGATTACAAGTTTTTACACATATTTGGTTGTCCTGCTTACTATTATGTCAGAGAAAGCAAGTTGGATCCAAGAGCAAAGAAAGCTCTATTTATGGGCTTTAGCACTGGCATGAAGGGATACCGACTCTGGTGTCCAGTTGAGAAGAAATTTGTTGTAAGCAGAGATGTGACTTTTGATGAGGCTGTTATGGTTAATTAGAACAAACATGAAGGTGAAACTGAAACGACCAAGACCATGAGTAGCTCAAAGCAGGTGGAGTTACTGAAGACTCCAGTTGTTCCAGTAACGTCTGATGTTACAAACAATAGTCCTACAGTTAATTCTGATGATAGGGACGAGGATGATGAAGAGGAAACACCTACCCAAGAGCCTCCACAGCAATAAGACTATATTGCAACCAGAAGATCAAGAAAGGAAATTCGAAAGCCTGCTCGATTTACTGATATTATGGCATATGCACTTCCCGTTATTGAAGATGATATTCCATCCACCTACAAAGAATCTGTCATGAGTTCAAAGTGCAAGTTGTGGAAGAAATCTATAGATGAGGAGATGAAATCTCTTCATAAAAATGAGACTTGGAAGCTGGTTCAGCTACCAAAGGGGAAGAAAGCAATTGGTTGTAAATAGGTGTATGCCAAAAAGATGGAATCTTTGGGAAAAGACAATGTAAGATTCAAAGCCAGATTGGTAGCTAAAGGCTACGCTCAGAAGAAAAGCATTGACTACAATGAGGTATTTTCTCTTGTAGTAAAACATTCTTCTATTCGTATTCTGTTGGCTTTGGTTGTACAATTTAACCTTGAGTTGGCCCAACTTGATGTCAAGACAACATTCTTACATGGTGAATTAGAGGAAGAGATTTATATGTCTCAGCCAGAAGGTTTTAAGGTTACTGGAAAGGAAAATTGGGTTTGCAAATTTTCAAATTTTTGAATTTTTGAATTTTCGAATTCCTAAATTTTTGAATTTTCGAATTTTCGAAAATATATATATTGTTAATGCACAAAATCAGCCAGGACTTTGGTACAACAGAAAGTGTTAAGTTTGTGACCTTCGCTAGATTGCTCCGGTCACTAGTGTGAATAAGTATGTAAATGGATAGAGACAAGGAAGCAAACACAAGATGTACGTGGTTCACCCAGATTGGCTACGTCTACGGAGTAGAGGAGTTCTCATTAATTGTGAAAGGTTTACTCAAATACATAGGTTCAAGCTTTCCTTTAGTGAGTATTAGTGAATGATTTAGTACAAATGACATTAGGACATATTGTGAGAGAATGATCTCTATTTATAGAAGAGAGTTTATAGTTTCATTCTGACATTGACACGTGTCGTGTTGTGATTGGCTTATGATGTTGACACGTGTCCCGCTATGATTGGCTTCTGATGTCGACACGTGTTGCGCTGTGATTGGCTTCCTGGTTGGAGGGAAACTCTTCTGGGTCCTTGATGGTATAACGTTGACCGGTGTTCAGTAGTTTCAGGATTGGTCAAGTATGGTACCAACATATATATTTTAAGCTTTATAGGTGAAGCTTTGTAGGTGAAGCTTTGAGGTTGAAGCTTTGTTGGGTACCATGAATTGATTTTGCTTCACACTATCTTGATCAAGATAGTGTGAAGCTTTTGTAGGTGAAGCTTTTGTGTTGAAGCTTTTTAGGTGAAGCTTTTGTAGGTGAAGCTTTTATGGTAGGTGAAGCTTTTATTGGTGAAGCTTTTATGGGTGAAGCTTTTGTGGGTGAAGCTTTTGGGGGTGAGGCTTTTGTGGTGGGGGAAGCTTTTGTGGGTGAAGCTCTTGTGGTGGGGGAAGCTTTTGTGGGTGAAGCTTTTGTTGGTGAAGCTTTTGTGGGTGAAGCTTTTATTGGTGAAGCTTTTATGAGTGAAGCTTTTGTGGGTGAAGCTTTTGTGGTGGGTGAAGCTTTTGTGGGTGAAGCTTTTGTTGGTGAAACTTTTATGGGTGAAGCTATTGTAGGTGAAGCTTTTGTTGTTGGTGAAGCTTTTATGGGTGAAGCTATTGTGGGTGAAGCTTTTGTAGGTGAAGCTTTGGAGTTGAAGCTTTGTAGGTGAAGCTTTGGAGTTGAAGCTTTTGTTGGGTACCATGAATTGATTTTGCTTCACACTATCTTGATCAAGATAGTGTGAAGCTTTTGAGAATTTGTAGTTGTCCTCCATTGATGAAGCTTTTGTTGGTGAAGCTTTTATGGTGAAGCTTTGTTGGGTACCACGAATTGATTTTGCTTCACACTATCTTGATCAAGATAGTGTGAAGCTTTTGAGAATTTGTAGTTGTCCTCCATTGATGAAGCTTTTGTTGGTGAAGCTTTTATGGTGAAGCTTTGTTGGGTACCACAAATTGATTTTGCTTCACACTATCTTGATCAAGATAGTGTGAAGCTTTTGAGAATTTGTAGTTGTCCTCCATTGATGAAGCTTTGTTGAATTTCCCAAATTTTTTTTTTTTTTTAGGAAACTAGAAATTTGAAAATGTGGGAGAGACAACATATACAAATTTTACTTCCACACTGTTGAGCAAGAGATTGTGATGCAAGCCACACCTTATAGTAGTCGAAGATTTGGATGAACCATATAAATTGAATTTGCTTCGAACAGTCTTGAATTTGCTTCGAAGGTTTGAGAATTGTAGTTGCCCTCCATTGATGAAGCTTTTGTTGGCACCATAAATTGGTTTTGTTTCACACTGTCTTGATCAAGAATGTGTGAAGCTTTTGAGAATTGTGGTTGCCCTCCATTGATGAAGCTCTTGTTGGCACCATAAATTGTTTTTGCTTCACACTGTCTTGATCAAGAGTGTGTGAAGCTTTTGAGAATTGTGGTTGTACTCCTTTGATGAAGCTTTTATTGGCACCATAAATTAGTTTTGCTTGACACTGTCTTGATCAAAAGTGTGTGAAGCTTTTGAGAATTGTGGTTGTTATCCATTGATGAAGCTCTTGTTGGCACCATAAATTAGTTTTGCTTCACACTGTCTTGATCAAGAGTGTGTGAAGGTTTTGAGAATTGTGGTTGCCCTCCATTGATGAAGCTCTTATTGGCACCATAAATTGGTTTTGCTTCACACTGTCTTGATCAAAAGTGTGTGAAGCTTTTGAGAATTTTGGTTGAACACTTCTTTGATGAAGCTCTTGTTGGCGCCATAAATTGGTTTTACTTCACACTGTCTTGATCAAGAGTGTGTGAAGCTTTCTACGAGTTATAGTGTTTGCATTATTACAAAGGGGAAATGTCTGAAGCAGATGCAAGAGGGCTGAATAGCTTGATCTTCGTATGCCATACACTGAAGTTGTTGTTGACTTGCAATAAGACTTTGTTGGTGACTATAACTCTTGTTGGGCATAAGTGCTTCCCTAGTTGAGTTGTCAAGCTTGAGGGTTTTTTATTATTTGTGAATGCTAGGAGTTCACATGTACAAGTTGTACCACTCGTCTTCTGGTAGGTGGAATGAATGGTGAGTTGCTTTCATCACTTGGTTGGTGGTACGAAGGTGAGTTCCTTCATCACCTTTCATCACATTTCATCACCTGGTTGGTAGCACGAGGATGAGTTCCTTCTTCACCTGGTTGGTGGCATGAGTGGCAAGTTGCCAAATGATATTAGAGTACGGGTTGTACATTTCATCACCTGGTTGGTGGCATGAAGGAGAGTACGGGTTGTACATTTCATCACCTGGTTGGTGGCATGAATGGCAAGTTGCCAAATGATATTAGAGTACGGGTTATACATTTCATCACCTGGTTTGTGGCATGAATGGCAAGTTGCCAAATGGTATTAGAGTACGGGTTGTACATTTTATCACCTGGTTGGTGGCATGAAAGAGAGTACGGGTTGTACATTTCATCACATGGTTGGTGGCATGAAGATGAGTTTTTTCTTCACCTGGTTGGTGGCATGAGTGGCAAGTTGCCAAATGATATTAGAGTACGGGTTGTACATTTCATCACCTGGTTGGTGGCATGAATGAGAGTACGGGTTGTACATTTCATCACCTGGTTGGTGGCATGAAAGAGAGTACAGGTTGTACATTTCATCACCTGGTTGGTGGAATGAAGATGAGTTCCTTCTTCACATTTCATCACCTGGTTGGTAAGAATAAGGGCAAGGTGTTTAGGCACATTGTAGCAAGTGTCGAATGACACAAAGTATGTTGAACCTTTTCGAAGCACAGTTAGCTTATGTATGGATGTTTTGGAATGTATGATGTTTATGTATGAATGTGTTGGAATGTATGTTGTTTATATTGATTGATATGAGTGATGCTTATGAATGTTTTGCTATGCATGAAGGGATCCATGCTTTTGATATGTGAACCATGTTGGTTGTAACACTTAGTATCACATACTTTGTGTCAAAGTACACATGTTGAAGCTCTGAGTTGGAGTATAAGGGTAGGTCAGCGTAGACCAAGTGTTCCAGTGCTAGGAACACAAAAGACTCAGAAGAAGTTGTCTGAATTCCCTCTACTTTAAATATTTGTTGAATGGCTTGTGTGACAAAAGATCTCAAGTGGTTGAGAGTCAAAACATTTGTAATGTGTATGCCTTCTTATAATAACATTTCCTTCAGTACCTAGTCCCCCACTTTGAAAGAGTGAGGCTTGGCCCCATAGTCATAATAGTCGACGGTACGTTTGCCCCTGGTTGTCTAGATACGAACTTTTATCCCTCTTGTTGTAATGGGCTTGCTGAGAGTAAAAATCCTTCCTCTCACCGAGAGACAGATGCATTTGGTGGCTTAGCGAGTAGCTAAATGAGGCAGGAGATGATGCAATGGGTGTCTGAATGGCCAATATCTCCTCACTTGGTAGAACTTGACTTCCACTTCCCACTTGTTAATAGGGGTTAACTATATGGGGGTTTCCTTGGTTTGTCCTTGCTTCGACGGAGGCGTGATTATAAGCATGTGTCATCACTTCAGAGTAAGTCTTCCAAGTGTTGGCATTGATCATGTACTTGAAGAAACAATCACGTAGGCCTGCCGTGAAGGCCTTGAGGGCAATCTTGTCATCTGCCTCAGCGCAGCGAGAATACTCATAGTTGAACGACCGGCATACTCGCGTAGTGACTCATCCAGCTTCTGGCGAATAGTGTACAAGTCATCTGTAAAATGCAAGCGATCGGTCTAGAAAATGTGTTGAGAGACAAACAGTTTCCTCAGTTCCTCAAATAAGTCTACTGTCTCAGGTGGAAGACGGCAATACTAGTTTAGAGCTCCGCCAGAAAGGGTGGAGGGGAAGAGAAGACATCACTTTTTGTCGATGTGCATCCGATATGCCATGGTGGACTCAAAGAGGTTAAGTGTTCAATTGAGTCATCCCTTCCAGTATTGAGTTGTAAACCAAGCTTTTGTTTTGTCTTCGCTTAAAGGGGGTGTCGAGGATCCTTCTTGTGAGAGGGTCAGGCCTGGGTTGGTTCCAGTCAGGTATCTCAGCTTGACGTTCGGCCTTCAACAGTTTACTTCCTCAAGGAGCTGTAGGACAAGGGGGTCTTAAGTGGAGTCATGTACCATTGGAATTTTCTTTCGTAAGTCTCCATCGCCTCTTGGAAGTAGGAAAGTTTGAGCAAGGGCGTGTGGTTTTTTCTTGGACTCGTCGTACTTACTTCTAAGGCGAGTCTGTTGGAATACCTCAGAGTCTCATGTACCTTCATGTTCCTCTGGGACATGTCGTTTCTTCCCTAGATTGGCAGCTGGCCTGGGTCGTGAGAGGGGACTGAGTTTTTTAGAAACCCTTGGGTCATTGATCTTCGAGCATATATGGAGGGGATTCCCTCGACGTTGCTTTAGGAAGTCTCGGCAATCACGATAAACGACTTTTGACCCTTCCAACCCTTCTGCAATGAGGTGTCTTCCTCCACTTCTTCTGTTTTGGGTCAAAGCATCTGGGTTGAGAGAAGTCTCATGTTGATCAATGTTTTGATGATTAGCTCACTCCTTATCAGGGATACCCATGTCGAAGGGAGGTGACCCTCCGTCTTGGGGGGCACCCAGATGATGGTTGATGTCCAAAGGGGCAACGAGCTCGCGTGTTTGAGTACACCTAGTTTCGTGGAGCGTCTCAAAAAGCTTCTCATACTGCTCCTGGAGGACCTCATTCTTCGTTGTTATCTTGTTGTTCTGAGCTTCTAGCTCATCGACTTTATCTTGAAGAGCAACCCTCTTTCCTTCCTTCTTTCGTTGCTTCGCACTAGGTGCAAGAGGGGTGTCATTCTGTGTGCTATGGCTTCCTTTGCTCCCCATGTTGGAGAGGGATGCCTGGTCAAAAGAGAGTGTACGAATGGTGGAAACCAGCTTGGCAAAGCTGAAGAAAGTGGGAATAAGTGTCGTTCCCACAGACGGCGCCAAATGTTGATGCACAAAATCAGCAAGGACTTTGGTACAATAGAAAGTGTTAAGTTTGTGACCTTCACTAGATTGCTCCGATCACTAGTGTGGATAAGTATGTAAATAGATAAAGACAGGGAAGCAAACATAAGATGTACGTGGTTCACCTAGATTAGCTACGTCCACGGAGTAGAGGAGTTCTCATTAATTGTGAAGGGTTTACTCAAGTACATAGGTTCAAGCTCTCCTTTAGTGAGTACTAGTGAATGATGTAGTACAAATGATATTAGGAAATATTGTGAGAGAATGATCTCTATTTATAGAAGAGAGTTTCTAGTTTCATTCTGACATTGACACGTGTCGTGTTGTGATTGGCTTCTGATGTTGACACGTGGCGCACTATGATTGGCTTCTGATGTCGACATGTGTCGCGCTGTGATTGGCCTCCTGGTTGGAGGGAAAGTCTTCTGAGTCCTTGACGGTATAACGTTGACCAGTGCTCAGTAGTTTCGGGATTGGTCAAGTATGGTATAAACACTTGTTGATATTTTTCATTTATCTTTTGTCAGTTATTGTGGTTTATTTTTCACTCACACTTGGTTGACGCTTCCGCACAACAGCACCCTCACCATCAAAATGAATTCTATATGAAGAACCGCATGCTAAAGTTCTCAAAACTTTTAGCACTGGAAAACTTTATATTTGATTCGGTGGAACAAAATCAAGCTCATCCATATGCTCTAAATCCAAATACTTTAGCCTTACGCATGCCTTTAACTGAATTGGCAACTTTCTTAAACCAGTTCTTGACAAATTGAGATGTTGTAACGAAATCAGGTTGGAAACGCCAGATGGCAATTTGGTTATGTTCAGATTTTCAGACAAATCCAAAACTCCCAGAGTAGGCATATGATTGAAAAAGCCATCAGCAATCATATTCAAAGGACCTCCTCCACCTCTAAGTAATAGGGTCAACAGATTTGGAGATTTTGGTGTTTCAACCAGACTTTCAAAATCACTACCAACCAATGATACCCTTTTTGTTTTCTTCCATTTCTTCACATTTGGCGTTCCCGGGAGACCTGTGTGCACGAGGATGCTCTTGTTTTCTTTCCCAGAGTCACAAGCTAACCACAATGCCATGTCACGAATTACGTCATGCATTTTTACAAAATTTCCTTCCTCTTCCAACAAACATGCAGAAAGGAGAGTTCCTATGGTAAGTCTCATTTTTTTGCTTCATCTACGTTAACATACTCTTCAAAATCCTCACACATTCAAAAATATAATAAATCATCTTTACTTATCAGGAAATCTTCCGGAAATAGAGCACAAATAAGAAGCATGATTTGACTTTCTCACTTGGTAGAATATCGTAACTAAATTTTAAGAGAGGAAATACCTTGTCCCCCATCATGGAACACTCTGGGGCTGATTCCTTTAGAACACGAATTGCATGCTTCCATTCGTGGGGTGTTTTCTTGCACGTCATGGCTCGACCAACTGTAATTATTGCAAGTGGCAAACCGTCACACTCATTTGCCACTACTTGCGCAAGTTTGGGGATATCTGGATGACTTTGAATAGTTTCTTTGCCCACCTTCTCCTGAAACAAGGTCCATGCTTGGTTCGGCATTAGACACGTGACTTTCATCTTTATTTGAGCATCAATACAACTACATATATGCTCCAAGCGAGTTGTGAATATTATCTTCAACTTCTTGTTGTTAGCTGGACCAGGAGTCGCTGGATTAGGAATCGCTCGATTATGAATCCCAACTTTAGTCATTTCAATCGGCTCCCATATATCATCCAACAATAGCACAAATTTCTTCTTACTCAAGAACTTGAAGATGTGTTGAGCTTTTTCATGCGGCTCTTTGTGCTTCCATTTGTCATTAACAATCCCAAGCTTTTCACCAATCTTATCTTGGAGGATTTCAAGTTTGTGGTCTTTTGAGACCATGATCCAAATCACAGGATCAAAATGGTAAGAAGTACTAAGGGCGAACTTGTTATGGATTTGGGTAAGGAGGTTGGTCTTACGCACCCCTCCCATTCCATATAACCAGATTGTTCCCACCTGTTCATCTTCAACATGTCTCCAGACCTCATCAAACATCGACTCCATCCCCACTGTTTGTTCAGTAGGCATTTCATAGACTACACCTATCGGTAAGCTTTCTGTTGCCACCTCTTCAAACCCTCCCTTGCTTTTCAAGGAATCCACTTCCACCAACATCTTAAACACTTTTTTCCCGTACTTAAAGCTGGCAGAGTAGTTCTTTGAGCTGCAACATGATTTTTGAATTTCTTGATCCGCACAATTTTGAACTTCTCTGACTCGTGTCTCAATAGTTTCCGCCTTTTTAATCCACAGTTGTACCTGGTCCAAGCGCATCATGGATGTCTGAAGCTCGGCAACCTCAACCCTCTCACGAGATCATTCTTTAAAGAGGTCAGTTCTTGCAAAGATCGATCCAGAGCTTCAAGGCTTTCTCTGAGCTTGCTGATGTAGTTTGCTTGTTGACTAAGGAAACCCCAGCAGCAGAAGTTAGCCGTGGGATCGCAAGGTATGGAGACTGAGAAAATGTTCCCCATGGCTTGCAGGAATACTGAAAATGAAAAGATGTACTTTTGTTCCCCATGGCCTGTACGTTTACGTTGTGTCGGTCGGGCTCACCAGAAACTTCAATGTCACTTTAATCCGAAGACCCAATAATTCACTCTAGACTTCCAGATAGACTTTTTAGGATTCATGTTGTGAATTGAGTTCTGGTATCAACAAGGAAATTTGCAAATAGGGTTTCGTTTGAGATTTAATGTTTTATCGAGACAAGTTTCGGGTTATTTGAAATTAAAGGAATTGGATGTTTTCAATTTTTTTCTTTTTGCATTATGTGAAATCTGTATTTATAAAGTGAGCAACACAATTTGGTGAAATATTCAACAAACCTAATATTGCCCTTTCCTTCACATTCAAAAAAAAAAAAAAAAAACGTTCAACCACTTAATACTACGGTCTAGTGGTATTCCTCTTCACATGTAAGTGAGAGATCTTAGGTTCGATTCTTGCCAAAGGTGAATTTGAACTACATTATTGCTAACTCATTATGAGACTTAGCTCACCTCCTCCCCTTAGTGTAGATAATATCAGTTGTTAAAAAAATAAAAAAAATTCAGAAAATCAAAACAATATGGCAAAACCTACATTACAAACACATCAGGAAAAAAAAAGGTACAAAAAAAGAGTAATGCTATATTTACCATCTATTTATATCATCTCTCTTATAGATGTAAGACCCACCAACACATATGGGTCACATCTCTATTAGATAGATGATACAAATGATTCATGAAACTAAAATTTTGTACCATCTTTCTTGATTTTCAGTTTAGAAGACATATTTTATGCACATTGCTATTGTAAAGACATATTTTCAGTTTACAAGATAAATGTCACATGAATGTTTTGACAAAAATAAAATGTCACATGAAAACCTTATTTCCAATTGCAGGTAAGCTTAGAAAATTCTCCTTTGGCTATGTTTGTTCTTGGTTCTCACACGTGTGCATCTGTTTGCATGCATGAATTTGCAGTCTTCTTGTGAATTGATCATCTGCTTCAACAGGAAATTCATCATTGGTGGAGACGAAGAAGATTCATCATCTGGTTCAACAAGAAATTCGTCAAATCTGCACTCCTTGTGAATCTATGTTCATCGATTGGGGGTTCTTGTAGCCACTAATTTCATCCTTGTAGCGTTCTTTATCTTGACGAGCCTTTGCTTCATATGGCTCCTTTTCCTCCGCTGAAAAATGGAAAACATTATGTTAACAAAGTTATACTTCGCAGAAATTCCTCATGTTGTGGAAGCACACAAGATGTAATTTAGTAGAATCACACATACCAGACATCTTTCTCCACTTCTCTCCAAGCACTCTCCCCACATCAGTAAACGCAATTCCAGGGTTCTCTCTCTTGACATTCTGCGGTCAACACAAATAAGGTCAATAATTTCTTCGAAACATCAATAATAACTTGAACCAAAAGTTAGAACCAATAGATATAAATTAAAAAACTCACATCTCTCTCCATATTTGAGAAGAACATGAAACCAGACATCGCTCTTTTGGGTGCATTTGGATCCTTTTTCTTCTTCTGTTTTTTCTTCTTTGAACCATCTTCACCATGAAAATAATAGAGAAGAATGATTCATGAGATACATTGTTAGGAATTGGCTCATCAATGGTTACAGGAAGCATTCAATCTTAAAGACATATCACCTCTCGCGCATATGGAACATCTGGATACCCTTCAAAATTTCAAACAAGCAATTTCATCATCGAAGGAGACACAAAGAGGTGGAATGGCTTAGTTTGGGAAGACGAAGTTGCTCGAAATGTTTTTCTTCCTTGTTTCAGACCCTCTATCTGAGGGCTGCGGAGGGATGGTTGGGGACCAGTTTGAATATGCCTTTTATTCCCTCTTTCTTCCATTTGGTTTGTTTGTTTTTTCTTTTTTTTTCATGCATTTCGTGCTCATAGTTTCGTTCTGTTAGCACTGCCGTAAGTTCAAGGGATAGAGCCAGCCTTGAACTTTGGGGTCGGCTGTGACCTTGTGGGATGGGGCAGGTTGGGCTGCGGTGGAGAGATTTTACCCGGTACATCACATGTCATAATATAAGTGGAGAGAAGTTTTTTTCAAGTGTCCCTCCACTCGAAAATAGAATTAAGGATATGTTGACTCAAATTAGAACTGCAGAAGTGTAAAAGATGAAACAGATGCTAGACTAATTTCTGTAGTTTTTAATTTTATAGCGATGTCAAAAAATTCAAACGTATGAGGCACTTCCAATTCGCAAAATGACTACAAAAGAGAAAAAGCAGTATCACGACACCAGGCAACAGAACTATATTGACAGACAGATTTTGCATTAACATTAAGATTCAAGCACAAATTGGGACGTAAGGAGGACCTGCATTTTTTTTTTTCATGTACCTTTTTTAGCAGACTGAGCCCAGCTTATGGTTGACCTAGCCAAGGCATCCATAGGGTCAATGCATTTCTTAAGAAGAGGATCCAGGTGAAGAAGACCTCGCATATCATCGGACGCAAGAATAACAGAGTTCACAACCCTCGCCAGAAGAACCTGGAGTGCGATCCTCAAGAGATTTTGTGCCCCCTCTATGTCCTTTCTGTTTAAGGCTTCAATAGCAGGGATTACAGAGTATTCCATGGTCACTTTATCTGGCAGAACAACCTCAAATCCCTGCATTTATAATACGAAAAATGAATATCATAACATGATGTAGCAATAAAAAAATTTACAAGTATAGTTAAGGAATTCATATTTAACTGGCAGGAAATGAATGCGATTTAATGTCCTGGGGAACTTGTAATCTGTTGAAAACATATTTCCTATTGCTTGTCATACAAGACTAGACAATTAAAACAGAAGCTGGAAAAGGGAATTACCTCGCTCTGCAGTTTCTCCTGATAGAATCCTGCTGTCAAAGTTGCATGGCTTGCAAGCACTCCAATCCGCAAAGGACTTCCGGCTTCAAGCGGCTTCAACTTTGCTTCCTTGAGCTCCTTGACAACACACTCACCAATATGAAGAAAAGGAACAGAACATCCCTTAGAAATTTCATCATGCCAAGAATGTGATATGTGACAAGGCATTACAATGCAACGAGCTCCCGATTTTTCAAGAAAAATCCTCTTGCACAGCAATTTCTCCACAATTGGAGTAGGATTGAATTCAGGACCATCGCTTTTACTGCTGACAGAAGGAAAAGAACTTCTCTCAATTGATAAAAGCTCCTTATTTGAAACATGGTCAGAACAAAGAACAAAAGGAGGGAAACTTTCTCCATCTCTGGAACTCCAATTGACAAGTTTTCTCAGAAATTTAACACTAGAATCGACAGATAGCCCTCCAATTATGCCAACTGTGTTTGGTAGACCCGGAAATGATTTTCTGGGAGCAGTGTTTCTTAAAGCTGTACTTGAACCAGAGCCCTTCTTGAACTCTGAAAACGGGCCAGTTTCATCTGTGTGCAAGAGAACTGGGGATGGAGTTTTAGCTTGACCTGGATTCAACCTCGTCATATAAGGGGTTCTATGTGTATTTACAAATCCCAAGTTATAGAAAGGATAGTTCGAAGGGCACAAAGACGTTGCTTCCATTTATCAATCTACAGCAAAAACTCCAGAACCACTACTCAAACCATATAATTTTGCACAGATTTATGAGTTGCGCAGCCTATGACAACAACCTTCTATACTTTCAACTTTATATTAGGCTCCACAGAATAAACACCCACCTTCAAAAGTTATGAACTTCAACAGTAAATTAACATTTAACAAGGAAAGTACTGAATGAGTCAATTCAGATAATTCAAAGTATGCAATTCAAAAACAAAAATCATATCCTCCAAGATTGCAATCCTCTAAGCAGATCATGGACTCTCTCTCCCTCTCTCTCTCTCTCTCTCTCTCTCTCTCTTCACTGGTTCTTCTTCAGTAGCTCAGTGGTAGAGCAGTCGACTGTTAACTAATATGCCGTAAATTTGAATACTGCTTGGGGAGGCTTGATTCACTCGGAATTAAAGAACACTGAGATCAAAATCTATATTGGAAATTTAGATAAGTAGAGGAGACTCAGACAAGATACAAAATTTCCAGGATTTGAGGATTATTATCACTGTCGCTAGAAGGACCTATATTTTATGGCCCTACAGAGAGAGACATGATTCATCAAGGGAATAAAAGTCAAGAAAGTGGGGACAAATCGTTTGGCATCTGATAACAGTGACAAATTTGGCATTACATGATGTTTCAGCAAACCAACAGAGGGCCATAATAATATATTTGACTTGTTGATTAGTTTAACTACTCTAAACTGCAGTAATGAAAAACCAAAAATTTGATTACTTAGGAGTTAGAGGTTGGTCATGTAGCCCTGTTTGATAGTCATTTCATTTTTAGTTTTTAGTTTTTCATTTTTCATTTTTCATGCTAGAGATTTGAGTAAAGTATATGGAAAAAAAAGGGACGAAGAAGGCAGGCGGGAGAGGAAACAAAATAAATAAGAGCGAAGCAAAACAAAATCTTGAAAAAGAAAGCAACTTAAAATAGAATTTGGTTTTTAGTTTTCCTTTTCTGTCTTTCCTTATATATCTTTTCTACATCTCTCTCATCATTTTTCCTCCACAATGATTTTTATCTCAAACACAAAAATCAAAATCAAAAAAAAAAAAAAACAGAAATGGTAACCAGCCCCATGTTTTCTCCATGATTCCCATCATATAAATTATAACCATCGACCCTCTATTTCATGAAAAATAATTTCTCTGTGTGAAAAATGTCCAAATGGAAAGCTTTTTTTGGTTCCCTTAGCTGTTTAAAATAGACAGCTAGGATATATAAGTGGTGTACCTAATTTTTATTTTATTGAAACTACAGTTGATAGCACCAGAAAACATTTACTAATCAGTAAGTTTCACAGCCAGTACCAAATGCTTTTGCAAATATACTTAACGCTTCCATGTGTATATTATTCTCTTAAATTTTATATACTGCCATATGATTCTAACCACCGAAAGCTTGGTATATATAATAAGACATACAATGCAGCATTTTCCCTTAAATACTTTCTTCATATCTCAAGCACGAAATGTTGAAAACTAAAAACTAAAAATGAAATGGTTATCAAACACACTGTTCCTTTCATTATGATTAACAAAGAATACAAAGGAGAGGAGTTTAAAAATATATATGAGTAACGAAGGCGTACGTCAACTTATATAAGTTTTGTTTTCACAAATCGAGGAGCTCTGCAACAACGGATTATCCTCCTTACATCTCTTGTTATAGACAAGAAGGCAGCAAACAAGGCAAATAATATTGCTGGGTACATATATATAAGATCTGTGCTCGTTGATTTGCTCGAAAAGATTTCCCTTACAAGCCCCCATACGATGAGAAGCATACCAAAGAGGCTCATTCTCCCTGGTCTAATGAGACCAAGAAATGCTCCTGCCACTGATAAGTAGCTTCCAACAAGAACCTGGTAAACGCCAGGCCAAAAGTGAGAAAATGTAATACATAACTTAAACCTATTATGGTACTTGCTCTCTTTCTTTTCCTTTTTCTTTTTTCTCTACATTCAAAATGCTAGATTATGCTCTCTCTCTTTTTTTTATTTTTTTTTTATTAATATCTAGATTACGCTACGTACATTCAAAATTGAACGGTGTTTAGTTATTTGTTTTAAAGATCATTTTACATTCTCCCCTCACATCTCTCATATTTTTGTATCTAAACCGTCACTCCTCTGCCTCCTCTCGTTCTTTACTCACAAGAAAAACAACTGAAAACAAAACAGAAATATGTCGCTAAAGAGCTATAAATCTTTGTCCTGCTGCATTTTTTAGCAGTGCATAATTCTAAAGTTTCAACACATAAGTATTTGGAAGATTGAAGAACCTACTTGTTTAGCGCATAGCATCAAATTTATGACACCTTGACACATAAATCCCCCTTAAGATTAACTTAATAAAATTCGAACACAGTAAAGGTTCTGAAGATACGACATATATTTCTATGGATACACTAACCTCTAGACGCTGTAGGTCAGAGATTGCATCAGCTGCCTTTACATTGGTGAAGTTATATAACTTCAAGTTATCATAGCCTGGGATTGCTTTGTTCTTGATGAATGCATTCGCAAAGGCCCCCGGGTAGAGCAGCGCCTTCACTAGAAATAAAGGAAATACTTCAGATGCAATTAACTGTGAGGATGTTACCTCTACTGGTGTTCTACATATTCCGCCGGTACAGGGAATGCTGTGGAGCAAAAGGAACAATGTGTTAATCTTTTAAAAGGAATTTAACAGGCCTATCATAGTTTTATGAAAACTTTGGTGCCATGATGGCTGCAGCAACCAAACTAAAGCCCAAAATTTTAGATACTAACTGATGTGATATCGTTACCACTTTAACTCTGTTTGTTTATAGTAATCAAAAGACTAAGATAAACTACTGCTGTTGAAATAATCATTTGAATAAATGGGTTGATTTCTTCGCAATCATTTTCCAGTTGCTAGTTGGCTAATTGACCAAATGCAGCATAAACGGCCTACCTGACAGTAGCCAAGTAGGCTAGAGCAATGTGCTCCCCATTTGTACTCAAGTTTGAATCCCCTCTCAAGTCCCGATAAATAGAATATCAATCGAATAAAAGAAAATACTAATATGTATATGGGGTACCAATAAATAACTCAAATGAGTGCATACAAGATTCCACAAATGAAAAATAAAGCCGCTTTTATAACAGTCTGCTTCTGCATATAAATTCAACCCCTCGACAGAAAAGGGTAATGAAATCATAACACCGAGATTATTTGACACATGAACCCTATTTATTAAAAACGAATGCATTTGAAAACTTATTTTTTTTGGGCATTTAATCTAGACAGAAAGGCACCTTATGCTTCGTGCATCACCATGATAGTGTAAATTAAAAAAAAATTAATTAATAAAATGGCGAAAGGGAAATAGAATTACCTGAAAAGAGGAATTTGAAGAATAATGACAAGGAAATATATAAAAGAAGCAATGGAAGATATGGTGGTTGCCCATTTCTTTGAAGAAGCCATGGTACGAGGAACCCTACAAGGGGAAAAGGCAGAGATGGAATGGAACTTATCACGGTACAAGACACAGTGAGTGACACTTGTGCATCGAGTTTTTATTTTCCCTCTTTTTGAATAAATTGACTCAGATTTGTTTTAATGACTCATCAAAGAATAAAATTCTTGAGGAAAACTCAACTCTTTCTAATTAATATTGTTTTTCTCAATGAGTCCTGACTAGGCGTGCAAGTTGGATAGAAAGTTCAATTCCAACCCGAAATTTGTTATTTTGCCACACCGAAAATTCAAACTCTTCCTAATTAAAATTGTTTACTTAATAAGTGGACCTATGACATTTTCTCTTCTTGTTGTATAACTGAAGCCAACCCGTGAAGAAAGACTCAAATTTCATGTAATTGAGGAAATTTTTTGAAATGTTGTATGACTTAATACACACTTTTCAATTAGTCATATAAACTAATATTTAAGCAATTTATCATATCAATTTTTTAAAATCATTAATTTGTCATCTCACTCTACCTCCGTTAAGTTTTCGATTCAAAATAAGTCAGGTGTCTTGCACATAACTTGTTTTCAAGTGGGTGCTTATCCAATGGGTGGTGGTGTTGCACTATAAGTGGCTTTGGATTATAATAATGGGAGTTTTAACGAAAAGCCCACGGTACTGTTCACTTTAACGAAAAACCACATTTTTACACTAAAAAGTCAAACGTGGTACTATTTACTTTACCCTTTATTTTGTCTTTATCATTAAACTCAAAGTTTTCAAACCCTTTTCATTAGTTTTCCTTTATAATAATAGGAGACAAAAGTTTGAAGTCTTAGCGGGTTCTTGCTTTATTCTAACTACGAATACTGCCCAAGGAAATGGAACAAGGCAGAGCAGAACCACCAAGAGAAAGGTAATCAATAAGAAACCCCATAGTTTGTTTTTAAGTATAAAAATCCCCCCAATCGGAAACAAGAGCTGTTATACCAACCTACGGTGCAGTTTTCAAATTCAGTTTATTCCACTTCCTCCAGCCACACCACAAAGTCATAATGCTCTCTAAAAATTCTTCATGACACTTGTGAAGAATTATTAAGCACTCCTCTTACGAGCCAATTCTTTAACACCCAAACCAAGAACCACATACCACAAGAAAAGTTATTGTGACTTTCATTTGATCAAGAACAAGCTTCTGCGGCCCTAGATCAAACACTTATGTTTTGGTGTTTTCAGATACTTGTATATCACATCAGAGGGAATTTACCCCAAAGATCGCTAACCATATTCACTTGTTAAATACAAAATTATTACTTTGTTCATGTGTTCTTGTTTCGTTGGTTTTTAGAAATTTTTGTATTTACAATGTCATCTCTACCATCTATAATAATGGGTATCATATAACCTATTATTTGTCTTACATGTGCAATCCATGAATAGAACATGGTTAAATGCACGCATTATCCAAGTGATTAGTCATATGCCCCTCAAATACTTGTGTTAATTAAGATAGTCTACAATATATGTATCTTTGTTCTACTAGCTTTCTCAACAACTCAATTTCTATATATGTCTAACATTGTAGATTCTCTTCATTGTGGTTGCATTTTTGGTCTCACGAAGCTCTTAGACGTATCCACTAACAAGGTATATATTTTCTTTTGTTAAACGCCTTCATACGAATGTCCTTCAAAATGCTTACCAAAAGGATTGAATTGTTATACCTTTACTCTGAACTATTTTTATCTACTAATCTGTATAGGGTAAAATAGTAAAGGTGTGAACTAATTGCACCGATGTTTGCCTAAAAACTGTAGGAATCATTGGATGCCCAGATGATTCCAAATCCCTATATGTTTTATTCAAAGATATTTCGACAATCATGTTCGGTTTTCTGCATTTCTGTTCCCTTTTGTGTGCATAGGAGGACCACAAGCAAAATCTTCAAGGGAATACAACCAAATTGGCAGATTTAAAACAACTGTCACCTCGCCATCGAATCTTCACCTGCTTCGACTTCCAAAAACAACAAAGTAAAAATTGAGAAACCTAAAAGCATGTGATACGGATATTTATTTATCTTTTCCAACACAGATCTCACAAAGAACTTCAGATACATATTACATATATCTCTGAAGAAAATAGATGATAACTAACACTGTTATTTAATAAATGGTCTCTTTCTGCTCAGTTAAAACCTAAAACGTGAATTTTCTAGTGAGCTGTCTGTTTGATTGAGCTGTTGCCGACAAATCCAGTTGTGAAAAAATTATGTTGAATGAATTGTACATGACTGTCAGTGATGTGACGAACAACAAAAGTTTAAGATGCAGTCCCTTCAATAAAATAACAATAAGGATTCCCCTTGCCAAGGTACGGCCCAATTATATGACAATCCGTTTAAATACTGCAAACAATCGAGATAATTTAATTAAGAGTCCCGTGTAGGAATATGAGCATGATAGTAAGTTGATTTTCGACGGCTGTTATGATTCAAACAACTATAAAAAGTCTTATGATAAGAGAATTATAATAATTACTTAGGAATAAGATTGAAAGTGCAGTGCGATCCTATCGTGCGAGTTAGCATTCAACTAGAATTTGGCTTCCTATATGGATTATGATAAGTCATTTTTTGTGTTGGAATGATTCTTAGTTAAGTTCACCAAAAAATAAAAAATTATTGTTAGTTAATTGAATTTCTATAAACTGGAACTCAATCTTTTGAATATTGAGTTTGGCCTAGATGAGTGGAAGCATTTTGTAGACATCGAAATTTTTTGTGTTTACATATTCAATTTTAGATCTTATATGCAATAGTTTGAAAGTTGTGCAGATAACATAACTCATACACAAGTGGGAGAATGTTAGAACATGAGTATGAGAATGTACGTTATGGCAATTATTTGGATTCAAATTGGTGCACATAAGTCTTATAGAAAGAGGTTTTGTATTGTTCTAGACGATATATGATTGAAACACGATTTTCATCCTAGTTTTTGCACTCACAATTGTACAAGGATTTCTTGTTAGCATTCCACTTGAATTCTAATAGGAGAGACAAGTGGATTGAACGTGTACATATAGTAATTATCTACTCTCATAAAACATACGCTCTATATTGAATCAAAGGCTTATTGTTGATTGAGCATTGAAGATTTGTTCATAGAGGAGAATGTTTGCTATGGAAGATTGGTAACTTCATATATCATCTTCGATCTCTATAAGGAAAGGTGCACCACTTGAAGTCTGATATAGCTTCTTCTTGGACTACTTCTATAGGTCAATTTGGTTATTATGTTTATCGAATTGTAGTTTTGATACTTGAATGATTTGTGGTTCATAAACTTGATCTGTTAGCTTATGTTTTTTATAAGTTTAGCCTAACATCCAGTTTTCAGGCCCTATAGACAAAGAAAATTGTGATCATCCACGATTCGATCTTAAATGAACTATCAAAGAGAAAGCACAATAATAAATGCTAAATAACCATTGATTAAAATCAAACAGTGGAAGACCATAATTTTCATAAACAATATAATTCTAAAATGACGGGATAAAGTTGATTAAACTAATGAAAGCCGCATGTTACCTCTCTGATTAAGTTAGTTGATGATAAACACCACATCAACATCATACATTCAAGCTTCAACAATTATGAGGAAGCTTAAAAAATTTGTCACTGTAGCGTGCTATAATTATAATTGTTGATCTTATCTTCACGTTACAATTCATGGACAAGTTTCCAACCGGAAAAAGATCCTCGCCGGATCCTTTATCCGGGGATTCCGTGATCATGGAAATTTTATGAGTGGGCTTTCGACCAAACTGAGGTAATTTTAAATTTTAAATTTTTATATATAAAAGCAGCGATATTGAGTGAACGAAAATCATGGCACACCACACACCACTCACTCTCCATATACATTACCAAAAAGAGCAAGTTGGTGCACAACACCGCAAAAGTCATCATCTGCAAATTCAAAAAAAAATGAATAAGGGAATCAAAGGAATACATGATAACTTTCTTCCAATGTGAGTAATTAATGTCTTCTTATTTCTAAAGACAAACAGCATCTTTTTCTTAAATCGAATGTTAATAAACTTTTAGGCATCATGAACTTTCACTACCTTTCATTTTCAAATTAAAAATAAAAAATAGAAATCATGTTGACACACTTCGATCTGATTAGCCTTCTAATTAAAGGTGAAAATGTGCTGGTCAATATTAAATTAACGATAAAATTAACTGTAGAAATGACAAAATATCATCAATTTAATGATAAAATCATGAATAAAAAAATTGTAATGTGAAATATTTTGAAATCATTACAAAAGCAGTTGCCAAAATAGAAACGCCAAAACGAAGAGATATCATGTCCATTTTCATTGATGTCACTTGCCCCTTGGCTCAATCCAAGCACCGTTTTCACAATTTCTTACCACAAAACTACAAAAGTCGAAAAAATACAACCAAACACGAGAAATTTTTCATTGTTACAGGAATAGGATACACCATGTATTTTTATGTAAATGGTAAAATTTTTTATTTTTAAGTTATTAACTTTTTAACATACATATCACACTATTTATATAATGACACGTGATGTACCATTCTGTGTTCTGGACACATTAAAAAATCTCACAGGCTCTCACATGTGAGTCAGATAACGTACTCATGTGGGTCACGCATCCCAAGGCCATAATATGCTCCTCAAATAATTCACCACCAATCATTGCACTACGACCACCACCGCCACATCCACCACTATTTGTGTGCTCAAACTGCACTCCGCAAAAGTTCTCTCAGTTTTCTTCTCACTATGTGGAACAACCTCCCCTGCGACCTCCTCACCAACATCTTCTCCTTCCTCTCCGCCGACTCTTTTGCATGCGCCAAGTCGACATGCAGACACTGGCAAGCCTGCGCCTCCTCCGCAGCCGGTAACTACCCGTTTTTGCTGCAGAATCATCACCCGCCTTGGTTCGTAGCTTTGCCACTGCACGACCATGGTGCTCTATGCAGCTGCTATGCCCTCAATCCAAGTAACAACAACTGGTATGTTCTCTCCATGGATTTCTTACCAGCCCCAGTTAGGTATGTCGGCCCACTGGACAGCTTCATCTTGCTAAGGCCCACAGTTTCCACATTTCTCCAATTGGGTCTGTGCAACCCCTTCACAAGGCAATACAAGCCCTTCCCAAAGTTGAACATCAAAAGGACCAACCCAGCTGTTGGTGTTGTCCCAGTCAGGTCAGTCGCGTCGCCGAACAACTCATTATTCTGTGAAACAAATGCTACCCTTCAAAATTCGTGCTTTAGTTCTAGGATCTACGTGGCAGGCGGGATGTCTGAGGCATCCCGCGGTGGTGCCACGTATGAGCCTACATTGGAAATGTACGATCCGCAGCTTGACATGTGGTGGGTCGTCGGGTCAATGCCAATGGAGTTTGCTGTGAGGCTAACAGTTTGGACCCCAAAGGAGAGTGTGTATTGTGATGGGGTGCTGTATTGGATGACTTCGGCCCGGGCCTATAGCCTAATGGGCTACGAGATTGGGTCAAACACTTGGAAGGAGCTGAGTGTCCCAATGGCAGACAAGCTGGAATTTGCTGTGCTGGTGCTGCGCAATGGGAGGTTGACACTTGTTGGCGGCGGAGTGTGTGTTTCGGGTGCTTGTGTATGGGAACTTGGGGAGGGAGATATTTGGGTATTGGTCGAGAAGGTACCTAGTGAAATGGGGATGAAATTGATGGGGGATAGGGGAAGTTGGGCGAGTACAAAATGTGTAGGTGGTGATGGGGCTATTTATTTGTATAGAGATCTTTGGTCAGGAATGGTAGTTTGGAGGGAAGTTGGGGATAAGAGTAGGAGTCAATGGGAATGGTATTGGATTGAAGGGTGTTCTTCAATTAGAGGAAAACAAGTGAGGAACTTGCAAGTTAAAGGAGTTCTTATATACCCTAATCTTGTACCCTCATTCATATTCTAATCAAACAAACTTCTCTTTTTGTCCTTTTTTTGCTCTACCCATTTTGTGTTTTAATCAAGGGAAAAGTAATGATCGAATTAAAATATCTCTAACATTGTAATTTACCTTTTATTTACATCAATTGTTTTCTTGAAAGTAGAGCAAACTTCATGATTGGTACCTCGCAATGAAATGTTATCACCCATAGACGTTAAACATAAGTTGTTGGTGTCATGCTAAAAAACAGAGCACGTAACGATACAACACCCTATTTCTTTGATAATAATAAATTTAAAAAATGACAATCAAACCAAGCAAAAATTTAAGAATAAATAAATTTCCAATTACGTGTTGTTCAGAAGGAATATTGCTGACAAGATATTCAATAAATTTAAGAAAATATTGTATATGACACAATGGGCAAGATATCTAGTAATATGAAAGGATATCGCAAAAAGGGAAATATTAAATAAGTTAATACTAAAGGGTATCACTCATAGGGCAAGATATCCACTTAGTTGAGCAGACACAAGTTGATAATAATCAATAATGGATATCACTCACAAGGCAAGATGTTCAAATTCAACAGTTAAAACTAATTATGGGCTTGCTCACAGGGCAAGTTATCCACTTAGTTTAGTAGAATGAAATATCGCGAACGAAGATATGCAATAAGATGTCAATAACGGATATCACCCACAGGATCACGCTCCAATCTCGAGGTTCATCTAAGATTGACACGTGACGTCATCATGTACTTGTTTAATTATCATGTCTTGCTCCCGAGACATGACCAAAATCGACCAACGGTCCAATAGCATAGTAACTTTTCCTTTTATTTCATGGCTGCATCTAACCTCTGTTTTAGACAACTTACATACCCTAAAACAGGATCAAGTCATTCGTAGTTCACCCACTGATAAATTTTGACATTCCACATGGCACTTCCTAACAGAAAAATGGAATTTCAGAATCATTCAATTCCTTAAACTGAACGAATATGATTCACTAGTTTCCAGTCTATTTTACAAAACCATTTAGTCACTAGGATTGCCATTACATCTTTCACATATATCACATTGCTTTCCACCAATAGTTCCATAATTACATCAAATAATAGATTCAATGAATCAAAGATGCACAATATTAACATTTAACTACTTTAATCAACTAAAGGTCAAATATCACATCACTAACTTTAATAAAACCAACCTCCACAAGGTTTGTCATATTTATCTACATGCAATCCATATATCCAGTATTATACCCTTAAGTTACAACCACAAGAGTAACCTTAAGAAACTTCTATGCACAATAATATAGAGTTCAACGAAGATAGGGTTACAGACCACTCAACAGAATCCAAATCTAGAATATGTATGGTTCCCCAATGCTGATTAACTAGGCAGAACCATAGACATCTATCTGATAGCGTGATTCCCTAATGCGGATTAGCCAGGCATGATCATTTATGGATCTAATGTAGTTAAGTATGCAATGATCGCCCTCCCCCAAATGCGGATTAACCAGGCAGAGTCATCCCTGGAATGCGTATGATCCCTCAATGCTGATTAACCAGGCAGGACCATAGGCAGTATCTAATAATGTGGTCCCCTAATGCGGATTAACCAGGCGAAGTCAACCCTAGGGGGCGCATGGTCCTCCAATGCAGATTAACCATGTGGGACCATGGACATGCCTCCAATAGTGTGGTTCCCTAATGTTAATTAACCAAGCAAAACCACCTATAGGAATAATGTAAACATGTAGGCAGTGACTCCTTAATACGGGTTAACCAGGCAGAGTCACCCCTAGAATGCATATGGTCCCCTCCAATGCGGACTAACCAGGCAAGACCATCCATGTACCACTTGTCATAGCCCATCCCGAAATATTTATTTTCAACGGCGTGAAATTACTTATTTACCCTTGGACGTTTTGTGTGGTTATGTGGGTTAAGTTTTATTTGGACCAATTCAAACATTTTCCTAAGTTTTTGGAACACTTAAGACTTAAAGTGTTTGTTTTGTGTATTGAAAGACCATGTAGGACCACCACACACCAACACACACACTCAACTTTTCCCCGTGCTCTCTCTCTCTCCTCTCCCTTTCGATTTTTCTACAACGTCCATACAAGTGTACGGACAAATCTCAAACCCTCTTATTCAGTCGTGGATCGACATCAAGAAGGTAAGATTCGAACTCCTTACAAGCTTATGAGTTCGTATATGCTATTTTTAGAACTTGAAAGCTTCAAAAACCCCGAGAAGTCTAACCCCATATTTCATGCATTGTTCATGCACTAATTAATGTGAGGTTTTTAGGAGTTTTTAAGGACATAGGGAGCTTTGAATCATCCTCACGAAGCTAGGAGAAGAAAAACCAAGCGATTTGGACGTCGGGAAATCGAGTTCGACGAGTTTTAAGTTTTTGCCGGATTATCGAGCTTTCTCCGGTGAGTTTTTGTGGATTTCAAGCCTTGAAATTGGTAAGGATGTGTTCTTCTAGTTATAAGCTTTAAATTGAGACCAATTTCATGAGTTTTGGTTAAGAAATGACGGAGATATAAGGATTTTAAGATTTTTCCCAGTTTCCGATGACGGCGACAGTCGCCGGAGTTCGAAGGTAGAAGACAGAGAATATTCCGTCAAACTTGACGGAATATTCTAATGTCGTCAGGTAGAATTAATGGTTTATGTTACTTTTTAATGGAATATTCCAACGGCGGTTAGGATTTCGTCAGGGTTACCCGCGCGTCTAGTCGTGCCTTGGCCGGTGCGTGGCGGCGCGTGGGTGGTCGAAATTGTTTTTCTAAAAATATAGGGATGTTCGTGAGGTTGTGTAGATCACGTTGGTATATTCAAACACCCCATTTGAGCAATGTATAAGAAGTTATTAGTTAGTATTGGTTATGTGCTTTAAATTAACATTTTTATAGTTGTTTCGTATATAGGGGAGACTTATCCCAAGGACGAACGCAGTCAAGGACGACTCGGGGGCTATGACCCTTCGACATACCAGTGAGTGGGCTTTTGGTTTCAGTATATATTTATATACTCGATATTTTCCCAGAAAATGCGTTTAAATGAAAGTATGCTTTGAAATGCCAAGCATATAAATTTATATTCAAAATTTGAAATAGTATATGATGCATAATATATAATTGTGGTGATGTGGACGCTTAGGTAAGCCTAGGTGAGTTTATGACTTATGAATGTGAATAACAGTTGTGATTATTTGAAAAGCATAGAGCTCATAAACCTGCACCCCGGGTGATTGTGATTTAGCCAAAGATAAGGTACATGTCTGTTTATGATGTCACCTCTCACACCCTATGCTCACATTGGATCTAATTTAGGTGCACAGTCTTGTTGTACAAACCATCATAGGTGGTTTCGACTCGTAGGTGACTAGCGAATTATCGCACAACTATTATGAAATAGTAGCACTGAGCATATCTATATCACCCAGTTTTGTCATACAGACCATTACAATGGTTCCGACTTATGTGCAGTGTAGTGCCGTATAGGTCACTTGCGGTGACTCCAGCTAGATTGACTAAGGAGTTATAAATTCAGCCGTACAGACCTCGGCAGGGGTTCCAGCTAATATATTATTTTTCTATGAAATTATTGTCACCTGAGTTACTTATTATGTTTTATATTTTGGCATGGCATACTTATGAATATGGTTATGTGAAGCATGAATTGATATATATATATATATATATACACACACATATATACATACATATATATATATATATATATATTTATATTTCATTTCTAGGAAAAGTATACATGTTTTACGATGAGAGGTTAGAGCATTTGATAAATGAAATGATTTTGAAAAACTTTGTTTTTGCCCACTCACGTTTTCTGTTTTGCGCCCCTCCAGGTGTTATATAAGCTTGTTCGTTGTGGCTCTCGAGGATTGACTGGAGGTTCTAACAGACTATCACAAATGTAGGACATCTTTGGGTGTCATTTAGTTAGTACATATTTTCTGGACTGAACTTAGGCTACCTATGCTCTGATTATGTATTCACACATTTTCTAGCACTTACCTTAGCTAGTACTCTTATGAGTTGATTTTTAATTATTCGTATTCTCTATTATCATTATTGCTTCCGCACTGTGCACATGGCTACGTCACTCTCATGTGACGGCCAACATGTCCTGATTAGGGTCGGGGTGTGTCACCTCTGATACATGGTACAGTCACATCATCACACATCACACATCACACATCAACGAATATCTAATCACACATACGTACAACTTCTACATCATAATTCTAACATGGTTCTAGCTCATATTTTCTTAGTAGCAATCATACATATCATTTATATCTTCTAGTAGTTCAATAATCACGTAAATTTCAGTGAAGTGTCATCCTTATCATTTATCATTTATCACATAAATCACGTAAATTACCAGCAACCACACAAATCATTTATCATTTTAATTATAATTTTTGAAAACATTTATTTAATTACGGAATTTTAAAATAAAATAAAAAAACTTTAAAAAAATATTCCTAAACCTTGCGCAACTTCGTCGCATAATATTAAAAGCAACAACGAATTTCATCGCGCAGATTCCTAAACGATGAAATTATCATAATTAAATAACATTAAAATTGCTTAGCTTCTCTTGGATAAGGTTCTCAACGAAGGCTTCGTTGCATGTCGTAATACCCAACGGCTTACAGTCGTCGCCATAAAGTTTGTGCAACAACAGATCTTCGTTTCCCTACATTTTATGCGACGAATCTATTATTCATTGAGCAGACACCTTTGCGCAGCGAACTTTATTTCCTTCGTCATTCAAATACTTTTTTCACGAGCTTTGCGTGACGACACTTTTGCGTTCGTTGTTTTAATGTTTAAGGGACAAATATTGTCCTTGCGAGACAAACTTCACTTCATCGCAAAAAACTGTTAAATGTAGTAATGCTTAGAAGGGTACTTAATTAAAATCTTTGCAGCACATGGACAATAATACGTAATTTTGTTGGAGTTAAATTCGTATCTAAGTTAATTTGGTTGCACAGTTGTATAAGAATACAAACTAGGTTAGAGTTCTTTATGTTAGCTATTCCTTGTACCAAAAGAAAAGTGAAATTATTTATACTGAAAATATGACTTTAGTCCTTATAATTCAATTTCACACATAAAAAAACCCAACATGACTTTTTTACTCCAGAATAACCCGGTGACTATGATTCATATAAGCGAATTCATTAATTACATTCTACTTGACACATTTCACATGTTTCAATTGCCGAAAATACCCCTATTGTATGTTTGGTTTATAAAAATGAATTACATGCAAATTATATGGGGAGAGTTAATGAATTTGAGAAATAAAAAAAAAAAAATCAAATGACATTAATGTACGAAATTATGGAGATGAATGCACAAAGATGCAAAATTAATGTGTACATAAATATAGCCGAATCAATGGTGCATTTAAACTAATTACATATTAATATGAAATATGAGAATTAATGTCCTCAAAAACTATACGAATTTGAATTGTTATTTATATTGAATGACTTTATTAATTTAATTAAATCTTGAATATTTATGCATAGTTTTCTCAATTTAAATAATAAAGAAATTAAAGAATCAAATATATTAAATCTTGAATATTTTTCTCATAATATTAAATCTTGAATGTTTATGCATATTTTTCTCATAATATATCATGTTGGAAACTAACATAATAATTGGAATACAATTTATTTACCGTTACCAACCTCCATATAAGGAGTGTTTTGACATAAATGTAGGAGTTGAATATTTATGCATATTTCTGAATGCATTGTCTATGTTTTTAAATTTGCATAAAATTAGGCATTTTGTTTCAATTTTTTATCTTCTTACCAAATTTGAAATATGAAAAGGCACTAATTTTGGTTTTTTTGCTTTTAGTGCATGTGTTTCTCCTAAAATTAGTGTAGTTCTAGTTCTATATAAATTTGGAAGCTTATCAGGTTTGTCTCATATTGGTTTTTTTTTTCCATATTATTATCATTTATACTTGAGTCCAATGCGGTTTTTTTTTTCAATGGTTGTGTTATCAAAATACACATTAGGCAAAAAAAAGAAACAAGGTATTTGTTGTGTTATCTATGTTCATTTTGTTGTTTCTTCATATTGTTAATTAACCAATCACGATTCCTTAAACATTTGTTGGCACCAACTGACATATATTTCATTGTTGATTTTACTATTAGGTGTCAAATGGAGGGTGCCATTATTGGAAGATGTGTTTTCAAAAACACATTAGCGACATTCCAATATATGGCGACACTTCTTTCATGGGATTGTGCTCTGAAGAGTGTTCATGGTTTGATGAACTCATAGTTGGGGCATTTCTAATGACTTATGTTGTCCTTGACCATCCTCCATGCTTGTTAAAATCTGATTTGGATATGCGTGTGTTACATTTGTCATATGACAAGCAAAATTCTGTGACTATTATTGTTAAGGGTCCATTAGATTTTTACCCTTGCAATTCACAATCCTTAGACCAAAACCCATGTATATATAAATATCTAATAAAAACTCAAATTTAAAATGTTTAGCCATATTAAAAAACTATTGACCTAATAATACAATAGTATTACGCCTTGGCCACTCATCCTTAGTAGCCATTTTAGAATATAAACTCAGGCATTTCAGAAAATCCACGGTCATGGGATGATATTCTGAAACGCCTAGGGTTATATTCTGAAACGGCTGCTAAGGATAAGTGGCATAGGCATAATACTATTGTACTATTAGGTCAATATTTTTTTAATATGGCTAAACATTTTAAATTTGGGTTTTTATTAGATGTTTATAGATACATGGGTTTTGGTCTAAGGATTGTGAATTCCAAGGGATAAAATCTAATGGACCCTTAACAATAATAGGCATTATAACATGACAAATGTAACACACAAACAGCCAAATCAGATTTTAACAATCATGGATGATGGTCAGGGACAACATAAGTCATTTGGAATGCCCCAACTATGAGTTCATCAAACCACGAACACACTTCAACGCACAATCCCATAAAAGAGGTGTCGGCATATATTGGAATTGCCGCTGATGTATTTTTGAAAACACATCTTCCAATAATGGCACCCACCATTTGACAGCTAATAGTAAAACCAACAATGAAATATATGTCAGTTGGTGACAACAAATGTTTAAGGAATCGTGGTAGGTTAATTAACGAACAATATGAAGAAACAACAAAATGAACATAGATAAAAATATAGGGTACAAATACCTTGTTTCTTTTTTCTGCCTAATGTGTATTTTGATAAAACAACCACTGGAAAAAAAACGCACTGAACTCAAGTGTAAATGATAAAAATATGGAAAAACCCCAATGTGAGACAAACCTGATAAACATCCAAATTTATATAGAACTAGAACCACACTAATTTCAGGAGAAACACATGCACTAAAAGCAAAAAAAAAAAAAAAAAAACGGAAATTAGTGCCTTTTCATATTTCAAATTTGGTAAGAAGATAAAAAATTGAAATAAAAAGCCAAATTTTATGTAACTTTAAAAACATAGACGATGCATTCAGACATATGCATTAATATTCAACTCCTACATTTATGTCAAAACACTCCTTATATGGAGGTTGGTAACGTTAAATAAAATGTATTCCAATTATTATGTTAGTTTCCAACATGATGTATTATGAGAAAAATATGCATAAACATTCCAGATTTAATATTATGAGATAAATATTCAAGATTTAATATATCTGATTCTTTAATTTCTTTATCATTTAACTTGAGAAATATATGCATAAATATTCAAGATTTAATATAATCATATTTAAATTAATAAAGTCATTCAATATATAAAACAATTCAAATTCGTATAGTTTTTAGGACATTAATTCTCATATTTCATATTAATATGTAATTAGCTTAAATGCACCATTGATTCGGCTATATTTATACAGACATTAATTTCGCCTTTTGTGCATTCATCTCCATAATTTCGTACATTAATGTCTTTTGATTTATTTTATTTTTTTAATTTCTCAAATTCATTAACTCCCCCATATAATTTGCATGTAATTAATTTTTATAAATCAAACATACAATAGGGGTATTTTTTGGCATCCGAAATATGTAAAATGTGTCAAGTGGAATGTAATTGATGAATTCGCTTATGTGGATCCTAGTCACTAGGTTTTTCTGGAGTAAAAAAGTCATGTTGGGTTTTTTTATCATTGTCCAACGGTATATAATGTACCTACGAAACAAATGAAATTAAATACTATGAAATATATCCAGATTTTCATAAAATAAATATGAAAAAACGTATCATAATCACCTGTTTAAATGCACTGATTATGATCGGATTCATTGAAGACCCATTATACACCATGTTGTTTGAAAGTATATCCATTGAAGTTGAATGGTGCGATTCAAATCTCAAAAACGGTTGGATTTTCTGATTGTCAATCTCTCCCCATAAACGTGGTAATTATTGAAATCAATGATGTGGTTATGGATGGTTTTCTGCAAAACAGGTGGACTTGAAACGGTCATGGGATGATATTCTGAAACGCATGCGGTTATATTCTGAAACGGCTGCTAAGGATGAGTGGCATAGGCATAATACTATTGTATTATTAGGTAAATAGTTTTTCAATATGGCTACACATTTTAATTTTGGGTTTTTATTAGATGTTTATAGATACATGGGTTTTGGTCTAAGGATTGTGAATTGCAAGGGGTAAAATCTAAAGGATCCTATTCCTCTAGTTTGTTCATTCAACCATTTGTCATATCCTCTACTCTAGATTTGTAGGCCTTTGGAAAAAGTTGGTCGCAAATGATTTTTTTGTGTAGACTAGGAAATTCACCTCTTCCTAGTAAATGCCCTATCAAGAATAATGAATCAATTATAACAAGGAAACAAGTACAAAGTAGCGTACTCAAGGCAACCAACTAACAAACCTTCAAATTTTAGAAGAAAACAATTTACCTTTGTGTGATCTTAGAGGAGCAGGCGAGGAGATGGCAGTAACACAAGAGACTTTTCTAAAAAATAAAAAATAAAAACATTTTGAAAAACCTGAAGGAAAGAAAATTGAAAAACCTGAAATAGTTGTAAAAGAACCAGATGAAGAAGGAAGGAGAAAGATGTTAGCTGTAAATTTGAGAAGAATTGCTTTGGAGGAAGACTGTAAATCTTATTTGCTATCTCACCAGGTTTTGTGGGTGCCGATCGCGATCTTGCAAACATCATCAACGAAACTGATATACGTGTCGCCCATAGGGGTATGTTAAAGTATACAATACAGCCTAATTATCAATAATTTTTTTCTATCCGAGTGCACATTGCTGTTAACTTTCATATTACGCCGTGGTCTATTGCAGGTGGTGAAACTGTGGCCAGAGAAGATGTAATGAAAGCAATTGAAAAAGAGAAGTTCAGAAACAACGATAAGCAAGGCGGGGTACAATAAGCAAGGAGCTTGGGAAAATGTTTGATCCCATGGATGCCTTCTCTGATGGGAAATAACACAAGACGAGATTGAGTGCAACGATCAGTAGGATATCAAACTTTGAGCTGAGCAATATGTACATACGTTCTAATGGTAGTTATAAATTTAGATTTATATATATGGTACTTGTTAAATAATAGGAAATTGTTAATATTAATAGCCTATATGAATGCTGAGATTAACATTTAGATGTGTGCTCCAAACTTGCCAGTGTATCACATCATGGTATATAAGGATAGACTGGCATGAATAGAGTAAGGAAAAGAACAAACAAAAAGGTAACTGGCTTTTAGCTTTATCAATATCCATAAAATAGTGAATGTTCACAGCTATACTCCTGTCTTGTTTATAGAACCTCAAGTTTGTCGAAATTTGAGTAGTTAAGCTCAAGCTGCTACAATTTGTGTTTATTTTTTTTATTTGTTACCTCTTCAACATTTTTGAATGGTACATCCTTATGCAGGGTTTCATGTAGCTGAATACTTAGCATGCTAAACCTACACGAGGCTTCTCAGATGCGAGTCTGCCGGTCGATCAGACAGGATCGTGTAGTTGCAGTCAAGAAAATTTTGGAGCTGATAAACTTTGGGAGAGATGATTAGGTACCGAGTAGATTCGATGTCAAGATATTAATGCACCGCATACCACGTGGCTAAAATAAAAAAACCGGCATGCTTTCACATACTGTTGACCCTAAAAACTACCAAGCCTACGTGACGCGCAGGCCGAGTAATCTATGAGCTAACTACGTCCTTCGGTTGTGTGCGGGGCGTGCCAACTCATCGGCCAAGGAGTAAAATATGTTGATGTCACGTTGGGTGCACTGCTGACTTCTTGATCTTGCGATTGCAGCCGAGGAAGGAACTTGTCTCGGCCTTCGGGTTCTAAAGCCCGAAGACAAGGCTGCTAACTTAGCGAAGTTCAATATCAAATTTGGCTTCCAATGTGCTGAATGTAGTAACTCGTAACACCTCACTTCGCCGAGAAGGCTGATGAGATGACCTCGACCACAAGGATTCGGAAATCCTTCTCGACCGAAACTTGGATAGGTAACCAGTCGGTCTCGACACAGTGTTGTTTATGTCAACTGAAGATGCTGCGAGATCGGCTGATTCTACGGTGACAGTGCTGTTTATGCCAACTGAAGATATCACCGGTTGCCTCCACAGTGCTGTTTATGCCAACTAAAGATGTGTCAGTGAAAAAGAAAATAAAAAAAAATCTCAAAGTTGTTGAGAGAGTTTGCGCAGGGCAGTTTTGTGTGTTGAATTGGAGGTTTTTGAATGTTGCACCGAGTCTTGTATTTATTGTATTCATTTTTCTGCTTGGCAAGGTCTGATAATATTGTAGAGTTTAATTGCAACTCTAATTCCTGAAGTTGATCCGCGTCAAAAGCCAAGCATATCCTCAGATTGTAGTTCGTGACTTCAACTTTCTAACTGTTGCTGCTGACCACTCATTTATCCCATGCATAATCATAATAAATGAAACTCTTACCACTTTATCTTTTATGCACCTACAGTCACGCCTTAGACCTTATCACATCAATCAAAGCTTAATCCCATCAAAATAATTACCATTATATATATATATATAACTATATAGTCTGGGAGATTTTTGCACTGCATAGGCTGATGGGCATGTAGACTATACAGCCTACATATATATATAACTTGTAGCTTTTCAGACGGCATACAAGTCTTCCATCATCTGACAACATCCTAGCCCGCTTAGGTCCTATCCACCATTATCTTCAGCTTGCAGGTCCATGTTAAGCCAAGTGAAGAGTCCGAGAATCTCTATAATTTATTTTGTACAAGAAAACTAAGATAATTATTATGATTAAAAACCATCATATTATCTCTTAACAATAGCAAATTATCTTAGCTTTCTTATCCGACGATTAAGAACCATGTTTACTCAACGGTCTCGATTGCTTGGGCTGATGGCGTAAAATCGGGTCCAAACACATACACATGAAGTAAGTTTCCAGGTTAGATGAAGTAAGGGTTTACCATTGATTGATTTTCATTTTAGATTGGTATAAATCATAAACATGAGTAACCCACACCAGCTGCTATGCTGGTTGAAGCACATTGTTGTATCTTTCCAATTTATTTGATAGAATAAACCATGATATCTACAGGATTATTTAACTTATATAATTATTGACGATATAATAAATAGATGAATATTTTTATGGTTTGGAAACTTGACCTCACCGCCCATGCAAACCACGTGCTGATCTGAAAAAGAAATTTTGATAACCTCCACAATCCACTCCTATATGTCTTTGAATGCAAGTATTTGGGAATAGGACTCCAGGATGAGCTTTTGTATTGAAGATTTTGAGGAAAATTTTGGACGACCACGTCGCCTTTCCGACCCCTAAAAAAAGTTAAGGAACTCCACATTTTGGTTTTGCCCGACTCCAGTCTGGTCGCTGCCCTATGTGCGCATCTCTACCCAAGTTCCTGTTTAGTTACTTCTCCTAGTCAATCAAACATCATCCACATTGCACACAGATTTGAGTAATTTGGAAGCAACATAAACATTTTATTCATATTCCTTTTGCTGAAGGAAGCAACACGATTTAGAACACGGTTGATAGGGTGCTGGCGCTTGTGGTGAATTGCCATGGAGGTAGAGCTAGGAAGCAAATATGGATTTGTTGTCCTGTAATACAATCTAATGTAATGAGGAAAATAGAACCCAGATTTCCTAATTCCTATATGCACATTTTAATTCAACTAAATTCATGAGCAATCACCATAATTACAGATCATTCCACTTACAAGATTGGTGATGGATCACCAACCTTGCTGTTGCACAATGCCATCACTTTCGCATTAGAAGATTGCTGCTTTGAGTCTCCTCATCAGCTCCTCCCTGTACCCAAACGAAGAGTTCAAACCTCATCAGAATAAAACCGACCTTTTACGCTGCGAATTCAAAATTTTTTGTCCTAATTTAAATTTACCTTGTTAGTTGTTTGTCTAGAGATGAAGCATTTAAGAGTCCCCTGTTCTCTTCAGCCCTCCTTAGAAGATAAGGCAGAACCAACTGTATCGGTCCAAATGGCATGTACTTGCTTACTTGAAACCCTGCATTTTTTAGACCAAAGGAAAGCGATTCTGCCATTCCGTACAGTTGTGCAAATTCAAGCTTCTGGTGCACCTTCCTGACCCCAATTTCGTGTGCTTTTGCCATTGCTAGTCTCCCTAACATTCAACATTTTACGTCAGACATATTATGTGCAAAACTCAGAACAATGCAGTAGCCTTTTTCTAAAACTTTTGTGCAAAACTCATAACAATGCAGTAGCCTTTTTTCTATAAGTTTTAACTTTTAAGTTTGTCGATTTCGTTACCTGATTCAACATTATGGGTTGCAAGAACAACGGCATCAGAGCCATTTGCAATCCTTTCAAGCATGAACGAAGCACAATCATTGTAGCACACGTGCGTGTCCTCAATGCAATCGTGAATGGGAGACTTATAGCCCAAGGAAGAAGCCAATTTTCCTTCACTCGACATATAAGCTCCCCTCACCACTTTGAACCCCATCGGAACACCCATCTTATCTGCGGCCTTCGTTGCCAGCAACAATCTTTCCTTGGCATCTTTCAGGTAAGCTTGGATCGTCCCATAAACAATCGGGTTGTCATCTTTGTTATAGATGATTGCAGAGGAGTAGGTCAAGTAATCGATGGCGGGTTGAATTGATGTGTACTCTGCATCGATCGATAGAGGCACATTGACTTCTACGCAGTTTTGGGACAATTTCAGTAGTCTTTGGTGGACTAATTCAAGATCACGCTCTTCTTCAGGAGTTAAAGGCTCCGGCTTTTTAAGGGTGTGGTAAAGAGGGCTTGATTCGGAGAAAATGGGAAACGTATCGCGCTTCCATGGGAGATTGAAAGAAGGATCTTGTTGTTGCCATCTCAGCAAGTCACTCACTCGTTGAAGTAGATTCATTGGGCAAATTGCAGTGATTTTCAAAATTATAAAGCTCACCTGTTACAATCCAAAAACGTCATTTTCTGTTACCATCACAACAAACAACTTCAGAAGGATGTGGTGAAGAAAACAAATCGCAACAAGAGTTTGCTTTGTCTGGAGGTGCTTCTGGGATAAGTCAGTATCTGATTCAGAACTTGGCATCGACCGACGACTAACAAGCTATGTTAAATGTAGTTAAGCAGCCCCAGTAGGGAGATACCACGTTGGAATGAGAACAATTGGGTGGTGCATCGAAAGACCCCAGTGGCAGTAACTAAGCAAGTAGGACTCGCAATACTATATTTATGACATGTCGACCACATAGAGACTAGGACCCACAATCCTACATCCATGAGGCATGGCATGTTAATTGCATGGAGTCAGCTGCTTGATCACGTGACGAGTCTTAACAATCTCACTAAAACAACAATATTTCAATATTTTAGTCTTCGTAATAGTTGATTAACCTGATTATTTTTTATTCGTGACATATTATTTGGTTTAAATTTTTTATCTTCTCAACATTATCCTAATAAAATAGAATTTTAAAAAGAAATAAACATTTTGAATTCAAAAAATCAGAAAGGAAGCCAGAATTTGACAAGATCAAAGAGAAAAGTCAATAAATGGAATCTTGGAATCCTGATTTGGGGTGATGAGAAAAACTAGTTACCGAAGAAGGTGGCAGGGATTTGGTGGACTCAACGGTGTCCAAGAAACCTTGCAAGTTCCTGTCACATGCCTCGTTGTCGCCAGCATACTCGAGAGCGTAAACCAGCATCCCTCTCAGCCCCGCCTCGTTAAGCTCCAGCACCGACTTTCCGGTGGCCGCTGGGTTCTCGCCAGCACAAAAATGGTCGTAAATTGTGGACCGTATGGTCCCCAGGATCGCGTCCTTGATTAAGGGAGTCTGCATGAGCCTGGACCGCATGACCCACATTCCAATGTCCACCATCGGCTCCATTCCCACCAAGTGGAGGTTCAGCGCCGTCCTCAACAGCCTTGACGTGGAGACGGACGCAAACAGCTTGTCCGCGTCATCGAAGTTAGAAAGGTTAGTGGCGGCGTTGTCGGAGGGGGTGATGGCAGTGGTGGCTTGTGGTGTTTTTTCGGAAAAGCCGATTGGTGGGGATATGCCGGAGATGGTGCTAGTGGAGGCGGAGTTGAGTGGCCTGATAGTTTTCAGGAGTTTTGACGCTGCCGGGATTACTCGGTTTGCCATTCAACGGTGGGTGGTTGTCAAGTAATTATCTAGCTCTCTGTTTCTAATCCCAATTCTCTCTAGCGCTCTCTCTCTCTCTTTCGCTCTCGCTCTCTCGCTCTCTCTCTCTAAGAAAAGTTTTTTACTATATTTGTTTGTGATGTTGTTAGAACTGTTACAGTTACTTATATAGGCAGTTTCGGAGTTTTTACCGGGCGGTGATTTGGGAAAAAACTAGCTACTTGGTAAAAGTTAAGCAGGGTTAAACTGATTAAGGTTGACTATTGACCTGGCTCAAAGGATTTGATTGGTTCATTCGTGCTTATTGGCACTCCATGCTGACTCATCCGTGTCGAAGTGGATAAAGCTGTAAGTTGGAAGAACCAATAGAATCGCTAGATGCTTGAACGGGATCTGCCTTGGCTAACGCGATTTATTACGAGTGCGCTGCACGCGATAGTAGCGTGCGACGTAGGATGTGCGGTGCGTTTTTGCTTTTGTTTACGTAGCATAGTTTTTGCTTTTGTTTGTTTTTTTGGTGGAATATTTCTCTCATGAAAAGTAGGATCTTTGTTTTTTTACGAGAAATTAGGGTTTAGAAAGATAAGTGCGACTGACCTAGTGAGTCAGAAGATGAAGTAGGCCAAATGATCGTTTTTACAGCCGAAGTTTGAGGGTGGAAGAGGGCATACGGGAAGTCGGGGGAGGACCTCCGACCTCAAAGATAAGGCTTGAGATATGTAGAATTGTAGATGCAGAAAACGGAGGTTGGGGGAAGTAGTAGATAGAGTGAGGAGCTCAAAAATACCATCTCCCAGCAAGACTAATGAGTTGGGCAAGCAGTCTACAAGCGGGGAGGGAGGATACTGTGACATCCTCTATGGCAATGCGAAGGGAGAAAAGAAGGCAAGGATAGAGGATGCTAGCTAGTCTTAATTAACGCAGCATCCACATGTGTGCTCCTGCTGCAGCGAGGGTTGCTGGATAGAGCAGGGGCAGAAGGGAAAGAAAGGTGGGGGGACACTACTACAATGTAGGCTATCACCGGCGAAGCAAAAACCAACAATAAACCCAATTTCTGTCGGAAATTTGGCAAAAATTTGACATAAAACAATGTAATGTCGGATTGGAATAGCGACACTAATGCTAGCGTCATGAGAGGGCTTCAGTGTCGGTTTTTACCCTTAATCCGCCACTACGCAGCGTTGATTAAAAGCGATACTGATATTAACGTCGGTTTAAAGCAACGTATACTTCAACATTACGTCAATTTAAAGCGACGTTCATTAGTAATTTAATTATAAAATATCCAGCCTACTGTCGGTTTTAACCAACATCGTGATAAAATTAAATAAATAATATATCCCTTAACCGACATCAGATGACAATTAAATAAATAAAATATGCAAACTAGTAACGGTCTTAACCGACACCACATTTGTTAATAATAATTAAAATATGCGAAAAATCTGCATTCGTTTTCAATTAATTGTAACTAAAAAAAAATTATATAACCAACATAATAAATTTCAAGTATAGCCAAAACAAACATTAATAAAAATAATAAATCTTAACCTCTAGGTCCAAAATCTGTTTATTATCATTTTCGTTCCTCATTCTCAGCTCATTATTTTGAGTCATCAGCACTGCCATTGCACTCTTAGATGACCTCCTGGAGGAATTTGATGTAGAAGATGAAGAACATGCATAGGACACCATATCAGGAGTCACCCCATGACCATATTCTCTAACTCTATTATGACTCTCAGGACCCATTGTATCAACATAAACCCAAGTCCTAAGTTCTTCATTATCCTCATGGCCCGACTCAATCAAAGTTTGCAAATTGCTCTCCATTGTTGTCTTGCATTACAATTTTTAAAAATAAAATTTCAAACAATCGTAAAACAAAAAAAATAAGCTATAGACAATAAAAATTAATAACAATAAAATACTAACACGAAAAAATCAATTACCCTTGTACACTCCGATGTTTCATCAATCCAACTATTATCTTTTTGTGTATGACATTTGTTTGTACCATACTTAGGGCCTCCGTATTTAGATCTCGTATAAATACTCAGGGGACTCAAATGTAATTATGTAATAAAGGAAGGGGCAAATATGTAATAAGTGAGGAGCCCTTATTCTATAAAAGGGACTCCTCACCCTCACAATTAGGAAGCCCCCATCACCCTCACAAAGCTCTGATCCTCACATACATAAGCTATCTCCCCCACAATCCTTTCACAAACAGATAAATACAATATCAGTGTGGACGTAGCCCAAAAATTGGGGTGAACCACGATACATCTTGTGTTCTTTACTTTCTTGCAGATTCACGATCGGATTTACGTTGTTCCAAGACCCCTATGGTTTTGTGCATCAACATTTGGCGCCGTCTTTGGGAATCGACACGAAAAGCTATGTCGGTTCTCTCTCAATTTTTCACCTCCGCTGTGAATCTACAAAAACCTAAAGACCCAAAGCTTTCCCAGAAAAACCCCACGGTTCTCCATTTTCATATGCCTAACAACAACAAAAACAACCTTTATCCCTCCATCTTTCTTTCTCTCTCTCTCTCTCTCTCTCTCTCTCTCTCTCTCTCTCTCTCTAGAAGCTCACAAGAGTGAGAAACAGCTGAGAAACTGCAACTAGGCGAACCCGTCATTGTCTTCGGCCATGTGGGCATAGATGCTCAGCTGGTTCACGCCCTCTTCGTTTTTCCTTATCCTCAACCCTCATGATCGGCATCATAGTCCTCAACTTCCGCTATGAGACCCACAAAAACCTGAGCACCAACAACTGCAGTAGCAAGAAGAGAAATAGCCCCCGCCGTCGCCCGGACCATCTCAATCGTCAAAGCCCGCAGTGACTTATCATCTTCCCCACCTCACGATCACTCTCCCGCAGCGCACCTCTTTCGAATCAATCTTTAGCTGTGATGGCGGAGGGAATATTGGGCCCGATCTGGGCCTAGGGTTCAGCCCCAGACCCATGACTCTCGTCTCCAACTTCTTCTCAAACGACAGTGACGACTGCAAGTCCTTCTCCCAGCTGCTCGCTGGAGCCATGACATCTCAATCTCCGAGGGCCCCGGGGTTCCCTCAGGTCAAGGAGCGAAATTCCAGTGACGGTGATGGAAATTCAGATTTCCGATTCAAGCAGAACAGACCGCCGCTGATGTTTTCGGTCCCGACGTCTTCTGGGTTTCTCGACTCGCCGAGAATCTTCTCACCCGGTCAGGGACCCTTTGTAATGATACACCAGCAGGCCTTAGCACAGGTCACAGCTCAGGCTGCTGCACTCTCCCCATCATTTTTCAATTTCTCAACTGAGTATTCAACATCTTTCTCGACAGCACCCACCACAATGTTGACACAACTTCCATCCTTTACTTTTGATATAATGCCACTAAAAGAGATACCGTCTGGAACACCTGACTTTTCCATGGCCACAAAAGAATCATCTGACATTTCCCTTTCAGATCAGAGATCCACTTCGCGTGTGGCGGAATGCTCTCTTTGCTCTTGGAAGTTCCCAGATTCTCTTCTTCTCAGACCAAAGGAGGGCGACTTTTTGGGGGGATCAGGAACAATTTCCTTTACTTGTGTGTTTTGATAGGCACGAGGAGTGAGAATGGATGGGCACGACCAGGCTGTCCAAGAAAAGAAAGTGGGTTTGCAAGCAAAAGATACCTTGCAAAGCAATATGGGTGGACATAGAATGAGCGAGGAGATCAAGAAAAGCAAAAGAAACAAGCAGAAAGAAAAGCAATCAAGTAAGCTGCGGCACAAAAGCAAAAGAGAAAGGCATAGTGGGAAACAAAAGCGAAAGCAAAGCAGAAAAAATATCGAGAAAAAGCAGTAAGCAAAAGGGAGGCTTTCCTCTACGAAAGCACATGGGGACACTGCAAAAGTAAGGAATAAACACCCAAACTGCAAAAGCAAGGAATAAACACCCAACTAGAATGATGTGATTTACCTTTCTTATTTTTGAATGATGTGATTTATTTTTCTTATCTTTCGGAGACATCTGTATAACCCCAAAAAAAATGGCAAGCCCAAAATAATAGGCTAGAATGTTATGTGGAGGGCGAAGGCTCATTTGCCCAAAAGAGTCAAGCATTCTATTATCACCAACCAGGTGATCAAAAGTACGCCCAGTACTCTAAAAATTATTCGGCAGCCTGACGCTATTATCACCAACCAGGTAATCAAAAGTACGCCCAGTACTCCAAAAATTATTCAACAGCCTGCTGCTATTATCACCAACCAGGTGATCAAAAGTACGCCCAGTACTCCAAAATTATTTGGCAGTATGCCGTTATTATCACCAACCAAGTGATCAAAGGTACGCCCAGTACTCCAAAATTATTCGGCAGTCTGCCGCTATTATCACCCACTAGGTGATCAAAGGTACGTCCAGTACTCCAAAATTATTCGGCAGCCTGCCGCTATTATCACCCACTAGGTGATCAAAAGTACGTCTAGTACTCTAAAATTATACATGTGCATCACTCATGTCAATCATACATAAACATTTATGAGCATCACTCATGTCAATCATACAAAAACATTCATGACCATCATTCATGTCAACATTCATGAGCATCACTCATGTCAATCAGCTTCGAAAGCTTAATTTATAGAGCTCCAACTTTGAGAGCTCCAGCTTCGAACGCTTCATTTATAAAAGCTCCAGCTTCCAAGCTTCACTTGCAAAGCTTTACCTACAAAGCTTCAGTGCAGGGTATACAAATACCGCCTCCGAACAACCGCCATTTCGGCCCATACATGGATTGGATTTGAAGTCTCCAGGCAACATACCCTATTGACTGAAGACTTGGGGGACTACACTATGTACCATATATTGGGCTTCCGCAACTGGGCCTCATGAAAAATACTCGGGGGACTTCACCCATTACTTATGTATTGAGAAGCGAGCCCTTATTCTATAAAAAGGACTCCCTCACCATCATTAGAGAGCATCGCTGCCTGTTGAGCAACCGCTTCGCCACGAGCATCACTCCTAACCCATCACTTATGTATTGAGAAGCGAGCCCTTATTCTATAAAATGGACTCCCTCACCTTCAACACCACAAGCCGAGCCAACCAAGGCAACATAAGCCACAAGCCGAGCAGCCTCGCAATATGTGCTACTTCTAGTTGAGCATCATTTCAGATTGAGCACCGCCTCATATCGAGTATTCAGTTCTAGACGACATCTAGTTACTTCGGCCCACAAATGGACTGAATTTCAAGTCTCCAGCCAAAAGATTCTCTTAACTGAAGACTTGGGGGACTACTGTTTGTACCATACTTAGGGCCTCCGTATTTAGATCTTATATAAATACTCGGGGGACTCAAATGTAATTATGTAATAAAGGAAGGGCAAATATGTAATAAGTGAGGAGCCCTTATTCTATAAAAGGGACTCCTCACCCTCACAATTAGAAAGCCCCCCTCACCCTCACAAAGCTCTGATCCTCACATACAAAAGCTCTATCTCCCTCACAATCCTTTCACAAACAGATAAATACAATATCAGTGTGGACGTAGCCCAAACATTGGGGTAAACCACGATACATTTTGTGTTCTTTACTTTCTTGTATATTCACGGTCGGATTTACGTTGTTCCAAGACCCCTCCGGTTTTGTGCATCAACAACATTCACGAAAAAAGGTTACAAGATCTGCCTCTTTCCATGCTTCTTCCGCTTTATCAAAAATAAAATTTCATACAAACAATTTTAAGCAAACCTCATATTAAAAATAAAATTTATAACAACTATAGATTATTTAAAATTAATAACATTTCTTCAAAATGTACAATCCTTACAAATTCTTGCCGCACTCTTGCAAAAGATTTTGTACCAGTAGTATGGTTCATTGTTTTTAATTGCCGATTAATCTTGTTTTTTTCAGCAACCTACTGAACAAAAAAAAAGAATTTATTAGATAAATTTAAAGTTATAACGAAATAAATCATATAATGATTACCCTTGTTTTTTCTCTATTCCAGAATGCCACCAACTCAGCCCACTGTGCAGGATTCACTTTAGGAGGAGGGTGGCTGCGCACCTCTTCTGCTCTTTTAGTATAATATTTTTTTTATAACTTATTTCTATACTCTTTATGAGCATGCTCCGCAACTTTAAGTGTCATATGGCGGATCATAGGCATTTTTACTATATTTGCATCTTCAAAAAAAAAATATTTCGCTACATCCATATAAAAAAAAAATCAAGCTAATAAAGTATTACTACAATCTTTGACTTATTCTTCTATTTTCAAGTTAAAATAAAAATATCTATGCCTTTATTTTATTCTAGAAAACTTCCTTATCTTCTTCCTTAATCTTACGCCAACCCCTCGTCAACGGGAGATTGTGGGGGTCTCTAACCTCCGCTGCTACATGTTTTGAAAAAGCACTAGCATTATCACTAATGCATTTTCCAGACGAATCAAACGAACAAAGTTGTTTTGTCCATTTAGGAATTGAGGGTCCGTGCCTCCGTTGAGATGTTCCTTATTATCACAAAAAAAAAAAAAACAATTAAAAACCAGAAAACAAATGTAAATTTTCAGTTTAAGCATAATACTAGTTTAAACACAAAACAAAAACTAAAATTAATAATAATTCAAAAAAGAACCAGCTTCGAACTCCTCCTCTTCCAAATGAAGTTCCTCAGAACGTTGATCTTCACTAGAATTATCGATAGCAAAAGTTAGTGGAAGGAGAAGGAATATGGCTAAAATGGGGGAAAGAGTTAGGCTGAAATGGGAGAATGAGAGGGAGTAAACGAGAGAGAGAAATGGAAGCACAGAAGTAATGGGAAAGAAGGAGGTTTAAATATGGATAAAATTTTAGCGTCGAAATATGAACACATTACATCGGTCAAAACCGACACCATCTCTGACAAACTGACTTAAAAGTAAGTGGTGTCGAAATAATTGGACTTTGTGTCAATTCAAACCGACACTATATCTGACATGCCCTAGATACACCTAGCCTGACAAACGTTTTGACTGAAAGGCCTGACACACTTTTGACTGAAAGGCCAGTGGCGTCGAAATAGGGTAACATTGCGTCGGATAAAAACCGAGGTTGACAGATTTGTGTGGCATTGAAATAAGGAAAAGCTTTGGTAGACGTAATTATTTCGTAACGGAAACACATGGAGATTGTTTTATATTGTTGTTATACGACATATGATTGACAACAAATCCATTTTACCCGTAAGCACCGAACGCTATCAATTGGATTCAAATGAGATGGTTCCACCAATCAAAGTAAAATAAAAGAAATGCTAACTACCTTCCCCGTTTACCTTTTTCTTTGTTTCTTTTTCACTTGCATTTTGACATGTGGAATCCACTTATACATTCATTTAAAAAATTAATTAACTGAAATCACAAATTCTTCTTTTTCAATAGTCTTATGATTTGGAGTACTACTAGTGCAAAGACATGGTTGTGAATACAAATTTTCACCGTCTCCTCCTTTGATGAAAATGCACCTACAAAATAATAACATTTAAAATTAAAGTCAAAAGCCTCACGCGCCCACGATGAATGGGGGGACCAGGGAGCTTTAGCCGAAAAATCTCTGATGTCAAAGTTAGAATTCTGAAAAGAATATGATTAGGAGTTTCTAGGCACATTAATCGCAAAAGATGCTTTTGAAAAAGGAATAACATTTTTTTCCTTTTTGCTAAGCGGCCTTTTCTCGAGTCGACATTTTCAATACACAGGAGGCGCACTCATAGTAAATGGGGAACCCTTTATACACGTACATGGTATAGCCCCCTCTTTTTTTTATTTTATATGTATTTCATTAATTTTTTTTTAAATAGAAATTGTTTTTATTTTTTTACTTTTTTGGGGGTCCTTTGTATTCAACCCATGGGGATCCGCGCTATTTATACTTTTAGTGTTCCTATATCTATTAAAAGTCTTAAAAAGAAAAGAAATTCTTTTATATTTGTATTTACCATTTCTCGTAGTAGTTTATATATTTGATATTTCCAGCGTAAACAAAGCCGTTTTTTTAATGGGACCTCTCGCGGAAGCTTGTGCAATCTTTTTTTTTTTTATGCTAAAACAGGTGAAGACTATTTTGTCAGTTTTAGCATCTTTGTTATAAATCATTCAGAATGTGATTAGGAGTTTCTAGGTAGCAATTGGCTTAGCTTTTTAGTGGGATAATAAGGCTATTTATAGGGGAGTGGCAGACCCTATTTGGAGAATAGTGGCTGGCCATATAAGGTGTAATTGGGTGAATAATTGCAAGATATTATGTGAAATAATATCTTGCAATTAACATGACAATTAATCCTAAATTAAATAGGAAATTTAGGAGTTAACTTTTGAATAAGGATTTGATGAGGAATGATGAGAGGGATTTGAATAAATACCAGTTTGATCACCTTTGACTCTTCCTTGATTGAGTTGTTATTGCCTATTGCATGTGCATAGGAATCATGGTGTGCCTTGAAGGTAATTTTATCATTTTTACCCAAAAGTCCACGTGTCACCTCCATAATTTTCTTGATTCTTTTTTGCTCCACAAATGCCCCCACACCTATTGGGCTGCTTGCAGGAAAGGGCAGTTGTTGTATAGATTTTCCCTTGCTTTAGGAAACATAAGATTGTTTCCTATTTTGATATAGATTCCCACTTAAATTGGAAATTAGATCCTTCTAGGAAAGGGAAATAAATTACTTATAAAGTCTATTTAAGTCTACCTTAAGTAGATGATTAAATCAACTTTTGAGAGCAATTTATTCTACCCTACAAGAGAGAGAAAGCTAGAGGATATTTGTTCTCTCTCCCCTAGCAATCTTCTTCCCTTGCCCGTGCAAAGGACCGTCTTTGTTGCTTTCTTCACTTTCACACCTCACCAAGGTAAGAAAAAATTAATTTTTCTTGTCTACTTAATTTTTCGGAGCCTTGAGGCTTGAAATTTGGCTCGATGGAGGTTAAAGATATGTCAAAAAGTGGCTTGGAAGGACCACGACATTGTTGCCATGGGTGGTTTAATGCGGCAGCGGCTTGACGCGAGTCGAGGTCTGGGTGCATTGGCATGGTCGCAGAGGTAAACTAGGGTTTGGCTCGGGTCAGGAACTTCTCGGCTTAGGCCGAGGTTATGAAGGGTTGGGGCGCTGATCTATGAGCTACTGAGCTTAGGCCCGTGCGGAAAAGATGAGATAGATGGAGGTGCGAGGGTGCTAGCCCCTTTCTTTTTAGATTAGGTTGAGAGAATGGTAGCGCCTAGCGTGTTGGGTCTCCTGGTGCGATGGCCTACCTGCCGTGTTGGGCTGAGAGAGAGATGGAAGCCAACGCAGGCTGGGCTCCTTTGGCTGTTATCCTTGTGTCGTGGGGCTTGATGCAATTTTATTTTTTTTGCAGCCGTCTAACGATTCTTTCCTTGCTTCTTTGTCGAATTTCTTTGAGCATGTATTGTTTAAGCCACAATAGTGATGATGGTGTGCTGCCGTTATATTATCAAGGCAGGTCTTTGGGTAAAGTAGGCTACTTCAAGGCTACTACTTCAAAATTAATTTCAATGACTCGTTCAGAGATTTCCTTGAAGCATATAGGCACGCCATTCCGTTTGGGATGCGTGAGAAGCGTGTCAAGAAGGGTAGCAGCCTTGAGCCATGTAGTGGGGCTCGGAGAGCTATCAAATTTCACCCCTACTACTTTGTGTTGAGATTACTTTTCCCATGTCGTGTTTCTTCCAAGAAGTGCTTTGCTCCATGAAGTGTGCCCCCGCTCAATGTTCACCAAATGCAATTCGAAGGGCTGGGTTCGGTTGGCAAACCGTGCCAAATTCCTTGTGCCACCTACTAGCCACATATACATAATTACCTAAAATCAATTACTGCTAGCCAACCGTCTTCTTGCGGTTGCCAAAAATCGGTTTAGCCAAAATTATTGGCTGGTTCGATTGGTAAATGGCACAACCGGTGGTTTCCACTTCTTCCTCGCTATCTTCCAGTTCCAGGGGCTCATTTTGATTTTCAGATTGGGGTGCTTGTTCTGTTGCATTGTGTGGTTCATTTTGGGTTAATCCATGTTGTGCACTAGCGGTTGATTAGCTAGACTCCATCATCCTAAACATAAGCAACGCATATACATTCAAAATCATATATATGTACCTGTATATATAGTATCAGTAATCATCGTGCTATCAATTTTGCTAACAATATTTTTTATATTTATTATGGCATGAATCATATACATATACATATATTTTTTAAACCCTAAAACTAAGGAGTCAACAGTCAAGCATGTAAAAATACCTAAAATATCTAAATAGAAAAAAAAATTATATATATATATATATATATATCGGTAGGTATGGCATACCGCCGGCATACAAAATCAATTACCAAAGCCATGCCATTAATTGTCGGTTCAGTAAAATGCCAACCAATTATGAAAAAAATACCAAAACTATACCATACCATTATGAGCCGATCGGTATGGTTCGGTTGGTAAATCAGTTTATGGTAAAATTTTCCACCCCTAACGGTTCGTGTGATGGTGGGATTCCTCAACGAATTCGGGTACTTCTTTGACATAGGTCATATTGATGGAGTTGGGCAACTGCGATCCGGGCCCCCACCACATCCCGGGCTCGACTCCGCCGTAGCACGATATTGTCCGCTTTAGGCCCCGACCACGCCCTCACAGTTTTGTTTTTGGGAACTCACACAAGAACTTCCCAGTGGGTCACCCATCATGGGATTGCTCTCGCACGAACTCGCTTAACTTCGGAGTTCCGATGGAACCCGAAGCCAGTGAGCTCCCAAAAAGCCTCGTGCTAGGTAGAGATGGGAATATACATATAAGGCTTACATGATCCTCATCCCTGGACGATGTGGGATGTTACAATCCACCCCCCTTAGAGGCCCGACATCCTCGTCGGCGCACTTCTGGCCAGGGATTGGCTCTGATACCAAATTGTCACATCTCGGCCCGGGCCCCCATCACATCCCCGGGCTTGACTCCGCCATAGCACGATATTGTTCACTTTGGGCCCCAACCACACTCTCATGGTTTTGTTTCTAGGAATTCACACGAGAACTTCCCAGTGGGTCACCCATCATAGGATTGCTCTCGCGCGAACTCGCTTAACTTCAGAGTTCCGATGCAACCTGAAGCCAATGAGCTCCCAAAAAACCTCGTGTCAGGTAGAGATAGGAATATACATATAAGGCTTACAGGATCCTCACCCCTGGGCAATGTGGGATGTTACAAGTTATGTTAAGACGAATTTTTCAAAATAACACTAAAGGAATAGAATTAATAAGAATAGAAGAAGTAGATACTGAAAGAGAAGCATAAGCTTTTAGAAATAAGACTCTACATTTGTTAAATCCAAAAAATCTACATAAGAACGGAGAATGGTTTAGTGAAAGTAAACTTTATAGTCACCATCAAGAACAAATTAGACGAGTAGTAAACAAACAAGACGTAAGCAGAATTAATTTAATCACAAGAGAATCTTATAATAACACTAGTACAAAAAAGACTTTGCGCGACGTAGGACCGTCGTCGCGCAAAGTAAAAAATACGTCGCCCAAAAATTAGCCCAACGAACCTTCGTCATGCAAGAACCGTCGCGCGAAGGCAGTAAAGGAAGGGTTTGCGCGACGCAATGACTACCTGCGTCGCGCAAAGTAGCTTTGCGCGACGTAGGTAGGCACTACGTCGCGCAAAGTTTTTTTTTTTTTTTGTCATTTATATTTTTTTATTTAATTTTTAATAAATATTATAATTAAATTCTAAACAATAATTAATAAACCAAGAAAAAGTAATTAATTATAGAATATATGAAAATGTACATTTGTCCAAACAAAAAAATAAAAAACTACAAGTCTTCTAAGTTTAATACATCATGCTACTCGGTATCGTCTGGGCGAAATGGCTGGGAAGTCGAAGGTGGAGCAACATTAGGTGCTGGCATCGTCGGGATTTGGAGGCCGGACATCGCTAAGGCCTGAACAATCATATTCATCATCTCGTCCTGGGCCCTAATGTGGTCGCCCTGGGCCGCAACCTGACCTCTTAGGCGAGCAATCTCCGGAGATTCCCATAGCTGAAAATGCTTGTGAAGAGCGCTCTTCCAATCTTTGTACCGGCTTGCTAAGGTCTCCTCTAAGTAGGCACTGACCTCAGGGGATATGTCCTCCATTTCAAAAACGACCTACAAATATGAAAAACAAAATGACAAACAAAATGGCCATGTATCAGAATAATTGACAATTATGAACAGAAGAATAAAGTATATATGCTCAATTATAGTAATGTCAAAAACATAACTTACTCTTTAGTATTCTAATACTGCACTATCATGCTGCACGTTACTCATAAAAAGAATAAAGTATGAAGTTAACACTAGAAACTTACCACACTACCTTTAGCCCCAGATGTGGTCATAAGATAGATACAATTCTTAACGGACGGTTTTGATAACCCTTTCAACAATAATTGTTTGAAGACGTCAGAGTTGGAGGTCTTGTTATTAAGCTGACTAATTATTCTCCTATCCAAGGCTGCCAAGGCAGATTCTCCATTACTCCGTATAAATTTTTCAATGTTCAATTGCAGTGCCACTAGATCTGCAAATTTCATCAAGATATCATGCATCCGTTAAAACAAATGAACTGAGAATAGTGGGGGAAAACACAAGGTGTAAAAACTTAAAAAGAAAGACTGATCAGAAATTATAGATTTTCATTTCAACAAAGTTTTTCTTCAGATTGAAATGCTCATCCGAATAGACGATAATTTGATATTGAATGGCATTTTAAATTATTTGAATTGAAGCTACCCTAGTAACTATTAGTACCGCTACCATTTTTCATAAGAAAAATCAGATTAAATACTCCGATCTCCCATGTTTTAACTGAAGCTGAAAGCGAAGATACTATATATATTAGGTACAACAATAACATATGTATCTGCAGTTCGAATATGGGCTTAGTCTTGACTATGGGGCTATAGAGATGGGTAAGCTGGCTCAGTTTGGCTGATTCTGTTTTAAGAATGAGATAGCTTGGACTTCGGTGTCAAAGAAATTACGACACCTTAAGAATTCCAGAAATGGTTGTTATTTTCAGGAAAGACATGTTCTATGCGTGCATGAGATCAACAAGAAACCTTCTACTGTGTTGACCGTTAAAGGTAAAATTGGATTAGAAAAGTGATGAACTTGGAGGAATGAAAAATATCAGAACATTCAGAGAGGCAGAGAATGGAAGCATTTGTCAAGTGAGCCTAGATCTCTCACATTGTACAACGACCTCACAATCATCAACCTATATATGTTTTTGACAGAGAAATGTTTGCTACAGAACAATGGCATACCTTTTCTTTTATCATCTTCGACCTCGATAAAATCACGGAAAACTTTTTCACCAATCTCTTCACAACTTTCAAGTTGTTCCTTCATTTTTGTGTCTTTGCTGGGCATCACCAGAAGATCATCAACACCACATGTGAACCCATGCATCTGAACCATACACAACATAATGCAAGCTTATATAGTTGCTACTTGCTAGAGAAAATAAATTAAGGGTTAACAGGAAATAAAATTAACTACATAACAGCAAAACAAATATTGAACCCAACTAACCTGCAAATAAACAGTAAATAAACGACTCAATACAGAAAGCAAAATTCCTGCAGCATCTGAGCCATAGAGCTCCTGCACTATATATTACTATAATTGAGCATCTATATATTACTATAATTGCTGCCATTTCCCCATATCGCGAATTTAAAAGTTTCACCAAAGGAACTAAATTTCACAGTGAAATACTGAAGAACAAGCAGCAAGTACAAAACCCCACCAAAAAATATGAAAAAACAGAGTACAAATGGAGGTTCAACACTCACCGCCACCGGAAATATCCAAAAATCCAATCACTTGGTCTTCACATCCACTCCATCCGTGCCAGCAATGATCACCGCCGTCGCCATGTCCAAGAACAACCCATGTTCCACAACACCTTCGAATTTCAAAAAAAAAAGCGTGGAATTGGTTGAGGAGGATAGTCGGCTGGAGTTAGGAGAAGGATTTGGGTTTGGTTTGGGAAGAGAGACCGAGTGAAAGAGATGAGAGAGCGGAAGGCTTTTGGTTTGGAAAATTTGGGAAATTTTTTTAAAAAAAAGCGCCTATTTTTTAGAATTGCCCCGCCAAAATAATGACAAATGGCTCGACGCAGGTATACATTTCGACGTCGCGCAAGGTTTTTTTTTTTTTTTTTTTTTTTTAAATATAAACTTTACTGAAAATTTACTTAATAAATATATATACCTTTGAACTTGATGGAATACGCATTGTACGAAACTAATTTCAACAATCCAACCGTCAAAATTGTTTGTATATATTCCGAGATCGCATACGCCAAAAATTGGAAAAAAAAAAGCATCCAAATATCAAGTAACAGGACAAAACATTTTGACGGTTATAAACGAAAAACACGATTTAACGGTTATTTTAACTCCGATTTTGATTATTTTTTAGAGTTACACTCCTTGAGCCTATATGAATACAACGAACCGATTCGATCCTCAATTTAAAATATTTACACAAGCGGATACCACAAAATGTTATGTTAAACTTAATGATAGTATAAATAAACTCTAAGTGTTAGGGAATCTATCGTTTTAATGGGATACGCATTGTACGAAACTAATTTCAACGATCCAACTGTCAAACTTGTTTGTATATATTTCGAGATCGCATGCGCCAAAAATTGAGAAAAACAAACATTCAGATATCAAGTAACGGGACAAACCTTTTCGACGGTTATAAACAAAAAAACACTATTTAACGATAGTTTTAACTCCAATTTTGATGATTTTTTAGAGCTACACTCCTTGAGCCTATATGAATACAACGAACCAATTCGATCCTCAATTTAAAATATTTACACAAGCGGATACCACAAAATGTTATGTTAAACTTAATGATAGTATAAATAAACTCTAAGTGTTAGGGAATCTATCGTTTTAATGGGATACGCATTGTACGAAACTAATTTCAACGATCCAACCGTCAAACTTGTTTGTATATATTTCGAGATCGCATACGCCAAAAATTGAGAAAAACAAACATTCAGATATCAAGTAACGGGACAAACCTTTTCGACGGTTATAAACAAAAAAGCACGATTTAACGGTAGTTTTAACTCCGATTTTGATGCTTTTTTAGAGCTACACTCCTTGAGCCTATATGAATACAACGAACCAATTCGATCCTCAATTTAAAATATTTACACAAGCGGATACCACAAAATGTTATGTTAAACTTAATGATAGTATAAATAAACTCGAAGTGTTAGGGAATCTATCGTTTTAATGGGATACGCATTGTACGAAACTAATTTCAACGATCCAACCGTCAAACTTATTTGTACATGCTTCGAGATCGCGTACGCCAAAAATCGCAAAAAACAAACATTCAGAGATCAAATAACGGGACAAACCTTTTCGACGGTTATAAACGAAAAAGCACGATTTAACGGTAGTTTTAACTCCGATTTTGATGATTTTTTAGAGCTAAATTCCTTGACCCTATATGAATACAATGAACTAATTTGATCTTCAATTTAAAATATTTACACTAGTTGATACCACAAAATCTTATGTTATACTTGATGAAAGTATAAATAAACTCTGAATGATAGTGAATGTATTGTTTTGATGGGAAATGCATTGTACGAAACTAGTTTCAATGATCCAACCGTCAAACTTATTTGTACATGCTTCGAGATCGCGTACGCCAAAAATCGCAAAAAACAAACATTCAGATATCAAGTAACGGGACAAAACTTTTCGACGGTTATAAATGAAAAAGCACAATTTAACAGTAGTTTTAACTCTGATTTTGATGATTTTTATAGCTACACTCCTTGAGCCTATATGAATACAATGAACTAATTTGATCGTGAATTTAAAACATTTACACAAGTGGATACCACAAAAGAAAAAGGCAATGCAAGACCCCAAAAAGAAAAGCAAAAGGAAAAAAAAAAAAAACATTTTGCGCGACGTAGCCAACGTCGCGCAAAGCAGTTTTGCACGACGGAACTTTGCGCGACGAAAGAATGCGTCGCTCAAATCGGTTTTGCGCGACATAAGTGTACCTTCGTCGCGCAAAACATCTTTGCGCGACGCATTCCTTCGTCGCGCAAAGTTCCGTCGCACAAAGCTACGTTACGCGACGTTTTGTGTTTAGCGTCGCGCAAAATGTTCTACGTCGCGCAAACATGTTTTTGTACTAGTGTAAAAATAGATAAGAAATATAATCTAATACATTTAGGAATAATGGTGGTAGAAGTTAAGAGTTTAACCAGACCACAATTAGGTGTTAAAGTTTTAATAAGTATACTTGATACTGGACATAAAAAGTTAGACGCTGCCACAATACGAATGATGGAAATAATATGTTTGAGAATGCTATAGTAGTTTATTGCCAACCTGGCTTTATGATTCCCTTCAAATATTTTTATAAAGATACTCAGATAACAGTAAAATCTACGAGTTATGAAATGATAGAAAACAAAGATAACTTATTACTTTGTGTAGGATTTATTGGAAAGTTACAAGTAAATAGTAGTACTAGAACAAAATTAGATTTAAACAAAAATTTGGAAATTTTTGGAAGTAGAGGAATTTCTGTCCTAAAAGCAAAAAAGGCAGATATGTTAAACTTAGAAGAAATTGAATGGGATGTGTCAAATATTTTAGGAGATACTAATACAAGAGACCCCACAGAATTCAATATGTATACACATTATAATGGAGACCAGGCAGTAAGATTTAGTGTTTACAAACTAAGTAGAGAAGAACAATATGAGGACGACCTTGAAGAATAGAGATACAAGTTCTTTAGCTTATTCCGCAAAAACTAAAGAATGGAAGTACATCTCACCCTAGAAATAAGAACAATATGAGGACGACCTTGAAGAATAGAGGTACTAGTTCTTTAACTTATTGCACAAAAATTAAAGAATGGAAGTACGTCTCACCATAGAAATTGGTATAAGAACAATATGAGGACGACCTTGAAGAATAAAGGTACTAATTCTTTAGCTTATTCCGCAAAAACTAAAGAATGGAAGTACGTCTGTCTCACCCTATCATTTTTTATCTGATATTCTAATTCCTGAATCTGAAGTACTATATTCCTATTTTTAAGCTTTTCTTCTCTTAAATCGAGTTCTAAATGTTTCTATGATAGACTGGAAGAATGTTTTTCTTTTTCTAAAATTCTTTCTTGAGATCGTTCCTCTTATGTCATTACACTTTAAACATTTTACTTTGTTTCTTTTATCTGGGAAAGAGCTACATTTACTGCACCTATCTGTCATAAAGTCCGAGTATCTTGTAAATTGATGAATACAGTTGTTCATTATATGGTAAATTGGGTTATGTCATTTAGAAGATTTATAGTGTCATCTTCTGAAGAAGATTCGTGTTCTGAAGAATTAAGTGAAATTTCTTGATCTTCACTTGAGTAAATACTATAAACTGACTCTACATCGGCATTATCAGAAATATCTATGAACACTAGTTCTGCTTGGTAGAAAGGCCAAAGCCGAAATCTTAGAAATTAAACTTCTTAGAACTTACAATTATAACGTGTCTTTATTAAAGTGCGAAGGAAGTTGTTGTAAAATTGTGAAAATGAATGCCCACAGTAATGTAATTGTTATTATATGATGTTTTTAGAAATGTCATAGTAGTGTGATTGTTATTATGTAAAGTTTTCAAAAAGAGAAATCATTTCACTTTTTGGTTTGTTACAAACGTGGCTCTATATAAAGAGCACTCCGTGTGTAATTACAATATACATAAAAGAAAAAAAGTCAAAGCAATAATATGAGTATCCCTCCCTTCCTTTTTACTGCAATCTTTTGTGTTATAGTTACGAAACTAAACAGTGTGATATCTTGCACCCGCTTCTCTCCTGTTCCTAATAAAGGTTATCTCTCTAACTTTTCATGTTATATTATAACAGAAGTATGAGAAATTAGGTTTTATTTTAGTGTCTTGGAAATTACCAATGCACCCTTCCCAATCCTAGTGAAATTGGGAATACCATATTCTATCAGGATTAACATCCCACTGTTGTAAATAGTGGGTATGTATGCCCACATGCATATAGTAAACCTTTCACAAGTTTAATAGTGTTTTGTTTGCTTTTCAAAATGTTTGCTCTATAAATAGAGCATTACAAGTGTTCAAAATGTGGTGATAAAAGGAAGAAGAGAGGAAGAAGTGAGAAGCCACAAGGCTCACGGCAGAGAGGGAGAATAGAGAGAGGAAAGTTATCTTTGTAATCTTATTACTTCATATTATAAATAAAAGCACTGCTGCTACTCCGAGGACGTACTCCAGTCACACTGACTGTAAAGGAACCTCGTAAATTTTGTGTCTTGTTTGTTTATTCCACTACACACACCATCGATTTTACAACACGTTATCAGCACGAGAAGCTCTCATATCAGTGGAAAGCACAGCGCCACAAATCTTGTTCACCTCCTTCAGCTGAAATCTCACGGATAAGAAAATCTTTTCATTTCATCTTCAAATCCCAGTACAATTGATTTTCTTGAAGCAACTATATATATTGTTGTATGACTGTATATCATCCTTTGCAGAAGCAAAAGAGTACAGACTCAAAATTCGTAAAGAATTTGATAGCCATGTAAACAGCCTCGGAACTCCAACTTGCGGACCTCAGATTGAAATACTTTCTTCTTGAAAGTTGTTCGTTCGCTCAGTATCTACAACATATCAAAATTTCAGAAAACTTTAACAATGCAATCGTCGCAGATGTCTGAAATACCAAACCAGTTTCCAATTTCCGCAGAAAACTGGACAGCCACCTTATGAGTATCACAACTCCATTTCGGTAGCTCAAATCGAAATTGTTTCTTCACGAAAGTTGTTTGGCATCCTCTTATCCATATCATACTAAAATTTGACCTAAATCTAACGGTTTGATCTCTCATAAGTTGCAGACACTCTTGACTCCAAAACTTATGGGAACCGTTTCGACTTTTTCAAAACTCACCGGATGAGGAACACCAATTGGAACTTATTGTTACTATTATTTACTGAGTAACCAAAATGACTTCAGAACTGTGAAATATACATAAAATAAAAGGAATCAAACAAAAGAAGTGGCAGACCAAGAAAAAGAAAAAACAAAAGATGAGGACTTAATCATTGCATTTTATATTTTGGCATATTTATGTGCATAGTGTTGGTTTAAAGCCCATGTCACAAGTTCTATTTATTTAAAGCAATTTATTTACAGTGGGTAGAATTATTACCCTTTGCTTTAAAGCTTTGATATTTATGTGAATGGTATTAAATCAAAGCCCTTGTCACAAGTTTTATTTACTTAAAAGCAATTTATTTACCATGGCCGGAATTACCGCATATTGCTTTAATTTATTTATTGTACTTCTTTTTGTTACGATGAGTACATACTAGACCCGAAATTCCTTGATCAAATCAAAACCTGAAGTTTCTGGATCCTCATCACATAAAATGATTGGACCCGAAGTTCCATCATGCAAAAAGATCAGGCATGAAGTCCCTACATCCTCAAGATCAGACGTGAAGTTTCTTGATAAGCACCTTAAGTTTGAAGTGTCACAGTGCCTCAACTTAATTGTAACAAAGGTCATGAGAATCCCAATCAATAGGCTATTGATTATTGCATGTCATTGGGCATTAATGTTGAACACCATGTTCCTCATGTTCATACTCAAAATGATTTAGCAGAAGTATTTATTAAGCGGATGAAATTTATTACCCGCACTCTACTCATGAAAACGAAATTGCAAGTTTTCTATATGTAGACATGTCATTTTACATAATTCACTATTAAGTTTGGTTGAGACCAGTTACCAACCATCGATATTTCTCAGTACAACTCATGTTTAGGCACTAGCCAAACATTACACATTTATGAGTGTTTGGTTATGTTATCTATGTGCCTATTGCACTGTCATAACGTACTAAAATAAGGCATCAATACAAACTGGGAATTTATGTTGAATTTGATCCACCATCTATCATTCAATATTTAGAACCCTTGATTGGGGATATGTTTACCGCGTGGTTTGCAGTAAGCCTGGCAATTCCTAACACGACCCGATAACCCGACATGACATGACACGAAAATAACACTTGTTCGGGTCGACACGATAACGAATCGGGTCGTTATTAAGTAACCCAATAAGCACCTATTAAGATAACGGGTTGGTTCGGGTATACACGTGGGTAACATGATACACGATAAGCAGAATATTAATTTAAGAATTTTATAACCCTAAAAAATACTATAATAATTTTATATATATATATATATATATATATTTTTTTTTTAATTTAACAATTTTATACCCCTAAAAACTATAATAATTATATGTACAAAATAAATAGATTTAAATCTACTTAATAAATATATATATATACCATTCAACTTGATGGGATACGAAACTAATTTTAACGATCCAACCGTCAAACTTGTCACATCCTGTCCCGGGGTGGATCACTTCCCGGGCCCGCACCACCACCGTAGCACGATATTGTCCGCTTTGGGCCCCGACCACGCCCTCACGGTTTTGTTTCTGGAAACTCACGAGCAACTTCCCAGTGGGTCACCCATCCTGGGAGTGCTCTGGCCTCCTTCTCGCTTAACTTCGGAGTTCCTACGGAATCCGAAGCCAGTGAGCTCCCAAAAGGCCTCGTGCTAGGTAGGGATGGGAATATACATTTAAGGATCACTCCCCTAGGTGATGTGGGATGTTACAAAACTTGTTTGCATATACTTCGAGATCGCATCAGCAAAAAATCGCAAAAAACAAACATTCAGAGATCAAGTAACGGGACAAAACTATTTCAACGGTTATAAAACGAAAAATCACGATTTAACGGTTATTTTAACTCCGATTTTGATGATTTTTTACAGCTACACTCCTTGACCCTATATGAATACAGTGAATGAATTCGATCTTCAATTTAAAATATTTACACTAGTTATGTTATACTTAATGAATGTATGAATAAACTCTTTAAGTGTTAGTGAATCTATTGTTTTGATGGGATACACATTCTACGAAATTAGTTTCAACGATCCAACCGTCAAACTTGTTTGTATATACTTTGATATCGCATACGCCAAAATTGCAAAAAAAAAAAAAAAACATTCAAAGATCTAGTAATGGGACAAAAATTTTCGACAATTATAAAACAAAAAATCACAATTTAACGGTTATTTTAATTCCGATTTTGATGATTTTTTACAGCTACACTCCTTGACCCTATATGAATACAATGAATGAATTCGATCTTCAATTTTAAATATTTACGCTTGTCACAGCCCGTCCCGGGATTTTATTTATCGAGGACGTGAAATGACAGGATTACCCTTAACGGTTACTAAGGTATGTGTGTGTGACACATTATTGGTCTAAATACATATTTCATAAGCTTTGAAAAATTATTTAAGTTGGATTAAAAATTTGGGTTGTAAATTTGTGTGGTTAGGGAATGAAGTTGGACTGGTTTTGGGATGGACCACACACACATACACACGGGTCAAACCTCTCTCTCTCCTTCCCCCGTGCTCTCTCTCTCTCCTCTCTGTTTCAGTCTCACTCTATCCCTCTCGAAAACGTACGGACAAAGTACCAAACCCTCGAACCTTCACGGATCGACGCCAAAAAGGTAAGATTCTTCATCCTTTCAACCTCCTGAGTCGTTTGGTACTAATTTTAGAATGGGAAACCTTAGAAATCACGTTGAAAACCCGAGGTCCGATTTGAGTACTGTTCATGCATTCGTGATGTGTTGATTTTCAGGGAATTCTAAGCTTATAGTGAGCTTAGTGAGGTCCTAAGGAAGCTCAGAGTACTTAGTTTGAAGGTTTTGGACGTCGGGATCGTTGAGTTCGAAGTTGGCCGGTTTTCTTGGAATTTCTCCGGTGAGATTTCGTAGTTTTTAGAGCCTTAAAGTAGTGTAACGTGAATCTACATGCTTAGGGCTTCATTTTGATATAAAATACGTGAAAAATGGTTGAGAAATGATGAAGAACAAGGAGATTGAAAAATCTCCAGTTTTTCGGCGACTGGAGGTTAGGGGTTATGCGCGTGGGGGCGCGTGGACCCGTGCCCATCCCGGCTCGTGGGGGCGCGTGCGGCCTCAAAAAAATTTTCTAAAAATACCTCGACATCCGTGACGTCGAGTAGGTCACTGTGGTATATTCATATACCCAAATTGAGCACCGTATGAGAAGTTATTGCGAATTGTTGGTTATGTGCTTTAAATAACTTTATTTTAGTTGTTTCGCATATAGGTGATACCTATCCCGAGGACGAGCGCATCCAGGGACGTCACGGGGGTTACGACCCTTCGACTTATCAGTGAGTGGGCGGTTATTTTCTGTATTTACCTATATACCATTGATTTTCCCAGAAATTGAATTTAAATGAAAGTATGTTTTTCAAATGCCATGCATGCATATTATGAATTAGTAATTGATGCATATATATGTGAATTGGTGTTGTGGACACACATGTGAGTATCAGGTGAGTTTTATGTTAATCATGTGAATTGTTGATAATGTGAATTATGTTGAGAGCTCATAACCTGCACCCCTAGTGTTAGTGCTTATAGTATTCACCGCACCGCACCTTGGATCCAAGTAGATGCATGTCGTACAGACCATGAGAGGGTTCCGACATGCTAGTCGTACAGATCACTAGAGGTGGTTCCGACTGGTAGGTGACCTTAGATTATGCGCACAGATGATTGATGAGAGAAGCACTAGAGCGTATTCTTACACCTTTCTTGTCGTACAGACTACTTCAGGTAGTTCCGACTTATGTGCAGAGTAGCGCCGTACAGGTCACCGTGGTGACTCCGGCTGGGTTAGATATTGAGCTATAGAATTAACCATATAGGACCAACTGCAGGGTCTCCGGTTGATTCATTATGCCACCTGTTATATTGATGCATCCATATTCTGTCATTGACATTTATAGCATGGCATACTTGCTGGATTTTGATAAAGATTGATGTTTTGAGAGATTTGAACAAATATTATGCTATTATGTTATTTTCTGGGAAAGTATACAGGTTTTACAGTGAGGGGTTAGAAATGTTTTAAATGAAATGTTTTGGAAAACTTTGGTTTTACTGACCCACTCAATTTTGTTTTGCGCCCTTCCAGGTTCTAGATAGCAGCGTTGGTGGCCCACGAGGATCCCCATGGCGTACTGACAGACTACATAAATGTAGGACTCACCTGCGGGTGTTGTAACTTAGTTATGGTCCTACTTGACTGCACCTATTATTTATGCTCTGAATTTGTGTGTTTTACACTTAAACTTACTCTCGCATGCTAGTTGAATATTATTGCTAGTATTTGGTTTTTGTTTATTCGTATTTCTCTTATCTTTTGCTTCCGCATTGCACTTTTGGTTACGTCACACTCACGTGACGGCCAGCACGCCTTGATTCTAGGATCGGGGTGTGTCAACACTAGTGGATACCACAAAATCTTATGTTATACTTGATGAAAGTATGAATAAACTCTTAAGTGTTAGTGAATCTATTGTTTTGATAGGATAAAAATTCTACGAATCTAGTTTCAACGATCCAATCGTCAAACATGTTTGTATATACTTCGAGATCGCATACGCCAAAAATTGTAAAAAACAAACATTCAGAGATCAAGAAACGGGACAAAACTTTTTGATGGTTATAAAACGAAAAATCACAATTTAACGGTTATTTTAACTCCGATTTTGATGATTTTTTACAGCTACACTCCTTGACGCTATATGAATACAATGAATGAATTCGATCTTCAATTTAAAATATTTACACAAGTGGATACCACAAAATCTTATGTTATACTTAATGAAAGTATGAATAAACTTTTAAGTGTTAGTGAATCTATTGTTGTGATGGGATATGCATTTTACAAAACTAGTTTCAACGATCAAACTGTCAAACATGTTTGTATATACTTCTAGACTGCATACGCTAAAAATTGCAAAAAACAAACATTCAGAGATCAAGTAATGGGACAAAACTTTTCGACAGTTATAAAACAAAAAATCACGATTTAACGGTTATTTTAACTCAAATTTTGATGATTTTTTACAGCTACACTCATTGACCATATATGAATACAATGCATGAATTCGATATTCAATTTAAAATATTTACACTAGTGGATACGACAAAATTTTATGTTATACTTAATGAAAGTAAGAATAAATTATAATAATTATATATATATATTAATTTAACAATTTTATACCCCTAAAAACTATAATAATTATATATTAAATTATGTGTTTTAATGTTTTGAAGTAATATTTATGTGGCAAAGTGTGGTATGTGCAAACTTAAGAAAAAAATATATTTTTCTTAACGGGTCATAACGGGTCATAATGGGTCAAGTCACTTTACCCGTTGGGTAAAGTAACCCGACATGTTAAGGACCTGTTAAGATAACATGTGTGACACGACACGACACGACCCGTTAAGATAACAGGTGTTACACGAAAACGACACGAACACGACAGACACAACTCGTTTGCCAGGCTTAGTTTGCAGATTGTCATTTTGATAAGACAATTTTCCCGTCGTTAGGGGGAGAAAATAACATTGTTCCAGAAGAACGATGAGAAAATATCATTCCAGAAGAATCATGAGAAAATACCGTTCCAAAAGAACAAAGAGAATTTGTCTTATTTTGATTTACGAAGCAATCAATGAAAAAATGAAGTGAGAATACTTGAATGATGCAACGAAAGTGATGAAATCATATACACTTACTGCAAATATGCCTACAAGAATTGATGTCCTTATTGGACAAAATTATGATGCAATAAATTATTTATATGTTGCATGCCTGAAGCATGGCAGACCCTTAAACTCAAAAGGTTCATTCATTCGAAAAAAAAGAAAAGAATATGGCACTATTGAAGTATTGCATTCCCGAAGCATAATTGTTGCATGCCAGAAGCATAACAGTCGCCGCATGGATATACGTCCCAGAAAGGACAATCCGCATACATGAGAATGTTGATGTCTCATGCATGGAGCATGATAGACATATAGGTTCCAATGACTCAACTCCCAGAAGTGGAGATTAAAATCCAAGCTCTATAACGCTCAAAAGGAGGTTATGATCCACATTCTCTAAATTATGACTATTCTGGAAGAGATAGTGTAATGCCCTTTAAGAGGCAATGGATATCCAAAAGAAATGAAAAACTTTTATGCATGAGCATGCACATGAGAATATGGGATCTCAAATTGATGATAACCAATGGTAATTTTGGTTTTTACAAGTAGCTACTAAATTCATCAATGAGCTGTTTTGATATTGAGCCCTGTTCTTTTTCCGTCAACAAGAATTATTGGCCAAAATGGAAAAAGGCAATTCCATTACAATTTTGTAAGAACGTGGAAAAATGGACCTATATACTTGAATACAATACAAATAGCCAAAAGATGTTGAACCAAGGAGGTTACATTGGGCATTTGTAATACAGTGCAATACACTCACATGATATGACACAAGGTTACTAATTGAAACCTGAAATTATACTCTTGTAAACAAGTTCATATGAATGAAGAATTATATACGAAGGGTTGTGAGTCGTCCACATCATATCTCCATAAGTAAATCCCTCAATTATACATGAGAGCAAGTTGCTCTGTATAAATTCCAAAGAAAAACGTGTCATGAAATTTAGAAAATCTCTGAAGGATTCAAATTGCTTGAAGTAAGTCCTGGAAGGGTAAAGCATAAATTATGTATTCAATACCAATAGATGATATAAATTGTCTTAGTAAGTACTATCATTATGATATTGTTGCAACATACTAAAATCTCTTGCAAAAGTCAATGACATTAAATTAGAAGTCCTGAAGAGTTGATGATAATAAATTGAGACTCCTGAAGAGTCAAGAAAGATTATAAAGTGTTGAGAGAAATATTGTCTCGAGTTGCAGATCAAACAATATGCCAACACGAATCTTATCCATGATGTTTATAATATTAAAGAACCATATGGATTGAAGATTATGAGTTAAATACTCAAATAATGTCGACACTAAGAATGATCATTTATCTTCGTGAGGGTAAAAATAAATTAATGTTTGGTCCAGAAGTACCACATCTTAGTGAATTATATGCTTTATTGTATTTGGCACAATACATTGAATGAAATAAAGCTTATCTATTAATATCTCCGAAAAATTACAGATATGTGCATACACATGAGTTAAAACAAACAAACAGGATGGAGCCTTCACAAAGGTTGCTCATGTGAAGCCTCAATACTCGGCAGTACCCCAGAAGGGAGAGGCACTGAAGATTGATCATTTGGCATCCCAATACTTGGCAAAACACCAGAAGGGGAAGGCATCAGTTGCTTTCAGAATCTAGCAACGAACCTCTGGTGATCACTTTGAATCCGACTTTCAAATTCCTGCAATTGATCGAGCTTTCTTTTCATACTCGTAGAGTAATTATTTGCAAGCACGTGTAACACTCTATTTTCATGCTTAAGCCCTATAATCTCTTGTTTAAGACTTGCCACCTCAGCCATCAATGATTCAACTTGGTGAGTTTGAGCAAGTAGACGTTGGCCTATATTGGATACAGAACCCGCCCACTGAACACTAAGAGCCAAGAAGTCTTGAACAGTCGACTTATTGGACCGTTTTGAAAGGATTCTGTTATCCTTTGGAGTGAGAAGATTCCTAGCTACCACAGTAGCGATTATGTTATTCTTCATCATAGAGTCCCTAACTGTAAGATGACCATTAGAAGATAAGAAGGACATGCGCCATATATTATCCTGACGATACTCGTCTGTATCACTCCTAAGACTCAAATCTAAGCAAATATTAGATGGGCAAGCCATTTTCAGAAATAATGAAGGAAAATTAGGTCAAATAAAAATTCAGAAGTACAATAAGGGGAAATTTTTTACAGACATCAACTTTCTGAGCATACTCTTGAACACAATTGATGTCTCTATAAAAGAATAGGCAACAAAGTCACTTGTTCAGAGATCGAAGAGGCACCGCTCTCCGAATTTCAAAAGCCAGATTTTCCTGAATAAAGTTTGTTGGCATTTTTCAAATGCAATCTTAGCTTTTTTTTATATCGCGTGCAACTTTCTCAAAAATCTCTGACAAAGTTGAAAACGCGTAAATCTTACTATTCCAACTACAACACTGTTGCCGACAAGCGTGGATGACAAAGCCAAATTCACACCATTACCTACTATTGGGGAAATCTCTATATATGTCGACCTCTATTCTCCATAATAAGGCAGACTTGCAAGAATACCTAACTCTTCCTCATCTCCGAGAATGCATCTTCAACAAAGCATCTCGAAATACTCAGTTTTCTTCCTCTTCGAGAATACCTCTTCAAATAAGTCACACCAGAGCAGGAATATCTCATATCATCATGGATGAGAGCAAAAGTATCTCATATTATGCAATCTCCATGCCCTTTCCCTTATCCTTGTTCTTACCTGCAAAGACAAGGATAAAGAAAGCAATATGTCGGAACCTCCACTCAAACTCCGGTAAGGAACCGACTACCTGGAACCTTTCCTGATTGCTTACCTAGCATTGCTCTCGAGTAGTTATCTTCAACTGTTGGTAGAGCTAGGTTTCCAGTCACCAAGAAGTGATGAACCATCCAAATGTAAGGTTGCATTCCACTCCTGCATCAAAGGGCAAATACTGTAGGAGAATATGTCACACATGCATGAGGGAAAACCAGGGAAAATACTACTTAAGCAAGGGGAACAAGTAAGGCAAGTGAAAATGATACATTGAAGTATGTGGAGACAAGCTCAACAAACACGTGTTGATTCATCCCCGACAAAGCCAAAGATCACTTGCCACGTGAAGCTCCTCACGGTACAACTTCATTCAAGATCAAGCCTCGAAGGTCCTTGAAGAAATCACAAGTTTGATTCAAGATCAAGTATCCACCACCCTTGAATTAAATTTAGTTCCAGATAAAAAAAATAAATTCAGACCTTTGGAGGAAGTCTAGCAGAAGGCCATCCAGCCCAGTTCAAGAACAAACCTGTGGAAAGTTAACAACAAGTAAAGCACCTCTTTCAGCAACTCTTCTTACTAAGAGACTAAAGCAGAATGATCAACGATCAGCCTAAATGATTTGAAATCAGGGAGAGATACTCATCAGGGGGAGCATTCAAAAACAGATCAAGATTTTAACAAGTTAATTGAATACTTATGTGGACATCCTGTAAATAGTGGGTATGTATGCCCACATCCATATAGTAAACCTTTCACAAGTTTAATAGTGTTTTGTTTGCTTTTCAAAATGTTTGCTCTATAAATAGAGCATTACAAGTGTTCAAAATGTGGTGATAAAAGGAAGAAAAGAGGAAGAAGTAAGAAGCCACAAGGCTCACGGCAGAGGGAGAAAAGAGAGAAGAGAGTTATCTTTGTAATCTTATTACATCAAATTATAAATAAAAACACTGCTGCTGCTCCGATGACGTACTCCAGTCACACTGACTGTAAAGGAACCTCATAAATTTTGTGTCTTGTTTGTTTATTCCACTGCATACAGTGTCGATTTTACAACACCCACGTTTTATTAAATCGACTACAGATTAGGACGCACACTGCACCTATAAAAGGACGCACAGTGTTCTCTCCATCCTACCATCAAACTACTCTAAACAATGTCGAGCACTCCGGTTAGAAGAACTTGCCTTTGTTCCCCGTCTACCCATCCCGGAGCATTCCGCTGCCAGTACCACCGGAGTGCTGCAATCAAGAAAACTTCAGCAAACTCAAATAAGCTGTCCATACCATCGTCGCCATTCCAACAGAGCGGGTGGGTCAAGAGGTTCTTGGCCACCGCTTTTCCTCGTCCTTCCACACAGGAGAAAAGAAGAATCGACACCTTCCAGTCCCGGCCCAACCCTCTGTCGGTCATGTCAATGGCCAACGACGGCTGATGGTAAGTTTCTTTCTCTTTCTTGTTCTCTTGGCTTCATGTTTTCTCGGTTTCTCTTTCTTCTTTTTCTTGGCTTCTTGTTTTTCTTAACGCAGGTTTTGATATGACTTTCTATTTCTTTAAAACATTTCGGTAAACAACAAAACTAGAAATCATAGGATATCACCACGTTTCGAAACTAGAAGGTTTTGTTGTAGGCTGGTCGTACAAACGCATGCAGTTTTCGGATTTAGTCAAGTTTACGTAACCGCTGTTAGTTTGCTTACTCAGTTAGCGATCTTGCATGACCCTTCAGATTTCCTATCATGTATCGTTTCACCAAAGCGAGTTCTACGTCTGCCTATTTAAAAACCCTAGTCATTAAATAAGACAGAGATATACGAGAGGGTGAGGTGTAGAGAAGGCTACCTTCCGGGGCTATACGAGTGCTCGCTTTTTCTCGACGGGTGAGGGCAAAACCATGTAAGCTTTAAGCTGCCACACTTAAATCCCAGTTACTAGTACACAACAATCCATATCTATACCCCCCCCCCCCCCCCAGCTACTAGTACACATAAAGATCAAAAAAGTGTGGAGACGGCCAAGAAATAAAAAATAAAAAATAAAAAAAAACCGCCCTGAGTTGAGTAGGCACCCAACTTCGAACGGAGAGGGCTACCGCCTTGTTAGAGTGAAAGCCGCTATACCGAGCCCTCTTGTACCGAAAAAAAGTTTTAACTCAATTTGAATCTGTAGATTTGGGACTCGCTCATACATACTTTGTTGCTATACATGATGGGGAATCACATTTAAACATGCGCAAGCTAACTTGTTGAGTAAACTAACGAAGGATAAATTTCACTTGACTAGGTTATGAGAATGCAGTCGTTGGATGCTCTTGTTGAGTAAAAATTGACTTCACTTACACAAATTTAATACTTCCGGTATTATTAAGAAAAACTAGGAATAAAATCATCAATATAGCCACAAACCAAACATCATACAATATATGGAGTCCGAGGAAGAATGGTTTAGCAGGTCGCGCCAGTAAAATCACCCTGTGAGCTCCTCCATCTTCCCCTGTTAGTGGAGGATACAAGTTAGAAAGCTAGCTAGAATTTACCAAACCAAATTGGATCAAGTTTCAAGCTGTCCGGTTAATTAAACATACCAGTGAGATGTACTTCTCAGCATCAGTTCTTTTGAGAAAATGCATCGAGTGCTGAGCAAAATTGGCTGTGTTGAAGCTAGGTAATTGTACTTCGCCCATGTCATCGAGGACTCTCACCTTGATGTAGGGGTCTTTCGGGGGCACCATATCCTGGCAAACACAAGAAATCAGAATGAGGATCTTTTCTCACAAGATGTAGCGAAACATGGGCGAGGATTTTTCCTCTGTTAGCACACCCATAGGGCATCTACCCAATGTATTGCTCACCCCACACCAATACTCGATATATGAACTTTACAATTAAATATCCACTTATATGCAACTCGGCAGCCAAGATGACAATGTCCATTGCTTCATCGTACTTTACAACAAGGGTTTTACTTCTCCAACTGCAGATGATACTATGATTCATAAATCCAGATACTAGGACCGATTTCAAAATTTTGGCTTTCTCCTATCATGTTTGGTTACTCTCAAAAATTTTCTTTACAGTTTTCTCCAGGGTTTCCCATTGTGAACGGAAAAGATTAAAGAAATGTCACTGAATTTTAAAAAATCGAGAATTTGGTACGTCTAAGTTCTGCTTACGTGATCAGAAGAAGGGGTTTACCAGTGCTATTCACTGAAGCTATTAGCATTATCATCAGAATAATTCCAACGTTACAGAATGCAAGCCAAAGGTTCGAAACCTACCCATTTAAGAAGCAAGATACTTGTCTTAAGTTTATAGAGCATAGATCTTCTCATTAATAAGCAACAGTAAAGCAAGTTTCTCAAAAAAATTTCATTAAAAGCGACTCCAATGTGCCAGTCAATTAAAAGTACACAACCAACAGTCATCTTGCTCAAGTTTCAAAATTAATTCACATGAATATACAAGTGTCAAAGAGAAAGACTTCCTAACTTATCAGTTTATTTTACTATGAAGTTTAACTGCAAGTGTAGAGAGAGATTACCATATCCAAATGGAGTTCCACTCTCGACATGTATGATTTTAAAGCTTCTGAATGTTTCTTAAAGTACTCTTTCTCTGTGTGACTAAGCTTCTCTTCAATTTCTTCTGGAATTTCATAGCCCACCTTCCATATGAGATTCCGTAACATTTCTGCTCGGCTGTGCCTGAATGGGTATGAGAATCATGTACAACAAAAGCTGATTAAAGATCATTTACATAAAGCGTACCGATTAAAAAGAAACGAATAATTATATGATAGCACAACAAGGAAACAAAAAATTACATGTAAGTCATTAAGCAGCGTTTATTGCGAAGTAAAGAAAGGTGGTGGATGAGGAAACCATAATGGTCCTCATTTTGAGTTTGGAAATCTATTCCTGCTTCCTGCATTTTCCTGTTGCAACATCAGGTCATATAAGTTGACTAAGAATACAAGCAAAAAGATAAAGCAGGATTTATGGAAACTTAGAGATAAAGCAAAAGGAGATGCATGGTTTTAGACTTGGTCAATACGTGTTAACTGGTAGTTCTCAAAATAAAAATGCCCGTCACATGATGATTATTAATCCAACACTGAATCTTGGGACTGCCTATGTCCAAGCCGAAAAACGTAAAAGTATGGCTCGAAAGGTATATACACCAACCAAAAAACGGTGAAATGATCAAATGAATTGCAAGGAAAACCCCGGTATCATGATCTGTAATTTAAGACTTATGGCAGTAAAACAAGCACTGAGGCACTACAAGCACAGATACATACGGTCAAGTGTATCTGCAACTCTCATGCACTTTTATTTATTTTGTAGTAGTCCTATCTTATTTTGAAAAGTCAAAAGTTATGACAAAAAAACATGAAGCCTGAGCAATTTATATTTCAACTCAAGAATGAGAAACTTCTTAGATCACTGAGACAGATTTCAAGCAGATTCTTGGGATTGATTTGGATCCATTCCCCTAATTTCATAATAGCATATCAATTTTATTTTACATTAGAAGAATTTCAGCAGTTAAGTTGTACAGCTTCATCATCCAAGGTGAGATGAAGCATGTAATTTGCTGCTATGGAATAGAAACAACAAATTTGAATGGGAAAAAAAGAAAAGGAAACACACAATCAAAAACTGCGATATCATGTTACCTTAACGACTTTTGAAGATCTTCGTAATGTTGACTACATTCTGCAATTACATCCTTGAACAGATTACTCTACAAGATGATAGTAACATATATCAAATAAGAGAATACATAGAAAAAACAGACGGATTTATGGCAGGTCAAAATGAGAAAAAAGACGGTTCTCTCTTACACTGAAAGCCGTGAGCTGCCCCTTTTCGCCATTTGCAATTTCTTTGACCAGTTGGATGGCATTTGTCCCATACATCTTCGAAACTCCAAATAAGGCCAACCCTACCCCAGGATCCAAATAAATGTTCCTTGTAAACCTACATTCAACAAAACATTAGATCAAACAGCTTAAGCACATAAAATTGAGACCCTAAAGTACCCAATATTAACCCCGGCCAAAAACCCTCAAAAGGCAGAGATTCATACAAGTCTATAGAAACTTTGAATGATTCTTCCTTTTTTTCTTTCAGAATTTCCCAAATTATAAAACATATTAGAAAAATATATACAATCGAACTAAATAAACACAAATCTAAACAAAATCTGACGGTACAAATGCATTTTCATTAATATGCAACATAAAAAATTAACAATTAATTATCAGTAACTATGCCAAATTGGTGTTAATGGAGTTAATAATCTGGTAAGCAACCACACCTATTAAACTCCATTTATCAATTCAATTATAAAAATAAATAAAATGGAGAAGCCTTCATCATGTTCCCAGTTCAACACTGGGTAACAAAAAGAATGAAAATTGAACCCGCCAAATTACCAATAAAACATAATTCAACAATCACAACCCGTACCAACGAAATCTTCACATATGACAGCCCTTACTTCAAAATAATTCTCAAATCACAGCCCTAATTTCAACAAAAAAAATCCGAAATCACGGCCCTAATTTCATCAAACCCCCAAATCACAACCAACCCTAACTTATGAGTTGAATAAAGAATAATAAAAAAAAAGTGCCCGCTACCAAGAGCAAGAGAGAAGAAGAGTACCAGGTGGAATGGTTATCCCAACAATGGACAATCAAGATTTACAGTTTTGCACCTAGATAGCAGCAATAGGATAGACGAGAGCGCGAGTCTGGGAGAAGGTGTCTCTGAATTCGGAAGATGCCGACTGAGGGAGGCTGAGGAAGACGATGGGACGGCGACCCTGTTTCTGGAAATGAGTTTCCGAAAACAATGTTTTTTTGAAATCTTTATCTGTTTTGGGTTGCTGGTGTTTTCGCGGGATTTTGCTTTGAAATTTTTCAGTTACCGCTAAAAAGCTGCACTACATGAGTGTTCTCCTTACACTATTTCAAACTCGATCAGCTATCTAATTTAACATTTAATTTAACAAAATCTATCGTTTAACAAAATAAAAAAAAATAAAAAACAACCACAGTTAGAGTCGACAGCGAACAATGTTAAGGGGCGGTTTGGCGTTTGGTGCTTATTAAAAAAGCAATTTTTTTTTTTAATTTTGGAACCTTCAAGTGTTTGGTAACTCATCACATTATTAATCATACTTCAATCACATAAAGTCCATGGTGGGGTGTCACATAAGGGTGTAAATGAGCCGAGTTGAGCTAAATATCAAGATGCTCAAAGTCGGCTCAGATAATATTATATCTGCTCAAGCTCGAAAATAGATCGTAACCCCAAGCTTATGCTTGACTCAAATAATTTATTCAAGCTCAAGCTCGTTTGTAAACTAAACATGAGCTTTGTCCGACTTCATTTTTAAATGAATCTCATAAAATGAAAATAATACACACCGCTGAAATAATATAAAAACAACTAAAAACGTTTAACTTAGGAATCGAGCTTGAACGAGCTAAAAACGAGTCGAACTTGAACCGTTTGAGCCGATTTACAGCCCTAGTGTCACACTCATTAAAGCACTCACATGATAATTTAGTTTTAACCTTTACCTAAAAATTGCATGGCGATTTGATCTTGGTGATCTTAAATTATTATATTTACACACGCATAACGTGTGAGGTCCATCGAATATTTATTCAAGTTGATTAATATAGTTTCTTAACTTCGTTTCAAGTAAGTTATTTATGTTTAAGGTTACCCCACGAGCCTTAAATAGTTTTAGAGTGCACTGACCTCAAATCGGTTCTAAAGCGATCACATAAATTATAGCAAGCCAGATGCAAAATTATCTGGATTGGACCTACACATACATCTGAACTAAGGGGTGGTTTGGGAGTAAGGTACTTAAAAAAAAAGCATCCATGAAAAAAAGCTGTAAGGATTTTAGGTGTTTGGTAAACTGAAAAAAAAAATGCTTATTTTGGAAGCTGTTGTGAGAATAAGCTGAAATTCAAGGAAAAAGCTGAAGCTACTATTTGCAGCTCTGGAAAACTGGCTTTTTTTCAAAGCACACGGAGCTACAGTGCTCCTTTAATGAAAATACCCACTATTAGACTGCTTTTTTTTCCAAAAGCACTTTTACAAAAAAGTTTACCAAACACTCTACTGATTTATTTCACAGCCGCTTATTCTTACAGCAGCTTTTTTTCAAAGCACAGCAATACCAAACCAACCCTAACTCACACAACAAATCAATCATAACTAGGTGATGATTGGCAGCGCTTGGTGGCGCTAGCTTACGTCACTGCTGGGTTAACGATTAACTTTTATACTGTATGTGTAACACAACCAAACAATCAAGAAGCACAATTTCAGTGCTAGAATGTAGGCCTGGCATTTTGAACCCAACTTGTTAACCCGATCCGACCCGACCCGTTAATATTTGTATTTGGATGGATGTTTAACAGGTTGGGTCGCTAACGGGTGAACCCGTTAAATAACGGATCACTTTGGATCAACCCGTTAGACCCATTAGACCCGTTAGATCCATTAGGACCTGTTAGCACCCGTTAGTTGAGAATATTTTAGTAATTTTAGTAAAATCTTAATAACAAAAAATAAACTTTATGCAAAAAAAAAAATAATTATTATTATTAACGGGTGAAACGGGTCGGATTTGGATGATCCGTTAGCTTAACGGGTTGGGTTTGGATGACCCGTTAACTTAACGGGTTGGGTTGAACCCGACCCAAACCCAATAAACCCGACCCGTTTACAAGTCTACTGGAAGTGCATCATTTAGGTACAAAAACCATCTACTTAATTCAGACAAGATGCTCGGGATCTTGAACCTGATAGAAATGTATAAAATCGTTGATTCACCTCAACAGAACTTTGCCCAGGTAACTTCATCAACTCCTTTTCTCGCATCAAGTTTCTCAACCTAGCTTCATCTTCCCACCTACGGGCTTCGGCATATATGTTTGACATAAGAACGTAGGATGTAACTGTTTGAGTATCTAAATGGGACAGATGTGCTGTCACAAGCTCGGCGAGCTCAACATTGCCATGTATCCTGCAAGCACTAAGTAAAGCTCCCCAAACACCCACATCTGGATCAACAGGCATCCTCTCAATAAACTTATAAGCCTCTAGCAAACAGCCGGCTCGACCCAGAAGATCAACCATACAAGCATAGTGCTCTAAACCAGGGCAAATTGAGTAGTCTTTGATCATGCTCTCAAAGTGCTTTCTCCCTTCTTCTACTAGACCCACATGCCTACAAGCAGTCAAAACAGCAGTGAAAGTGAAACTATTTGGTTTGACACACTGTTCTTTCATCATAGAGAAAAGCCTGAGAGCATCATCACCGTGACCATGAGAAGCACAAGCCCCTATTATAGATGTCCAGGACACAACGCTTTTATGAGGCAACCCCTGAAATACATCCTTGGCCAGGTTTATGTTGCCACACTTTGCATACATGTCAATGAGTGCATTTGTGATTGAAGCATTGGTTCCAAAGCCTTTCATTCGAATGAGCTCATGCAACCATCTCCCAGTGTTAAGTGCACCCAAGCTAGTGCAGGCGGAAATAACACTGACTAGTGTGATATAGTCATACTCGACATTTTCAGTTTGCATCCTGCGAAAGAGTTCTATTGCCTCTGTCCCTGAATTATTCTGTTCATACGCAGCGATCATTGCATTCCATGAGACCAAGTTTCTTACTGCCATCCCATCAAATAAATATCTTGCAGTGTCAAGATTCCCACACTTGCCATAACATGCAATCAAAGCATTCATGAGTGCTACATCTTTGTCAACACCAACTTTTATTCCAAAACCATGAATCAATTTTCCTAAATCCAAAAATTCCAAACTAGCACAAGCAGGGAGGACGCTGACCAGCGTTACAACATTTGGTTGGGTATCTGAAGCCACCATGTCTCGCAAAACACCCAAACCTTCTTCATAAAACCCATTTTGCACATACCCTGCTATCATCGCAGTCCAAGAAACTATGTTCTTCACAACCATTTCGCTGAAAACAATCTCGGAGTCCAAAGTTTCTCCACTCTGTGCATACATACTGACCAAAGCGCTCTGAACAAACACATCCGAATGAAACCCATATTTAATTACATTACAATGCACTTCTTTCCCTTCCCTCAAAGCCAACTGCACCGCACAGGACCGAACCACAAAAGGGAAAGTGTAGTTATCAGGTGACAACCCACTGCGATGCATGTTTCTGTACAAAACTATGGCTTCATGGCAAGGACCCTGATCAGCATAACCCCTAATCAAGGTGTTCCAAAGAAATACATCCCTTTCAGGTGTGGCATCAAAGAGTTTTCGTGCATAGTCCATAGTAGGGGCCAATGAAGATGCCAAAGTAACCAGCTTTGTTGAGAGGAGGAGGCTTTGGTTGGATCCATGTTGGAAGATTAGAGCGTGGATACATTTGAGGTTTGAAAGAGAAGAGCAGGAGTTTAAAAAGTAGTTAAAGGAGAGGTAATGATAATTCTTGGGACAGAAGTGAAATGGGGCAGAGGTAACAGGCTCAAGTTTTCTGAGGAGTGGTCGGACAAAATGAGCACACATGAAATTCCGGCATTGGCTTTAAGTTTTGGAGTAGCTATGGGTACGCAGCTTTCTTAGTCCAAGGTACATATCTCTATGTTGTAGTCCAAGGCACATTCCTTCCTGAGCAGCCTGAAAACTTGAGACAGAGAAGAATTAGAATACATTTCTTCTCATTTGAACATAAATAAAAAAAGAGACGTTTGCTAATAGTCAGTGACGGAAAAGACCAAAAGAGTAAGATGAAAAAAGAATGTAGTATAAAACTGTAATCCTAAGAAGCCTTGAAAATCATTCTAAGCATTCTGAACGACGTTCATGGGGCGCACTAGTGATGAAACACAATTCATCTTCCCCATAAACACTTACACTACTCAAAACCAAAAGCAAACAAATCTGTTTCAACATGCTAACCTGAAAAAATTGATCATATTTATCGTATGCAATGTGAAAAAGAAATAGCAACTTTTAGCAAAAGAGCGACTAGTAGAATAGTTGTAGCAAGCTCTAATAACAAAACTACACATCTATTACATATCGAATGACTTCCAACTTCAAACCAAACCAATCTAGTATGGTGATAATTGGATGTTTCGAGTTTGTCAATGGACACAACATGTTAACATATGTATGCATGTCAATATTGCAACGATTCACCAACGCAACATTCCGCGGCTACAAGTTAACCTGAAGGCCTAAACCATTCATATAGTGGTTTAGCCAGGGAGTAAAGTAAGGTTCTTTACGAAATTTGATATAAGCCAATAAATAATTTCATATTTCAGCATAGGTTGATGGCCATTTCATTTCCTAATGTAGATCAATAGAAACAATTTTCTGTCAATAAACCAAAAATCAAATGCTTAAAAACGAAACAGATGAAAGATTTTAAGATAACTACCTTATTTCACGTCATAAAAACAATTTCTAGAACAATCAATTGGGGGAAAATTGCATCGCTTACTGGTCTAGGGTTTCAATCGAAGAGGATGAAAAAAAATAACAATTGAAATCAAAGGAAAGATTACAAACCTCCAGGATTCGAATGATGCTGAGAGTTCAACTTGGTAGCCTCTGAACTCTGGCTCAGTGCTATCGCCAGCTTAGTATGGTCAGAACTCTTCAACTGGTTTCCCGGACCAACGAGGAAGACAGCACGAAAAGCGGATAGATATGGAGAGAGAGAGAGAGAGTTTAGTAGCGGCCAGCGGTGGGGAGTTATGGGGGTGGGTTGGGGTGGGAGTAGGGCCGGTCATGAGTTTTTTGAAGCCCAATTCGAAAGCTTAAAATCTGTCTTTTTTTAAATAAGGAAACATATGTTTAAAAGAAATATTTAACGATGGTCGAAACCAGTCGAAGTTGGGGGAAAATGCGGGAAAATTATGAGAAATGTTGTAGCCTTTGTTGTAAGTGAAGCTACTGGATTTGTTGAAATTTTTTACATTGTTTTGGTGTTGTTGATTTTGCTTAAGTTTTTTTGTTTTCTCATGAACCAAACAGAATGTTGAATCGTATAGGATAATCAAAATTTCCACTTTACCTGATTTAGTTCTTGTTTTCTGCTTGTAATATGTTCAGTTTTCTTAGGAAAATTGGTTTTTCTTAGAGATTATGATGAAAATCAAGAGGGAGCAGCCAGAGGTATTCACACGAGAAAATGGGTTTCCTTTTGCAAGCATTGTATGATGCAGAAGGCTATTCGGATTCTCCTTTTCCGAAGCCAAGGAATGTTAGTGGGTATGCGGTTTTTCATTTCATTGAACCTATTATATGAACATAATATGATAGCATTTGATCCATCAAATTGGAAAGAAATTTAGGGGTTTTTTTTCTCCATTCCCAAAATTATAGTTCTCAACCCTAATTAAGTTATAATAGCAAACATGTAACAACAATTGATAAATACACCCTTATAATCCGTACAGCACACCCAAATTCCCAGAAACCCTAGAATGACAATACAATTAAAACGGGAACAACAAATTAGGGAAATAAATTCGAAAAGTCAATTAAGGGTTTGCAAAGTGAAACATACCTGATTCCTAAAGGTAACGAAAGACTAGGAAATTCAACTCAATGGAGGTGATGGAGGTCGTCGTCACAGAAGTCGCCGGCTTCAATGGCTGTGATGAGAGGTCCGTAAATCATGCGGCCCAGTTTCAATGAGAGAGAGACAGAGAGAAAGACAGAGAGATTGATGGTAGCAAAGTGGAGAGATTTTTTAATGTGATATCAGTTTTTTTTATAACATTCAAATATAGCCAAAAATTCATTTGAATAGACCCAACTACCCTCAAAATTAAAACTTAATTACACCTAAAACCAAAACCTAATTAAGCATCATTGTTCCCCATTAACATTGTTGTCATATTGGGATACAAAAGCAGCAGCAGCATCAATTTTCTTAAACTTTGGATTTGAATCGTCATATATATGATTCTCCTCACGGAAGAAGCCAATCACCATAAAATTGATCTAAAATATTCTCATCTTCCAATGCACTTGTCTGGAGTGATTTGCTGCAAAGACCTTCCTTCGCCAGAAATTTTTAGTTGTGACGGGAATACGGATGGTATACCACATGTTTTTATGCAAGTGGTGAAAATTTTTAATTTTTAAGTTATTAACCTTTTAACACACATAACCCACAATTTATATAGAGACATGTAGTGTACCACCTCGTGTGACAGTTATACTGAAAAATCTCTCTTCCTCCGCCTCCCTCTTTTTCTTTTTGCCTTTTACTAATCCATATTAAAATTAATTCACCGGTTGTGCATATTATGCTCAATTTCCCTTAATTAAATGCCTAATTTGGGTAACCCTCTACTTAAGAGATCATATGCATAATGCATAAGAACATGCAATCGTAGTTTCATAAAAAATAATTACCTGCCGAATATTAGAAAAGTATTTTCATTGAATGAATAATTAGAGTACATTTGGTATTTATACAGAGAGCTATAGTGTGACAACCCATCAAAATCTAACCTATAACTGTCCAATAACAAACTAACTGTCCAATGACTAATTACAACAGGAATCAAGATAAACTATCCTTAATATGCCCCCTCAAACTGAACACAGGCAACTAAAGTGTTAGTTTGTCTCTGAACAACAGAAATCGAGACTTGGACAGAAATTCAGTGCAGATATCTGCAATTTGATCTTGTGAACACACAAACTGAACAGTTACAGCTTTAGAGATGACCTTTTCCCTAATAAAATGATAATCAATCTCCACATGTTTAATCCTTATGAAATAAAGGATTTTTGGCTAAGGAAATCGCAGAAATGTTATCACACCACAATTTTGGAGGATATGGGAGTGACACACCAACATTAACAAGCAATTTACAAAGCCAAGAAAGCTCAGCAGCAATGTTAGCAAGAGATCGATACTCTGCTTCAGTGGTAAAGCGAGCCATTGTTGGTTGCTTTTTAGCACTCTAACTAATAAGCGAGTTCCCCAGAAAAATGCAAAACCCTCCAGTTGATCTTCGGTCCAAAGCACACCATGCCCAATTAGCGTCTGAAAAGGCATTAACAGTGAGTGAACTTTAAGTTTTTGGAAACCAGAGACCTAAATCAAGAGTGCCTTTCAAATATCACAATATTCTTTTAACTACTTGTAAGTGAGACTGCCTAGGTTGATGCATAAACTAACAGACCAAGTTGACAGCAAAGGAGATATCTGGTCGAGACCAAGTAAGGTATTGTAACCCTCTTACAATTGATTTGTACTCCTCTGGATTATAGAGCAATGGAGAAGAGTGATCCAGTTTTGATGTACTAAGAGGTGTAGCATAGGGTTTTACACCAGCCATGTTGGTCTTGGTAAGTAAATCAAGGATATATCTTGGGTTGTGAAATGAAAATACCAGATGATGACCTTTTCACCTCAATCCCAAGAAAGAAATGAAGAGGACCCAAATCCTTGATTGGAAAGAGAGAACTCAGTTGAGCTATTGTGTCCTTGCAAGCTTTTGAAGATGAAACCATGACCAAAATGTCATCAACATATACTAGGATAAACACCAAAGAATGACACTTCTTGACAAAGAGAGAGTGATCATTATGTGATCCATGTAAACCCATTGAGTTAAGTCCACCATGAAGCCTCTCATACCAAGCTCGAGAAACCTGTTTTAATCCATAAAGGCTTTTGTGTAGCTTGCAAACATAGTATGGCTTTGTAGGATCTTGAAAACCAGATGGTTGCTGCATAAACACATTCTCAGATAGATTGCCATGTAAGAAGACATTACTAACATCTAACTAGTTTATAAACCAATCATACTAAGATGCTAGTTTGAGAAGAAGCCTCATGGTTCCTGGTTTGGCCACATGGTTGAAAGTTTTTGTATAATCTAAACCCTCATGTTGATGAAAATCTTTGGCTACTAAATGAGCCTTGTATCTGTCAATAGTACTATCAGCTTTTCTTTTGATGCGGAACATCCATTTACAGCTAACAAGATTCTGAGAATGATGTGGGGGAACAGAAGACCAACTTCATGTGTTAACCAGTGCATTAAATTGCTCTTACATAGCCTGTCTCCAGTGAGGGTGTTTCGATGCTTCAAGATAAGTAGCAGGAAGATAATCGGCAGAAATGTGTGAAGAAAGAATGTGTTTGGTAGCTGAATAGGCTTTAGGTTTTAAAATGCTAGATTTAGATCTTGTTTGCATGGGTGAGTGTTTAGAGGTGGGGTTGGTGATATGTGTGAGGAAGAAGGAGAGATAGGGGTGGGAGGAGTTAGTGATATCAGGTGAAGAGGTTGAGTTGGGAAAAGTTATAGGTTGGTTGAGAGATGGAGAGGGATAAGATGGTGCAGAGGGCTTGGTGAATGTAAGAGTTGAAGGTATGTGAGAAGAAAAGATAGGCTGAGGATGAAGAGGATGAAACTAGAGAAACTTAATGAATTGGGAAAGTCAGTTCATCAAAGATGAGATGCCTCAAAATATGAATCTTTTTGGAGTGAATACCTAGATATCGATAGCCCTTGTGATTGAGACTGTAGCCAAGAAAGACACAAGGCTTACTTTTGGGTTCAAGTTTGGAAGCTACATAAGGTTTGAGCCAAGGAAAACACCTGCACCTAAACACAAGTGTTGTATAATCTGGAGACTTGCTAAAAAGTTGTTCCCAAGGACAGGATCTAGACATAGTAGGCAATCTGTTTATGAGATAATCTGCAGTAGAGAAGGCTTCAACCTAGTAAACATGAGGAACATGAGAAGCAGCTAAACTTCTACTAAATGTCTATGCTTACATTCCACACAACCATTTTGTTCTGGTGTATGAAGGCATGAGAGTTGATGATAAATACCATGGTCCTTAAGATATTGAGTAAACACTAAACTAAGAAATTCACCTCCAGAATCAGATCGTAAAGTGACAACTTTATTATTTAACAAAGATTCAGCAAGAGCTTTGAATTCAACAAAGGTTTTGAAGACCTCAGATTTACATTTGATCGGAAAGAACCAGCTATATCGAGTGAAATCATCCACTATAAGAAGATAATACTGATAACCAGATACAGAGAGAAATGAAGCTGGTCCCCAAACATCTGCGTATAAAAGTTCCAAATGTCTAGTGGTAACACTAGAAGCTGATACAAATGGCAGTTTTGAACTTTTTCCCAATGCACAATCTGAACAGAATGTTTTATTTATACTAGTAGTGAGAGGAATACTAGACTTAGAAACAAGTTTATGTAAAACTTAGAAACAAGTTTATGTAAAACTTTGAAAGAGGGATAACCCAATCTTTGATGCCAAATCTCTGGAGAAGCTTTGACAGTGGCTGCAAAAAGCTTATGTGAATCATCATTGACAGATGCAGTCTGTGAAGGATTAGCACACATAGCTATCTAATAATGTTAATTGCCAAACTGAGGATTCATACGATGAGGGCAATCAGAGGCTTCATGATCATACTGACTATAAATTTGACAAGTTATTCTTCTACCACTGAAATTAGAGCCTAAGCGACCTCCACGATTATTCTTCTGAGTATAGCAAGAGTAATTCTGATGCTGATTGTTGCCACAATAGCCGGAGAAATTGCCCTTATTTTGAGAATTCATAGGGTTTAACTGATTGCGATCTTGAGAATGGCCTTGATACATATTAAATTGAGATGAATTCTGAGCAAGAAATGCGTGAGAGCCAGAATTGGAAGTCGATGTAGGTAGAATGCCAGATGATGATGCAAGATTCGAATTGAAGGCCTGAAAAAGACCAAAGGATGTAGTAGCTTTCTTGCAAGTGGCAAGCTGTATTTCTTTGTTTAGAAGTAATCCATCTAGCTCATCAAGTGTTGTAGAACCAAGACGGAATTGGATCGCATCAACAAAGGAATCATACTCTGGCAATAGGCCATAAAGTGTGACAAAAATCAAATTATAATCTTCAACCGGAGCTCCAGCGCTAGCAAGAGCATCATCAATCTCTTCAATTTATTGAAGATAAGCTGCAATAGTGGAATTGCCTTTTGAAATGTTACGAAGATGATATCAGAGTTCATGAATGTGTGACTGAGAGGCCGTTGCAAGGCGCGATTCAAGCTTAGACCATAACTCTCGAGAGGAATTGACACCAACGATATAGGGAATTAGGGATTCAGAAAGTGTGGAGTTGATCCAGATGAGAATATTTTGATCATTCTCATACCAAGAAATATAGGCAGGGTTCTAAGTGCGATTGCCGGAAGAATCAAGGAGAAATTAAGGCAACGCTGCCATAGATCCATCAATAAGGCTGGTAAGATTATAACGACGAAAGATTGGTGCAAAGAGAACACTCTAGGTCAAGTAATTGGTAGTGGTGAGCTTGATTGGCACCATAGATTTGATGTTTTGGATCGTGATGGAGGCAGAACTGGAAGAATTAAGGTTTAAGGAAGGAGTCGGAAGGGGATGAACTGGAGAAGCCGATTCCGACGAAGGAGACGCCATGGCTAAATTGAAGAGAGAAGCTCGAAGAGATCAACCATAATCGAGAAATCGATCAAAAAATCAGAGAAGAGAAAGATCGCAGTGAGAAGCGAGAAGAATTGAATCAAAGAGAGAGAAGTCGGTAGACAAAGGCGGGTGATACCATATTAGAAAAGTATTTTCATTCAATGAATAATTAGAGTACATTTGGTATTTATACAGAGAGCTATAGTTTGGTAACTCATCAAAATCTAACCTATAATTGTCCAATAACAAACTAATTGTCCAATGACTAATTACAACAGGAATCAAGATAAACTATCCTTAATACCGAATACTATTTTAAAAAAATATCCAGAAGTTATAGTTCTAACAAATTCTTTTAAGAAATATCAATTAATTATCACACAAGAATATTCAAAACCTAGGCCATTTCATCTATTGTCAAACTTGGGCTCTTGCCTTCCATCCTCTATTTTGAGTTATGGACAATTTTTTTTTTTATACCTAATTATTTGGATTTTTTTTTGTGCCCTTTTCAATTTTGGGCTTTGGACAATCGCCCTGGTAGCATTGGACCTAGGCCGGGCCTGGGTGGGAGGGTAATTTCTTGCTTAATTTTTTATTTTTGGGGTTATTAAACACCGAGTCACAAAATCTTTCACAAAACAACCAATTTGAAATAACAATCTTCAATAAAATAAATAAATAAATAAAAAATAAAATGCCAATTTACCCCTTGAACTATCACGTAACTTTCGATTTCTCCCATGAACTTTTTAATTGGAAAACTAAGGACTTAAACTAATTTTTTTTGGCAGATTTGCCCATGTTATTAATTTTTCATTCATTCCATCCAAATTTCTGTTACATCCCAACCCTCACCACATTCCTGGCTTAACTCCGTCGTAGCACGATATTGTCCGCTTTGGGCCCCGACCACGCCCTCACGGTTTTGTTTCTGGAAACTCACACGAGAACTTCCCAGTGGGTCACCAATCCTGGGATTGCTCTCGCGCGAACTTGTTTAACTTCGGAGTTCCGATGGAACCCGAAGCCAGTGAGCTCCCAAAAGGCCTCGTGCTAGGTAGAGATAAAAATGTACATATAAGGCTTAGAGGATCCACTCCCTTGGGCGATGTGGGATGTTACAGTTTAAGTCCTTAAATTTTCAATTAAAAAGTTCATAGGGGAAATCGAAAGTTAAATGATAGTTCAGGTGGCAAATTAGCAGTTTAGCATACAAAAAATATGGTAGGCTTTGGTTCGAATGATTTGAGCTGGTGAGTTTGTTTGATTGTGACCACAAGTAAGGTAAAATTTCTTATAGACTCTCTGGGGTTAAAAAAGATGGATAATCGTGTTTTGCCACAAATTGTCCCTTTTTTATAAAAAAGAAAAAAAGAAAAAACACCTTTAAATTGCTAGGTGAATTGATCCTTGTGTAAAAAAGAAAATTAAATAAAATCATTACATTAAAAATTAAAAAGAAGGTCAAATTGTAGGAAATCCAAATTCATCTGTTTGTATACAAGTAATTTTAGAGTTGAAAGCTTTGGAGAAGATGTGTGTCATTTAATTGTAAGTTGAGTTGGGCTAAAATGCATTTAGCCTTTTTGGGCTCCAGTGGAGATTAGTTATACCCTTCCGAGTGCAGGATACTTTCGACTTCGAAAGAAAAAAATCTTCTTTTTGTGGGATTAATTGACACATGTCTGTTGTACCTGTTTATTCTAAAGGAGCTTGATGAAGAACACTAGTATTTGTAGAAACTCATGATTCTGTGAGAGAACAATTAGAGGTAGAGAGAGAAAGAATTCTAAAGAGAGAGATGATTGAATAGAATGATTTCATTACTTTTTCAGAATATGTACAATACAATATATATAGATACAAGTTACAACCACCTACTCTACCAACCGTCAAAGGAAGTAGATCTTCAGATAAGGTCGAATTGACCTAAATCATCAAAATTTGATCTCGTTCACACCAAGTCTCATACACTAGATTAGGAATTTGAGATCCGAAAGAATCAAGCACAAATGGAGAAGGACACACTCAGTGCCATTGACAAGCCCTAAAAGCTTGAATCGCTTCAGAACAGGGAGGAAGACATTGCGCTAAGTGATGTAATTGTGACGAGTGAGTTTCGTCGCCACCATACTGGTAATGTTCTGAACAGTAATCGAAGAGAGAGATTGAGTTGACGGATTTGGAACCTCGACATGAGAACCAGAAGAAGCAGCCGGAAAGGAAGAGTTCGCAGCCATCCAGAAGATTGGAGGAGAAAATTCAAGAATTTGAAGAAATTAGGGCAGAGAAGATCTGTTTGGGAGAAAAGAAAGGGGTGAGAAAATTCAAGAAGACGGAAGCGGTGGATCTATGTCGTTAGACAACGGCGAAGATACCATGTAGAAACTCATGATTCTGTGAGAGAACAATTAGAGGTAGAGAGAGAAAGAATTCTATAGAGAAAGATGATTGAATAGAATGATTTCATTACCCTTTCAGAATATGTATGTTGATGCACAAAACCGGAGGTCTTGGAACAACGTAAATTCGACCGTGAATCTGCAAGAAATGTAAAGAACACAAGATGTATCGTGGTTCACCTCAAGGTTTTGGGCTACGTCCACACTGATTATGTATTTATCTGAGGGGGAGAGAACTCTGAGAGTGAGAGCTTTGAGAGAAGGTGAGAGGGCCTAGGAATTGGTCACTCCCATTTGTGAGGGTGATGGGTCATTTTATAGACTAAGGATTCCTCACTTATTACATATTTGCCCATTCCTTTATCACATAATTACATTTAAGTCCCCCGAGGATTTGTAAGATATCTAAATACGAGGCCTTAAATATGGTATAAACAATGTACAATACAATATACATAGATACAACCACCTACTCTATCAACTATATCTTAACAGATAAGAAATCTTTTAATCAGATATAGACTTAGTTAGTGGTCCTATTGTATCCTTAACAATATTTGAACGTTTGAGAGATTTTTGGATGTCCGAAGGCCCTTCGACTTGCTTCCTTTTCCCCTGGTTTATGAACAAGTGCCTACTATTTATAGGTAAAGAATTGAGCTTAGTTTGGAAGGCCCAATCTCAATCTCGTAATTGATTGAATTATATTTCTGATGTAGACTAGTTGACTTAATTTAGTCATTAATTGAACAAAAATCTTTGATTTAGGAAATTGATCCAAATTGATATAATTTGATCAAATTAGAGTTATTTTGTCGCTTTTTGTACTTGATTTGTTTGTTTGACAGATGTCTTAGGTGTCAACATGTGCCACTCTAGATAACTTATCTGACTTTGTTGACTCACATGCTATGTGTGTAATTTGACAGGACCTATGGTGTGCGCTATGTAAATCCTTGTGAGTCAAAATTTAATTTGTTGGCCAAAAATGCCTAATTTTTAATTATATCAGAACTGGTTGTGACCGTGATCATTCTTTGATGTTTTTCTTTTGTTCATTAAAAAAAAGTTTGGTGGGATTTAATCGATTTTTAGAAATATAAATGTCAAATTTTGAGTAAATCTCTCCAAATCTCAAGTGAGAGATGAGATTTCATTTTTATTTTAAATTAAAATACACAAACAAATCTTTCTAATTGCTTCAAAATCAACCATCACAGTTGATTTAGTAGTTGAGATAAATTTCAGATCCGTATTTTACATGACACGTAATACGTTAGTAATAATGTAATTCAAATTTATTTTTGACGAATCTAATTTAAAACATTACACTTGTAAATAAAAAGACACAAACTTGTTCCTTTTTAAGAAGAAAAAAAAAAAAAAAACACTTTCGTAAATCCTGAATAGTGGGGTTTAAATACCTTCCCCTACTCGCCCCTTGATTTTATTGTTACAAATTTTAATTTTTTCACAAAAACTAGTCGCTGTTTCAATCTCAGTCTCACTCTCACCGACTTCTTTCCCCAAAATTTCCCCACCTCCTTCTCCGTCCGTGGCCTCAGGACAAAGGATTGCAATTCCGGTGGCAGCACCCTGCAAGTCGGCGAGGGATGGAGGCGGTGTCGCTGTGCAGCAGCAGCAGCACAGAGCTTTCGCCGGAGGAAGAAAGGATTTTGATACGAGACATTGCTTTGGCTGCTGAAGCCAATTCCAAAGAGGGCGATGTCTTCTACTTGCTCACCCAAAGGTTGCAAATTTTTGCATTTTTTTGGGTTTATTTATTTATGAAATTTGATGATTAATTTTTAAATAATTAGAAATTAGTTCGTCGCTGTGAATTGTTCATTTTTCGGTGTTTCTGTTAAAACAATGAAATCTTAATCTTTTATCAAATGGGTTGTAATTTCATATGTTGTAGTGAAAATTGGTTCTAATGTTTTGTGTTATTTTTCATTTTTGAATTTGTTCCCAATTAGATGGTGGCAACGTTGGATTGATTATGTGAACCATGACCAACCCAATAACCCGAATGATGCATCCTCGGTGTCGGAGCATTGTGATTCGCCCGGTTCCAGTGCCTTAAAGAGGCCTGCTGGTATTGATAATTCTGACTTGATATATGATGCAGCATCAGAGGACACCAATTCGGGCATGGAGATACATGATACGTTACTGGAAGGCCGCGATTATGTCTTGCTCCCGCATGAAGTTTGGAACCGATTGCATAAATGGTATGGAAATGTCATGCCTTTCTTTGTTAACCCTACCACTATGGAAATCCAAATGCACTCAAGCGTTTTCATGGAAATAATCATATATGTACACGCATATTTATTGGGTTTTTATATCGTAAAGGGAAACCCAGAATGATCTTAACACACCACCAATTTTATTGAATTAATTGTATTAATTGTATTCTAGAGCTTTGATCCCACTTAGTGGGAAAAGGCTTTGTTGTTGTTGTTGTCGAGTTGTATTCTAGAGATTTTTTACTTTCTCTTTTTTTGCAATGTTACCAATTGATTGGATAAATTTAACATTTATTTTGAGAAGACCAGCCTTCCTGAAAATTCCTTTAGATTTGCATTTCAGTGACCATACAGTATTATCTATGCATATTTTTGGGGTTGGAAGGGGTACCGAAGAGTGTATCTCTCCTTACACTTAAATGATTGCCTGTGAGCCAATATCAAGTTTCATTTCTGTGTTTTTTCGCAATTTATTGTGGTTGGAGGAGAATGTCAAGAGACTACATGTGTAATGCAGTGTTTCTGGTTGTAGGTATGGTGGTGGTCCAACATTGCCAAGGAAAGTGATTAGTTCAGGTCTTTCTCAGCCGGAGATGGCAGTAGAAGTGTACCCTCTGCGGCTTCAATTACTTGTGATGCCAAAAGGTGACCGCTCTACTGTACGAATAAGCAAGAAGGTAAAATATAAGGCAGATCATGATGTACCACTTTTTTCAGTGGTAGTTGCACCACCTTAGTAAGGTCTTACAAAGTATATGCTGATTTTTCTTACCTGAAGATTGAAATTCTTTTGGCAGGAAACCATTGCAGAGCTTCACAGAAGAGCTTGTGATATCTTTGATCTTAGCTTGGAACAAGTAAAGTTTCCTATGTCTCTGGTTCTGCATCTAGCTTCATTGTTTGATTGAAATATTTTGTTCAGCAGCTCGTTTACTCCCTGTATGTTGTTGGTACTTAAGAATTTCCTCGATTGAAGGTGTGCATTTGGGATTACTATGGACGCCGGAAACATGCCCTGATGAACGACATGGATAAAACTCTTGATGATGCCAATATACAGATGGATCAGGATGTGAGTCTTCCATCACTTTATTGGAATGACATGCACAATTCTCTTTACCATAGGACTTCATAATTTCATATGATGGTACATAGGAAATTTTATATGTTCATGTTTTGCTGAGTTAAGGCTACAGCTACGTAATACATTTCCAAAAAGTTGTTTCTTAATTTTGGAATCACAAACATATACTTCTTTAACATGATATCATTAGAGATTCTTGTGTTCCTTGATGTTTTTATGGGCTTTTAGGTTTGAATTGAATGTTTCTTTAAAACATCAAGGATAGATATATTGCTTTTGTGTTGCTATTCACCGGAAGTACCATTCTTTAATTATTATTCTACCACGTCGGTTTGCAAGAGCATTTGCGTTGCACACTTCTTTCATGAGAGTTTTGCTCTGTATGTTGCTGGCCTCCTTTATATTGGTTAATCACCTCCCACTACTTAGTGAACTTGGTTAATCAGAGTGTATTTTTGTAATTATCTACCTCCAAATGGTTCAGTAGAGCTTGTTGGCCCATTTTAACCCGCCATCTTATTGTCCGAACATGATTTATTGGTTTGTCACATTCTCTTTGAGGAACTTTCTGAACTGTACATATATGTACAAAAGCAATTTATGTTCACTTACAACTTTCTGTGTTTTTTTTTTTTTTATCCTTTTTTATTTTTTATTTTTTGTTTACGCACCATATGTTTGGTTTTTAATTGTGGAGATCTGTCTATTATATACCTGTAGGTACCAATGTTTGGTTTGCAGGCATAGATGAGATGTGTCTGTGAGCTTGGCTTCTTATGGTTGTGGGCTATGACTGCAATTTTATGGCCTGTCACCAGCCTAGAGATTGGTTTCTATTTGAGATAGGTCTTATGTAGTATATGGAATAATATGTTATGCTGTAGCAGTATCTATGCACAAAGGTGCTTATTCTCTGTTGAAAATTAAGGTGGCATGCAGTGCTTTGCACACATTTTATCTTTCTCTGTTAAAAACTTTTGTTAAAGTGGCAAAGTAACTGGAGAAAATTGTGATGGATTTTGTGTGGTAACTGGTGAGGGAAGGAAATGACCATCAATTGTGATGGGACGTAGGTCTACAGTCAAGGGAAGAGTGACCTTTATTAGTTGGGTTTTATAATTTAGTCGAAAAGGAGCACGGTTTTACTTGTTTAATGGTTGTGGAGACTTCCTTATTGGAGGCTTTACTTTGGCTTCATTTAATTTTAGTTTTGTTTTTCTGAGTTCAAACTTGTTTTGTTTTGTGATCAATTAAAGCAGATTCTGGTGGAGGTGCTTAATCCTGTCAATGGTAACACATCGGGCGGATCCCCGAGTTCTGTTCGCTCTTTAGAGAAGGAAGCTTCCTCTGTTCTTGTAGAGCCTTCTAAGTCAAGCTTGTCGATTGCAGGAGGTTTATCTGCAACCAGGGGTGCATCAAAGAACTACAGCTCAGAGCTCATACATAGTCAAGGCCTGATTGCAAGGGAACTGGATACTACATACCCTACGACTGGTGTTAGTACTAGGGGGTCATCTGTTGGTTTGACTGGGTTGCAAAACCTTGGGAATACTTGTTTTATGAATAGTGCTATACAGTGCCTCGTTCATACACCGGAGTTCGCTAGATATTTTCGGGAAGATTATCATCAAGAGATAAACTGGCAAAACCCTCTAGGCATGGTTGTAAGTTTCTAACACTAAATGAGCTCTATGTGCTTTTTGATATCTATACTTTTGTTGCTATAATAGACTGCCAAAATTTCTTATTCAGTTTTGCAGTTTTTTTTTGGGTGTGTTCAGGCTCTTGAAGACCCTGAGACCCTGAAATCTTTTGTTTTTTTTTTTTTTTTTTTTGCTAGAGACCTCTACGAATGTTAGTACTGAGATCTTTATGGCTGCTAGTACGTGGACCTCTATGAATGCCAATACCTGTTTCTCTCTATGAATGATTTGTGTTCAGTCACACATGTTTTCAAGGAGTACCTTTAATCTTCTTGAGGGTATTGCTTGCTTTTATGCACATATTGGCTGTTTACCTTATTCTCATTACAAAATGATGCATTTTTATGTCTTCTTAGAATTGAAACAAACTACTATTCTCAATTCTCTAGGACATCGAGGTGATGAAAGATTTTCAGAAACAAGATATTTTGTTGAAATCGGTTTGTTGATTGAAGTCCAAGCAAGCAGTTTGAAGGATATACCGAGATAGTGTTGATGTGTCTGTGTTACTAAAATTTTGCTGCTTTGTTTTTTTGGCTGAATTTCTTTTGCTAAATTGGTCAAAATGTAGGGTGAGCTAGCTGTAGCATTTGGTGAGTTACTGCGGAAGCTATGGGCACCTGGACGAACACCAGTGTCCCCTCGACCTTTTAAATCAAAACTTGCTCGCTTTGCGCCTCAGTTTAGTGGTTATAATCAGCACGATTCTCAGGTTTGGTACTTGACATTTAAGTTTTCACCAGTGTGTATGCATGCAATTTGCATTAACGAAAAACTAATTGTTGTTTCAGGAGCTTTTGGCATTTTTGCTGGATGGTCTTCATGAAGATCTGAATCGTGTGAAACACAAACCTTATATAAAGTCTAGAGATGCTGATGGCCGGCCTGATGAAGAAGTCGCGGATGAGTATTGGGCAAACCACACTGCTCGTAATGATTCTATAATTGTTGATGTGTGCCAAGTGAGTATGTTGTTGGAAATATTATTACTAACTTAATAATGTTCATTGTAGAAGTGCTTAACTTGCATGCAGACTTGCAACGGTTACTACTATTACTGCTGCTGCTAGTATCTGTTTAGTGTTATTTCTCATTTAAAATTTGAAGTTGATTCGGTTCATTATCTTTTCTTTCATTATGCTTTCTCAATATTAATCTGTTGTAACCTCAAGGGCAGTTCAAATTGTTGTTTCTTATACATGTTGGGACTTGGTGCTGGATGTCTATCCTGTTTTCTACTTGTAATTTTGCTAGCAATAGTTGTTCCTATATTGTACAGTATTCTTATTATATAAAAAAAAAATATTATCTTCTATACTTGTAAAACTTAAGATTAAATTGTGTGGTTTTGTTAAGTGGTTCATGCCCTTCGCACAATGTGGGTAAGTTATGCATACCTTACTACCATTGTCAATTGAATAGTAGTGTAACTGATGTGTTAAAATTATATGCATTTTCTTAACGTGTGGGTCAAAGCTTATTGGTCAACCGTGTAATTTAGTTTAAAATGTTCTTTCAAGCTGAGGAACTTACCATTTTGTTCTTCCTTCCACTCCTCATTGCCATCATTGTCGTAAGCATAGGAATGTTCTTTCAAGCTGAGGAATGTACCCTTAATTGTCACTTTTCTCCTACATAGTGAAATACACACTACAAAGTATAGTGGATGTAGCCCAATTATGGGTGAACTACTCAACTGCCATCTTATTTGTGTGTTCTGATTTTACCACTCCAGTGGTGAACCAAAATTCCCTGTCAATAAGTTTTTCATTATCTGCTGACGTAACAATTTTATTTGATTTTGCTCCCAAGCAGTGACATGTATCATTAAGTTTGCACTTCCACTAATGATGTACAATCCTGTGCTTTCTGCTTGCAATAACCTTCTGAGACTCGTCAGTTTTTTGCCTTCAGTTTTTTTTCCTATGAAAAAAACCTTCTGAGACTCGTCAGTCTTTTCATTTTTAAACCTTAAGTCTAAGACAAATTTCCATTCATTTGACTTGATAGTACCTGAGTTTAAATACGTTGGTTGTATGTCTAGGTCTTATTCCTTGTTGATTTCTTCTCCTAGTGCGCTAATTCTATGGGTGCTTTTTCCAACAAGTTTCTTCAATTTGTCCATGGATTATACAAATAATGGTTTGTGACTTGTCTTCGTATTATTCTTTTGATTACCTTATAGACTTATCAAATATAAGCTTCCTGGTGTCGTATCTCGTGTATCAAATAATTTTTTATTTTATGCTCGATGCTATGAAGGCCGGTGAATCATGGTTTGGTGTTAATGCAAGAGATATTTTCACTAAATCTTGATACTTATCGAAATTTTTTTCCTGGTAGTTTGTAATAACCAATAGTTTTTTTCTCATGGTTTTAATTTTTCCTATTAACAGGGCCAATATAAGTCAACTTTGGTTTGTCCCGTTTGCAATAAAGTCTCTGTTACGTTTGATCCCTTTATGTACCTTTCGTTGCCACTCCAGTCCACCACCACTAGAACAATGACAGTGACAGTTTTTTCTTGCGATGGAAGTGCATTGCCGTCTGCTTGCACTGTCACAGTCCCAAAACAGGGACGTTGCAGGGACTTGATCCAGGTGCTTAGCAATGCTAGTTCTGTGAAGCACAGTGAAAAGCTTTTGCTTGTGGAGGTTAGCAGCATTTTACATTTGGAACTGATGCTTCTGTGCTTTATGAATCTGTATGGTTGGTTAACTTTTTCAATTTGTGGTTCACAGATACGAAACCATATGATTCAGAGATTTTTAGAAGACCCATTAATATCATTGTCTACCATCAAAGATGATGACCATCTTGCTGCTTATAAGGTTCCAAAATTGCCAAACAAAACAAAGTATCTTCAGTTGATACATCGCCGTCGAGAACAGTATGTATACTTTGACCTTCACCTTATATTCTGCAGAGTGTTTAGAATCATTTAGAAAGCTCACTCTCCCCCACTCACCCACTTTGATTCCTGTACCCACGTTCACAAAAAGTTATTTTCCTTGCTTGACTACTTGCGGCCAATTTAACCACTTTTATAAGCATTTTGAAAAGAAGCTGGTTGTTTAGTTAAGACTGCAAAAATATAATTTGTCCAGAATTAATTTTTCACATTTTCCTAATCAGAACAATTCGAAAAAGAAAAAAAATGTGGTGCTGATTTGACTTCTCATTTCGAACCATAAAAAACAAAATCTATGTGGTGTTGATCAGTATTTCTCTTGAACTTTAAACAACTGGACTTCTTGTTCTGGGGTGTATGTAGATCATTTTCTGGCTTCTCCTACTAACTTTTAATTGTCTCGTAGAGGAATTAGTGATTCCCAGGTTGCATCAGGGTGGAGACCCTATGGAATACCTCTCGTCTCGCCAATCTCTTGTGTTGATGAAATTAAAGGAGGCAATATACAGACGATTGTTCATAAAATGCTTTCTCCAATGCTTAAAGCTAAAAGTATGGATATATCCGGTGTAAGCTCAACAACAGCTGGATCAGACGCCTCTCTTGAATTGGGTTTACTCGAAACATGTACTGATTCCATTGTATCAAATTCAGCTAGCAAGGACATCACTAGTTCTGAAGTGGTGAAAGCCCAAGAATTGCCTCTAAAGTTGGTGGCTGAAAATAATTCATGCATTGATCTATCAGCGAGGAAAGATAAAGCCATCAAACTGGCCTCATCTTCAACATCAATACTAATATATGTTGATTGGTCACAGAAGCTTTCGGAAAAGTATGATACTCATTATCTGGAAACCTTGCCAGAAGTTTATAAATATGGACCTGTAACAAAGAAAGCCCGAACTGAACCTCTCTCCTTATACACCTGCCTCGAAGCTTTTCTACGTGAAGAACCACTGGTGCCTGAAGATATGTGGTTAGTCTCTCTCCCTCTCGTCTAAAGCCCTAAACTGATGTATTTTAATCATATGTAGTTTGCCTCTTGAACATCAAGAGGTGCTGTAGGAGCTGTATCCTGCTAAATAAGCGGAATTTTGGATAACTAAGTATTCTGTTGAACGAAGCTGTATTCAAACAAGCATGTCTTAAATTAATAGAATAATTATGGTATGGTGTAGGTACTGCCCGAAGTGCAATGAGCGAAGGCAAGCAAGTAAGAAGCTTGATCTATGGAGGCTTCCAGAAGTGTTAGTCATCCATCTAAAGAGGTTCTCATACAGCAGGTCGATGAAGCATAAACTGGAAACCTTTGTGGATTTCCCAATCCATGGTTTTGATCTAACACGTTACGTTGCTAACAAAAACAACTCGCGACGTCAACTTTATGAGCTCTATGCCTTGACCAATCACATTGGCGGAATGGGTAGCGGCCACTACACTGCACATATCAAGGTATCTGGGACGATTGAATTATATTTGGTCGAAACATTAATCAGCTGCATATCTCACCGGTAATCAGAAATAGATTTTATTGACTGGTGTTTGTTTTACGCAGCTTCTAGACGAGAATAGGTGGTACAGTTTTGATGACAGTTGCGTATCACCGATAAATGAAGACGAGGTGAAGTCAGGCGCCGCGTATGTACTCTTTTATCGGCGTGTGCCAACTGAAGATGCAGCTGTTAGCGATGTGGCCTAGTCCTCTGCAGCGACGTCTAGTGTTTACTCACAAAAAATAGTAAGACTAACTCTCAAGGGCTATGTTCATTTCGCGGACTAAATTACAGATGGAAAAACTAGTGAAATGTATTTGGTAGGTTATTTAAAAACATCAAATGGATGCTTGTGTGTGTTTTCTTTTTTTCAAAATAACAAAATCATGTATGGCACCACTATCATTTGTGTTCATCACAATTTGCTCCCTAATCGCCATTGCCTTACCACTACCTGCGCAATCACGTCCACGGTCCAGCCACCATCGCTGTCACTGCCATCAATGCCAACGTCACTGCTGCCATCAACCTTGCCACCGTAGCCACCTCCACGGTCACTTTCTACGCCAACATCACCCCTACCACCTAGCAACAATACCCTCTGGCGGCACCACTCCTTGCTACCATCCATCACTACCTTCATCCTCCCTACCTCCTATTGCCACCATTCATACCCCACCACCATCGCCACCGCATGCAACCATTGTTGTTACCAGCACCACCCAATCACAATCGCCATCCCCACCACCACCAGCACATCTTAAAATCTGTCTTTTTGGGGCTAACAACATTGTACTCACTTCTCTCCCTATGAGAGCTGTTCTCTCCTCTCTGAGAGACTTTCTCACCGCCGTGTCACTGATTTTCTTTCTCTCCATTTTACTTCGGCGCCGGCCGTAGCTTTGGCTAGGGACCCCGTGTATTTCCTTTGCCTTTGATTTCACCATGCTGGGCCCTATTCCCTAATCTCCCATTTTCTCCATCCTCTTTGACCCTTTCCCCTCCATTATCTTCCTCAGTTGGCTCCATCATCTCTCTCCTCATGTCCGATTGGGTACCGCCTCTCCTTATTGCGTTTTGTTATGGATCTTTGGGAGCGTGTGTAGAGCTTTAGCTCGGGTGTCTGTACCATCACCCTTGTTGGCCCTTGTTGGTCACTTCGTTGCTTGCCCTTGTCGGCGATGTTTGTGGGCTGCGTGCTTCTTGTTCTCGTGGCGGCTGTTCTGGTGCTGGTCTATGGATGATGATGTGACCTCTGTCCTCACCAATTCTGGGTTTCTTGATGGTCTAATCTCAGGTGATCGTGTAGGGTGGTTGGTTGTGACAATCATGATGTGGTTCTCTGGCGGCAGAGTTGTCGTTTGCAGCTTTAGGAAGCCTAGTTGTCTAGGGTTTTTTGTGTGGTTTGGTTGTTTGTGCTGGGCTCCAAGGTTGGTCTTGGGCCTTTATCTTCTGTGTGTTGTGGCTCTTTCTCTTTTGTTGTGTTTATTAAGTTTTGAGCTTTTGTTATACTTCTCTTGTTGTTAATGAATTTTATCCTTTGACCCCCCCCCCAAAAAAAAAACCAACATTATACTCTCTAGGTTTGAGGCGATTTTCAAAATGGGTCATGATGTTCTAATTTTCTCACTTTGGACCCTAGTACATTCTTCTATTTGAATGTGTAATCCTCCACTAAAATCATGAGTTTTTTTCTTCTTTTTTTAGCTAATGCGACGCAAATGTATCTTGCACGTCAACTCATATATGGGTCACATGTCTATGGTGTCATAAATTTAACAAATGATCAAATAGTCAATTAGGTCAAAAGTATAAATTGATAACATTTCAATACTCTTAGAATGAAAAATGAGAAAATTACAAATTTTTGACGTAATTTAAAAATCACCTCAAACAAAAAATGTGTAAAATATAGTTTACCATTTTTATTACAAATGATCCCTCAACGCCTTCAAAAGTCATAGTTTTGGTCCTGATTTTTCAGAGTAACTTTTGTGTGAAAAAAAATGTGTAAAATTCAGTATTAATCTACATTTCTAGCACTTCAAACCAAAAGTATTACAAAAATAAAACACACAACTCTCTCCATAAATTATTTGGACAATCACGTTTTAAAAAATAGAAAAACCATTTTTTAAGACCCTATTTTATAAATTACATAATGCGGTTAATGATTAGATCCTATTTTTAATAATTTAAAGAATGACTTCAACCAATAACTACAATTTATAAAAAGAAACCGAGTTTAGAAACCTGCGACTTTCGTATAATCCAATAAACCAACCGACATTTTCAGTTTTCCGAGGTACAGATTGTCCAAAGATCACTGTCGTTAAGCACCTCGTCTCGAAGCTGAACCCTTGAGATCTGTCTGGCATGATCTGACACAATGAGAAGCCTTCGATCTTCCCCAACTGCTTCCAAACCCATAATTTATGGTGTTATTCATATGTTGTTTCTGTTAGCCAGCTCAAATACTGCGTATGGAGAAACCTTCGACTCTGTCTTGCAGCTCCTCCCACAACCCGGGTGGACAAGAATCCGACCCGGATCCAAGAGGGTCCTCTCTGTTGGTGAGTTTGGCGCAAAGGGAGATGGCGTCACTGATGACTCTCAGGTAACAAAATTCCCACAATCTGTAATATTTCTGCTGATTTATTTTTGTTTTCTTTTTTTTGGGGTTTTAAAACTCAATTTACAAATGATGACATTGTTCAATGGGTGCTACAGTGAAATGGGTTTTACTCTTTAAGCACACTGCGTTTCGAGTTCAAACCCTTTTCCCTCTCATAATCTTAATCTAGCTTAGAATAGTGATATCGCTTGAAATGAATTGTGCCCATTTTGCAGAACCACGCATTGTTTCAGAAATTTAATATTAATTCCAGAAATTTTATTCAACTTTTACGACGTTTATCAATGAGAGTTGTTTTTCTTTATAAATATATTTTAAGTGGGAGAGATGGACTGAGATGTATGGTTGATGAGATAGCTATGGAGATGCGTTCTCTGGGAATTAAGCGATAAGCAGGCACTTTATTTTCCACAAAACCGTTAATGAAGCCCTTGTCGATGAGTGATATAGTATTTTTCGTCTCTTCAGGCTTTCAAAAATGCTTGGGAGATAGCTTGTTCTATCCCTGCGCGGACAAGAATCGTAATTCCTGCTGGAAGCACTTACCTAGTCCATCCTGTTGATATCGCTGGGCCTTGTCGATCAAAGGTGACTCTAATGGTATGAATCAATTCTATTGCTTGCTATAATTCTTTCTTTCTAACTAGCAGTATTTCGATGAGAATGCATCTATGGTTCAGTATTTTTTGGTCCAAAATCTATGGTTCATTTGATATTTGTTATTCAGAATTTACTTGCATTCCCTTTAACAAATCTCATGCCTTAATAGATCTCTGGTACCGTCATTGCTCCTGAAGATCCTGATGCTTGGATTGGTTTGAATCGACGTAAGTGGCTCTATTTCCATGGGGTGAACCACCTTACCATAGAAGGGGGAGGGACAATCAATGGAATGGGGCAGGAATGGTGGGCTCGGTCTTGCAAGACCAACTCATCAAATGTATAGCCCTCTTGAACCTGTAAGCTTTATGTTTCATGTAAAGATTATTCTACCTACATCTGTCTAAAAGTGGCTTTAATTTGTTTATGGCAGCCATGTCGACATGCTCCAACGGTTAGTGCTTTTTTAGTTAACGAGGAATGCAGTTGGTTTTTTTCCTTTTACCATTTCATGCCTCCGATGGTTTCAATCATAACCTTAATATGGGATATTCAATACATTCCAGGCAGTTACGTTTCATAAGTGCAAGAATTTGAAGGTCAAGAATCTTTTGATTGTCAATAGTCAACAAATGCACATGGCATTCACAAGCTGCATGCGGGTAGTGGCATCAAATCTCAAAGTGATAGCGCCTGCTGTTAGTCCTAATACTGATGGCATCCACATTAGTGCATCGAAGGGTGTCAAGGTCAAGGATACCATAATACGAACAGGTCAGTTATCCAAGAGAACTATTTCCAATTTTAAACTTATTCAGTGCTTGTGATCCTGGAAATATATTCTCTTTTTCACGTTTGAGTTGTTACAGAAAAGGTTGTTGGTTATTACCTCTAGCGATTAGCAAAATTTACGTGCCAATTGGAAATTTGTATTCAGCATAGTATTAGATCTAATATTTAGTTTCTGATTTAAGCAATCAAGGTTTCTTTTAATCATTGTCCAATCCAAAGTATGCGGTGAAAAAAAAACTCGGTCTCTTTCTAATATCAGATTCTTATATACTCAATCCAGGAGACGACTGTATTTCTATAGTCAGCAATTCTTCACGAATCCGGATCATAAATATTGCTTGTGGCCCCGGTCATGGCATAAGGTAAAACTGGACTATACTTCCATTTCGGGTAAACCTCATAATCATCTGGACATGTTACTAATTTTGAAATACTTCATCAAGCATTGGAAGCTTGGGAAAATCAAACTCTTGGTCCCAAGTGCGCAATGTAGTGGTTGATACAGCATTCTTGTCCAACACAGATAATGGGGTGAGAATCAAAACATGGCAGGTAATCTTCTCTGAACTCTGTTCACGGGCACACACCAAGGAGTTCTTTTTATTCTTCATCTTTTGCTTTTGTTCTGAACCATTATGCATTTAATTGAAATTGGTTTTTCGTGTATCTTCATCAGGGCGGTAGTGGTTTTGCCTCGAACATTGCATTCCGGAATGTGATGATGGAAAATGTATCAAATCCGATAATAATCGATCAGTATTATTGTGACTCCCGGCTGCCATGTCTAAATCAGGTATAGAGTTCTTACCAAAATTATAGCGCTACTCCCATTTATTCCAAGTCCTTCATAGGTATAAGCCGAGCTATTGTAGGTAACTGGTTCAAGAATACTTCCTCTTTCTCTGTGGTCATGAGTTACTGAGACTACTAAAAACACTTCATTCTTGCAAATAGATTATCTAACTGGTTCAAGAATACTTCCTGTTTCTCTGTGGTCATGAGTTACTGAGACTACTAAAAACACTTCATTCTTGCAAATAGATTATCTCATTCATCCCACATATCGGTAGCCTCATAAAGTTTAGTTCATAACTCTGTTAATAAGTGCAAGGCACAGTTTATTTGACATCTCGACGAGTACTTGTAAGCACGGAGAGACTTATTAGTTCTCCAGCAAAACGAAGTTCCTTAGAGTTACTGACATTGTAATCTTTAGTTTTTAGAGCTGCTTAAACTAAAAAATATTTACATCAATGTCGTATGAGAATGCAGACTTCGGCAGTAAAAGTGGAGAACATATCCTTCGTGCACATTAAAGGGACTTCTGCTACGGAGGAAGCAATAAAATTTGTTTGCAGTGACGATTCTCCATGTGAAGGGTTATACATGGAAGATATTCAGCTTCTACCATGCGTTGGGGAGATTACAACATCTCTTTGTTGGGAAGCTCAAGGTTCAAGTTTGGGTTTGGTAGACCCGCCGGCTTGCTTCTCGTGTAGCGAAAGCTTCATTACGCAGAAAGTCCCGTCATACTCTACCATTCATTCACAGAGGTTGGGCAGTTCGGAATATGGACGAACGGCAACCCAGTAGATTGTGGTATAGATCTAGCTACAGCGTATAGAGTTGACATTTTTGGATTCCATTTTGTTCTTGGAGCATGGATCCCTGAAGCATTTTCCCTTTGTATACAGTCCACTGTAAAACTTGGGTTTGCACGAAAGAGATAACGGTAGTGATGACATCGATTCGTTGGAGTATTTGTACATAATGTATACACAGTATAGTTTTGGCATCGATTCGATGAAACATTACTTATGGAATGTATTTATGCATATTGTCCAAAAAAAAAAAAAAAAAAAAAAAACAAAACGAACTTTTACAGGGAGACTTCGTTACAACATAAGCCAAAATTTCAAACGAATAAGCCTTTTCCAATACATTCTAAGATAACCGTACACATCGGTAGAAATAATGAACCGCCCGTCGCACCAGGAATACCAGAATCAAGTGCATAAAATCTCACATCATCACAAATTATGTGTCCCTTTATCTTCTGCATTTTCTAAACTGACTGCATTTTCATGGCCATAAGCTAGCGATTTCCGAGCTTGGGGCACCCCTCAGCAAGAGGCAAGTCCAAGTTTTCAACAGTTCTAAATGTTCTTGGGACCATCTTATCAACGTAAAGAGTTCCCTCCAAATGATCACACTCATGCTGCAAAATACGAGCCTGCCAACCTGAAGCATTTACTTTGATGGGTTGGCCATTTCGATCAAAACCTGAAACCTCAACATCAAGGTTTCGCTCCACCACTGCTCTGAATCCATCGACACTGCAAAATATCACAGTAAAATTACATATTATCGACAGTAGGCGATTCTAGTTTCCATGGACATAGTAACTTGAGTTAAAAAAAAAATTCTAAAAACACAATATTAGAAAGGTGTGAACTCGACTAAGTCGAGCACCCAACACAAGCAAAATAAACAAGGGTCCATGATGAAATCCTATGTTCGCTTTCACAGTCTCAATTAAGATTGACTATAAAAATTTCAACCTTAGAGATGAAAACTATTTACAAATGAGGAACACTTATAATGCAGTTGCGTCATGTTTCCTATCAATTTGTTAACTGAGATGGAATTCTCTAATTGAGGGACTCGAATACTAGAAACACCCGAGGTTGTCAACTATAGTTTCACATGCCCTATGACTAAGTCCCGGTTTAGCATTGAGACAGGTTCAAAATTCACCGTGTGGTAGTTCAGTGGCATCCAAGGTGATGGTATAGAACATAAACTTTATTCATATCATATGATCATATCTCGCAAAACAAGGGAGCATTCAGTAACCATATGGAACCAATTCTGTATAGTTTTGCAGAGAATAGGTGTTGAAAATTCCTAACAAGAACACTGTAGATACAAATGTTGAGAATGATAAAGACACTTATGTAACTTGAATCACCGCCACGCCTCTGTAACATCAAAACCCCCAACAAAGCTATTGTTCTCAACTATCCATTTACGAGAAGAACAGGGCATTAAGGAAAATTCTGTGTCGTCTCTGATGGGGATGGTTCATTTACTATTTCTTCCGACCTCAACCATAGATTTCTCTCATTTCTAGCTAAAATAGAAAAACATTGTATCCGTTACCTTAAGCACCCTTCAAAGAATACTGCAGTCTTGTTGCTCTTCTTTTTAAGCTTCGGATTAAGAATCACCTGCCTCAAAAATAACAAATAAATTGGAATAGTCAAGTGTAACATTTTCAATCTTAAGATTCAATACGTCATTCGGATGTTCACCTCTCTCACAGATACTTAACATACCAAAAGATCAAAAGGTCGTCTATCTTGAGCTGCAGTGGCTTCCTTAGGTGCATAACTGATATATTCCTTTGTATCTTCCAAAACTATTATCTGCACGGATGACAAGACAGAGTTGTTACCTTCGTTTTACGGAATGCTAGGTTTTCATGAATAACGAAAGTTTAATCTTCAACGAAAATTTAAAACTGGTTAGTTAAGCTATACATTCCACCAAAATAAAAAGAAAGTATCAATTTTTGTAACCGTAATAAAAAAAGGAACATCACTAAAATCAGCAATGTAGCTTAAATTGAACTAAGCTTTGATTATTTACCATTAAAAGGTCTATCTATCTGCAGACATGGGCTTAGCCAAGTTCGAATCCCCGTCCCTGTCCTCAAGTTCGAATCCCCCTCCCCGTAGTTTAGAACGAATTTAGTGCAGACTATCGCTTGTCTAAAAATTTTACTCGCAAGAACCAACGCAGGGTGAAAAAGAAAGCTACATTTTACATTTCTTTCCACATTTTCTCAGCAGCCAAACAGAAATTAATGAAACAGAAGAACAAAAAAAAAAAAAAAAAAAAAAAAAAAATAGAGCCTTTAAGATAAAACACCAAAACTGACCCTCAAGGGAATTCCAATCTGAGGAGCAGCAAGACCGACCCCGGGAGCCTTCCGCATCACCCTCACCATATCCTCAATTATCTTCTGGATCCTCTCCGACCCAATATCCCCGGGCTCAACATCTCGGGCCGGTTCGTGCAAAACCGGGTCACCTGCTTTCACTATATCGGGCATGCTGATGCTCTTCTTCTTCTCTCCTCCGAGACCCAGAAGCCAACCGGCTTTGGCGACGGGAGAAGAGGTTGAGCTGAACTTTTTCCGGATCGTGAAATGGGTGTTGGAGACTGGATCCGGGTTTGGAAGTCCGGGATTCAAAGAGATGATTCGGGAGTTCAGAAATATCGGGGCGGTAGCTAGACAAATCGGGCCGAGACGAAGCGAGAATCGGTGGATGGTTTCCATAGCCGTGGTTCGGATTTTCAAGTAGAGGGTTTAAGAATGCTTTGCAGGTGATGATGTCGTCCGCTGCTTCAATCAAACGACAGCAACAATAATGTCGTCGTTCAGGCACCTTAATAACAACGTCAAGCCAAGCTTTCTTTTACACTATGGTTGCAATTGCACAAGGGAAACAAACTTACAATTTGGTTTATAAATTGATATGCATCAATTTTTTTTTGTTTGAATTTATAAAAAAAAAATTTAGAATTTTCGCGTGAGAAAAAAACTATAAAATTTGGGACCTCCTATTCTCATGTTTAAATTCTATGTAAATATGTGTCATTTTTAAATTTCTATGAATGATAGTTTAAAAGGAAAACTAATGAAAAAGGCTTGAAAACTTTGGATTTTAACCAAAAAACATGTTACAACTTTATTTAATGGTTAGTACAAAGCTTAATACTAAAGCAGTCCAACTACAATGGCCCAACCAAAATAATACCATTACTTGTCGATTTTGCCCCTAACGTTTTAGGTTAAGTCAGTTTCGTTTTATTCCGTCAGTTTACTTTTGCCCTTGTCAGAGAGCTGAAAAAGTCACGATTCTTTATATTCACCCCCAACAACCCATAAATCCCATGAGCTCCCTCTCGCGCTCCCCCACTCTCTTTCTCACTTTCTCTCTCTAACTTTCTATCTGCAACTCCACTTCGATTTTTCAAGTTGATGATGGGAAACTGATTTAGTGCGCAAATAAAGAGAGGAGAGAGAGAAGAACACAGATAAATTATGGGTTTTGTTCATCTGTGATTTGATTTTCTAATCCCAGATTGCTTCTCGTTTGCTTCCAAATCCTGAATCATTTCTTGAGGTCAACGGGGGTGTTAAATTTGATTACTCCGAGGTTGGTGAGTCATCACATAAGAGGGTTTGTATTTCAATTTGGAGGGAGGGAGGTTGATTCAGTGGAACTGGATTTGTCAAAGTGGGTGATTTGGGGCTCCGCCGATAGATTCGCAATGGTAACAGAAACTGATTCACTGGCAAGGTGATGTGGAGTTAAAGGGCACTCAATGCACTAAAACTGATGTGGGTTACAATGTCAGCATGTAAAACTCTTAACAAATTCTGCTAAAGTTGTTCTTGTGACTCTCTCAAACTCGCATCTCGGTGGGTTTACAAGGGGTGGGCTAGGTTCAATTTGGTCTGGGTTGTGGGCGACCAAAACTGATGTGGGTATTTTTGTATGCGTAAATGGAGAGAGAAGCTCAGTTTGTGTGGAAAAAAAAAATTAAAGGAAAGTCAATGTCAAATAACAAACACGAATATGATAGTTCTAGTTACGAAATAGTGATAGTATTAGTGTTCGATTTTAAAAATAGTCAATGTTTAATTTACGAACAAGTGATAGTATTAGTATTCCGTTTGAGAAATAATCAGTGTTTAGTTTACAAAACAATGATAGTACTAGTGTTCCGTTTAATAAATAGTCAGTGTTTAGTTTATGAAACAATGATAGTACTAGTGTTCCATTTAAGAAATAGTCAGTGTTTAGTTTACGAAACAGTGATAGTACTAGTGTTCCGTTTAAGAAATAGTCAGTGTTTAGTTTACGAAATAATGACAGTACTTATGTTCAATTTATAAAATAGTGATGTACTAATGTTCGGTTTAAGATATAGTCAGTGTTTAATTTGAGAAATAATGTTCATTTTAAGAAGTAGTCAATGTTCAGTTAAGAAATAATGATAGTATTAGTGTTCCGTTTGAGAAATAATAAGTGTTTAATTTAGGAAACAGTGATATTACTAGTGTACCGTTTAATAAATAGTCAGTGATTAACTTGAGCCTTTAAGATAAAATACCAAAACTGACCCTCAAGGGAATTCCAATCTGAGGAGCGGCAAGACCGACCCCAGGAGCCTTCCGCATCACCCTCACCATATCATCAATTATCTTCTGGATCCTCTCCGACCCAATATCCCCGGGCTCAACATCTCGGGCCGGTTCGTGCAAAACCGGGTCACCTGCTTTCACTATATCGGGCATGCTGATGCTCTTCTTCTTCTTCTCTCCTCCGAGACCCAGAAGCCAACCGGCTTTGGCGACGGGAGAAGAGGTTGAGCTGAACTTTTCCGGATCGTGAAATGGGTGTTGAAGACTGGATCCGGGTTTGGAAGTCCGGGATTCAAAGAGATGATTCGGGAGTTCAGAAATATCGGGGCGGTAGCAAGACAAATCGGGCCGAGACGAAGCGAGAATCGATGGATGGTTTCCATAGCCGTGGTTCGGATTTTCAAGTAGAGGGTTTAAGAATGCTTTGAAGGTGATGATGTCGTCCGTTGCTTCAATCAAACGACGGCAACAATAATGTCGTCGTTCAGGCACCTTAATAACAACGTCAAGCCAAGCTTTCTTTTACACTATGGTTGCAATTGCACAAGGGAAACAAACTTACAATTTGGACAAAATACATAATTTATAAATTTATATGCATCAATTTTTTTGTTTGGATTTATAAACAAAAAAATTTAGAATTTTCGCGTGAGAAAAAAACTATAAAATTTGGGACCTTCTATTCTCATGTTTAAATTATATGTAAATATGTGTTATTTCTAAATTTCTATGAATAACGGTTTAAAACTAAAAAATACAAAAAAACTTAACCATGAGTTGCCACCACTATTACACATCACCACCACCACCACCGCCCCCACCCACCCACCATTATCATCACCATCACGACTATCGTCGCCACCATATACTGTTATGGTCCCTGCCACTACCCATTACCATCATTATCGCCACCACCACCAACCATCATCATCGTTGCCACCACCACCACCTGCAAGCACATTTTCTAACTACTATCTCTCATTTATATATTAAGGACTCTGTACACACATTAAATTCCGTATTCAACCATTGTTTTAATAGGTTAACAAACAAGAAAATTCATAAATTCTAGAAGAAAAAAAATTCCGTCATTTCTATTTATGTCATTTTGGAATTCCTTATTTATCTTACATTTCCTTATCCAATCAGAGTAATAAATGCAAATTTTTAGCCTCACACATGTTTAATCTTCTATGTTGTTTTGGTTTAATTATTTATTTTGACGGTTGGAAATAAAGGATGAGTGTGCATGAAGCTATTGGTGTGTGAAAATTACTTCTCTCATTTTATACAATTGTTGATCCTAAAAATTACAAAGTTTACGAGGCTCGCAGGTCGAGTAACTATGAGTTAACTACGTCATTCTTGTGAATGCAAGCGTGCCAACTCGCAAGCGAGCTTGGTAGGGCGAGTAGAATAGATGTGGTGGTGGTGGTGTTGAATGCTACTGACTTCCGCACTTGAGCGACTATGGCCGAGGAAGGAACACCTCTCTGCCTGGGGTTCGAGAACCTGAAAACAAGGTTGCCTAGTTCATTGCAAAGTTCAGGATCTCCTACACCATGGTCGGTTGCATTAGCTATATTCGTAAGAATATAGGCATGCCAAATCTGTATTAGGCTGTAGGGACACAAGTACTCAAAGAAGATGAGTGCTCTTATGGTGAATGTGGTTTGGTCGTCTAAATGCCGAACTGCAAAATGCACCTGAGAGTAACCAATCATAGAACACTTCACTTTGCTGGGAAGCTAATGAAGTGACCTCTTTGGGTGAAAGAATTAATAATTCTTCATTGGCTGAGACTTGGATAGATATCCAACCAACCAGAAGCAATGATGTTAATCCAAATTGAAGATGCTCCTAAATTGCTTGATTCTTCAGTGCGGTTGATCCAAACTGAAGATGTTGCCAGTTGCCAATAAAGTGCTGCTAATCCAAACTGAAGGTGTGTTGACCAGAGGTTTAGAATGGATAGTATTTTTCTTAAAGCGTTTGAGTTGTTTGTTGTGTTGAAAGGGGTTTTCACATCTCAGAACCTCTCCTATTTATAGGGATAACCTTCATGATAAACAAGTCTATCACAGTAAAGTCCTGATAAGACTGTGTTTTCTCGGCATTTACTTTGATATTCCCTTATCTCTTTAATTTCCCTCTTAGCCAAGACTTCTTCTTCATTCAGTGTCGGCTTTTTATTTTTATTTTTATTCCAACTAGGATTATCTTGACCCCATTATGTGAGTAATTCATTCTTATCTGATCAAGAATGGATTCTAATCCTTGGGATAATTCGCATCTAATCATTGCTTTATTATGATCCTTAGCAATTTCAATTTGCCTAAGACTCGATTGAAGCACATATGATCTTAATCCTCATACAAGTCTCGGTCGAATCAACCCTTTCTTGGGCTAAAAGCCTACTGGTATGAGTATTGTGGTTTTTCAGTTTGGTTTAACCCATTCTCGTCCCAAGCTACTATTTCATACCCAGACAACAACATATTAGGAAAAAGTGACTCAACCTCATATGCATGAATAAATTGTTTTTAATCACTAAAGCTATTAGTCTCATAGAATATATTTAACTCGTGAATTGTTATTTGTACTATTAATTTTCTGTTATTTCGAGCAAATAAGTTTTTTTTTTGTGTGTAAGCTGTTCAAAGAACGTGTACAAACAAGAAAGTAAGATAAAGTAAGATAAAGTAAGACATGCTGTTAAATCGTTACATTCCCATTACAATTTACACCAAAATACAAACCATAACAATTGCTACTCCAAAATATTAAATATATTTATGTTAATTTACGTTTTACGTGGTGGTCCTGACTTCAATAGCGAAGGCATAATCATTGTAATTCATATGTTAATTCAATTGAGTGTCTCTGAACAATAAAATGAATATAAACATATATGAATTGAGCATGAAACGAGGGTTCAGATATCATTAGTTAGAATGATAAAAGGATTACAAATTAATCAAACACGCTATAATATAAACCTTGCTTGACAAGTACGAAACGACTTTCACAACACTTGTTTTCACATAAACTAGATTGTAAGGTTACAACTACTAGCTTATGTTCTTCCTTGTCTAGTTAATAAACTTAAATCTAGAAATTTGTGTTTGACGCCTAAATATATTGAAACAACTCCACAATATTTTAATAAATATAAATTCTTTATTTTTATTTTTATCAATGGTTTACGATGATTCAAATTGCAGACTGTTTTAATATTGAAAAGAGAAGTACTATTAAACCAATATCTAATTGGTATAAATATAAAACTCCTTAAATCTAGAAGGGTGATATCATAATCCTCAAATGTGAGATAAGTACTAAAACAATAGTACAAAAAAGGTCTTACATGATACTTTTAAACTATCGTCTGGTATTGATAAAGTAGCACTGGGTAGTATGGAAATCTTCGAGAATAACATCGAGAAGGTGAGACTTGGTTTGTGGCGTTTGATCTACAATTAGTAGATTGGAGATTTTTGGTTGCATGTGTCTGATAAACTGAAAAAGGAGAAAGACTTTACTCGTAAAAAAAATTGAGGTGGGGAGCTCATTTAAATGTGAACAATACACGGAGCCCCTCCCTGTTTTTCAACTTTTTTGCCTTTGTCACATATCGGCATTCGACAGTGCCATAAAACCATCGTCTGGAGAACCAAAACTACAAGGAAGTCTATAGGAAATCTATCTTCCACTCCTTTTGCACCTCATTGAACGACATGTTTAGGCCTAATATGTCATCTCGAAAACCGAAACGAAGTTTTATCAACAACCGTCCTCTGCATAATGTCGTTAACGACCAAAATTGTACTAGTAAAAATAGAATAGTTACTTTGGTATGTATATTGGATTTGCTTTTGTAGTCTAGCTTTAATGTCAACCGATTGGGGGTCCTATTGTCTCTTACCGCCCAGTTTGATATGTTTAGCAAGATCAAGTAAATCATTAATTTGGGATTTCACAGTTTCTAGAGCTTGTGATCGTTTGAGTTATCGAGTTTTCTATGTTTCTTGCATTGAGGCATTTGGTAGTTGTAGAGACGTTTGTTATTCACCCTTGAAATATGGCCAATATTCGATGAGGACCTGATTCCCTTGCCAAACCAAATTTATTAGATAAGGGTGATTCATTTCCCCCCGCTTAAATTTCTATCAAATCTTCCTAAAGGCACTATCCAATTGCCTTGTATATATCCAAAGTAAGAGTAATCCATATCCTATCCACTAGCCTACTTTTTCCCTTGTTCCTTCTTTTGGGTTTGCTCTTATTTGCAACCTTTGCTCAAAACAGAAAAAAAAGGGGAACGGTTCAAGGGCTCTAATGCAAAACTCCTGTCACTTGTAATTGATCCGAAGATTCGTAACCCATTCCTTTGCCATCCCTAGGGTTTAGGTCACCCATATGGATGACAACCTGCCATACCTCGTCAATAAATTGCACCGATGTGCGATGTACTTCTTAAATTTCATGTTTTATCTTATTGGCATAGAACTTGTGCATGCTGTGTACCCCTGTAGTTCGGCAGAATTGGGTAAAGATGCAATAATGCTTTTTTTTTTTAGTTATAAGTCATGAGCCACGAAGGTTCTTCTGCTTGATCGATCCAATAATAGTAGTGCAGAGAAATTAAACGTAAACAAATAATTGCATGCATTCAAAGGCATTACATATGGCGCCAGATGAGGCACCTTTCGGCCTTAACCCTTGCCGTAAGCCGCACGAATTATTTGAAAGGTCTACTCACATGCGTGTGGGTTAAAAACTTTCCAAATATATAAAATATTTAAAGGGATGATTGTCAATCTCGCATCTGTATGATTAAGCCAAATCCCTATTATATTCGTCCAAAATCATACCTGCCAAATTATACAGAAAGGAAATCATTTATCAATATTAATTAAAAGAATACCTACCAAGTTTCATAGGAAGAAAATCAACTGTTACTGTTAATCAATATAAATTAGTTATATTTCGTTGACCAAACCCCATGTGATTAGTGATATAATTTTAATCAACTGTCACTTAATTAGCCAATAGGAGTTGCTGCAGGACTCAGAATAGCTGGTTTGATAATCTTTAGATAGAAATAGCTAGTTTGATAGCACTTCAATCCAAACAAGCATATGACTTTCTAGCGCATATCCAGTCAAAGCATATCTAGCTTCTCCTAGTCGCTACCGAATATCTTTTAGGGTAACTTTGACTTAGAAGGGATTTTCTTATTAATTACCACCTAGCTGAAAAATAGAAAAAGGAATATAATACACCATGGCACTTTTTTTCACATATAAATATGGACGCAATGGAGCTCAGAAAGCGCATCTTGTTGTAAAAAAATTAAAGAGAAGCTACAATAATGAAGAAGAGCTCCATGCCTCCTCATCCATACCACTCTCCCCTAAATGCAGGTGATCAGAAAGAAGAAGCGAAAAGCTTTCGAGTCGATCAGAAAACTGGAGCTTCAAGGTCTCATGCTATGGCGAACAATAAAGAGGAAACGGGACCAAAGAAGCTAGAGAGGAAGTCGACTGAAGATATCAACGAAAGCGCAGAGGCATTCATCAAGAAGTTCAGGATGCAGCTTTTGATCCAAAGGCTCGAGTCCATTGAGAATTACGAGCAAATGCTTGCAAGGGGACTCTAAGAGATGTACTCTTCCTGGATCACTTTTACATCTTGCAATATTTGCCATAATTAAACTTGTGTAACAGTTATATATTTAAGGGTTCTTAAGAAAAAGGCCCTTGAAACTCTTATTTTCCAAACAAAAACTCACATAATATTAAATATCCAAATAAAACCCAAATTTTAAATAGAGTACCATGTAGACAAATATGTAACCAATTATTATCACATATTTACAACTTATGCCACAAAACTCTAATTATATGGAAATTTTACCTTTCTTGTATGATAAATATTAGGAATATATATATATAAATTTAGCCATGTTCATATGGAAAAAAAAAATCCTTTGTACAATCCGTTATTTTGCATCAAATAATAATATTGTTTGATAAAAACAACAAAGAACCAATGAATATTCTTTTATGTTGTAGGTAAATTATTTTACCTAGATTATTACATACATTAGGCATTTTTTGTTTGTTATCATATATGCTTGTTAAAAATAATTTATCTATATTTATATGTAAAATATAAGAAAATTAATTTTGAATCAAATAGCATTTATTTTGTAGGTAAATTAAAATAGTAGTTCCATTAATTATCTCCATTAAAATAAAATAGTACATATTCGACAAAAAAAATAAAAATAAAACAGTAGATACATTATTTTCTTATAAGATTAAACAATAGGTAAATTATATTGTAGGTACATTATGTTTGTAATATAAAAAAAAATTGAAATTCATAAACAAAATGTCACAGCCCGTCTCGAATTATATTTTTTGGCGTGAAATGACTAAAGTACCCTTGAACGTTTTGTGGGGTTGTGGGGTCTAAGCTTAGGATTTGGACCCATTTCTTTTGTTCCTAAGTGTTTGGAACTTAAGTTATCTTCTTGTTTTTGGTTGGGGACCAATTCGGACCACACATACACCCACACACACACGTTGACACTCTCTCTCTCCTCCCTCTCTAAACTTCTTTCCATTTACGTACAAGCGTACGGACAACCTTCAAACCTTCACTTCCAGTCACGGATCGAAGCTGGGGAAGTGGTCTTTGTGTTCCTTGCAAGTCCAGGAGCTCATCTATGCCATTTGTTGGACGTGAAACCTTCGAAAACTCGAAAACCAGAGAACCCCGATCGTGAGCACTGTTCATGCAGTCGTAAATGTAGACCCTTCAGCGAGTTTTAAGGTCATAGGAAGCCTTAAAACCTCTTCATGAAGCTCGGGGAGTAACTTTTGAGTGATTTGGACGTCGGAAGGCTCGGGTTCAACGAGTTGCAGAGGTGGCCGGATTATCGTGCCTTTTTCTGGCAAGATCCCGTGGGTTTTAAAGCTTAAAATTGGTAAGGTTTTGTTCTTCTCGTTGTAAGCTTCATTTTTGGTACAAATTTCATGAATTTTGGATGAGAAATGAAGAAGATATGAAGTTTATAAAATTTTCCCAGTTTCCGGCGACGGCGACGGAATCCGGTGACTCGTCGGAGAAGAAGACGAATATTCCGTCAACTTTGGCGGAATATTCCTAACGGCGATTAACGGCGTCAGGTATAATTAACGGAATATGATTGTGTTTAAAGGAATATCCTTAACAGCGTTAACTATTCCGTCCCTTGTGCCAGGCACGTGCCTACGCGTGGGCCGCGTGTCTGGCCATGCCTTGGCAGACGCGTGAGGGTGCGTGGGGTCAAGAAATTTTTTTCTAAAAATATGGGGATATTCCTAAGGTTGAGTAGGTCATGGTGGTATATTCAAATACCCCATTTGAGCATTGTATGAGAAGTTATTTCCTAGTTATGTGTATTCAAATACCCCATTTGAGCATGGTATATTCAAATAACGTTTATTTAGTTATTTCGCATAAAGGTGAGACCTATCCGGAGGACGAGCGCCATCAATCGAGGCTCGGGGGCTACGACCCTTCGACATACCAGTGAGTGGGCTTTTGGTTTTCTGTATATACCTATATACTTGAGATTTTTCCCATAAAACAAATTTGAATGATTATACGTTTTTTAATGCCATGTAAAGTATCTGCCTATTTTATTTATGCATTGGTAGTTGCATATATTTATGATTGGTGCTGCGGACACACATGTAAGTGCCAAGTAAGTTCATAAATTAAGATCATGAGATTTCTTTAGTTATGCGAGATATGATGTGATGTATTGAGAGCTCATAAACCTGCACCCCGGTGTTAGTGCTCTCACCCACAGTTAGGGCATGGTCCTTCACGCGATGTTCACCTCCTGCACCATATGCTCACCTTGGATCCAAGTTAGGTGCACAGGTTTGTCGTACAAACCACTTTAGGTGGTTCCGACTCGTAGGTGATCAGCGATCATTCGCAAAGTCTTCACATGATCGTAGCATTAGAGTATATTTATTTTACACCTAGTCTTGTCGTACAGATCACTTTAGGTGGTTCCGACTCGTGTGCAGGATTTGATATAGTTGAGATTGGTTATGAGTTATAGACTCAGCTGTACAGATTGAGTTAGGGGGATCCGGCTGATATGATATCTGGCATTGATATATTTTATCTGGATTACTTATGGCATCATTGAGATACTTTGGCATGGTATACTTCTATGGATTTTCATCTTGAGTATGATTTCTAATATAGTATATATTATTATTATTTTCTAGGAAATTATACAGGTTTTACGGCGAGGGGTTGGAACTTTTGATAAATGAAATGAGTTTGAAAAGCTTTGTTTTTGCCCACTCATACTTTCTGTTTTGCGCCCCTCCAGGTTTTAGGTAAAAGTGCTTTGGTGGATCACGAGGATTTCGTCGGTGGTTTTGACAGAACATCATAAATGTAGGATCACCTTTGGGTGTTTTATATCTAGTACTTGTCCTGCTTGACTGCACTTAGGCTATTTATGCTCTGGTTGTGTATTTCACACTTAATCTCACACTAGCACTTTATCTTAGCTAGTACTGCTAGTAGTTTAGTTTTTATTCACTCGTATTTCTCTTTATCATTATTGCTTCCGCACTGTGCACATGGTTACGTCACTCTCACGTGACGGTCAACACGCCCTAATTTAGGTCAGGACGTGTCACAAAAAGTAGTAGATATATTATTTTTTAATCAAATTTCCTTTATTTGTAGGTGAATTATTTTCATGTATTATTATATATATTGGGCACATTTTACTACTAATATTTTTGTGTGCAATAATTTACCTATATTATTATATAAAATTTAGATAAATTTATTTTGAATCAAATAACATTTTTTATTTTGTAAGTAATTTTTTTTCTTTGTTTGAGTTGAAACGATAGCGATTTTATTAATGTCAAGAAGACGACATACAATCATCCAAGAGGGTACCTTGGAGTAAATTATTTTGCATGTATCATTACATATACAGGGCAAATTTATTACTAATACACATGTCCAAATAATTTACCTATATTTAAAAATTATTTTATAGTGCTCTTTCAGATTTTCATTTGGTAAGAAAATGACAAGATTAAATTAAAATTGTCTAATGTTATGCAAATTTGAAAAACAATTACGAAATCTTAAGGAAAGTATAACATTATTAGTTCTTTTTTGCAATGATTTTGATATATTTGTTTTGATATATTAATTCAATGATTTTAAACATTAATACATTTTTTTCATTAATCTCTCCCTTCAAATCTGCATAGAATTAAATGTCTACATCAAAACTGTAATTAGGGGTAAAAATGCAAAATGTGTAAAGGCAAACAAAATTAATGAATTTGCTTATGTGGAGCCTAGTCATTGGATTTTATTCAAATAAAAAGATTATGTCGGGTTTTATGTAAAGAAACTTGAGTTTCAGGGGCTAAAGTTATATTTTCAGTATATTTAACATACATGAGATTGTTTACTTAATTTATTAGTTCTTGTTTCTTGATAACCACTTGCTTGTTTTTCATCTCTACGATGAAAATGAATGATGAGAACAACATATAAAACAATAATATCACGCCTTAGTTTTTCTTTTATTTTTTTAACAAGACTATTTTAAACTACTTTAAAAGAAGATCCGAATTTGAGTTCAAGCGGCAGGATGGACATACTATGGCCAATTAAACATAAAAAAAAAAAGATGTTGAGTGTATGAATACTTACTCAACATGAATACTTGGAGACGAGTGGATCTTGCATGTATTTATTACTAGGAGTTGGGCTATGTTGCCAATTAGTTATATTGTAAAACCTTAACTTTTTTCATGCTATTAGGGCACGTTAGCTCATGTGTGAAGATATAAAAGTTAATTATACAAATAATTGCTCTGTCAAAAACCCTAGCCACCTACCACTTCCCACCCCTCGCCGCCGGTCTTTGGCTATGGCTGGGGGCCGATGGCAGCCTCTCATTTCCTCTTCCTAGCTCTCCCTCCCTTCCTCTTCCCCACTCTTCCTCTTCCCAGCCTTCCCCCTCACCTTTTTTGGATTTTTTCAACCCCTCTGTCCGCCCCCTTCCCATGTCTTCCCCTTCCCCATTGTCTTCACCTCTCCTCCTTCCATGTGCCGTCCCTTCGCCCGAGTCCTTTCCCTTTCCCTTTCCGGTTTTTCCCCCTTCCCTGTGCCAACCCTGCCACCCTTTTAGCTTTTCCATCCCTGCTTTTATCCCCCACCTTTTTGCACGGCTGATCGGTGATTTCGGGTCTCCTCCCCATATCTGGGTTTTGCCCTTTTCAAGGTTCTTTGATTTGGGTCTGATTCAGGACTTGGGTTTGGCTTGGGGTCATTTGGTGGGTCGAACCCATTTTCATTTTCATCCTCCTTTCCCGGTGGCCTCTGTGCACCGAGGTTTAATAAATTTAGTTTCTTTGAGTTTCTTAGTTTAGTCACTTCATATTCCCACAAGTCATAACCAAAAGGAAAAAAAAAACTAAGGGTCTGTTTGGTACTCTACTTGAATCTAACTTTTTAAACTAAAAAACAATTTTCAAGTTTTAAGCCTTAAAAACTTGTTTGGTAGGATTATTTTCAAAAACTGAACTGAAGACTAACTCAAAAATATAGTCTATTATCTAAAAACATAAAAAGTGAGTTTTTAGAGTTTTTAAACTTAAACTCACACCTTTCTTTTCTCTCCCTCCTCCCCTCTCACTCCAAATCTATCTCTCTTCTTTTATTTTATTTTTATTTTATCTTTTTTGTCTCTTCTCCAATCCGCTCTCTTCATTTTTTTCGGTTCTTTCTCTCACTCCTTTTCCTCTCTATCTTGTCTGATCCTCTCTCTTCTTTCTCTTTCCTTCAATCATCTCTTACTTTCTTTTCTCCTCTCCTCTTTCTCCCTCTCCTACAACCCCATCTTTTTAGATCTCTTTGTCTAGTTTAAGTCGTAAGATTTAAAATTTTTAAATCGCAAACCAATCAAGTTTTTGAGTCTTAAAGAAAATTGTTTTCAAGAAATGTTTTGAGAAATGATAAAAATGTTCAAATAGGATACCAAACAGGCCCTAAATTTCTTCAGAAGAAAGCCAAGATCATGGGAATATGAAGAAATTTAGGGCTTGTTTGGTATCCTATTTGAAATTTTTTATAATTTCTCAAAACATTTCTTAAGAATTTTTCTTGAAAACAATTTTCTTTAAGACTCAAAAACTTGTTTGGTATGTGATTTAAAATTTTTAAATCTTACAACTAAAACTGGACAAAAATATCCATAAAAATGAGGTCGAGAGAGAAAGAGGAGAGAGGAGGAAAGAAAGTAAGAGATGATCGGAGGAAAGAAAGAAAAAGATGATCGGAGGAAAGAGAAAGAAGTGAGAAGATCGGAGGAGATAGAGAGGAAGAGGAGTGAGAGAAAGAATCGAGAGAATGAAGAGAACGGACCGGAGGAGAGACGAAAAAAGTTAAAAAAAAAAAAAGAGAAGGGGAAGAGAGAAAGAAGAAAAGAGAGATATATTTGGAGTGAGAGGGGAGGAGTGAGAGAAAAGAAATTAGTGAGTTTAAGTTTAAAAACTCTAAAAACTCTAAAAACTCATTTTTTATGTTTTTAGATAATAGACTATATTTTTGAGTTAGTCTTGAGTTCAGTTTTTGAAAATAATCATACCAAACAAGTTTTTAAGGCCTAAAACTTGAAAATTATTTTTGAGTTTAAAAAGTTGGATTCAAGTAGAATACCAAACATGCTCTTAGTTTTTTTGTTTTCTTTTTGGTTATGACTCATGGGAATATGAAGTGCAAAGTACGTAAACTAATTCATCTAACTGAAATATAATCTTAGATGCAGTGCAAGTAAATCCACCGAGTATAGCCATAAGACGTTTAGGAGCAGTTGGGCAGACCCACTTAATCTAATTCATAATTGTACTTTGGAAAGTTAATTTTCATACAAGTTGAACAAAGTTTCAACAGAAAGACAAACTCTTAAGCTTAGAAATAGTTGGATACACATATATGCTTACATTTGGAAGAGGTAGGACTCATTTGAAAGTGCTTTTAAGTAATTTTACCAAAAGCTCTTTTAGTAATTTTACCAAAATCAATTTCAATAAATTTAAAAGCACTTCTAAATGAGTCAGTAAAGATTCCAACATTTGAGACGTGCTGCTGATAGAAGGAGCATAACATGGGACTTTTAGGGTGCGTTTGTTGCACCGGACTGTCTCGGACTGGACTAGCTGCAGGGACTAAGCTGACTGGCTTAGACTAGACTAAGCTGGACTAGTTTAGTGAAGCGTTTGGTGCAGTGTCAGACTAAGAAGCAAGATAATGAAAACAGTACTGTTCACTAGTTTGGTGTTTGCTCAGACTATGACTACATTATTGTTCTATTTTAATTGCTTTTTTTTTATTAAAGATATTATTTAAATTAATAATATTGAATGAGAGTGAGACTCAATAAAAATACAAAAACCAAATTTTTTTGCCAACGAAAGAAATATACATGATTCAAGAGTAGCATTGTTCCAAACATCAATTTAAAAAAGTATTCTCTCAACAATTGATAGGGTTCAGAATGCTTTTCTTAATCCTTTGGTTTAAAGTTGTAGATTAAAGTTAAAGCTTTGTTTGCTTTTTTTGGTTGTGTATTGCAACTTTGTTTGCTTTGTCGTTTGCCTTATTACCTTTCATGTTGGTGTTTTTTTGAACCGTGTTTAATTAAGTTGTACCGAAAAGAAAAAAGCCATTAGTACATCCCATACTGCAGCAAATATTAGAAAATACAGTGAACAATCTGTTGAATCCAAATCACAGAAATTCAAATGTATCATCTAATCAAATTGAATTCCTCTTCAATCGAGTCACCGCTGATATCAAAGTATATGTAAAGCAAGAAAATGTATAAGCAGGTTACTCAAGAAATATTTGATTGACTTGACTCACTTCAATAGACATCAGATTAAGTTATGATGAAATAAACAGCAACATGAAATATCAACTATCGACTCTCGAGTAGGGTAAAAGTGTTTTCATTAGCTGAAAAAGATGTAACCTTGTTTACACAAGGATCGACTTTGTTGTCATCTAGATCCCTTTCACTGTAAAAACCAGGTTTTTCAGGTTCAAGCAATCCACTTTCACCACTCAACATCAGAACTGCAGCTGGCATGCTTGGCCTATCTGCCGGATTTCGCTGCACGCACACGCATAAAAGACCCACATGGATTGACCGCAAAACTTCATGTGGATTACTGGAGTCTCCTACTGATGTCTCGAGCATTTCAATAGACTTGCTTCTGTGTATAAATTCCATGCCTAAAAGATCACAACCACCAATCGTACTGAATAAATAGAAGTACAAAAAATCAAGTAAAAACAAATGGAAACAAGGATTAGAGATCAAACAAGAATACTCGTATGCTTAGTTTGAATTAAGGATTATAGTTTTTTTTTTATTTGGTCTTTTTAATCTGTTGAATCAAGAAGTAGGGGTTGAACAAAGATATTTTAATCATAATCAAACGATAAAGGCATTCGAATATGTAGCTATCACAAGTCGCTCATTCTATTTTCTGTTTGTACTGGATATCTAACTAATTAACAAAAAAATTAGCCTTTGAGCAATCAATTTACAGCTTTTGAGGTTGCTCTATTTCTATTCATTTTTGCCATGGAGCTCCTTCATTTATACATACAAACTCCAATGATCACAATAGACGAATACTCAAACAAAGAAAGATAAGGATGCATCTCCCAAACGAAAATCTGAACCCAGATCAAAACAGGATCACGATGCAATGGTAAGATTATTTCCTGCAATTAAGCCCCAGTATTCATGGGCTTCACACATATATTGCAATATGATTTATCAATCAAGAAGACAAACAACCCATGAACATGAGGCATTAGATGCAGGAAATTGAAGCAAGACCATTAGTTCCAACTTACAGTAGATAAAAAAGATATTTTTCAGAGCATGATTCGTTTTAGTTAAACCCACCTTCTTCGCTCACTATGGAAAGGACCAGAGAAGGAGTTATTGGACACATTGAATTCAGTTAAGTAGGGAAGATTACAAATGCTTGGAGACAAAGTGCCAGACAAATTAAGTCCATTGAGATTTATTATAGAAGTCACCTTGAAATCAGAACAATGAACTCCGGTCCAATTGCAAGGATTTGAATATGCTGAATATTCCAGGACACACACACACACCCAAAATCAGCATACCCATATGGAAGGACACACCCACACACACACAGTACATACATACAGACACATACAATCATAGACTATATACACATATCAATTATTAGATGAAATTCAACGATGGCAGAACAAATTATGATGAAATTCATATATATATCAAATCCACTCCAGTAAAAGCCCAAATTTTAATATCAAGTTGAACCTAAAAATGAAAACCCTAATTTATTTTCAACTGCCCAGATCAGTTATTGAAAAGTTTTCAAACCAAAACAACGAAGTCGTTCATAACCCAGTAATAATTTACCAGACAAAATCGAAGTCGTTTCGTTCACGATCAGCAAAAGAAAATCGAAGAAGAAAATCGTCAGATTCGAAATTTACCTGACGAGGAGCAGAGGACGGCAAGCAGGACGCAGAGGAGGGCGAGGAGGACGAGGGTGAAGGAGTAGGATGTCTTCTCTCGCAGACGAGCGATGAATTTCCCTCTCGCTGGGCTTAGTAGTACCGTGAAAATTGGGGGTCCTCGCTAAGAACGCTTAGCGAAGGACTTTGTTTGAGCGAGTCCGGGTTTATCCCATTAAACTCAGTCCCTCTACCTACCAAACATGGGACTCACTAAATACTTAATCCAGTCTAGTCCAGTCCCACTTAGTGAGGCCAAACAAACGCCCCTTAAGTTTTTGATTATTCATGAGTCATGACGCCAACAATTTAACAGCTAAAAATAAAACTGAAATTATAGGTGGAGCGTGCGCAGCTCTTCTAAACATGACAACATAATAGTTGAAAAAGCATCAACACAGGTGTTAACATTCTTGAACAGTTTTCTTTTTCTCATAAACAAAAACCAAAAAGATTAGTAACAGTTGTAAATCTGTTATAATTGGTTTGTAACTAATCAGTGTGATTAGGTGCTAATCTAGTTGTCATTAATCACTAAGCTTATTTAGCAATGTGTATATATACTCTGTTGTAATTACTTCCTCATTAAGAAAGTAAATACAGAAAGCATTCTTTCTATTTTGGTATCAAAGCTTATTGTTGTCACTCTTAATGGTTTATCTAATGAATATGAATATTTTATTGACTCTATTTTGCTGAGAATCTCTTCTACTTCTTTGGATGAATTGCATGGTTTGTTAATTAATAAGGAATTATCCATGAATCACAAAAAGAAAGGCACTGTCACTTCCGCTCAAGAACCTTTTCAGGCATTTTCAGCTCAGTCTTAGGTTCATCTCTTTCCTACACCACCATACTCTCATTTTCCTCAAGCCTATGATGCGCAATTCAATGCTCCTCCCAAGTTTCAAAACAATTGTAGCAATGGCAAAGGGGCTTCTCAGCGCAACAATCGTGGTAACTACTCCAAAAATTTTACTCAGTTTCATGGTAATTTTCATAACTCTGGAAATGGTTCTGGTTATTTTTGAAATAACTCTAGTGGGAATCGCTATAATTCTGGTGGGTTCAATCGCAATAACAACAACAATTCTGGACCTCATTTTGGTGGCAAAAATCCTTGCCAAATCTGTCACTCATTCGAGCATGAAGCAATTGATTGCTATGAAAGCATGAATCATGCATTTGTTGGTAAAATATCCCCTGCCAAATTGGTTACTATGTGTGTTAACACAAACTCTAAGACTTCCTCTCCTACGTGGTTGATTGATTATGGCACCACATCTCATATCACAAATGATATAGCTGCTCTTCATTCTCCCATTCCCTACTTTGGAAAAGAGAAGGTTTACATTGGTGATGGACAAGGTATGTCCATTCATCACTCTGGCATTTCTATGCTTAAAACACCATATGCTACATTTTGATTGAACAATGTTTTTCATGTCCCCAAGATGAAATTCAATCTTCTCTCTGCCTATTAGTTTTTAAAAGATAACTCTTGTGCATTAACCCTTGATTCTGATGGCTCTACGATCAAGGATCGCTTTATGGGGAAGATGTTTTTTCAACGATAGGTTAGAGAAGGTTTCTATCCTCTCCAAGGAATTCCCTCAGCATCTGCACCATTAGCTTTTCTCAGTACTAAAGCTTCCCTTCAGACATGGCATCAAAGGCTTGGGCATCCTTCTATAGAAATGTTTAGGAAAATTTTAAATAAAGCTCAACTTGCTCACAGTTAGGGGTGGGTTCGGTTCAAATCGGTTCGGTTTTTTGCCAAAACCGAAACCGAACCGAAATTTCGGTTCGGTTCAATTATTTTTGGTTTTTTTTAGTTCGGTTTTTTTAGTTCGGTTTTTTCCGGTTTGGTTTCGGTTTTTTTTTTTCAAAAAATGAAAAAATTTGAAATCTTAAATTTTAACATATCCAACACAATCATAACATAAATATTCTAACTAGACTTAAAGATAATGAAAATAAACATTTAAAGTTCAACTAGAATTATAACATAAAGGTTTTTTTTTAAATATTTTGGGTTTAAAGTTTAACTGTAAATAGATTTCTTTTTAGACGATGATGATGGAGTACGACCTTATTCATTCCTGTCTTTCTCTCAATCTCTCTCTCTCTCTCTCTATATACATGTATTCTTCACTAGCAATAAGATAAACATTATATAATATACTATTTATTTTGATTATTGTCTAGGTAACAATTTTTGATATTTTCTTTATCTTTATGGTTCAAATTTTTTTATCCATATATGTGGTTACATAATATAATTTCTACATTCTGTGTTCAGCTTCTACCACCAGCAAATTTTGAAGAGGTGTTCATCAATTTTTTTGAATATATTGATATACTTTTCAAAATTGTTAGGCCACGGAAGCTACTATACTTGGCCATAGGTGAGAAAGTTTGAATTTTGTTTTTGATCTCGTAGTGTTTAATAAACTCATGAGACTTTTATACGCTGTTTGCTTTCCCTAATCAATTGCAGTGCAGTTGAGATATGTGTTCTTATATATGTGTTGCACTTAATGATATAAACTAGAAATATTGCATGTAATGGTATAAGTTCTAATTTTTGTTGTAGATGGAGAAGCTGAGAAGACAATTTGAATTGGAAAGCAAACAAGTCCTACCAAAGCAGCAGTCCGAAGTATCATATTCTAATATAATAAAATCAAATAATTAAATAAATAAAATTAAAAAAATATTAATTTAATTATTTCAGTTCGTTTCGGTTTGGTTCGGTTTCTAGACCACCAAAACCGAACCGAACCAAAAGAGTTTGGTTTGGTTCGGTTTTTTCAATTCGGTTCAGTTTTTTCGATTTCGGTTCGGTTCGGTTTTCGGTTTTTTGAACCCACCCCTACTCACAGTGGTGGCAAGTCTGTCAATTTCTATTGCACAAATTGTGTTATTGGTAAAAATCACAAGTTACGTTTTTCTTCTAGTACTAGTAGTGTTTCTACTAGTCTTGAGTTGATTCATTGTGATGTTTGGGGCCCAGCTTCAGTTCTATCAGTCAGTAGTTACAAGTATTATGTTTTATTTGTTGATGAGTTCACTAAATACATATGACTGTTTCCATTGAAGGCAAAATCTGAAGTTTTTTATGTGTTTGTCAGTTTTAAAGCTTATGTTGAAAACTTGGTTGGCAATAGAATCAAAACTTGCAGATTAGACTCCGGGGGTGAATTCATTAGTTCCGCATTTAATTTTTTTTCTTGTCAATCATGGTATTTGTCATCAATATAGTTGTCCACACACTCCCAAGCAAAATGGGTGTGTTGAGCATAAACATAGACATCTCACAGAAACTGCTAGAAATCTTCTAGTTGTTTCAGGTGTGTCTCACAAATATTGGGTTGAAGCCTTCAACACAACCTTGTATCTTATTAATCAATTATCTTTATCGACTCTGGACAAATCTCATTGGGAACTACTATTAAAAAAGGCTCCAAATTATTCCAAGCTCAAGACTTTTGGTTGCAGTTGTTATCCCTGGCTCAAACCATATGTTTCTTCAAAACTTGATGGCAAGAGTACACATTGTGTCTTTCTCGGCTATAGTTTGCAACACAAGGGATACATGTGCTTAGACATTCCAACACAACGGGTGAACATCTCAAAACATGTTTTTTTTCATGAGGATCATTTTCCTTTCAAAGGTCTATCACAATCATAGGACGCTGTCCCATTGGGGTCTACATCCACAGCATATATATCCAATTCTTCTTCAACTTTTACTCTTCCATTTCCTGTCTCTCACACTAACTTCTTTTAACCTAATACCTCAGTCTTGGATAACACTGCATCCTTATCCAGTTTAGCTCAGTCTTCATAGTAATCATCTTCTCCAATCACAACTCAAACACCAGTGCCTATTGCATCTCCAGAACCTTTGTCCTCATTACTTGTTGCTTCTCAACACACATCCAATGGTAACAAGGTCCAAAGTTGGGGTTTTTAAACCCAAGATATTAGATGTTATCAAGCATCCCATTGATACTAGCACTTTTGTACCTACCACTTATTCCTACGCTTCAAAACATGAGCATTGTAGGCAAGCAATGTTTGAAGAGTTTTAAGCCTTGCAAAACACTAGCACTTGGACTTTAGTTCCCTCATCTCTAAATCAGAATGTTGTAGGGTGCAAATGGGTGTTCAGAATTAAGAGAAAACATGATGGTACCATTGATAGGTATAAAGCTCATCTTGTGGCTAAGGGGTTTCATCAGCAAGAAGGGGTTGATTTTCAGGAGACATTTAGTCATGTTGCCAAGCTAGTCACAATTCAAATCTTGCTAACACTTGCAGTTCAGCACAACTGGTTTCTAAATCAAGTAGATATCAACAATGTCTTCCTTCATGGCACTCTTAAGGAAGAAGTTTTCATGCAGCAACCACCCGAATTTATTGATCCAACAAAGTCATCTTTTGTTTGCAAGCTTACCAAGTCTCTCTATGGTTTAAAACAGGCTCCCAGAGCATGGTATGATAAACTCTTTCATACTCTAAGCTCCCTTAGTTTTGCAAACTCCAAATCAGATTGGTCTTTATTTGTACACATAAAGCTCTTTCTAGTTATAGTCCTAGTGTATGTAGATGACATTCTAGTGACTGGTCCAAATCAACTATTTTCTGTTAAGGATTTGAGACCTCTTCGTTTTTTTCTGGGGTTAGAAGTTCATAGAACCACAGAAGGCTTATTCTTATCCCAAGGCAAGTATGCACTTGATTTACTTGTTAAAACAAATATGGATGGTTGCAAACCATGTTCTACTCCACTTGGAACAACTAAGTTGGATCACACCGATCCCTTACTTACCAATCCCAAGGAGTATAGATCCATTGTAGGTGCTATTCAGTACCTAACTTGGACAAGACCAGATATCTCTTTTGTTATAAACCAAGTGTGTCAGTTTCTGCATTGTCCGAGAGAACCTCATCTTCAAGCAGTCAAAAGAATTTTGAGATTTTTTAAGGGTTCTGTTACTCAAGGTCTGTGGTTCAAGAAAAGTCCCTTACATCTTACAACCTATTCTGATGTTGATTGGGCTAGATGCACCTTTGACAGACGATCAATAAGTGGCTATTGTGTGTACTTGGTCCAAATTTGATTAGTTGGAGTGCAAAGAAGCAACACATAGTTGCTAGATCATCCTCAGAATCTGAATATCAATCTCTTGCTCACACAGCTGTGGAGTTGACATGGATTTGCAAAATTTTAAAAGATGTCATATTTCCTCTTTGACATGTTCCTAAACTCTGGTGTGATAATGTTTCTGCAATCTCTTTGGCTTCTAATCCAGTCTTTCATGCTCGCACAAAGCATGTGGAGATTGACTATCATTACATTAGAGAACTTGTTTTAGTAAATTTGATTCAAGTTCATCATGTCAGTACTCATCATCAAATTGTAGACATTCATACCAAGGCACTTTCTAAGGCCAGATTCAAGTTGTTACAGTTCAAGCTTTCTCTTGGAGATCCTCCGTTTAGCTTGGAGGGGGATAAAGGGACATCTCATCATTAGATATTTACTGTTTTTAATAGCTGTAAATATGTTATAATTGGTTTGTAATTAATCATTGTGATTAGGTGCTAATCTAGGTGTCATTAGTCACTAAGCTTATTTAGCAAAGTGTATATATACTCTGTTGCAATTACTTCCTCATTAAGAAAGTAAATACATAAAGCATTCTTTCTATCTATAAACACCAAATTAGAAAAATATGTCCAATGATAAAGTTAAGAAGGAAGACAAGTTTAGTGGTGTTATGAAAAATCACGCTTGATACTCAAATTCAATTATGACCCTAACTATTTAACTGAGGAATGTTACTGCAAACAGTTGAGACCAAATCTTTATGCTATTTATATTGTTGTCTCTGATGTGATACAATATTAGTTGGCAGAGGTTTTCTTTCCCTAATTAGATAAAGTAGGACTTTAAGAGAAAGTCTTCCAGATACGGAACCATAGCAGTGCATGATATGTCACTCAAAAATGAGCAAAGGGATACAAAAAAAAAAAGGGAAAGAGCAAGAATACCTTGAACCGTCATCCCCAAGTCCATATAGCCAGACCATTGTTGCTTGATGCTTTCCTTTGGGCTCACCAGGTGTCATATATACCAACCACGTAGCTACTATACAAGTTGAACCGTCATCCCTAAGTTATCAAAAGGGTCATCATCATGTATTCTTTTTTCATGCATTTCCAAGGCGGCAAATTATATGCGAATACGAAAATCGGCCAAGTGTTATGGTGTAGGTTTAGAACCCTGAATGGATTGAATCCGTTAGTGGCACGTCCCAATCTAACATTTCGGGGATCATCAATAAACTCAGAGAACGTTTGATCGAACTCTTTCCATGCCTCCCCATCTGTAGGATACCTCATCACATTGTCGTTTACCTGTTTTTCCTTATGTCATCTCATGTCGGTGGTAATATGCATCGACATATGCAATCGCTGCAACCTAGGTTTCAAAGGTAGATAATGCATGACTTTTTGTGGGATCTTAGTCGTTTTATTCTCAGATGTCATTTTGAACCTCGACTCTTGCATACATGACATTTATCAAATGCTTTATTCTCTTTGTAGAATAAAATACAATTGTTTTTGCAAGCGTGGATTTTTTCATAACCCAATCCGAAACCATTCAACACCTTTTGCGCATGTCTACGGTCTTTCGACAAACAATTGTCCTTTGGAACTATTCTCTTGAAAACCCCCAAAAAGTAATCGAAACATTGGTTCGACATACAATACTTTATTTTTCCGTACATTAGTTCCACAATGGCCATGAGAACTAAAAAGCTCTCGCACCCCGGGTATAACTCTTGATTGGCATTTTTTTAATAGTTTTTCATATTGTTCGAACTCTGCACTATCCATTGATGGAGACACGTCATTTTCCCATTCCTGATTGATGTTTGTCGATGCTAATGGAAAAACATCATTTATAATATTAAGGACTTGTTCATTAGGATCCACAATAGGTTCAACATTGCCCACTCTTGTGGCTTTGAAGATGTAGCATTGTCTAATTGTTCCCCATGATGGTTCCAAGTATTATAGGTCTCTACCATTCCATTCCTTACTAGATGAAATCAAACATTTTCAATTGTGTCCTTTAACGTGTTGTTACACCTCATACAAGGACACCATATTCTAGTTGCACCTGGGTTGTGTGTACGTGCAAATTAAATAAAATCCTCGATTCCATCCAAGTATTCGTCCGCGCATCTATTCGGATTCTATATCCACGTTCCATAATTCTTGCAACCACAATAAAAGTACAACAATCACAACAACTTCATACAAATGATATTGTCACTTTATGCCTCCAGTAAGGGCACTATCCCATTTGGGAATGCAATGTTATGTGACGTAATTTACGACTACATCAAATTAGATTTCGACGTGGAGGAATTTCGGCAGCATCTCGGTACAATTCTTCAAATGGACAACGTATATATGAAATACCTATGAGCCACCCGAAGAACGTACAAAGATGACACCGAAATCCACACAACCAAAATCTAATCCTTCAACCATAAACTACATGTCATAATTGTGCATTCCTAAACTGTCCAAATAATGGGACAATTCAAGAATCAATTGGACTGCAGTCATGCTTTCACATCCATGTGCAAAATCTAACTAATCCTCGAACAGGAAACTAAGTTTTGCTATATAAAAAAAATAAAAATAAAAAGTACGAAGTTAATTACAATTAACTCCGTACATCACAACACATATTTGTACGTCACGTACAAATTTAACAACATAATATAAATATAATTTCACAACACAAAATAAACATAACAACATAATTTCAACATAATTTAATTAATTTTATATTTTTAAAAAATAAAACGAAGAAAATACCTTCTAAATCGCCAATCGCTAATCACACACAATATCCCTATAGACAACGAATTTCATGGCGTTAGTATGAATTTACATTAATACTTTTACCATAACAGAAAAAAAAAAAAAAAAAAGCTAAAAGCTTACCAGACATACCGAGATAGCTCGATCAACCTAGAGAAGAAGATAGAAGGAGTATTAGATGATGAAATTGAGAGAAAATGGAAGTGATGGATGCCGGATTGAAGAAAAACGAAGGGGAGGAGTGTAGAGGCTGAATCTACAGTTTTACTACAGTTCTGCCTCTGCAGCTGAATCCAGATTATAAAGTTAACTTTTGAACGAATGATTTTGCGCGACAAATATTGTGTTCAGCACGCAAATACACTTTGTGCGAGTAATATATCATTCGTCATGCAAGTCTACATTTTTTTTTCGTTTACTTTATAATTTATTAATGTAAACGAGTTGTGCGACAAATATTATTTTGGTCACTCAAAATGCATATTTTTATTTATTTTTTATTTTTTCCGTTTTCTTTTTATCTAATTTAAAATTTTATTTTAATCTAAATAAAAAACTCAAACTTAATTCAACATTACCAAATTAATTAACAAAACTAATTTATTATCCCAAATACATATTATAATTAATGTAAATATTAATAATCATCCATATAACATAAATTTAATAATTAAAATAAAATATAAAGTCCTAAAAATCTTATTTCATAAAAAAGAAAATACAATTCAGCTTCAATCCTCCTCCTCCGAGGCAGTAGTACCTCGCTTCGCATGCCACAACACATTCAACACACGTCTTTTTCTGCTTCCTCTTCTATGACTGTCGTTAATTACAATTGAAAGAAAGACTTAATTCGGTTAAGTATTAATGCCCATGGCTCTCTCTCTCTCTCTCACTCTCTCTCTCTCTCTCTCTCAATATATGTTTATTATGAAGTTAGAATATGGGCCCACGAGTCACGAGGTGCCTCCGCCAATGATTGTGGTTATGAATACTCAAATGTAGGAATTGATTTGTAAGTATTATTAGCTTGATGTTAATGTCCATGGCTCCCTCTCTATCTCTCTCTCTCACAATTTATTTCCAAAGCCTTATCCGGTCACTCATCCCACTCCTAAATTGCAGCAAGTAGATTTCAAACACCATAGGATTGAAATGACACTTCAAACCTTTATGCGCATAGAATTTTTTTTATTTTTAACAAATGATATCGTCTACGTAAGAGGTGGGGAGGGGAAAGTGAACTAAGCATCATAATGAGTTTGCAATAATATAGTTTAAATTCGCTTTTGACGAGAATTAAACTATTCACTTACAAATAAAAAAATACAATTAGACCGTAATACTAATTGGCATAAACAAACCAACTAAAAATGCACTCTAAGTCTCGTCTATCTTTCTAAATTAAGATTGTGGCATAGTTATTGTAAAGCAACGATCATCCGCTAGGCTTAATCGATCCTAACATCTAAGACTCAATTTACCTACTATTTTTAATTTTTTTACATTTCAAGTCTTTGCTTGGAAGTTGAAAGAAAAGTTTCGATGGCAAAAATAATAAATAAATAAATTTCAATATTTCACATAAAGAAGTGAGTTGTTTTTTCTTTCTTTCTCCTTTTACGGTCGAGTAAACTGTCGATTTGCCCCCTGAACTATCACCCAACTTTCGATTTGCCCCCTGAACTTTTTAATTGGAAAATTAAGGACTTAAACTAATTTTTTTGGCCGATTTGCCCCCTGCTGTTAATTTTTCATTCATTCCATCCAAATTTCTGTTAAATGGAAGCATATGCACAACATGTGTGGGTAGTTCGGTCACTTCATTCTTTAAAATAATTGAAAACCTTAGATTTCTAAAATATAAACCTATGCAAATATGTGTGATTCTATAGCTTTTTTGTCTGAAGGTCTAGTGAAATGACGCTTTTGTCCACAAATGAGAGTTACGTGGTTTGCACATGATAAGAGTTAACGTTAATTTGGATGAAATTTATGAAAAACTAACGGTAGGGGGGAAATCGGCCAAAAAAATTAGTTTAAGTCCTTAATTTTCCAATTAAAAAGTTCAGGGGGCAAATCGAAAGTTGGGTGATAGTTCAAGGGGCAAATCGACAGTTTACTCTTTACGGTCTGATCGATCTCAACAAGTGTCGCACTAGGGCCAAGTTGAGCAATAGAAAAACTGATTTAATAAATAAATATAAATACATAGCTTGATCTGATGATCCAATCACCTTAAAATAATTGAAAGTATGAACTCAAATCAATCCAGATCACCATCAATAGCTTGATCTGATGATGCAATCACCTTAAAATAATTGAAAGTATGCACTCAAATCAATCCAGATCACCATCTATAACTCTCAAGCCTAATGGGAAAAACGGTTCTCATGATGATAAGGTAATCGAAAGATAAGCTTGTAGTTGAAAAATTAAGATTTAAACCTTCGTGATGATACTCTGTCAGAAAATTTAGTTCATAAATAATTTTTCGTTAAATGTCCGTTAAATACAAGATAAAAATGTAATTTGACCCGTACACCTTCATCTTCCCTTTCTCTGTAATTTCACTTTCTTCCATTTTGGGATGCCGTATTTTGCATCTTGCATATCAGCAAGCACATGGATTTCTTCAATTGGACCAGCACATGGATCCCTTCATCGGAGTGGCCAAGCTCCGTCCTCACCAATCAAAACCCATCTACCCATTTTTCAGCAGAAAACTCAGAATCAAACCCTCAGTCGAATCCCAGCTACCTAGTTCATCAAGAATCACAATTTCAAACTCCAAAACGCTGCTGGTTCGCGTCCGGCGACGGCGAGTTGATCCACGCCGTCCACGACATGTTTCTGGGTGTGGACGCGAACACCAACTCTCAAGCTCAAATCGCAGTGCCGTGATCGTTCGTTGTTGTAACCCAACCCAGAGGCCAGATCCAATTCCTTTTTTGTCGGGTCGGGTCTCGTCCACCCAAACCCAATGGTCTGCCTCTGCCTCTGGCCCTCCAAGGCTCCGCCTGTTCAATACTCTCTCTGTCTCTCTCTCTCTCTCAGGTCTCAGCGTCACCACCATATTTTTTATTTCAATATTCTCACTTTTTTCACCTTAATTTTGATTCGAATTCAGGTTTAATTAGTCATTTTCTCTCTCATCTCCAGTTTCCAAATCTGAGAATCAAATAGTCAGACGTGAGAGGTTTGCAAGACTACAAAACTCAAGTGGCGACTGTAAATTGCAGAACCACGCTCAGATGATGAACTACCTGCTTGAAAGTGAAATTACAGAGAGAGGGAAGAGGCAGGGGTACGGGTCATATTACATTTTTATCTTGTATTTAACGGACATTTAACAGAAAATTATTTTTAAACTAAATTTACCAACAGAGTATCAGGCTTAAATCCTAATTTTTTAACCACATAACTTATCTTCCGATTACGTTATCATCCCGATAACTGCCGTTTATCCGATTAGGCCTAACTCTCAACACACAAAGAAAACGAAAAGAGCAAAGAAACATTGCTCAAATGTGCTGGCCAGCTCAGAAGATTCCCACACTTGACACAGCCACTAAAATAACCATTTTCAATTAATTAATGTCTTGTTACAAAAACCCACATAATAGTAATACATAGAGCACAAAACAACTTGTAGTACATGGTAGTATCAGTAGATCTTCCTTCCTCTCATGAATCTTATTGCCACACAATTACTTACTGCTGAATAACTCTTATCTGCGGCTGCTGCGGTTGCTGCAACATAGGCAGGTTTACAAGGGAACATGCCCGAGCCATCCCGCCGGCGATAGGAACCACGGGGAGGTTGTCGCAGTCACATATTTCAATCATGAAGCCATCCGGGTCATGGAAGAACAACTGATCAACGTGAATGCCACCTTCTTCCACCATGGATCGCTTGTATTTCAGTTCCATCTCCTTCAGCTTCTTCTCAACGGCTCCCATGCTCTCACACTAAACGCCAAGACCCAAGAAAGTTACAAACTTTAGCCACCAACTTATACAGTATGATAAGAAAGGAAGGAGTCAATTTCAATTTGCCTTTTCTTCTCTCATTCTACCAAAGTCCTAGGCAACCTCTTTATAATTTCTTACCTTTGTAGTGTCTTTGTTACTTAATTAAATTTCTTGAGAATTTTTTATAATTATTATGTTGTTAAACTGTCAATTGAGCAAGATTAACTTATATAATTTAGTAATGTTATAATGCAGATTTTACTTGTTAGGTATAACTAGCTTAGCCTTTTTGTCTCTGTCTACAACTTTTCGTTCCTACTTTTGTCCTCGTTAAGATACGATGAGGCTTAAATTTGAAAATTCATTAGCCAAAAAAATTAGTAAATTTTTATTCTTCTTGAACCATTTGAAAAGGATAAGCAGCAGCAAATCTCAACCTCCACATCCAAAGATTAGCAAACAAATTAGGCAACAAAGTGAACCTCGACAAAAAATTAAGCAGCAAGAACATTTCAATCCGAGAAGAATTCAAAGCATAAAGAGGAGAGACAATAGAATCTAATTCAAAATTAATTACCTGAAAAGAAATATGATTATCCTTGGGATTAATCTCAGTTTTCTTGGGCATGTTCTCCGGATCCTCAGATTGCAAAAGATGTATTCCAATTCCATACCCAAATAGCCTACAACACAACATATGCAGCACCTTCATCATAACCTCATAAAAATATTAATGTCTTGGAAGAAAATTCCCAAGAAACCATTCTTATTCATAGTGGGAATTAATTAATTTTCTATTTTTTATTATTTTGGAAAAGTACCATGCCCCATCAAAATCAAAGGAGCCAGGCCTCCTAATTGGTACAAAGCCGAGGACATTCTGGTAAAAATTTATTGATTCCTCAACTGATCGGCAGATAAGGGAGATGTGGTTCAAAGATTTCAGATGTAGAGGGTTTGCCATGCTTTCCTTCATGATCGATGCTGCTGATCAACGTGGCTTAAAACTACGAAATCAGAAAATGAATCAAAAAGCGAGAGAACTGAACAGGATGCAATGGTAGAAGTGGAGAGATGGAGGGAGCAGAGGAATTTGGAAAATATACGAGGAGGAAGTTGTCGAGACTGTCACGGCGAAAACACTGGACGATGTTTACAGGAAGCAATGGGAAGCTCTCTATATAGAGAGCTGATAGAGCTTCACGGCTGCCTTGTGGCCCTCTCATGCAACGTGTCGGATAGTGATGATTCTGACACGTAGAGTCGACGTTGCTGATGACTAGGAGCGGGAGCACCAGCGATGATCATTTTGTTTTTAATATACATTTTGAAAACAGTGTTCATTTATAAGTTGTCGATAACTCGTATAATTAGGATTGTTTGTGTTTGTATTTAAAATTCTGTTCAAATCTCTCTCTTTACAACTTAATATAAATAGAAAATTAGATTTTAATTCTTAAATAAGATGAAGTTTAGAAAAATGTCTTATACAAGATTAAAAATTAATTTTAGTCCCAAGATTTTTTAATATCTCGCTTTTTTATTTATAATTTTATGATCTTCATAAATTAAATTGTATGAAAATATTATAAATTTTAATTCTCATTATAGTAAGTATCTTATATAAGAAAATATTTTCGTAGAGATTTTTCGGTACACTTATGTTTTTGGATTTTTTTTTGTGCTACTAATCCATTACAATATATTTAGGTACAAATATTTCGGTACACTAGGTTAGTATAAAAAGTTTAGGTACAGACATTTCGGTACCCTAATTTAGTATAATATATTTAGGTACAAACATTTATGTACATTAGTTTAGTATCATATATTTAGGTACGGAATTTTTGGTATATTTATGTTTTTGCATATTTTTTTTATGTACGACTAATTCTGTTGATGCACAAAACCGGAGGAGTCTTGGAACAACGTAAATCTAACCGTGAATCTGCAAGAAAGTAAATAATACAAGATGTATCGTGGTTCACCCCTAATGTTTGGGCTACGTCCACACTGATTATTGTATTTCTCTGAGAGTATTGTGAGGGAGAGAGAGCTTCTCTGTGAGGATGAAAGCTCTGAATATGAGAGGCTTTGAGAGGGTGAGGAGTCCCTTTTATAGAATAATGGCTCCTCACTTATTACATATTTGCCCATTCCTTTATTACATAATTACATGTAAGTCCCCGAGTATTTATACGAGATCTAAATACGGAGGCCCTAAGCATGGTACAAACAGTAGTCTCCCAAGTCTTCAGTCAAGAGAGTCTTTTGGCTGGAGACTTGAAATTCAGTCCATGTGTGGGCTGAAGTAACTAGACGTCGTCTATAACTGATACTCGATATGAGGCAGTGCTCAATGTGAAATGATGCACAACTATAAGTAGCACATGTTGCGAGGCTGCTCGGCTTGTGGCTTATGTTGCCTTAGTTGGCTCAGCTTGTGGCGTTGAAGGTGAGGGAGTCCCTTTTATAGAATAAGGGCTCGCTCCTCAATACATGAATAATGGGTTAGGAGTGATGCTCGCGGCGAGGCGGTTACTCAGCTGGCGGCGATGCTCTCTAATGAGGGTGAGGGAGTCCCTTTTATAAAATAAAGGATCGCTCCTCAGTACATGAATAATGGGTGCTCTCTAATGAAAGTGAGGGAGTCCATTTTATAGAATAAGGGCTTGCTCTTCAATACATAAATAATGGGCTAAGTTCCCCAAGTATTTTTCATGAGCCCAGTTGAGGCCCAATATATGGTACATAATGTACTGACAAGCGAGCCCTTATCTCAAACTGCAAGAAATGTAAATAACACAAGATGTATCGTGGTTCACCCCAATGTTTACGTCCATACTGATTATTGTATTTCTCTGAGAGGATTGTGAGGGATAGAGAAAGCTTCTCTGTGAGGATGAGAGCTTTGAGAGGGTGAGGGTATGGCCTAAGAATTGGTCTCTCCAATGAGGAGGGTGAGGATTCCTTTTATAGAATAAGGGTTCCTTACTTATTATATATTTGCCCATCTATTTATTGCATAATTACACTTGAGTCCCCCGAGTATTTATACGAGATATAAATACGGAGGCCCTAAGTATGGTACAAACAGTAGTCCCCCAAGTCTTCAATCAAGAGAGTCTTTTGGCTGGAGACTTGAAATTTAGTCCATGTGTGGGCCAAAGTAACTAGATGTCGTCTTGAACTAATACTTGATATGAGGCGGTGCTCAAAGTGAAATGATGTTCAACTATAAGTAACACATGTTGTGAGGCTGCTCGGCTTGTGGCTTATGTTGCCTTGGTTGGCTCGGCTTATGGCGTTGAAGGTGAGTGAGTCCCTTTTATAGAATAAGAGCTTGCTCCTCAATACATGAATAATGAGTTAGGAGTGATGCTCGCGGCGAGGCGGTTGCTCAGCTGGCGGCGATGCTTTCTAATGAGGGTGAGGGAGTCCCTTTTATAAAATAAAGGCTCGCTCCTCAGTACATGAATAATGGGTGCTCTCTAATGAAAGTGGGGGAGTCCCTTTTATAGAATAAGGGCTCGCTCCTCAATACATAAATAATGGGCTAAGTTCCCCAAGTATTTTTCATGAGGCCTAGTTAAGGCCCAATATATGGAACATAATGTAGTCCCCCAAGTCTTCGGTCAATAGAGTCTGTTGGCTGAAGACTTCAAATTGAATCCATGTATGGGCCGAAATGGCGGTTGTTCGGAGGTGGTATTTGTATACCCTACACTGAAGCTTTATAGGTGAAGCTTTGCAAGTGAAGCTTTTGAATCTAGAGCTCTGTAAATGAAGCTTTCGAAGCAGGAGCTTTTGTAAATGAAGCTTTTGAATCTAGAGCTCTATAAATGAAGCTTTTGAAGCTAGAGCTCTATAAATGAAGCTTTTGAAGCTGATTGACATGAGTGATGCTCATGAATGTTTATGTTGATTGACATGAGGAATGCTCATGGATGTTGTCACGAGTGATGCTCATGGATGTTGTCACGAGTGATGCTCATGAATGTTGACACGAGTGATGCTCATGGATGTTGTCACGAGTGATGCTCATGAATGTTGACATGAATGATGATCATGAATGTTTATGTATGATTGACATGAGTGATGCTCATGAATGTTTATGTATGATTGACATGAGTAATGCTCATGTATAATTTTGGAGTACTGGACGTACTTTTGATCACCTGGTTGGTGATAATAGCGGCAGGTTGCCGAATAATTTTGGAGTATTGGGCGTACTTTTGATCACCTGGTTGGTGATAATAGTGGCAGGCTGTCGAATAATTTTGGAGTACTTGATATACTTTTGATCACCTGGTTGGTGATAATAAAGGGCCTGGCTCTTTTGGGCATATGGGCCTTCGCCCTCCACATAACATTCCAGCCCATTATCTTGGGCTTGCCGTTTTTTTATTTATTATTACCCTCTGATGGGGTTTATACAGATGTTTCCGAAAGATAAGAAAAATAAATTACATCATTTTCAGCATGTTGATGGGCATCTTCTGGTCCAACAGAAAATGGAGACGGGGAACCTTGGTGAGCATCTTTTAATCATGTTATCCGTGGAATAGTGGAATAGTGGAGCCTCTTCTTTTCGGCTTTTCCTTTTCTTCTTTCTTTTGCTTTTACTTTCTCTTTTCTGCTTGTGTTTCTCATGTGCTCCCGAAGAGAGCCTCCATTTTTCTTTTTCTTTTTCTTTTGCGTTGTCTCCCATGTGCTCCCCCATGATTCTCCCTCTCGTTCAAATGATTCTCCTTGCTGGCCTCCACATGCATGTTCACCTCCCTCCCGTGTAGCTCCCCACCTTCGGTCCTCTTGCACGTGACCACTGTACCGCACTGCACATACTCACCCTTCTTCTCCATCCGAGTGGGGTTTAACTGGTTACTGCCGTTAAGGCTGAGGTGAACAGGAGAAAAGTAATCTCAATCCCTGGGGTTCAAGACATTACTACAAGAGGGCTACACCCGCACCCACGTCTCCATCTTCACTTTAAAACTACCTTCTTCTCCCAGTACTCATATTAAAACTGTGATTTGAACTCATTCAGCAATTTTATCCTGTCTTTGACATCCGTCAGGGCCGAAAGGTTTTCTTGAGCCTGAGCTCGACATCCCAAAAGGCGGTATCAGCTACTTTCAACTTCAAATCAGCAACTTTTTGCTCTAACTTGTGAAAACAAGCAGAGTTTCTTATTCCTTTAACGCGTATTGCGGCAATTTCTACATCCTTTCTTAAGAAATAAAAATCTTGCATTGCCCATTCTCTTACGTCGGTGTTGACCTCGCCGCTTGCTTGGCTCTCCGGCTTCGCCAGTAAAACTGCAGGACGAAGCAGATAAGAGGTAGAAAGCTATGTAGAGGAAGGGTAAGTGTAGGAGGAGAAACGGCAAGGAGATGAAGTGGGCTTTTGCAGTAACAGTGGCAGTCTAGTAATTAGAGACTTCGAGGGGCATAAGATGGCCGTTGAGCTGCACACAGGTCGAAGATGATGCTTCATAGCTGTTGTGCTGCTAATACAACAAGTTCAGGCTCTGCCCAAAACCAACGTAGTTTTACAACAAGTCTATCCTATCTTGCTGCTGAGCTGAATCTGCTCCGTTCCATCTTTCCGGTTTACTAATTAGCAATGACGGGTCGGCAAGATGAATCGAGATCGATTAACAGGAAATCGATACGAGAGTGTCAGCACCGATGAGAGGAATACAAGAAATCGATCAGCCTCTAAAGGGTTCTTTTAGCTTACATGCGTTTTGATAATCTGGTCTTCTTGCGGGCCATCGGGTTGGGTTTTGTTGGATCTCGCTGGCGTCGTCGGAGATGGAGAAGTCGGGTCGGGTATGAGTCTTTTTCCTTTCAGGTAGCGTCCATCTCCTCTGCTGGGCCCTTTTCATAGCTTCTACAATTCTGCGAATAGGCGCTTCAGTCCAAGCATCCAAATTTACAGGTTCATTTAACATCAAGCCAGCATCGAGTCATCTTGTTATCCCGTGAGGATTTGATCCAACACGCCATGGGAGGGCATGAAGCTGAAGAATTTGAGCTTATTTTTGTCTTTTTGCTTGAGAAAAAATTCGTAAAGGTGTTGAAAAAGTTGCAGAGAAGGACATGGAAGCCATTGTTTTGCTGGTGAGCACTTTGGAACTCAGTGGAAATATGAGGACATGGTGGCATGGATGGGCTGCAAAAGTAGGTGAATTTGCAGCTGAAATCTTTGGTTTCCGTGTTGACTGACTGAGATAGGAGAAAAAGGTGGTTGGAGGTCTGTGAAAGCTTTATGGAGAAGCCCAAAGAGTGAGGTTTTTGGGTTTCTGCAAATTCACGGCGGAGGTGAAAAATTGAAAAAAAAACCGACATAACTTTTCGTGTGTTTTTGGGTTTCTGCAGATTCACGGCGGAGGTGAAAAATTGAAAGAAAACCGACATAACTTTTCGTGTCGATTCCCACAGACGACGCCAAATTTTAATGCACAAAACCGGATGGGTCTTGGAACAACGTAAATCCGATTGTGAACTTGCAAGAAATGTAAATAACACAAGATGTATCGTGGTTCACCCCAATATTTGGGCTACGTCCACACTGATTATTGTATTTCTCTGAGAGGATTGTGAGGGAGAGAGAGAGCTTCTCTGTGAGGATAAGAGCTTTGAGAGAGTGAGGGTATGGCCTAAGAATTGGCCTCTCCAATGTGAAGGGTGAGGAGTCATTTTATAGAATAAAGGCTCCTCACTTATTATATATTTGCCCCTCCATTTATTACATAATTACAATTGAGTCCCCCGAGTATTTATCGAGATCTAAATACGGAGGCCCTAAGTATGGTACAAACAAATTCAATACAATATATTTAGGTACGAACATTTCGATATACTAATTTGGTAAAATATATTATGATACAAATGTTTAGGTACACTAATTAGAGGAAGTTAAATAAAATTAATGAATTAAAATGTATATAATAATAAATTTAAAATTTAATGTAATAATATTAAATAAGATATCTGTGTTAAATATTAAAACAAAAATATAATATGAACTTTAATTAATTACACATTAAAGGACTAAAATCAATATCCATGTAGCAGCAAATTTTTATTAAATTTTAATCTTCTTGAATGATTAAAGTTCAAAAACTCCATATATAAATTATCTCATCATTTGTCAAAATAGTATTATGCCATTATTTAGCACCAAAATACATCAACCATTTTGTTTGCCGTTATTACACTCGATAAAATGATATACTACGTAAATTGTTGCTTAGTACAATGAAAATTTCAAAACAAATATTTTAGGTCCCCGCCACGTAAGCAGCACAATATTTTTATTATCTTTCTGTCCGTTGGTGCAGAATTCACGGGGGTTAACATCACCTATAATATAAAATTGGTTACGAGCTTTTGTAGACGTCCTACTCTTCGGTGCACAAAGTATGTGTTTTTCATGCAAGATAAACATGGTGGAAATTTGAAATAGCTTTCTAGAGTCTTCCTTCGCATGGGTGTCAATTTTTGATCGATGAAAAAAAAGAAGTGTAAACCAATCAGTTCATAAATAGGTGACAAAAATCGATCTTCCACTGGGGCCTTGTTGTCTTCCGTTGTTATAATTTGGTGGGAGTTCACTTTTAATATCTTTACGGTTTCAATTGTCCCAATTTTAATTTTATGATTTAACAACGATGCAACATGTTACTTTTTGCATTGTTTTTTCATTAATTAAAGGGATGAAAAATGTAATTACATCGTTTGTTAAACTACAAAAAATGAAATAGAGAAAATTAAAATTACAAGAACTATTATATCGCTTCTTTTCCAAAAAAAGAACACAAGAACCAAAAGCGAATTTCAACTAAATTATAGGAACCATAAGTGCATAATGTTACACTTACCAATTTGAGACCTTATCCGGTTACTATTAAAGAGGTGATACGCATATGATATGAAAAACATAATAAAAGTAGCATTTTTGTTAGATAGGTGTTATTATTCTTATTTCGTTTACTCACCTTATCTGGTTTTTACATATTTATGACAAGTTAAAAATTAAAACGGGTTGATTGAACGAGTAAAAGGGATGGGAGAATTTCAATTTGTGACCTTCAGGTCAGAGTCGACCTTAAGAGGATGCAAGTGGTGCCATCACACACGGCTCCTGATTTTGTTTTTCTTCCTGTTTGTAAAAAAATATATAAATATATACATATCATTGAATGGATTTGCGGTGTAGTGGCTTTCGTATTTTTTACCATGCGCCGTGGTGTTCGATTCTTGGAGCTGTTTATGTTCACAATCAAGTTCGAACCATCCTTACTATTACAAATAAAACTAATTACCATTATGCTAAGTAAAATTTGTAAAGTTCGTAAGTTTTTATAATGGGTTAGCAATAATGTGATTCAAATTTGTTTTTAGCGATAATTGAATCTAAGATCTCTTACTTACGTTTAACTTTTGCACAGAACCCCTAAAATCTTAAGGCGGACCCTGCTTCAAGTAACATTGGCTCATTATTTGGACCATATAACTAGTATTTCTAATGTTATTCAATTTGCCATATTCCAAATGAAATAAAAATAATTGTTTGGTACAATTAGAAAAGGATTGGGATGAAATAGCATACTTGCAACTTGGTTTGCCAAACTAGGACAATTGACGCATGAAGGGTCTAAAATGATCCTTATAGATACCCATATACCGACACTTTTGGAGCTATCGATGGGACTGTGTTTCACTCGTAACTTTAATATTTCATGTTGGTCACGAAAAAATCAAGGTATTCTGCCAATTTGAAATGGACATGATTAAATTTTGAGTGGTCTAAAAGGATTTATGAACAAATTTAGAGCCAAATCCATACCTTCCTGCCTCAAATAAAGTGGAGTGATCGTTGTGAAGCAAAAAATAATCAAGAAAATTATAAAGGTAACACGTAAATTTTTGGGTGAAAATGATAAAATTATCCTCGAAGTATACCAGGATTCCCACGCGCATGCAACGGACAATAATGGATCAATCAAGAAAGAGTCAATGGTGATCAAAATAGTATTTATTCAAATCCATCTCATCACTCCTCATCAAATCCTTATTCAAAGGGCAACTCCCAATTTTTTTTATTTAATTTAGGATTAATTTCCATGTTAATTGCAAAATATTATTTCACATAAAATCTTGCAATTATTCATACAAATCCACCATATATGCCCCGCCACTATTCTCCAAATAGGGCCGGCCGCTCCCCTATAAATAATCATATTCTCCCACTAAAATGCTAAGTCATTTGCGACCCACAAACTCCTAAACACATTCTTTTCAGAATTCTGACTTTGGCATCGGAGATTCTTCGGCTAAAGCCCCCCCCATTCATCATGGGAGCGTGAAACTTTTGGCCTTAATATTATGTGTTATTATTTTGCAGGTGCATTTTCGTCAAATGAGAAGACGGTAGAAATTTGCATCCACGATCATCAACAACTGGAAATCTAACCTAAACTCTTTGATAACTTGTAAACATGTCACATTCATTTGAATGTGACTGGAACTTAACCATTGGTTTAGATTCAGAAGTGGAGCATGAACAGTCTTTGCATTGCGTACGCAGCCAAGTAATATTTCCCTTTGTTGGACAACTTACAACTGTGAAAGACGTAAGTGTCTAATTTTGACTGACAAATTAGGTTTTGAGGTTGAACTTGGTCATGAACAACAATTAATTTCAATTTTTTCCTGAAAGTACTGCATGCCGTTTAGTGTCCTTTCCCCTAGAGCTCCAAACTGGAGTCAAGAACTCGTGGGTAATGAAGTCCATAATTACGACTGGCTTAAGAGGAAACAAACTGTGCTACCAACGTCTATGGTGGACAGTCACGTCATTTAATTTAATCTGAATTTTTTTTCAATTAAAAGAATTAAAAAATTAAAATAGAAAAAGACCCAAAAACCTAGCAAACATGAAGCTTCTGTCCCTCTCCTCCCTCCCCCTACTCATCCACAGCCACCGTCTCCCCACAACCCTTTCAATCTTATTAACCCATTATTTTTTACCATTGAAATTCCTTCCTTTGCATTATAAAAGTGCATCTTGTAAGAATATTTTAATATTCTAAAGTGGTCCATATGACACGGTCCATATGATATGTAGGGTTTAACGGGTATTATCATTTGTAAATAATCCTATTGGTCAAATTGTGAGAAATGTTTCCTATCAAATTACTGTGATGAGTGGTAATTGATTATGGGCTTTAAATGGAAACGGGTCCTCTCTCTGCCTCACATATATATATTGCATATACCCATCTAATATGCACTTGATAAAAAAAAAACACGATTAGGGTTTTCACGTGCAAATAGAGGCAAGAGAGAGAACACCTATTTCCTCCGCCGTTGACATAATCCGTTTGGGATCTCACAGCGTTCGTTGTCATGGATCAAGGTACGCTTGTTTGTTTAATGTATTTCCATAAATTCTTTGTATGTGAAAATCATGAAGTTCGATGATCTTGGCTTAATTGTTTTAAGATTTACACATCTGCCATTGAATTCCTTTCTTTGTTGCTGTGTATCCTTTGTTGCAGACTAATCAACAGAAAAAGTGTATGTTGTTCAATTTTCAAACCAAAGTGTTGTTCATGACGAAAAAATAACGATAGATGCTCTTAATCACCAGTAAAAATAACGAAGAACTTTGATTCGAGGGTGATGGGGAGATGGTGGTTACGTAGGAGTAGGGGAGCGAGGAGAGCGACGGAGGTTTTTAGGGTTTTCTATTTTTTTCGTTCTTTTCTATTTTTCTAATTCTTTTAATTGATAAGAAAAAAATCAGCTTATTTCAAATTATGTAGATTTTCACTTCGCTATCACATAAAATTTGTAACACAAATAGATGATAAAAATAGTATTATTCGATTTATCATGTTGTATTTTTACAATCAAGGGACCATATTAATTACATGGCATATATAATATAACCATAAACTTTTCACTCAAATGGTTTTATGTGTATGTAGGGCTTCCCAAGTGAACAACACTTTGTTTTTATGTTATATATTTTCCAAATAAACGAATGCAAAGTATCTGTTTTCGATTGTGGAATGACATTTCAGATTCTTACACACTATGGAAGGATACTTATATGGAACACAGGGACAACACATATCAGTGATATGCAGCATAAACGACAGTAAGAACTTTTTTCATGCGAATTATTTTTGCTTGATTATCATGAATGAAATTGAAGTTACACCATAAAAATAATTGTCAATAAGAACATGTAGCTCGTTATAAGAATATGCAAGTCGCATAATTTTTCAACAACACTTCACATTCTCACTTATTTATACAAGTTCCATGGAATCTAAACGTAAAATTCAGCTCTTCATGTTGGTTGAATCATATTACTGTATTGAGTTGAGAATATGAAGATTAAAATTACTTGAAACCATATTATATATGGTACATCTATATTTATCTAATACAATAAAGTACAAGACTAAAATTTGCTACCAATTAGGTAATTTTCTCTCACATTTTCTTTATACAAAAGGAAATTAGGTTAGCTCCCGTTTACTTTTGGTTGACCTGGCATCCATTATACACATTTTTCAATGGAACATGATGGACGGTTGGAGTGCAAAATATAAATATGCTTTATAGAAGTATATGATCAAAGTACTCGATTGATCAAATGCTTTCAGGCTTTTAAGAACTATGAAGTTGGCCATACTTTGTACAAAGTGTAGACTATGAATGATGAATCTAAGTCTCGAAATCAGACAAAGAAAAATCATCTCGCTATGTTAAGAAAGCATGCATGCATGCATCATAGTAGGGCAGGAGGGATTGTACGTACTGTTTCAATTGAAGCACGGGGAACATAAAAGGGGATGACTCAAGGAGAGATTCTTCTACCTGAAAACGTGAGGAAAGTTTATGTTTCACCATAGATTACTTAGCAATATGGCGAGTGGTCTAATCTTTTATAAGTTCATGCAAGATCCATCATCCCATCAATGTGAGACTTATTCTCAACATGTCATCTCACGTGTGATGAATTTTCAAGCCTAACACGTGGACAATACAATGGAGTGACGTGGAGCATGTGTGGCCGTTTGGCTTCACACGCAAGTTAACTTGCTCTGATACCATAAAGCGTTGAGGTTCTACCATAAAACAAATTAAATATAAGGAGTACATCAACTTCTTATAAGCTCATGCAAAGTTCATTCCTCCATATCATTCTCAACAAAACGAACCAGGGCCAAAGAGAAGAGGGGGTAGGACCAGAAAGTGTAGTCAGGCCTAAGAATTTCTTGGACTCAAGGGGATGGTAATTAAGAAAAGAAAAAAAAAATTAGGATTGCATCATTTCTCCACAATGTTATTTGATTGAAATCTTATTGGTTTTCAAATTTTTATCAAAGTCTTTTGACTTTGTCCACGTCACTATTTAATTTGCCAACTCAACATTTTATATCATTTTTTTTAAATAAAACCACCTAAAATTGAGTGTTTATCTCCTAAATTTAAGGCAATTAATTATCAGTCTAAATTTATTATATTCTTAAATGTTACATTCTATTTCTCACTTTCTTTCTTAATCATCTCTATCTATTCTTGTTTCTTTGTCTTCCCCATAGTTCCAACTCCCTGTGCTGTGCAGCAGGAGTACAGTCATCAATTTTTTTCATTCTTTTTAGTTTTTTTTTAACTGATATTAATATTTGTTGTTTAATATGTGGTTGTCTACCCTTATATATCACGGTACAATTAAGTTTTTCTACACATATTTCTTTGGGTGCAATTTTCTTTTATTGGTTAAATTTCATTATATATATTCTCTGTGTACAATATTTTTGGGTTTTTTTGGTAAATGTTCCACATAATATAGGTACATTTCATTTGCTTGTTGCATTTTATATGCCCATATCCCTACATATCATTATATGTGTATTGTTTTTGGTTGTAAAATGCATCCATTTGTCAATAGATCACTTTTGGTACATTTTATCCATCTTTTATGAGGATTATAGGTAGCTTACGCATACTTTCATGGGTACCATATTTGTTGGAATATATATGAGTACATTTTTTTCCGTTGATTTGAGAATGTATCCATGTGGAGTTTGTTATTAGGTTCTCTTTTTTTTTTCTTCTAAAGAATGTCTCCATGTTTTTGGGTTTGAAGAATTTATCAATGTTTTGTGGTACATTCTTTTTTATTGATTTGAGAATGTATCTATGTGGAATTTGTTATTAGGTTCATTCTTTTCTTTTTTTTAAAAAAGAATGTATCCACATTTTTGGGTTTGAAGAGTCTATCAATATTTTGTGGTACGGGAACTTTAACGAAAAGCACCCGGTACTGTTCACTTTAACGAAAAACCATATTTTTACACTAAAAAGTCAATCCTGGTACTATTCACTTTACCCTTTATTTTGTCCTTATCATTAAAACTCAAAGTTTTTAAGCTCTTTTCATTAGTTTCCATTTTTTTTATGGCAGACCATGATCTTGTAGTGACTTCTAAGTTGTGGACCGGCGTTCTTCCTAGGCTAGTGGTTAATTGCGCTAGCATGATTTCTGAGGTTCTGGGTTTTGAGGCTGTATTGAAGATGGCGAAGATTCTGATCATGATGATTTAAGTTTCTAATCTAGCTTTAACATTTCAAATCCCACAAATTATGTGTTTTATTTAATATTTCATAAATATAGGCAATTGCAAATTATGATTTTTAAATTAAAAATAAAATAAAATAGGTGACATGGAAATACATTTAATACTATTATGCTGAGGTGTACAAAAATCAAGGATGTTACATCCCACATCGCGCAGGGAAGTGGATCATCTAAGCCTTATATGTACATTCTCATCTCTACCTAGCACGAGGCTTTTTGGGAGCTCACTGGCTTCGGGTTCTGTAGGAACTCCGAAGTTAAGCGAGTTCGTGCGAGAGCAATCCTAGGATGGGTGACCCACTGGGAAGTTCTCGTGTGAGTTCCCAGAAACAAAATCGTGAGGGCGTGGTCGGGGCCCAAAGAGTACAATATCGTGCTACGGTGGAGTCGAGCCCGGGATGTGGTGGGGGCCCGGGTCGGGATGTGACAATTTGGTATCAGACCCAATCCCTGGGTGGAAGTGTGCCCACGAGGACGTCGGGTTCCTAAGGGGGTGGATTGTTACATCCCATATCGCCCAGGGAAGTGGATCATCTAAGCCTTATATGTACATTCTCATCTCTACCTAGCACGAGGCCTTTTGGGAGCTCACTGGCTTCGGGTTCCGTAGGAACTCCAAAGTTAAGCGAGTTCACATGAAAGCAATCCCAGGATGGGTGACCCACTAGGAAGTTCTCGTGTGAGTTCCTAGAAACAAAATTGTGAGGGCGTGGTCGGGGCCCAAAGTGGACAATATCGTGCTACTGTGGAGTCGAGTCGGGGATGTGGTGGGGGCCCGGGTCTGGATGTGACAAAGGACCTTCATAAAAAACTGAAAACTAATAAGGTTTCAGTCTAAGAAGATTGATGGTTAGGAACCGTATCCAAAGTGTCTCTTAAGAAAATAAGCTAATTTTGTACCTTGCCAAATTATTGACTGAAAATTGATGTAATATATACTACCTGATTTAATATTTCTTTAAGATGAAAGAACTTGGACAAATTAACACCTTGTGACACTAATTAAAGACGGGATAATATTTGTATTCTTCTTTAAGGTTGTCCTACTTGCAAATAATATATCTCTACAATAGAAATTTCATAATAAGAATCATTCAAAATCTTAATCCACATTGAAAATCATGTCTATAAAAAATTATTGGAATGTGATATCATCATTCCTCCAAATATATCATATAAATATCAACGATAAATATACTTTATAAATAAGTGGGGGAATGAGAGAGGAATGCAAGCATTATCTTTTGAGATGTGATATCCACACATCCCTTTTTATTTCTCTCATACCTTTTTAATTTTCGGCTATCGGATCGGATGAATTAAAGAAGATCAAAGGACAGAAATTAACAATGAACGTGAGAGAAGTAAAAAGGGGTGGTGTGCACACCCCTATGTTTTATGATCTGTAATCATATTATTAATTAATGTTTGAAGAAGAGAATGGCTAAACTTACTGTAAAACGGGGCCGGGCCCGTAATTATTATAACAGGTATTATATTTGCTGGCATTCTGCGCTGAAGGGTGTGGATGGTGAACCCAAATTAAAGAAAGCAACTGATATATTCATTCGATTAGTTAATTTAAGTATCCATGTGCAAATCGGAAAGGGATCCTCTTTGGATCTCTTTTCACCTAATCCATTTAGTTCGTGATTCAGATCGTTGAAATTTAATTCAACAGTTACAAATAAAGGATTATTTTAAAAGTTATAAAAACTGTAACTATTTGATCAAATTTCAAAAATCTAGATCCTAAACTTGATGAATTAGGTGAATCCCTTTCCGTGCAAATCATACCTAATTGTAAAATTAGCAATAAAATACTAGGTTCAGAAGAAATGAGTACATGGACTTTTATATTAATAAAAATTTACATAAAGAATGAAAAAGAAGATTCGTATTTTACTTTTAAGTTGCAAGTACCTAGCTGTTGATTGCAAGTACCTACTACTTGCATCTTTTATGGGAAAATGTATTCATTGAAGTCATTGATCCACATTCTGTAGACTTTTTATTTTATTTTAATATTACTTGCTTCTCAGGAAAAGAATATGATTTTCTCCCCTTCAAATTCTCTTCTTCTTTAGTTTTTCTTACTTTTACAGTGACGATTAAGTCCGTCAACATCTTGTATTGACTTCCTTATAAAAAGAGAAAGACAAAAATGAGATCATGAGAGTGGGAGGAGAGGGCAGGGGAGGAGATTTGGAGGAGAAAGAATTCTACTACATAAATAGACGATTCATATCAATATGTTACTTAGTATTCACAATGTTGATTTATCCATATTTTTAGATGCATAAATGATTTCCAATTCTCATAATTTTTTGTAGGGATGATCGTCAAATAAAAATTAAAAAATATAATTAAAGTGTTATGAAATTAATTAGCCAGAATAACGTGTCTGCATAACAAAAAACTTAGAATTAACTTTACAAGCACAACTCTAAACCCTGTACAAATATGGTTTTTTAAGGGATGATTACTGGCACAACCCTAGGAAAAAACAGATAACTAACTTTACAAGGATTCATAATATGCCATATCTAAATATAGGAAAATTAACCTAACAATTATGTATGATTTTGTAGATGTAGAGTTACGCCTACACCAGTCAATCAAGACTATGAGTCCTGAAGTTGAAACGGCCCTCCACATAAATTAGATTATTTTAGTACCTTGTTAAAAAAAAACATATATAATGTCTTGGGAGTAAAGTGAGACTTGTATTAATTAATGGGATTAGGAAAAACATCATTTTCTCTCAAAATATCTGAATTTCTGAATTTCAATTTTAATTCATATAATATAATATTCGTACGTTATCATATCGATCATTCTCGAGAATTAGGGCTGTCTACACCTTTTTATGTATTTACCAATAATAACTCAGCTATCGCATTCGATCTCGATCACTTAATGTACGATCGATCTGCTTATTGCTCGAAAGATCTTTGAGTAATCGTGTTTCTAAACTTTTGCACCTAAAATTTTACAGTAGAGACAAAGCAGCCGCCCCTCCTCATTTACCTTTGGAGCGACATGGGCACTCGGGCCATATAAAGTGCATGTGGGCTACTGGCCTCTGCGTTAGTGAAATATGAGCAATTGCATGCGACAATGCGAGTGCGTTGCATAAAGATAAAAGTGACCTAAGTTAATATTGTAATCATATATAAAAGCTTGAAGAAGATGATCTGACCTAAGTTAATTTTGTAATCATACATAAAAGCTTGAAGAAGATGATCTGCATTTATTATCCTTAATTTATGTTTGTTTTGTTTTGCTTCACTAATAGGCAGTGCAATGACACTTTTGTGATAACCATTACATAGTGACTCAGTGGTTAGAGACGAATTTTACACATTATGTTCTGAGTTTAATTTCTGACGCTGATGAATTATATGATAGTGACTAGAATGAAGCTAAAATGTCTTTGTGAGTCTTTTCAATCTCCGGAAAAATGACTATCATGATGAAATCACCAGCTAGTCTCATTTTGTAAAGAAAATGGGCAATGACACTTTTGCGATTGATGTATGTTGTGTGATTATGAGTGAGTATGTAGAGTTTATCCAATCCGCATACTTACATGAAATCAATAGAAATAATATTGGGGGCTAGAAGTATGAAAAAAGACTACGATGTATAATCTTAGTGAACAAATAAACAGAAAAATATAAATTATAATGTCACTAAAACAATGAAATAGCTTTAGTAGCATTTTTTAATTAAACATTGAAGTAGCTTTAGTAGGTTTTGGCATGATGTAAAATCATATACTATTGCTTATGATCATGACTTAAAGAGTTTTTAATTATATATGCCGACACACAAGGACTTGGATCCTCTCCTGAGCCCAAGGAGAGGATCCTCCTGACCAAATGACTTGGGCCGTTGTATGAAAATCCAACGGCTACAAACAGGAGGTCTCTTTAAAGTTAAAATAATTATAGCTGTTGAATTTCCATCTAACGGTCCAAATCCTTTGGTCAGGAGGATCCTCTCCTTGGGCTCAGGAGAGGATCCAAGTCCGACACACAAAAAAGACGCTTTACTTTTTTTTTTCTTAAACAAGTATCAACCTTCAGTCAAGAGTTGTGGCTTGATGCTACACAAGGTAGGACTTTACTCTGAATATAGTATGGTGCCCGGATCAATTAGTAGTAAATTATTTTGGAATTAAGATATGGTAAAGATAACGTAAAGGTCGGTACTATATATAGGCGATAAGTTAACCTTCTGCAGACTAGCGCAAAGTTGCAAAGAGGTCACAGGGATGTGATGTCGAAAACCAATCGTTCAGGATGAAGCTCTCTATTTTAAACTATATAAAACATTAAAACTGTTGGCAGGAGATTTAAACTTGGTGTGTAAGTGCATCACACAGCCACTTTAGAAAGCTTTTAAATTTAAATCGGTTCCTTTGCACACATGGGGCTGTTTTGCTCCTCTGCACAGTACACATAGCATTTTCAATGTTGAGAAATGAGACCTGGTGATAATTAAAGTTCATATATAAACCTCACCACTAAGAAACAATCTTAATATATTTTATCTTGCAAAGTATCGTTTCATTCAACGTGAAACTAGCTTAGCGATGTGTGTGGATTTTCTTCTTTTTTATTAAACAAAAACGAAATGCTAAAGACTAAAGAGCGAATGAAAGTGTATGCTTCGGGGTTTATATGATAAATAAAAAGATCAAGTTTTGGAGTCCTTGTCAACCTGCACTACCGTTCAAGCCAGTAGTAGTGATTCAAACAAATTCCTATGGACCAAGTGCATGCGCAAGCAACTAATAGAAAATAGTAAGTTTTCTTTAATTAAGTGCAAACCAGCTGGTAGGCTTGTTGCAAGGACAAATCTATCATCAAATTAGAAACAAAGCAACTGGAAAATAAAAACACTTAGAAACAAAGCCAGAAAAAAAGAACGAACAAAAACAGGTGTTTGCCCCAAGGCTGCTGGTTGTTGTGATTTCAACATGGCATGGACTAGATTAACCTTAGAAAGTACGGTGGTACGAGTGAATTTTATTGTTTTTCGATCTTTTCGTTGTTGAGAATATTAGTTACACCTAATTAGATGAAGGTGATTAGGGAAGACATACTAAACCTTTGCCCCACAATGTTTCTAGTACATATAGATAGAAACTAGTCAAACTAAAAAATATTATAAACGAACATGCAATGCAAATACAAAATACAACTATTTAAGCTGCACAAATCTAGTTTTCAAAGAGGTAAAGTCAGTAATTGCTGTTAGTGTCTGAAAATTCATTTTTCGAAGTCGATTTTGATGATTATCAAACATGACATTTCTTGTTCTGTTGTGGAAAAGTCAACACCATATGAATAAATTCAAAAGAATGAAGGAATGAAGAGGTTTATAGAGAGGGATTGAAGTAGATATGTAAAGAGAGAAAGAAAAAGGAAAATTGTATTCTTATTTAATGATATTGAAATCAGTCCAATACGAGCTACAGTACAAGCATATATATATATGGACCCCGTTTCTCTGCCCTTCTAGTTTCCATACACTCTAATCCCTTCTTATTTTGTGCAGTCACGATTAAGCCACGTCAACGTTTTATATTGATTTTTTTATAGAGATAATAAGACAAAAAACAATAGTGATATAAAATGTTGACGTGGCTTAACTGTGACCTATTTTGTGCAGTCACGATTAAGCCACGTCAACATTTTATATTGATTTTTTTATAGAGATAATAAGACAAAAAATAATAGTGATATAAAATGTTGACGTAGCTTAACCGTAACCGCACAAATAGGAGGGGATGTGAGTGTATGGAAACTGGAAGGGCAGAGAAGCTAGGTCCTATATATATATATATATATAGTAACACTCCGCCTAAGCATTAAGCAAACCTCTCTACCAACTATTTAACAGTAATACTCATGTTATATGGTTTCAATTTAGGATATCTGGTTCTATAGGGTTAGTCTTTTTGTCACAGCTCGTCCCGGAGATGTGCATTATTTATTTATTGACGGCGTGAAATTACCAAAATGCCCATGGACATTAGATTGTGTAATGTGGTTTAAGTGTGGTTTTGGGTCAATATTCTTAAATCCTAATTGTTTGGAACCAATTAGGATTAAGTTATTGTATATTTTGGTGGTTGACCAATCCTAGGCCACACACACTTTCTCTCTCTCTCTCTCTTCTCTCCCCCGTACCCTTTCATCTCTCTCGGACTCTCACTCTCTCTTTCTCCCTTCTTCGTACGGACAAGCTTCGAACTCCCCATTTCAGGCACGGATCGAAGCTTTAAAGGTAAGGTTCTTGCTCATTGCAACCTCCTAAGTCTATTGGTACCCTTGTTTGGACGTGAATGCTTCGAAAACCCGAGAAACCCTAACCCCGATTTTGTGCATTGTTCATGCACACATAAAACCTTGTGTTTCAGGGAATTCTAAGGACATAGGAAGCTTAAGGAGTTCCTCATGAGCCTCGGGGTACTTCGTTGGAAGGATTTGGACGTCGGAGGACTGAGATCGACGTGTTTTTAGGTAAGCCGAACTATCGAGCTTTCTCGGGGAAAATCTAGTGAATTTTAAGCCTTGAAACTTATATAACGTGATTCTACATGTTATTAGCTTCATTTTGGTACCAATTTCATGAAAAATGGTGAAGAAACGAAGGAGAGTAGTGGTTTTGAAGTTTTACCCATAAACCAGCGAAGTCGCCGGCGACTGATGACTCACGGAGAAGAAAGGGGAATATTCCGTCAGTTTTGACGGAATATGCTAACATCGTCAGTTAGGGTTAACGGTTACCGTTGGGTTTTAACGGAATATTCCGGGGAATATTCCTAACGGCAGTTAGGGAATCCGTCAGGATTCCTTGCGCGTGGCTGCGCGTCTTGCCGTGCACTCGCCGGCGCGTGAGGGGTCCAAAAATTAATCTAAAAATTTGGGGATGATCCTGAGGTTGTGTAGGTCACTGTGGTATATTCATATACCCATTTTGAGCTATGTATGAGAAGGTATTAGCTAGTTTTGTCTATGTGCTTTAAAATAACATTTTTATACTTAATTCCAAGGTATAAAATATCGATGATATCGGAAATATCGGTTGTCCAAAAACACGGAAATATCGATGGAAATATCGGGATATTATCGATATCGATAAAAATTGAATAAAAACCACGGAAATTATAAGAACAACTTGGAAATTTTTATTGAAACTTTGCAGGATGTTTATTTAGTCAATTATCTATTAGTTTATCACAAAAAATTGGAATGAAATGCATTGCATGATGGATTTAACTGATTTAAGTTGATTATATAGCGAGCTGGCAAACATTGTGAGTGTAGAAAATATGTAGTAATTAATGAAAGAAGTTTAAACACACCATAATCATTTATATATAATGAATTAGTAAAATATTTTACACTTTAAACATTGCATGGTAAGATACATGAGTGACTTAGTACCACATAGAGTTCCTATGGGGTTCAAAATATAGAAATTTTGAAATTTATCCTAGATAATAAATATTAGCTTGCAAGCCTTGCAGATATCTTAATGACTATATAAATATTACATGCTAAATATGTAATCACAAACACATCTGTAGCGAGTTGAATAAGGTCTAGGTGCGTGGTTGACAAAGGGATGGGTTCGAATCCCTCTATGCTCAAGATTGAGACTTTTTAGCATTTTTCAAAAGACTTGTCTTTACTTTTTGCATTCTCACGGTTATCATAGGCTGGTGACCGAGGCAGCAGAGAACGGAAGCCTTTAAAGATTTGGATTGGACCGTGAGAAAATATGCATACAAACATAAAACAGCCCACTCGGCTGCACACATGCATCTCGCACACATGCCTCGCACGTACACCATAACCTTAGGTCCTTAGTTGTGTTTAATCCAACATTGGATTCCCTGTATGCGCCCTCGAGCCCAGAGCCTCTTGTCTTTCCATTTCAAAATAGCCCTTTAGGATTCCCAAGAACACCTACAACTTTTGGTTTGCTGAAAATTAAACACAAAACCCCATTTCTCTCTAGAAAACAGAAAGGCATGTCACAGTGCTCTCATTTCAGCCCATCCCTCTTTGCCGTCTCGTTCGTTTTCATTTCTCATTATGGATTCGAGCTCATATCATCAACACTATCAATCCTTGAGCAAAGAGATGCTCATAAATCAGAAATTGGAACTCCATTTGTATACATAAACGTAAAGATCTTTCATTCATCTACTCTAGCTTGTGTATGCGCAATCAATCTTGAAAATTTTCTGAAACATGCATGCCTGCGTGTTTTCTGTGAAGAGGCACCATGGATCCGCAAGGACACAGAAGATGGGGTTACAGGTTCAACCAAAAGCACAAGAAAAGGCTCCATAGCAAAGTGTTTCCCTGAATAGTCTCCTAACTCACAGATCGAGATGATCCACGAATCAAAAGGTATAAAACTCGGCTTTGCACTGATATAAAACTTGGCTTTGTACTGGTATAAAACTCGGCCAGAGCTGTAGAAGCTCCGGCGTTCTTCTCCGTTTCGCACATCTCCAAAATATCGCGATATTATCGATATTATCGATAATATCACGATATTTTGACGAAAACTCAATGGATAAGTATTAAAATATCGGTAACTCAAAAAACCGATATTATTGGTGAAATATCGCCGATAATATCGGCATTTCAGACCTTGGTTAATTCTCATATAGGTGAGACTTATCCCCGAGGATGAGCGTATCCAACGGTGACTCGGGGGCTACGACCCTTCGACATACCAATGAGTGGGCTTTTGGTTTTCAGTATATATTATATACTTGATATTTTCCCAGAAATATATGTTTAAATGATAGTATGCCATAAATGCCATGCATATAAGTTTATAATTCAAGTATGAATTAGTATGCGATGCGTTATATATATAAATGTGGTGCTATGGACGCTCAGGTAAGCTCAGGTAAGTTATCTTTGGTTATGTGAATTGTCAATGATGCAATATGTGATTGAATAAAGTTGAGCTCATAAAACTGCACTTAGGGTGATTGTGATTTAGCCAGAGTTATGGCACAGGCCTATTTATTATGTCACCTCCCGCACCATATGCTCATATTGGATCCAATTTAGGTGCACGGTCTTGTCGTACAGACTTTTATTATGGTTTCGACTCGTAGGTGACTAGCGATTCATCGTCCAGCTATTATGTGAGAGTAGTATTGAGCATGATTATATTACACCTATTATTGTCGTATAGACCTTTTGTTTGGTTCCGACTCTTGTGCAGTATATTACCATATAGGTCATTGTAGTGACTCCGGCTAGATTGACTTTTGAGCTATGAATTTAGCCGTACAGACTACCATAGGGGTTCCAGCTAACGTGTTATATTTTTATGAAATTATTCTTATCTGAATTGCTTACTCTGTTATATTTTGGCATGGCATACATATGAATATGATTATGTGAAGCTTGAATTGAATTGATATGTGTTGATGCACAAAATCAGTGAGGACTTTGGTACAACAGAAAGTGTTAAGTTTGTGACCTTCGCTAGATTGCTCTGGTAACTAGTGTGGATAAGTATGCAAATGGATAGAGACAGGGAACCAAACACAAGATGTACGTGGTTCACCCAGATTGGCTACGTCCACGGAGTAGAGGAGTTCTCATTAATTGTGAAGAGTTTACAAGTACATAGGCTCAAGCTCTCCTTTAGTGAGTACTAGGGAATGATTTAGTACAAATGACATTAGGAAATATTGTGGGAGATTGATCTCCTTTTATAGAAGAGTTTCTAGCTTTGTTCTAACATTGACACGTGTCGTGTTGTGGTTGGCTTCTGATGTTGACATGTGTCGTGTTATGATTGGCTTCTGATGTCGACACGTATCGCGTTGTGATTGGCCTCCTGGTTGGAGGAAAACTCTTCTGGGTCCTTGACGGTATAACGTTGACCGGTGCTCAGTAGTTTCGGGATTGGTCAAGTATGGTACAAACAATGCTCCCCTAAGTTCTCGAGTGAGGGAAACTCCTCGATTGGGGACTTGCAAGATCCAAGCCGTTGAGTAATCATGAAACTTCTAAGTATCGAAGTGTGGTATCGTCTTCACTTGCGTTATCTGTCTCATAAGTAGATGTGGCATATTATCTGGAAGTACCCTTCCTCCATTCAGGGGTGGTATTTTTAACCGGTGGAGATGCACAAGGTAATGTATCAATTTCACTTGAAGCTTACTTGTAGTTTCAGGCTTGGTTAAGCGCGATACAAACCATGTAGTAGGAGTCCCCCAAGTAGCTGAGCTAGGAGATCTGCCGAGAAAGGTGACAGACAATGTAAGCAATCAGAGCTCCAAGCAATCAGTCCCAGATCAGAAGTTTGATTTTGAGTTCCAGCTGATTATTCTCATTCTCCCTATCTTGCAGGCAGCATGAAGGATAAAGAGAGGAAAAAGGAGAAGATATGATATGAGATACTTTTTCTTTTGAAGAAGTAATTTTCCACAAGCTTATTCTTGAACTGGGCTGGAGGGTATTCTGGTTTCCTTTAGAGTATAAGGCCAACTCAAGAATTTGAGGGTCAAAACAAGTCCATCAAATCTGTACGTTCGACCCTGATGATATGAGATACTTTTGCTGTTGACAAAGTAGTGGATGTATCGGCACGTGTTCTGTTACGCTTTTCTCCACATGTTTCCTTGTATCCTTCTTACTTGCCATATCTGTTCCTCAGGCAGATGTGGTATCTTCTCTGGAAGCATAAGATGTTGAAGATGAGTACTCGAGAGTAATGCCAGGTAAGTAATCAGGCAAGGGGTTCCAGGAAGTCAGTTCCTGACTGGAAGCTTGATTCCAAGTGCTGACTGATTGCTCTCTTTCTCCTTGTCTTGCAGGTAAGAACAAGGGCAAAGGAAAAGACAGGGGAAAAACATGATATGTGATACTCTTGCTTTTAACCCTGATGATATGAGATACTCTTGCTCTTGTGTGGCTAGTTTGCATAGGTATTATTAGGGGGAAAAAAGTTGAGTATTTCAAGAGGCTCCGTTGGAAGTGCCTTCTCAGATATGAGGAATGGTTGAGCATTTTTACAGGTCTGCCTGTCCGTGTAGTGGGAGCTGCAAGCTTCACGTGTTTTAACTTTGTCAGAGCGCTTTGAAAAAGTGGTATGTGGTATCTGGAAAGCTGATGTTGCGTGTGAAGATTGCAGACAAGCTTTATCCAAGGAAATATGGCTCTCGAAGTTCGGAGAGTGGTGCCTCTTCGGTTTTCGAACAAGCAATCCTGTCGGGGATCTGGCTCTCGAGATTCGGAGAACGGTGCCTTTTCGAATTTTAAGAAAGCAATCTTGTTGGGAGTTTGGCACTTGAGATTTGGAAAGTGGTGTCTATTCGATTTTTAAGAAAGTAATCCTGTCGGGGATTTGGCTCTCGAGATTCGGAGAGTTGTATCTCTTCGATTTTTGAGCAAGCAATCTTGTTGGGAGTGTTTTCTCGAATGTGAGTAAAGGTGGGGCATTTTTACCAGTCTGCCTGTCCGTGGAGGATGGATGTCGACATATATAGGAGTCTACCTAACAACAAGTAGTAATGATATTCCTATACCCTTCTTGGTCATAGCAATGTAGTGGGAACTGCAAGTTTCACGTGTTTTAACTTTGTCAGAGCACTTTGAAAAAGTGGTATGTGGTATCTGGAAAGCTGATGTTGCGTGTGAAGATTGCAAACAAGCTTTATCCAAATAATTCTGGCTCTCGAAGTTCAGAGAGTGGTGCTTCTTCAGTTTTCGAACAAGCAATCCTGTCGGGGGTCTGGCTCTCGAGATTCGGAGAACGATGCCTCTTCGAATTTTGAGAAAGCAATCCTGTTGGGAGTCTGGGTCTTGAGATTCGGAAAACGGTGTCTCTTCAATTTTTGAGAAAGTAATTATGTCGGGGATCTAGCTCTCGAGATTCGGAGAACGGTGCCTCTTCGATTTTTGAGCAAGCAATCTTCTTGGGAGTGTTTTCTCGAATGTGAGTAAAGGTTGGGCATTTTTGCCAGTCTGCCTTACCACGGAGCACGAAGGTTGACACACATAGGAACTTTCCAGTTATCAAGCAGTGGTGTTGTTTCTTTACCCTTGTGGGTAATAGTAGGGTAGCTGGACCTTCAAAATTTATGTGTCTAAACTTTGTCAAAGATCTTTGGCAAAGTTATTTGTGGTACCCGAGGAGCTGATGTTGCATGTGGAAAGTGGTGCCTCTTCGATTTTTGAACCAACAGCTATGTTGCCCTTTCTTTTATAAGGGCACCAATTTTGTGCAAGAAGTACATTCAGAGAGTTATTGCTTGTAGGAATTTTCCCTTTATTTTTGTACTTCAGAGATTTATTGGACCTCATTTCTCCTTCATCATTTCTGAAAATGTCTGGCCCATCCGACCGTTGTTTTGACTTGAACTTTGGTGAAGAGGCAGCCATGCCTTCTCAAGACAACATATGGCGCCCATCCTTCTTATCCCCTACTGGTCCTCTTACCGTTGGGGACTCTGTAATGAAGAATGATATGACCGCTGCGGTGATGGCCAGAAACTTTCTCACTCCTAAAGATAACAGACTACTTTCCAAACGGTCTGATAAGTTGGCTGTTAAGGATTCTCTGGCTCTTAGTGTTCAGTGTGCAGGTTCTGTGTCTAATATGGCCCAACGCCTATTTGCTCGAACCCACCAAGTTGAATCATTGGCGGCTGAAGTGATAAGTCTCAAACAGGAGATCAGAGGGCTCAAGCATGAGAATAAATAGTTGCACAGGCTCGCACATGACTATGCTACAAACATGAAGAGGAAGTTCGACCAGTTACAGGAATCTGATGGTCAGATTTTACTTGATCATCAGAGGTTTGTGGGTTTGTTCCAAAGGCATTTATTGCCTTTATCTTCTGGGGTTGTATCGCGTAATGATGCTCCAAATGATCAACCTTCGGTGCCTCCTCCTTTTGGGGTTCTGCCTAGTACTGAGGCTCCAAATAATCACCCTCGGATGCCTCCTCTTTATGGGGCTCCGCCAACTGCTGAGACTTCTCCTGAGCAACCTTTGTGAAGGCTCCCTCTTGTTTGTTTATTTTGATTCATGTATATGTACATATTTGTAACTTATCGGAGATATCAATAAACAAGCTTTGCTTCATTTTAACGTATTGTATTAAATACACCAAGGCCTTCTTCACTATGTTCTTTGAATTTTTCTTTGTTGAAGCTTGTATGTTGAAGCTTTGTGTGTGAAGCATGTATGTTGAGGTAGTGCTCCTTTAATTTCCCGAGTGAGGAAAACTTCTCGGTTGGAGACTTGAAAAATCCAAGTCACTGAGTGGTCGTGAGATTTCCGAGTCTCAAGGTGCAGTAGCATATGGTAGGAGTCCCCCAAGTCTCCGGTCGAGGGATTTGACGAATGAGGCATTTCCTTTCTAAGTGGTAGCCCAAAACTCCTCATTCATATATATATATATATATATATATATATATATCTATTATGAAAGTTGTTAGGCCCAAAGAAAAGGAGGCCTAGGCAATTTTTTTTTTTATTTATCGAATTTTTGAATTTTTGAATTTCCTAAAAAAAAATTATATATATATATTTTTTAAGCTTTGTAGGTGAAGCTTTTGGTGTTGAAGCTTTGTAGGTGAAGCTTTGAGGTTGAAGCTTTGTTGGGTACCATGAATTGATTTTGCTTCACACTATCTTGATCAAGATAGTGTGTAGCTTTTGTAGGTGAAGTTTTTGTGTTGAAGCTTTGTAGGTGAAGCTTTTATGGTGGGTGAAGCTTTTGTTGGTGAAGCTTTTATGGGTGAAGCTTTTGTAGGTGAAGCTTTTGTAGGTGAAGCTTTTGTTGTGGGTGAAGCTTTTGTGGGTGAAGATTTTATGGGTGAAACATTTGTGGTGGGTGAAGCTTTTGTGGGTGAAGCTTTTGTTGGTGAAGCTTTTATGGGTGAAGCTTTTGTAGGTGAAGCTATTGTGGGTGAAGCTTTTATGGGTGAAACTTTTGTGGGTTAAGCTGTGGTGAAGCTTTTGCGGGTGAAGCTTTTATGGGTGAAGCTTTTGTGGGTTAAGCTTTGGTGAAGCTTTTGTGGGTGAAGCTTTTGTGTTGAAGCTTTGTAGGTGAAGCTTTTGTGTTGAAGCTTTGTAAGTGAAGCTTTTGTTTTGAAGCTTTGTAGGTGAAGCTTTGGAGTTGAAGCTTTGTAGGTGAAGCTTTTGTGTTGAAGCTTTTGTAGGTGAAACTTTGGAGTTAAAGCTTTGTAGGTGAAGCTTTGGAGTTGAAGCTTTTGTTAGGTACCATGAATTGATTTTGCTTCACACTATCTTGATCAAGATAGTGTGAAGCTTTTGAGAATTTGTAGTTATCCTCCATTGATGAAGCTTTTGTGGTGAAGCTTTGTTGGGTACCATGAATTTACACTATCTTGATCAAGATAGTGTGAAGCTTTTGAGAATTTGTAATTGTCCTCCATTGATGAAGCTTTGTTGAATTTCCCTTTTTTTTTTTTTGGGAAAACTAGAAATTTGTTGAATTTCCCAACTTCCCTCTTTTTTTTTTGTTTTGTTTTGTTTTTTTTTTTTGGGAAACTAGAAATTTGAAAATGTGAGAGAGACAACATATACAAATTTTGCTTCCACATTGTTGAGCAAGAGATTGTGATGCAAGCCACACCTTGTAGTAGTCGAAGGATTAGATGAACCTTATAAATTGAATTTGCTTCGAACAGTTTTGATCAAGAGTGTGTGAAGCTTTCTACGAGTTGTAGTTGCCCTTCATTGATGAAGCTTTTATTGGCACCATAAATTGGTTTTGTTTCACACTGTCTTGATCAAGAGTGTGTGAAGCTTTTAAGAATTGTGGTTGAACTCCTTCGATAAAGCTCTTGTTGGCACCATAAATTGGTTTTGCTTCACACTGTCTTGATCAAGAGTGTGTGATGCTTTTGAGAATTGTGGTTGCCCTCTATTGATGAAGCTCTTGTTGGCACCATAAATTGGTTTTGCTTCAAACTGTCTTGATCAAGAGTGTGTGAAGCTTTTGAGAATTGTGGTTGCCCTCCATTGATGAAGCTCTTGTTGGCACCATAAATTGGTTTTGCTTCACACTGTCTTGATCAAAAGTGTGTAAAGCTTTTGAGAATTGTGGTTGAACTCCTTTGATGAAGCTTTTGTTGGCACCATAAATTGGTTTTGCTTCACACTGTCTTGATCAAGAGTGTGTGAAGCTTTTGAGAATTGTGGTTGCCCTCCATTGATGAAGCTCTTGTTAGCATCATAAATTGGTTTTGCTTCACACTGTCTTGATCAAGAGTGTGTGAAGCTTTTGAGAATTATGGTTGCCCTTCATTGATGAGGCTCTTGTTGGCACCATAAATTGGTTTTGCTTCACACTGTCTTGATCAAGAGTGTGTGAAGCTTTTGAGAAATAAATTGGTTTTGCTTCACACTGTCTTGATCAAGAGTGTGTGAAGCTTTTGGGAATTGTAGTGTTTGCATTGTTATAGAGGAGAAATGTCTGAAGCAGATGCGAGATGGCTGAATAGCTTAATCTTCGAATGCCATGCACTGAAGTTGTTGTTGGCTTGTAATAAGACTTTGTTTGTGACTATAACTCTTGTTGGGCATAAGTGCTCCCCTAGTTGAGTTGTCAAGGTTGAGGGTTTTTGATTATTTGTGAATGCTAGGAGTTCACATGTATAAGTTGTACCACTCTTCTTCTGGTAGGTGGAATGAATGGTAAGTTACTTTCATCACTTGGTTGGTGGTACGAATGTGAGTTCCTTCATCACCTTTCATCACCTAGTTGGTGGCACGGGTTGTACATTTCATCACCTGGTTGGTGGCATGAATGGCAAGTTGCCAAATGATATTAGAGTACGGTTTGTACATTTCCTCACCTAGTGGTGGCATGAAGGAGAGTATGAGTTGTACATTTCATCACTTGGTTGGTGGCATAAAGATGAGTTCCTTCTTCACATTTCATCACATGGTTGGTGATAATAAGGGCAAGGTGTCGAGGCACATTATAGCAAGTGTCAAATGACACAAAGTATGTTGAACCATTTCAAAGCACAGTTGGCTTATGTATGAATGTGTTGGAATGTATGATTGAACGAATATACTGTGAAGCTATTCGTTTATTTGTATAGTCTTGTTGACATATACTTAGACTTTGCTTCATGTTAGAAGCATTCATGTTGAAGCTTTGAACCCGATTGTTTCATTGCTAGGAATATAAGAGGATTAGGATCGAGTTGTCTAAATCACCTCTTTATTGAACTCATGCCAAATACTCTTCGTTACATAGGATGCCGAACTGCTAAAGCTTAACACTTGTACAATGTGAGTTTACTTGTAATAGTACTCCAAGGGATCAGTGTTCCATGGATGGCCAATGGTCTTGCCATCGGAGCTTTTAAGCTTATAGGAGCCAAGGCGACTGATGCCAACAACTTCAAACGGTCCATCCTAGTTTGGACTAAATGTTCTTTCACTCGGGACACTGTCGCAGAGTAATCTTTTCTTCAATATCCAGTCCCCCATTTTGAAAGAACGAGGTTTGACCCTTGAGTCATAGTAGTTGGAGATGCACTGTTTGTAGGCGACATTCCTCAAGTGAGCCTGGTTTCTATGTTCCTCGACTAGATCTAAGTTGAGGGTAAGTTGTTTGTCATTTTCACTTTGCACGTAGTTCTGGACTTGGAACGTTGCTTGCTCAAGCTCAACTGGGACAACTGCCTCTGTACCAAAGGCAAGTAAGAATGAGGTTTCTCCTGTTGATGTCCGATATAAAGTGCGGTATGACCAAAAAACTTGGGGTACAAATTCTGGCCAACAACCTTTAGCCTTATCCAAGCTGGTTTTCAAAGTTCGCTTGATTATTTTATTGATAGCTTCAACTTGTCCATTAGACCGGGGATGAGCTGGGGAGGCAAAACATAAGTTGATGTTGAACTTAGAGCAAAACACCTTGAACTTATTGTTGTCGAACTGTCGCCCATTGTCAGTGACTATCGCATTGGGAATGCCGAATCTGCAAAGGATGTTCTTCCATATGAAGTTTTCTATTTTTGCCTCAATAATGGTTGCCAAGGGTTATACATCGGCCCACTTTGTGAAGTAGTCAACTGCAATGATTGCATAGCGAACCTTACCCTTCCCTGCAGGCATTGGGCCGATCAAATCAAGTTCCCATTGGGCGAAGGGCCAAGGGCTGATCATAGGAGTGAGCAGCTTGGGAGGGGAGAGAGGAATAGTTGCGTAGCGTTGACACTTATCACATGAGCGGGATATTCTGATGGCATCTTGGTGGAGTGTTGGCTAGTAATATCCTTGGCAAAAAGCCTTGTGTGCTAGGGATCGAGATCCAGCTTGATCTCCGCAGACTTCTTCATGTATTTCCTGAAGGACAGTTTCCGCCTTTGCGGGTGTCTGGCATCTTAGGTATGGTAGGTTAAAACCCCGCTTATAGAGTTGGTCATTAATGATCAAGTAATGGGTAGCCTTGTATCGAATTTGTTTAGCTTGGACTTTGTCATTTGGAAGGGTGACATGAGCAAGAAATCTATAAATCGGGGTAATCCAACTATCCCTCTGTTGTAAGTTGCACACTTCCGTAGCCATGGTGCTTGGTGCTGCCAACAATTCGACCTGAATGTTTCTCCCAATTTTGTCTTCCACCGCTGAGGCAAGGCGAGCCAAAGCATCTGCATGACTATTTGCCGCTCGAGGAATTTAGGTGATCTAGTAGTGGAAGTGCTTGAGCAACCATTGTGTTTGTGCCTGATATAATGTCATAGAGCTATCCTTAGCTTCAAAGTTGTTAGTGACATGGTTAACCACCAATTGGGAGTCACTGAAGATATCAATATGTTTAACCCCAAGGTGTTTGGCCAAACGTAAGCCTGTTAGGAGGGTTTCATATTCGGCCTCATTGTTCGACACCTTGAATTTAAAACGAAGAGCATACTTCATCGCCACTTTGTCAGGGGTCGAAAAGACTAGTCCTGCTCCACAACCCTATTTGTTGGACGAGCCATCAACATATAGACTCCATGTTGGGGCTGTTGGTTCTATTTTCTAAGCTTCCGAGGGTAATGAAACCACTTCTTTAGGCGTAGAAACAATGTCAACAGGATATGTGAAGTTGGCGATGAAGTCTGCCATTGCTTGGCCTTTCTCAGCTGGCTTTGGTTGGTAGGAGATGTCAAACTCACCCAATGCTATCGCCCATTTGATCATTCGCCCGGAAGTGTCAGGACTTTGGAGTATCTGTTGAAGAGGATGATTGGTAAGCACTATGATGGAGTGTGCTTGGAAGTAAGGGCGAAGTTTTCGAGCAGACATGACTAATGCTAGAGCCAATTTCTCAATGTTGGAGTATCATGTCTCCGCATCTTGTAAGGCCCTGATAGCATAGTAGACTAGTCGTTCGACATTACCATCCTTTCGAATGAGAACGGAACTTACTACTGAAGCCGATATCGACAGATAGATAATGAGAGTGTCACCAACCTCAGGTTTGGAGAGTAGATGGGCTTTACTCATGTAGTCTTTGAGGTTCTTGAATGCCTCAGCACATTCATCAGTCCATGTAATGTATTTCTTACTTCTCTTAAGTGCTTTAAAGAAAGGAGCACATATGTCTGTGGCTTTAGAGATGAACCTAGTTAAGGCTGCCACCTTGCCAGTAAGGCTCTGGATGTCTTTTGAAGTTACCGGTTCCTTCATGTCGAAGATTGCTTTGATCTTCTCAGGATTAGCCTCAATGCCTCGTTGGCTTATCATGAAGCCTAAGAATTTGCCAGAGCCTACGCTGAAGGCATATTTATTAGGGTTCAACCTCATTCGATACCTCTTCAGAATGGTGAAAGTTTCAGATAGGTTGGTGATATGTTGGTCATCATGTTTGCTCTTGACTAGCATATCATCAACGTAAACTTCCATGCTCTTCCTAATCTGTTTGGCGAACATTGAATTGATCAGTCTCTGATAAGTCGCTCCTACATTCTTTAGGCCGAAGGGCATGACTTTATAACAATATAATCCCCTATCAGTAGTGAAGGCTATGTGTTCTTGGTCTAGAGGGTTCATGAGGATTTAGTTGTATCTTGAGTAAGCATCCATGAAGCTCAGGAGTTCACACCCTGCTTATGAGAGGAAGAGGAAAGCTATCATTCGGGCATCCTTTGTTTAGGTCTGTGTAATCGACACACATTCTCCACAAGACCTTTTGGAGCAGAAGACTTTCCTTGGTCGGATTCTTCTTAACAAGAATAACATTTTCTACGCACGTTGGATAATTGACTTCGCGGACGAAGCCTATGCCTTTGAGTTTTTCAACTTCTGCCTTCATTGCCTCGTACCGTTCAACGTCATAAGATCTTCGCTTCTGTCTCACTGTCTTGGTCTTGGGGTCAATACTTAAGCGATGATAGATGATATCGGGAAAGATGCTTGGCATGTTCTCGTATGACCAGGCGAAGACCTCAGTGTTCTCTTGCAAAAAATAGATCAATGCCAACCAAATGAGTGGTGACAAAGTGGTGCCAATCTTCACCATACGATCCGGATAATCTTTTGAGATAGAGACCTTCTCCAACTCTTCAGCGGGTTGTGCTTGCTGGGTGAAAGAGTCATCTCGAAGATCGTCGGGTTGACTGTTGCCACAGTGAAGATCCAAGTTGACTTCGTTTGGGCTGGTCTTTATGACTTGGTCATGTATAGAAAGGGTTTCCTTGGGCACAGACAGGTGATGTTGCTTGACCGTAGTGTTATAACATGATCGTGCACTAAGTTGATCTCCTCTGATGTAACCATTGCCATAGGGGGTTGGAAATTTCATCAATAACATATGTGTGGATACCATGGCCTTGAATCATTGATTCCTGTGCGTCCCAAGATGACATTGTATGTCGTTAGGCAATCAACCACCAGGACGTTAGTGGTAATGGTAGCTGTGTAAGGGCTTGTACCAATGGTGGAAGGTAAGTGTATGCTCCCTAAAGGTTGCACGATATCACCGGAGAAGCTTATTAGAGGAGAAATCGAGCGATCGAGCAAGTGTTCAGCTACATTAAGTGCCTTGAAAGCTTCAAGAAACATGATATTGATCGAAGCCCCCGTGTCTACCAGGATTCGTCGTACTTCAAAGTTAGCTATGTGAGCTTCCACGATCAGTGGGTCATTGTGAGGGTAGATGATACCTCTTTCTTCTTCAGGGTAGAAACATATTGGATCCCAGTTAGGCTTTTGATACTTGCCTCCCCTGATGTCTTCCACGTGAAACACTTGGTGGCCATACGTTAAAGCTCGTTCACTATTTTTCATGGCCCTGTTGCAAGATTTAGATATGGGTGTGCCACCACTTATGGAATATATCACATTCACTTGGCGTTGGTTACGGTTACCCCTTGGTAGGTGAATGAGGAATTGATCAATTTTTTGTTCACGTGCCAAAGTTTCAATATGATCACGAAGGGTGATACATTTCTCACCGTTATGGCCGTTATGCTCGTGGTAGTAGTAAAACGTGCCCGTGTTCTTTGTGGGCTTGTAACCCGACTACCTCGGCATTGGCTTCGGTATCAGGTGTGCTATGCTGGGGTAAATGGCCAAGTATGTGGCGTTCAAAGCTGTGTATGTCTCATACCTCGGGGTAGAGCCTATCCTGACACGTGCTTGGCCCACTGTGTTGACTGCCTGGGGGCGAGCATTATCGTGGCGATACCCTTGGTTATCGCAATAGTGTACATTACTCTTTTTACTAAAATAAGATTGGTGAAGATGGAAATTTTTCCTTTTGCCCTAAGATTGATATGTCTGTTGACTTGGCGAAGTATTAAGTAAGGCAGGGGGAGGCACCGCTACCATTTGGAAGGTCGAGGTCTTCTCATTTGGTTGGATTTGGCTTCTACTCCCTCCTTGCTGATAAGGGGTGGCTGTGAGGGGTTTCCCTTGGTATGTCCTTGCCTCAGCGGAGGCATGGTTATAAGCCTAGGCCATCACCTTAGAGTAAGTCTTCCAAGTGTTGGCATTGATCATGTACTTAAAGAAACAGTCACGTAGGCCTGCCGTAAGGTTTTGAGGGCAGTCTTGTCATCTACCTCGGCACAACGGGAATACTCATGGCAGAAGCGACCAGCATACATACGTAATGACTCGTCTGGCTTGTGGCGAATAGTGTACAAGTCATCTGCAGAGTGCAAGCGATCAATCTGGAAAATATGTTGAGAAATAAACAGTTTCCTCAATTCCTTAAATGAGTCTACCGTTTCAGGTGGAAGACGGCAATACCAGTTTAGAGCTTCACCAGAGAGGGTAGAGGGGAAGATAAGACATCGATATTTGTCGGTGTGCATCCGGTATGCCATGGTGGATTAAAAAAGGTTAAGGTGTTCAATCAGGTCATTTTTTCCAATATAGAGTTGCAAGCCAAGCTTCTGCTTTATCTTTGCTTGAAGGGGGTGTCAAGGATCCTCCTTATAAGAGGGCCAGGCCTAGGTTGGTTCCAATCAGGTATCTCAGCTTGTCGTTTGGCCTTCAACTTGTTTACTTCCTTAAGAAGTTGTAGGACAAGAGGGTCCTGAGTGAAGTCATGCACCATTGGAATTTTCTTTTGTAAATCTCCATCTCCTCTTGGAAGTATGAAGGTTTGATCAAGAGCATGTGATTTTTCCCTTGACTCTCCGTACTGACTTCCAAGGTATGTCTGTCGGAACATCTTTGAGTTCCCTATACCTTCGTGTTTCTCTAGGACTTGTTGCCTCTTCCCCAAATTGGTAACCGGCCTGAGACATAGGAGGGGACCAAGTCTTTCAGAGACCCTTGGGTCATTGATATTCGAGCTTACATGGATGGGATTGTCTCGACGTTGCTTTAAGAAATCTCGACAGTCGTGAAAGACGGCTTTCGATCCTTCCACTCCTTCTGTAAGGATGTGTCTTTCTCCATTTCTCTTGCTTCGGGTCGAAACAGCTGGGTTGAGAGAAGTCTCATGTTGATCAATGTTTTGATGATTAGCTCGCTCTTCATCAGGGATACCTATGTCGAATGAAGGTGACCCTCCGTGTTGGGGGCTACCCAGATGATGGTTAATGTCCACAAGGGTAACAAGCTCGCGTGTTTGAGTACGCATAGTTTCGTGGAGCGTCTTAAAGAGCTTTTCATACTGCTCCTGGAGGACCTCATTCTTCATTGCTACCTTATTGTTCTAAGCTTCTAGCTCATCAACTTTAGCTTGAAGAGCAACCCTCTTTCCTTCATTCTTTCGTTGCTTCACACCAGGTGCAAGAGGGGTGTCATTCTGTGTGCTGTGGCTTTCTTCGCTCCCCATGTTGGAAAGGGATGGCTGGTCAAAAGAGAGTGTACGAATGGTGGAAACCAGCTTAACAAAGCTAAAGAGAGTGGGAATAAGTGTCGTTCCCATAGACGGCACCAAATTTTGATGCACAAAATCAGTGAGGACTTTGGTACAACAGAAAGTGTTAAGTTTGTGACCTTCGCTAGATTGCTCCGGTCACTAGTGTGGATAAGTATGCAAATGGATAGAGACAGGGAAGCAAACACAAGATGTACGTGGTTAACCCAGATTGGCTACGTCCACGGAGTCGAGGAGTTCTCATTAATTGTGAAGGTTTTACACAAGTACATAGGTTCAAGTTCTCCTTTAGTGAGTACTAGGGAATGATTAAGTACAAATGATATTAGGAAATATTGTGGGAGAATGATCTCATTTTATAGAAGAGTTTCTAGCTTTGTTCTAACATTGACATGTGTCGTGTTGTGATTGGCTTCTAATGTTGACACGTGTCACGCTGTGATTGACTTCTGATGTCGACATGTGTCGCACTGTGATTGGCCTCCTATTTGGAGGGAAACTCTTCTCGGTCCTTGACGGTATAACGTTGACCGGTGCTTAGTAGTTTTGGGATTGGTCAAGTATGGTACAAACAATATGATTTCATATATATTTATGTATATGCTTATATCTTGATTCTGGGAAAAATAATACATGTTTTACAGTGAGGGGTTAGATATGTTGATAAATGAAATGGTTTTGTAAAACATTTGTTTTTGCCTACTCACGTTTTCTGTTTTGCGCCCTTCCAGGTTTTAAGTAAGCTTGCTATTGGTGGCTTGAGGACGTCGGCAGTTCTGACCTATCTAAATAATAGTAGGATATTCCTGGTACTGTATAACTAGTATTTGTCCTACTGGACTGCACCTAGACTTATTATGCTCTGATTAGGAGTGTTTACTTTTGTAACTAACTCATATCACTTCCTGTTTAGTAATGCACTCTAGTAATTTGGTTTTTAATTATTCGTATATTTCCTATCATTATTGTTTCCGCACTGTGCATATGGCTACGTCACTCTCACATGACGGCCATCATGCCTTGATCTCGGTTGGGGTGTGTCAGTTTGGTATGAGAGCATAGGTTTAGCAATCCTGTATAATTCTTGAATATTCTAATCCTTGTGATGTCTTATATCAGAACTATGCCACCTCGTAGAGAGCCCCGTCACTCAGCTGGGCCTAGTTTCCCTGATATTGCTCAATTAGGGGAAGCTATAGTTACTGTCATTCAGTCAGCATTCCGTCCTCCCCAAAGGACACTTCTTGAGATAATGTGTTGATGCACAAAATCGGTGAGGACTTTGGTACAACAGAAAATGTTATGTTTGTGACCTTCGTTAGATTGCTCCGGTCACTAGTGTGGATAAATATGTAAATGGATAAAGACAGGGAAAAAAACACAAGATGTACGTGGTTCACCCAGATTGGCTACGTCCACGGAGTAGAGGAGTTCTCATTAATTGTAAAAGGTTTACACAAGTACATAGGTTCAAGCTCTCCTTTAGTGAGTACAAGTGAATGATTTAGTACAAATGACATTTGGAAATATTGTGGGAGAATGATCTCCTTTTATAGAAGAAAGTTTTTAGTTTTGTTCTGTCATTGACACGTGTCGTGTTGTGATTGGCTTTTGATGTTGACACGTGTCGTGCTATGATTGGCTTTTGATGTTGACACGTGTCACGTTGTTATTGGATTGGATGACATCATTCGACAACCCAAAACATTCTTCTAAAGTTCCCTACATGACATCATAATAAAGATACAATAAAAGATCATTACGTTTAATGAAAATCATAAGCATTGACAAAGCACTTGCAACTATGACATCATGTCACTCATGCTAGGAATTGAACTTAACGCGATCGTTTATAAGCAACCTTCACTACATGTGAATATAAGTTTGTAACGATTATGTGAAACTTCCTTATATTCTAGCAACGAATTTATGCATGCCAATTAAGTGTCGACCCTTAATTAACAAATACAAATAAGTTATCAATCAAATAGTTAAGCCAATTGCATTCACGATTCAAGAGTTCATAACTGGAATTTATCAAATTATATTGCACACATAATCATGGCTTTGAAATCACCCCTAGCCAAAAGGGGTTTAGCCACTCATATTTACAACAAAACGAAAGGAAATGAATTTAAACATTAGAAACAAAAGAAAGAAAACATATAAACGCTCCAACGTTCCAAGTTGGACAGCAAGCACGTCTAAGCACTTTCCTTCCCTTCCTTTGCTACGGCACAAGGTGTTGGTGAGTGTTTGAAGGCTTGTTTGTATGGAGGAATGGATGTGAAGATGAATGGATGTGTTTGGATGAAGGTTGTATTGAATGTGGCAACTAGTGGAGAATTGTGTAGATGATGTGTGTGTGTTTTTAATGAGTGGATGTAGTGGTAGGTGAATGTGTTGGGTGAAATGAGTGTGCTAAAATGGTTATTTATTGGGAGAGGATGATGCACAAACTTCAAATTTCATCCATTCCTTTTACTCCAAGCATATGCTATCCATTCCATGCCCAAAAATGCTCCAAAATGCACTTATTTACCACATTAACCCTTTGGACCTACAAACATACCAAAAAAGCTTAAAATACTAAAATAACTACAAACTAACAACATAAATGCCAAGAAACAAGCTAACTAAGTCGCATAAATATGCTCTTATCACCAGGTAAGTAATCAGGCAAGGAGTTCCAGGTAGTCAACTCCTAACTGGAAGCTTGATTCCAAGTGTTGACTGATTGCTCTCTTTCTCCTTGTCTTGTAGGTAAGAATAAGGGCAAAGGATAAGACAGGGAAAAAGCATGATATGGGATACTCTTGCTTTTAACCCTGATGATATAGAATACTCTTGCTCTGGTGTGGCTTGTTTGAAGAGGTATTATCGGGGGAAAAGAAGTTGAGTATTTCGAGAGACTCTGCTGAGAGTGCCATCTCGGATGTGAAGAAAAGTTGAGCATTTATTTATTTATTTGCAAGTATGTCTGGCTGTGGAGGATGAAGGTTGACATATATAGGAATTGTCCCAACAGCGAGTAGTAACGCTGTTCATTTACCCTTCTCGGTCATAACAATATAGTGGGAGCTGCAAGATTCACGTGTTTTAACTTTGTCAAAGCACTTTGAAAAAGTGGTCTGTGGTAATTGGAAAGCTGATGTTGTGTGTGAAAATTGCAGACAAGCTTTATCCAAGGAAATCTGGCTCTCGAAGTTCAGAAAGCGGTGCCTTTTCGATTTTCGAACAAGTAATCATGTCGGGGATCTAGCTCTCGAGATTCGAAGAACGGTGCCTCTTCAATTTTTGAGAAAGCAATCATGTTGGGAGTCTGGCTTTCGAGATTCGGAGAGCAGTGCCTCTTCGATTTTTGAGAAAGCAATCCTGGTGAAAGTTTAGCTTCGAGCTTCGGAGAGCGGTGCCTCTTCGATTTTTGAGAAAACAATCCTGTTGAGAGTCTAGCTTTCGGGATTCGGAGAGCGATGCCTCTTCGATTTTTGGGAAAGCAGATTCAGAGAGCGGTGCCTCTTCAATTTTTGAGAAAGCAATCCTTTTGGGAGTCTGGCTCCCGAGATTCGGAAAGCAATGCCTCTTCGATTTTTGAGCAAGTAATCATGTTGGGAGTGTTTTCTCGATGTGAGTAAAGGTTGGGAATTTTTTCCAATCTGCCTTGCCACGGAGCACGGAGGTTCACACACATAGGAACTTTCCAATTATCAAGCAGTGGTGTTGTTCCTTTACCTTAGGTAGCTGGACCTTCAAAATTTATGTGTCTAAACTTTGTCAGAGATCTTTGGCAAAGTTATCTTGGGTATCCGAGGAGCTAATGTTGCGTGTGGGGATTGTCGACATATTTTACTTAGGAAAATCTGCTTCTCGAAATCCGAAGAGTGGTGCCTTTTCGATTTTTGAACCAACAGTCATGTTGCCCTTTTTTTTATAGGGGCACCAATTGTGTGCAAGAAGTATGTTCAGAGAGTTATTGCTTGTAGGAATTTTCCCTTTATTTTTGTACTTCAGAGATTTATTGCACCTCATTTCTCCTTCATCATTTCTGAGAATGTCTGGCCCATCCGACCGTCGTTTTGACTTGAACTTTGGTGAAGAGGCATCCATGCCTTCTCAAGACAACATATGGCGCCTATCTTTCTTATCCCTTACTGGTCCTCTTACTGTTAGGGACTCTATGATGAAGAATGACATGACTGCTGCGGTGGTGGCCAGGAACCTTCTCACTCCCAAAGATAACAGACTACTTTCCAAACGGTCTGATGAGTTGGCTGTTAAGGATTCTCTGGCTTTCAGTGTTCAGTGTGCAGGTTCTGTGTCTAATATGGCCCAACGCCTATTTGCTCGAACTCGCCAAGTTGAATCATCGGCAGCTGAAGTGATAAGTCTCAAACAGGAGATTAGAGGGCTCAAGCATAAGAATAAACAGTTGCACATGTTCGCACATGACTATGCTAAAAATATGAAGAGAAGCTTGACTGAGCAACCTTTGTGAAGGCTCCCTCTTGTCTGTTTATTTTGATTCATGTATATGTACATATTTGTAACTTATCAGAGATATCAATAAATAAGCTTTGCTTCATTTCAACATATTGTGTTAAATACACCAAAGCCTTCTTCACTAAGTTCTTTGAATTTTTTCTTTTGTTGAGCTTGTATGTTGAAGCTTTGTGAGTGAAGCATGTATGTTAAGGTAGTGCTCCCTTAATTTCCCGAGTGAGGAAAACTTCTCGGTTGGAGACTTGAAAAATCCAAGTCACTGAGTGGTCGGGAGACTTCCGAGTATCAAGGTGCAGTAGCTGTTGGAAATGTGCCCTAAAACCAATCATATGATGATACTTTACGGACATTTCACATGTTAAACTAATCTAGTTTAATATAAAGGGCAAAGATTATTGTTTGAGCCGTCTCATATAAATGTTATATGCTTAAACGATAAAGTCCAAGGAATATGTGATTGGAAGAATGTAATCTAATGAAGTTAGATTCATGTGACCATTCTTTCGTAGACACATCCTAAATGTTCCTGATCATAGGATTGCCAATTGGGCATTGACAGTCCGTCAAGATCGGTACGTGCTATGTCTTCTCTCAGGGAGAGTGACTAGTCTCGAGTCATTGGTGTGTGTGACATCAAGACAAGTACGTAGGTGCTCAGTAGAGAATGAGTTCACTGAACGTGATCAACGAAGAGTTCTCATACTCATGTCACATGAGAACTCATGTTTGGGATAATGCAAATTAGTCCTTTGACCTGAGGCATCACAGTTGTCTTGTGGTTAAGTCCTTGATCTTTGATTATGTCAAAGTCACCCCATCGGGGTGTCCACGGCATCGTTGGGGTTAAGCCATTTAGCCATGGAGGCAAGTGAATGCGCAACAAGGGATCTCTAACCTTCAAACTGTTTGAGGGAGAATACTCTATGATATGATTTAGAATCTCTGGCCAGAGTATGAATGAGATTTAGAAAAGTCGTTCTAAATCACATTCAAGGAAATCATTTAAGCACACGAATCACATTGGATAGTAGACATGAATAAATAAACTATCAAACCAAACAACGTGGTCAGGAGTATTAGATTAGAGAAAGACCGTATTGCATTTGTAATCCCAAACTGAATAGGTTTTCTCTACCTCTTCTGATTAGCTTGGGTAACCATGATATGCTGCAAGGTGTCACTCATGGTTTGTGGAAGCCCTAAACGTGTGTAATCACTAAAGGGAGAATTGAAAGTAAGTTTCAATTCACAATCGATTTAAAATGGTTTTAATCGCCCACTGCCTCGCTAAAAGGAACCTAATGGATCGCACACCGTGTAAGGTGGAGATTGAAGAAACAATGGAGATGAGTAAGAATGATTAAATGGTTTAATCATTTATTTAGGGCAAAGATTAATTAATATGTTAATTAATCAAACGAATAAGTTCGTTAAAGACCTCGGGATAGGTTTTGGACCTTAAGGCCCAATGGGCTTCGAACGTCAAGCCCATTGACTTAAGTTGTATGACAACTTAATGAATAATGATTCACTAAGACCCAAAAGCCCAAACAACACCCCATGGCCGGCCATTTAGAGGAAGGGTAGTGAACTTGCTTTAATTACAAGTTTGCCATTCAAATGAATAAAGGTATAAATATGACTTTATAGCCTTTTATTCATTAGGGTTTCTTTTAGAGAAAATTGGTGAGAACTTGTCTCTCCATTTTCTCTCTAGGAGGCCGGCACCTTGGGGGTGCATCTTGCAATCCCACTACTCCAAGGTCACTCATTTCTTCTCCAATCTCTCCTTGGTGAAGAGACTTAGAGGCTCTTAATTTTGGGAACTTGGAGAAACCTATTCTTCCATCCAAATCCATAGATTTAAGATGCAAGGAATGAAGGCCCTCTCTTTGGGTGATTAGCCTTTGCTTATGCAAAGAGGAATCTACAAAGGTATAAATTTCAACTCACTTTGTTTTGAGTTGATTAATGGTTCACCAATCTACTAGGCTTTGAATTTCTTGGTTAATGTTTTGTTTTTAAGTGCATGCTAGCATGATTCCGCCTTTAATTGTTAATTGCATGCTTATTGATGTTGCTTAAATGAACATGTTTTTACAAAATAATCCTTCAAGTGGTATCAGAGCCTAGGTCTAGTAGTTGGTGAATCCTTTTGGGTTTTGTAGTTCATAGTTTGTGATTTAAAAGTTGTAATTGTTACAAGTTTTATTCTTGTTTCTTTGAATATAAATTTTGTTAGAAAATTTGCCATCTCAAATGTTGTAGATGTAGTTCTTATGAGCATGAATATTGGAGCTAAAATTTGGTGCCATGACTTTGGGGATTTTCGGCCAAATCCAAAGGGTGGATTTTTGGGTTCTTGTTTGACTTGTTAAAAGTGTTTTCAAGTGACTTTTGGAACCCTTATGTACCCTAGTTTGGTTAGATGTTATTTCCCTAAAGCTTGAATGGTTTTGGAATGTTTTTGGGTGGAAAAAGTTCATGGAAAAATTTTGGGTTTTTCATGAATGTTCTTCATTGTTCTTGACATTTTTGCCAAGAACAAAAAGGTTTGTGTTTTGATTCAAAGTTTTGATTTATTTCATAAAGTTTATGTTTTATGCATTTTCAAATGTTTAAATGTTTTAGATATTTGTTTAAATGGCAATAGAAATAATGGTGGGTGTGAAAGGATTAAAACCCTTTCACACACACCACTTGTGCACTTGCATGCTTTATGTCAAACTACAAATCAACACACACATCACTCATATCCTCTTCCAAAACCGGCCACCCCCTAGTGGGAGTACTTTTGGAGCTTTTATGCAATTACATAAAGTTTTGATACTTTTGTGTATTTGCACTTTGGCCCAAAAGTTTACGTTTTTACGTTTAGGTCCAAAAACGCTAAAGGACAAATTGTTTTGATCCTTTAATGAAGTTTTTGCATTGATTAAATTTTGGGTTCTAATGTAATTACATGAAGTAGTGGACTTTTGTGTCTTTACAAAGTGACCCCAAAAGTTTTGCAATATAGCCCAAAAGTTGAGGTTAATTGCTTTATGGCCCAAAAGTTGTGGTTATTGCATGATGGCCCAAATTAGGTAGAGAACAAAATTGTTTTGTCTCTTTAAATGAGAATTGGATTTTCATTTTGTTTAGCTCCATTTAAATCAATTTTATGGATACAAAAACCAAATGAAAATGTTGCATTCAATTTAATTAGTTAAAGTGTTAATTAATTAAAGGGTGATTATGAACCTAAGCCTAATATAATTGAGCTATGTGAAAGGCCGTTTCAAATTTGTTTGAACCATGGGAATGTGTAGATTAGATTTTGGTTGTAATTTGATTTGATCAAATGTTGTAAAAGGGCTTAAGCTCTTCTTTACTTTACAGTAATTTGTTTTATGCAAATGTTGTAATGAGCATAAGCTCACCTTTACTTTGAAGTACTTCTTTCTTGCTTTATATGATATGCATGAAAATGAAGTAGTTGGGTCCAACGCCCCTAAGACAACACGCCTTAATGTGATTAAACGCGTAACTAAAATCAATCACCATTCCTAGACCGAGATTCAACACAAGGCTCGTGTTGAATCTAAACCAAGGTTCATAATCATCCTAAGGCCCTAAGGCAACTATATAGTCCATCAAATGAATGCAAAGGTTATGTTAGTAGTATCATATACTCTTGCTTTAAAAACCGTTTTATAAGCATAGTGGGAGTATTATATACAACTAAAAACAATCATATGGACCAATAGTTGTAATAGGACCAAAATTGTTTTAATAGAGATTAAAATGTATGATTATATGTGATGAGACCTAAAACCCTCAACCAAACCAATATTAAGTTGATAAGTGTGAGAGTGCTTAGAACACTCTTTCGTAGGCCTTCCACCGTGGTGGGATCCAATCGTTTATGACTTGTACACCGGCTTCACCCTATCATGGGGGAATACAAAGTGCATGCTTATACTCAGGAGGAATCCATAAACATATGATGAGGTTGATGTAGGCAACGAGGATGGCCAATATCATATCATTGTGAGGCTATTCTTGGACCCCTTCATGAACTAAGCATGGTGGGAATGACTTAACTAAGTGCAATGGAGCCAATATCATATCATTGTGAGGTTACATTCTCTAGAGGCCAAATAAGATGGGTACTTGCATTAGTTGCAAATGAGTAAGCGTACTCTCTCATTATTATTAATGCTAGCCAATATCATATCATTGTGAGGTGGGCTTGGTAGTAGTGAGCATCCCATACCCTACCAGGAGTTTCATCCAAAACTCTCGAATTCCAATGAGGGATATGGAATTTGCCAAAAATAGTGGGTGGTGCTATTTGATTTAAAGACCCGGATCAAATGGCTTAAAATCAATCAATTTATATTCGTTATGTATTTGTTTACCAATATATTTGCAAACGCTATCCAACACTTGACAAATAAAAACCGAATGTTTTAGTTTCCGGACTTAGTACTACAAAACCATAGATTGTCTTTAATGGCTTGTAAATGTACCTAAGTAGTCTCATCCTCACAATCTTCCTATTGATAATGTATCATTAGAAGAATATGTTAGAAAAGTCTATCATAAAGAGGACAACAATTTTAAATGTCATAATTCTTCAATTACAAATTGTTGTATGAAGAAATAGGAGTTGCTTTGAACAACTCTTAGTCAATGCAAACACTAGTGCTTGTTTCTTTGTTAAATGAACAAAGAACTTGAGAAGAAAGCACAAAGGCATGGACACTTAATGTGCCATGATTCTTCACTTACAAATTGTTGTATGAAGAAATAAGAGTTGCCTTGTACAACTCTTTAAAGTTTGTAATTATGTTTAGAACATAATGGTTGGTTGACAAAAATAGTCCATCAACATGGACTTATGATGATTTTGAATCATTGAGTGTTGAAGTGTTAGAACACTTCTAGAGACGGGAACTAGGCAAGGACTTCACCTTTGTGTCCCTATCCTAATCGTTCACTAAGTTTATTGTAAACTATGTAGTGTACAATAAACACATGATCTCCAAAATGTTTGATGTGTATAACACAATTGAAATAAGTTTCAAGAGAGATAGTGGGAGTTTAGGGACCTTGACTATGGTAGTCAAAGGAGAAGTCAAATGAAGAAAGCGAAATAACTCCAAGGGAACAAACTTTCTTTATGAAAGGATGGACATTGGAAGAGGTATTTGCAAGAAATGTCTTGCAAGTGTCAAGAACACACCTTTCAAAGGTGTTGTAAATTGTTCTTGAATAGTTCAAAACAGTTGGTTCTTCTACTTGAATGTTTGATTCCGTATTAGTAACTATGTTTTACAATCGTTGTAAAAGTGTGGCTAATAAGAAGTAGAAGATTAATGAGAGAAGAGAAAGTACTTCACATTCGGAAAGTGAATAAAATATAGATTTCTGCGAAAGCAGATGGTACTTACTTCCTCATATGAACTACCAAAGAAATTGGAAAAACCAAAGATTGTCTTTACATTCCAATTTTAAGGAATTTAATTCCGTCACTATAGTAGAGATGGATGAATGTTTTGTTTGACAAAACATTGTTCTTTATTAATCAATGATTGGATTATAGTAATCTAATTGATTGTCTCTATAGTAGAGATGATATGGTAGTGTTAACTGTTTAGAATACAACGATGCTTAAAACCCAAAAGGTTGCAAGGTAGTGACTAATCCCAACTAAAGTTGTGATACCTCTAAAAACATAAATTACAAGTTAGTCATAGATGGATACTTAGGATCGTTAGATCCGGATCCAATGCCTTCTTGTTAAAATTGTATAGAGGCAAAATGTTTGAATCTTCATTCTTTTGGAAAGAATAAAGAATCACAAAGTTGTTGAGGTTAATTCACTTAGATGTTAGTGGCACTTGTCCACAACATAATACTACTCATGTTGTATGACATTCACCGAAGATCACCCTCGGTTGGACTATAGTTTATTTTAAATAAACACAAGTCCGAATACTTTGCAAAAGGTTTCAAAGAATTCAAGAAATGTAAGTTGATGAGTAAGACGTCTAAAGTATTTACATCCTTAGATTTGATCCAAGGAATGGTAACACTTTAGAATAGTTTTCTTGAAAGATATCAAGGAAAATAGCATCATAAGATAATAAATTTCTCCTTTAGGAGAAAAACGAACTCGAATAAGATTTAGTTCGTTAGATGTTATCTATTACCCATATATAGGATATATACTTCTAAAACAATATGATTGTAAATTAGAAGATCTTCCAATATTTTCATGACTCCATAAGATGTAGTTGGAAAGAAAGACAAGTCTCAAGCATGTTAAGATTTGGGGTTGTGTGCTCATAAGCAATATTTGTTTGATAACAATCTTGTGGGATATCCTTAAATTAACTTTTGGATATCGCTTCTATAAACCAACTAACAAATGTTGTTTTGTTGGGTAGTTCATTGTAATCCTACAATGTGATTTGCCTAAGAGCAAATGAACGAGGGATAGAACTCAAAGAATGGTTCTTTGAGAGACAAGAAAGTAATCAACAAATATAACAACCTAGTTCCTATACCTCAAGCTCCAAGGTAGTCGATAAGGATTTATAAACCGTCTCAGTTGAATGGTTTTTTGAACTTTATGACTAAGTCATAGAGTTGCACCTCTTAATTCGAAAGAACTAAGAATGAAAATCCTTATGACTACAATGAGTGTATATATATGATATATACTCAAGGAAATGGTAAAGTACCATTTGACCCGAAATAATGAAACCTTCACAAGCTAATTGGTAGCTTAAGGTGACTACAATCAAAGAGAATGGTTGACTTTGAAGGAACCATTTTTGACGTAGTCTTAGTTTCAATTAATTCGAAGATTGCTAGCTACAATTAAATGGTGATTCAATGTTTGGACATAATATAGGTTTCCGAAACCATTATTAAGATAGTCTTGATAATATATGTCTAAAAATATGAATCACAAGACATGTAAGTTGTAGAGATCCATCCATTATGGATCTTAGCAAGCTAGTGGGAGCTATAAGCGTCTTATGAGAGAAAGGTCAAATCGTTTGCTTTCTCATAAAGATGTAAATGAATCTTTTGTTTACTAGGTTTACAAAAGATTAGTGGGAGTTAATCATATTCCTAAATTTGTATATATATATAAATATATATGTGATATGTATGAATATATATGATATATTAATTTTGGAAGTGAAAAGAATATTTCTTCATTAAAGTTATGACTTTAAGCATTCTATAACGATAGAATGTACATGGGAGACATTGTCTATATACATGGGATGGAAATCTATATTGATAGATTTCAAGATATAATTTGATTATATCAATCCCTAATAATAGACAAAAGTTGCTAGGAAGTTTCTCATATGATGATAAACTTCAATTAGAAGGATGACTCTAGTGTGACTAGCAAGTTGCCCTTCTCAAAGGGAACGTACCCTTTTAACTCCCAAATAAATAATGCGTAAATAGAATCCTTTATGCATACGCATAAAGGTGATTTATGTATTTCATATTGTATGAAAAACATTGATATGAGTTGTACCTAGAACGGTACAAGACGATATCAGTGCAAGCCCAGGATCAGAACCATGGCAACTGTCAAGTGAGTCCTTAAGTATTTAAGAAATACTAAAGGATAGATTCCTCAAAGAATGAGGAAGAATTAGAGTAATGTAATGGAAGCGTAAATGTATTAGATTATGAATCTAATCCATCATTGGATGTTTCTTCATTATGAATGAAGAGATAAACAGATATCTCTTTATTATGACTAAAGAGATATTTGGATGGAAACATTAAAGTAATGACTTTAGTGTGTTCCATTATGAATGCAAAATATATTGCCATATAGAAGTTTGCAACAATGTTGTTTGGATGGGAAAGTTCATTTAGTGAACTCTCTATTCGGTTCCAACCAGAAAGTGTATCTAGTGTACTGACACTATGACACTAATGGGGCGATAGCTCAAGCCTGGGAATCAAGGTCTCATCAAGATCCGAACTCATATGAGAGACTGAACCACATGATTGAGAATCATGTATAATGGTGACGTCGTTATTCTCAATGTTGCTTCTATGGATAACATATAGATATCCATTGCCTAGGCCTACTACTCAGTCATTTATGAAATGACTACATAAGAGATATCATCACTGATGACCAAGTTGATTGGCTCTAGTGCAAGTGGGAGATTGTTGGAAATGTGCCCTAAAACCAATCATATGATGATACTTTACGGACATTTCACATGTTAAACTAATCTAGTTTAATATAAAGGGCAAAGATTATTGTTTGAGCCGTCTCATATAAATGTTATATGCTTAAACGATAAAGTCCAAGGAATATGTGATTGGAAGAATGTAATCTAATGAAGTTAGATTCATGTGACCATTCTTTCGTAGACACATCCTAAATGTTCCTGATCATAGGATTGCCAATTGGGCATTGACAGTCCGTCAAGATCGGTACGTGCTATGTCTTCTCTCAGGGAGAGTGACTAGTCTCGAGTCATTGGTGTGTGTGACATCAAGACAAGTACGTAGGTGCTCAGTAGAGAATGAGTTCACTGAACGTGATCAACGAAGAGTTCTCATACTCATGTCACATGAGAACTCATGTTTGGGATAATGCAAATTAGTCCTTTGACCTGAGGCATCACAGTTGTCTTGTGGTTAAGTCCTTGATCTTTGATTATGTCAAAGTCACCCCATCGGGGTGTCCACGGCATCGTTGGGGTTAAGCCATTTAGCCATGGAGGCAAGTGAATGCGCAACAAGGGATCTCTAACCTTCAAACTGTTTGAGGGAGAATATTCTATGATATGATTTAGAATCTCTGGCCAGAGTATGAATGAGATTTAGAAAAGTCGTTCTAAATCACATTCAAGGAAATCATATAAGCACACGAATCACATTGGATAGTAGACATGAATAAATAAACTATCAAACCAAACAATGTGGTCAGGAGTATTAGATTAGAGAAAGACCGTATTGCATTTGTAATCCCAAACTGAATAGGTTTTCTCTACCTCTTCTGATTAGCTTGGGTAACCATGATATGCTGCAAGGTATCACTCATGGTTTGTGGAAGCCCTAAACGTGTGTAATCACTAAAGGGAGAATTGAAAGTAAGTTTCAATTCACAATCGATTTAAAATGGTTTTAATCGTCCACTGCCTCGCTAAAAGGAACCTAATGGATCGCACACCGTGTAAGGTGGAGATTGAAGAAACAATGGAGATGAGTAAGAATGATTAAATGGTTTAATCATTTATTTATGGCAAGGATTAATTAATATGTTAATTAATCAAACGAATAAGTTCGTTAAAGACCTCGGGATAGGTTTTGGACCTTAAGGCCCAATGGGCTTCGAACGTCAAGCCCATTGACTTAAGTTGTATGACAACTTAATGAATAATGATTCACTAAGACCCAAAAGCCCAAACAACACCCCATGGCCGGCCATTTAGAGGAAGGGTAGTGAACTTGCTTTAATTACAAGTTTGCCACTCAAATGAATAAAGGTATAAATATGACTTTATAGCCTTTTATTCATTAGGGTTTCTTTTAGAGAAAATTGGTGAGAACTTGTCTCTCCATTTTCTCTCTAGGAGGCCGGCACCTTGGGGGTGCATCTTGCAATCCCACTACTCCAAGGTCACTCATTTCTTCTCCAATCTCTCCTTGGTGAAGAGACTTAGAGGCTCTCAATTTTGGGAACTTGGAGAAACCTATTCTTCCATCCAAATCCATAGATTTAAGATGCAAGGAATGAAGGCCCTCTCTTTGGGTGATTAGCCTTTGCTTATGCAAAGAGGAATCTACAAAGGTATAAATTTCAACTCACTTTGTTTTGAGTTGATTAATGGTTCACCAATCTACTAGGCTTTGAATTTCTTGGTTAATGTTTTGTTTTTAAGTGCATGCTAGCATGATTCCGCCTTTAATTGTTAATTGCATGCTTATTGATGTTGCTTAAATGAACATGTTTTTACAAAATAATCCTTCAGTAGCATATGGTAGGAGTCCCCCAAGTTTCCGGTCGAGGGAGTTGATGAATAAGGCATTTCCTTTCGAAGTGGTAGCCCAAAACTCCTCCTTCATATATATTTGTTATAAAAGTTGTTAGGCCCAAAGAAGAGGAGGCCTAGGCAATTTTTATTTATTTATTTTTTTAATTTTCGAATTTTCGAATTTTTGAATTTCCGAAAATATATATATTGATTTTGCTTCACACTATCTTGATCAAGAGTGTGTGAAACTTTTGTAAGTGAAGCTTTTGTGTTGAAGCTTTTTTGTTGAAGCTTTTGTGGGTGAAGCTTTTGTGGGTGAAGCTTTTGTGGGTGAAGCTTTTGTAGGTGAAGCTTTTGTGGTGGGTGAAGCTTTTGTGGGTGAAGCTTTTGTAGGTGAAGCTTTTTTGTGGGTGAAGCTTTTTTGTGGGTGAAGCTTTTGTAGGTGAAGCTTTTGTGGGTGAAGCTTTTGTATGTGAAGCTTTGTTGTTGAAGCTTTGTAGGTGAAGCTTTGTTGTTGAAGCTTTGTAAGTGATGCTTTGGTGTTGAAGCTTTTGTTGGGTACCATGAATTGATTTTTCTTCACACTATCTTGATCAAGATAGTGTGAAGCTTTTGAGAATTTGTAGTTGCCCTCCATTTGTTGAAGCTTTTGTGGTGAAGCTTTGTAGGTGAAGCTTTGTTGGGTACCATGAATTGATTTTGCTTCACACTATCTTGATCAAGATAATGTGAAGCTTTTGAGAATTTGTAGTTGCCCTCCATTGATGAAGCTTTGTTGAATTTCCCTTTTTTTTTTTTTTAAGAAACTAGAAATTTGAAAATGTGGGAGAGACAACATATACAAATTTTGCTTCCACACTGTTGAGCAAGAGATTGTGATGCAAGCCACACATTGTAGTAGTCGATGGTTTGGATGAACCATGTAAATTGAATTTGCTTCGAACAGTCTTTATTAAGAGTGTGTGAAGCTTTCTACGAGTTGTAGCTGCCTTTCATTGATGAACCTTTTGTTGGCACCATAAATTGGTTTTGCTTCACACTGTCTTGATCAAGAGTGTGTGAAGCTTTTGAGAATTGTGGTTGCTCTCCATTGATGAAGCTCTTGTTGGCACCATAAATTGGTTTTGCTTCACACTGTCTTAATCAAAAGTGTGTGAAGCTTTTGAGAATTGTGGTTGAACTCCTTTAATGAAGCTTTTGTTGGCACCATAAATTGGTTTTGCTTCACACTGTCTTGATCAAGAGTGTGTAAGCTTTTGAGAATTGTGGTTGCCCTCCATTGATGAAGCTCTTGTTGGCACCATAAATTGGTTTTACTTCACACTGTCTTGATCAAGAGTGTGTGAAGCTTTTGAGAATTGTGGTTGAACTCCTTTGATGAAGCTCTTATTGGCACCATAAATTGGTTTTGCTTCACACTGTTCATTGGAAATAAAGGTCATGAGAGGGCGGAAAAATGGCTTAATCATATTGAGAACACCTTTCTAATGATGTAGAGTTAGGGGAATCTTCCTCCTAATAGGTAGGTCGAGACGACTACCTGGGTTTTGGGAGACTAGCTTGCATCCTAGTGGAGACAGGAGTCTTACCAGTTGACCCCAGCAGAGATTGCTGACTATGGAGTATTTAAAGAGCTGTTTCGAAAAAGGTTCATTCCTCCTAAGTATATTGATCGTAAGAAATAGGAGTTTACTCATTTGAAGCAAAGAAAGATGTCAGCTAATGAGTATTACAAGATGTTTACTGATCTGTCGAGATATGATCCGGAGGTTGCTACTAATCAGGTTAAGATGCTCCGCTGTTTCAGATTGGGTACTAAGAAGAAGTGGCGTTCCATAGCGACATCGACTCACTGTGCCACTTACCAAGACTTTCATAAGGTTCTACTGTGGATTGAGGACTCAAAAAATATGCCCAGTGAAAGTGAGGATGAGGAAGGAAATAATGGAGGTTAGAGATAAGATGATAAAGGAAAGGGGCAAACATTTCAGGGACCTCGCAAGACTTAGAACTTTAAGAGGAATGGTGGCAGTTCCAGCTCTTCTAGCGGAGGATTGAGTACGAATATGCAGATGAGAGGTGGTAGATTTACTGAAGGCCCTAGGTTTCAGAGGCAGAGAGACTTTGGTGGTTCAGGTGGATCTGGTGCCCCCTTGTGCCGCAGATGTAATATTAGGCATTTTGGGGAGTGTAGGAGAAGCAGCAGTGGATGTTTTACTTGTGGCCTGATGGGTCATAGGGCTGCTCAATGCCCTCAGAGTCAGCAGAGACCCCACTAGCCTTCATTCCCACCACTTGCACCAACTCAGCAAGCTTCAGGATCTGGTGGTTATACTCAGACTGGACGAGGAGGTGCCTACCACTATCAAGGCGACGCCGCTCCTTACACTTCAGGACAACATCAGTACTCTCAGGATCCTCAGTATCAGAGTGGATTCCCTCAGTCTTAGGGAGGATCTATGTCTTACCAGCCGCATTCAGCCAGAGGATCTCAGTGGTACCAAGGGGGACATCACCAGCAGGAAAAGATTGCTGCTAGTAGTGCAGGATCTTCGAGGCAGTCTGGTCAGCAGAGGCATGGACATGGTGTTCATGCCAACAGAGGTCATGGTGGACGATAGCAAAATCAGGGGCGTATCCACAACATGTCACTGCAAGATGCCCAGAATAATCCAGATTTAATCATGGGTACGTTAAATATTCTTGGTCATTTTGCTAGAGTATTGATTGATTGTGGTGCTACACATTCTGTTATTTCTCATACATTTGCTCAAGTGACGCAACCTATCCTACACCTCTAGGATATGATTTAGAGTTTTCTATGCCTAGAGGGGATCGATGTTTTGTGGATCGGGTATATCCAGGATGTCCCATGATGTTATTATGCCGACTAATCTTATGTTGTTGGATATTATGGATTTTGATGTGATTTTGGGCACTGATTGGTTGCACTATAATCGTGCAAAGATAGATTGTTATGGAAAGACAGTCACATTTCATTGTCCTGGATTACCTGAAGTTACATTTGTATGAGAGCCTAGTGGGGTGAGGCATGGTATTATTTCAGCCATGAAAGCAAATAGATTGTTGTCGAAAGGTTGTCAGGGATATTTGGCTCATGTGGTATTGAATGATGATGCTCCTAATAGTGTGGAGGATGTTTGTGTGGTCAGATATTTTCCGAATGTATTCCCTGAGGATTTGCCTGGATTGCCGCCAGATAGAGAGGTGGAGTTTGTTATTGATCTACTTCTAGGTACGAATCCTATATCCTTGACTCCTTACAAAATGGCTCCTGCTGAATTAAGGGAATTGAAAGTCCAGTTGCAAGAATTAGTGGATAAAGGTTTTATTCAACCTAGTACTTCACCTTGGGGAGCTCCAGTTTTATTTGTGAGGAAGAAAGATGGAACTTTGAGGCTGTGAAATGATTACAGGCAATTGAATCGGGTAACCATTAAGAACCGTTATCCATTGCCTCGTATAGATGATTTATTTGATCAACTCAGAGGTGCCTGTGTATTTTCTAAGACTGCTTGAGGTCGGGTTACTACCAGTTGAAGATTAAAAATGAAGATGTCCTTAAAACTGCATTCAAGACTGGATATGGTCATTATGAGTTTCTTGTGATGCCATTCAGGTTAACTAATACACCAGCAGCTTTTATGGATTTGATGAATCGAGTATTCCACCTATATTTGGATAGGTCCGTTATTGTCTTCATTGACAATATTCTAGTGTACTCTAAGTATAAGGTTGAGCCTGCTAGACATCTAAAGTTGAAGTTGAGCAGTTTGAGGGAATACCAACTATATGCTAAGTTTAACAAATGTGAATGTTGGTTGAATCAAGTGGCATTTTTGGGACATGTCATTTCTGCTCAAGGCATTCAAGTGGATTCTCAGAAAGTAGCAGCTGTAGAAAATTGGGAGCAACCTCGAACCGTCACCGAGGTACAGAGTTTTCTTGGCCTAGCGGGCTATTATAGACGGTTCGTTAAGGATTTTTCAGTGATTGCTTTGCCATTGACAAGGTTGATTCGAAAGGATGTTAAGTTTGAGTGGGATAATAAATGTGAGCAAAGTTTCCAGCAGTTGAAGTACTATCTCACTCATGCATCTGTTCTAGCACTTCCAGATGATAGTGGTAATTATGAGGTTTATAGTGATGCTTCTCTGAATGGTTTGGGTTGTGTATTGATGCAACATGGTAGGGTAATTGCTTATGCTTCGAGACAGTTGAAACCTCACGAGAAGAATTACCCTACACATGATTTGGAGTTAGCAGCTATCATCTTTGCTTTGAAGATTTGGAGACATTATCTTTATGGTGAGAAATGTAAGATCTTCACAGATCATAAGAGTCTTCAGTATCTGTTTACTCAGAGAGATCTTAATCTTCGACAACGGAGGTGGATTAAGTTACTTAGTGACTATGATTGCACGATTGAGTATCATCCTGGTTGTGCAAATACTGTGGCGGATGCACTTATTAGAAAGACTCCAACCAAACTTAATGTCGTTTATGATTGTCATGTTTCTCTTCTAGCAGATTTAAGATCCACTGGAATGGAGTTAAGAGTGGAAGATCGAGAAGAAGCCTTGCTTGCTAATTTTCAGGTTAGGCCAATTTTAATTGACCGTGTGCTTGAGGCTCAAATGTATGATGAAGAGACCCAGAAAATAATTCAAGCAAGAAATCAAGGAAAAAAGAGAGATTTCGGGATTTGAGAATCTGATGGTATGCTTATACAGGAAAGCAGAATGTATGTGCCGAATAATGCAGAGTTAAAGAAAGAAATTTTGGATGAAACACATATTTCGGCATATGCGATGCATCCAGGAGGCACTAAGATGTATCATACCACTAGACCATTTTATTATTGGCCGGGTATGAAAAGAGAAATTGCCGAATATGTGAGTAGGTGTGCCATTTGCCAACAGGTTAAAGCTGAAAGGAAGAAGCCGTTTGGGTTAATACAGACACTTCCCGTTCCGCAATGGAAATGAGAAAATATTACTATGGATTTTGTGTACAAGCTTCCTCGTACACAGAATGGTTATGACGGCATTTGGGTGGTAGTTGATCGGCTTACTAAGTCAACGCATTTTATTCCAGTGAAGGAGAAGTATTCGTTAAGCCGATTAGCTAAGTTATTTATATCACAAATTGTGAAGTACCATGGTGTGCCAGTTAATATTATCTCGGATCGGGATCCTAGATTTACTTCCAAGTTCTGGATAGTATTCCAGGAAGCTCTTGGTACGAGATTGCTTTATAGTACGACATATCACCCTCAGATAGATGGACAATCTGAGAGGACTATTCAGACATTAGAGGATATGTTGAGATCTTCAGTGCTGCAGTTTGGAGATAGTTGGCATGATTGTTTGGATTTAATAGAGTTCGTCTACAACAACAGTTATCATTCGAGTATTGGTATAGCACCATTTGAGGCACTTTATGGGAAATCTTATCGTACGCCTCTATGTTGGTCAGAGGTTGGCGAACGAGTTTTAGTGAGCCCTGAGATTGTGGATGTGACCACTCAAAATGTTTAGGTAATTAAGTCTAACCTGAAAGCAGCCCAAGATTGACAAAAGAGCTTAGCAGACAAGCATGCCACTGTTCGAAAGTATAATGAAGGTGATTGGGTATTTATGAAGCTATCACCTTGGAAAGGTGTTGTACGATTTGGAAAGAAAGTAAAGTTTGAGCCCTAGGTACATTGGACCATATATGATCACCAAACAAGTCGGTGAGGTTGCTTACAGACTTGAGTTGTCTCCAGAGTTGTCCAAGGTGCATGATTTATTTCATGTTTCGATGCTTCGACATTATGTTTCAGATCCTTCACATGTGATTCCTCCTCAACCTTTGGAAATTAATCCGGATTTGACTTATGATGAGGAACCAGTGACTCATTTGGATTGGAAGGATAAGGAACTAAGGAACAAGACCGTGCGCTTGGTGAAAGTATTATGGAGAAATCATTCAGTGGAAGAAGCTACTTGGGAGACAGAGGATCGGATGAGAGAGATTTATCCACGCTTGTTTTATGATCATTAGTGGATGTAGTGGTTGTATGTAATTTCGAGGACGAAATTTTATAAGGTGGGGAGATTGTCACAGTCCGTCCCGTAGATGTGCATTATTTATTTATCGACGACGTGAAATTATCTAAATGCCCATGGACATTAGATTGTGTAATGTGGTTTAAGCGTGGTTTTGGGTCAATATTCTTAAATCCTAATTGTTTGGAACCATAGGATTCAGTTATTGTATATTTTGGTGGTTGACCAATCCTAGGCCACACACACACACTCTCTCTCTTCTCTCCCTCGTACCCTCTCATCTCTCTCGGACTCTCACTCTCTTTTTATCCCTTCTTCGTACGGACAAGCTTCGAACTCCCCATTTCAGGCACGGATCGAAGCTTTAAAGGTAAGGTTCTTGCTCATTGTAACCTCTTAAGTCTATTAGTACCCTTGTTTGGACGTGAATGCTTCGAAAACCTGAGAAACCCTAACCCTGATTTTGTGCACTGTTCATGCACACGTAAAACCTTGTGTTTCAGGGAATTCTAAGGATATAGGAAGCTTAAGGAGGTCCTCACAAGCCTCGAGGTACTTCGTTGGAAGGATTTGGACATCGGAGGACTGAGATTGACGTGTTTTTAGGTAAGCCAAACTATCGAGCTTTCTCGGGGAAGATGTAGTGAATTTTAAGCCTTGAAACTTGTATAACGTGATTCTACATGTTATTAGCTTCATTTTGGTACCAATTTCATGAAAAATGGTGAAGAAATGAAGGAGAATAATGGTTTTGAAGTTTTACCCAGAAACCGGCAACTCACCGAAGAAGAAAGAGGAATATTCCGTTAGTTTTGACGGAATAAGTTAACGCTGTTAGTTAGGGTTAACGGTTACCGTTGGGTTTTAACGGAATATTCCTAACGGCAGTTAGGGAATCCGTCAGGATTCCCTACATGTGGCGGCGCATGAGGGGTCCAAAAATTAATCTAAAAATTTGGGGATGATCCTGAGGTTGTGTAGGTCACTGTGGTATATTCATATACCCATTTTGAGCTATGTATGAGAAGCTATTAGCTAGTTTTGTTTATGTGCTTTAAAATAATGTTTTTATAGTTAATTCGCATATAGGTGAGACTTATCCTGAGGACGAGCGTATCCAAGGGCAACTCAGGGGCTACGACCCTTCGACATAACAATGAGTGAGTTTTTGGTTTTTGGTTTTCAGTATATATTATATACTTGATATTTTCCCAGAAATATATGTTTAAATGATAGTATGCCATAAATGCCATGCATATAAGTTTATAATTCAAGTATGAATTAGTATGCAATGCGTTATATATATAAATATGGTGTTGTGGACGCTTAGGTAAGCTCAGGTGAGTTATGTTTGGTTATGTGAATTGTCAATGATGCGATATGTGAATGAATAAAGTTGAGCTCATAAAACTGCATTTAGGGTGATTGTGATTTAGCCAGAGTTGTGGCACATGCCTATTTATTATGTCACCTCCCGCACCATATGCTCATATTGGATCCAATTTAGGTGCACAGTTTTGTCGTACAGACCTTTATTATGGTTTCGACTCGTAGGTGACTAGCGATTCATCGCCCAGCTATTATGTGAAAGTAGTATTGAGCATGATTATATTACACCCATTATTGTCGTATAGACCTTTTTGTTTGGTTCCGACTCTTATGCAGTATATTGCCGTATAGGTCATTGTAGTAACTCCGGCTAGATTGACTTTTGAGCTATGAATTCAACCATACAGACTACCACAGGGGTTCCGGCTAACATGTTATATTTATATGAAATTATTCTTACCTGAATTGCTTACTCTGTTATATTTTGGCACGGCATGCATATGAATATGATTATGTGAAGCTTGAATTGAATTGATATGATTTCATATATATTTATGTATATGCTTATATCTTGATTCTGGGAAAAATAATGCATGTTTTACAGCAAGGGGTTAGATATGTTGATAAATAAAATGGTTTTGTAAAACTTTTTTTTTTGCCCACTCACGTTTTTTGTTTTGCGCCCCCCAGGTTTTAAGTAAGCTTGTTGTTGGTGGCTTGAGGACGTCAGCAATTCTGACCTATCGAAATAATAGTAGGACATTCCTGGTACTGTATAACTAGTACTTGTTCTACTGGACTACACCTATACTTATTATGCTCTGATTAGGAGTGTTTACTTTTGTAACTAACTCCTATCACTTCCTGTTTAGTAGTGTACTCTAGTAATTTGGTTTTTAATTATTCGTATATTTCCTATCATTATTGCTTCCGCACTGTGCATATGGCTATGTCACTCTCACGTAACGGCCAACATGCCTTGATCTCAGTTGGGATGTGTCACTTTTCACTGTCGTTAAATTAAATTGGTGTGTTTTTTGTTTCTAGTTTTTTTACTTCGCATGTATGTCTTAGTTTGGTTTCGAGTATCCTTATCTTATTGGTATTCTTTGACAGAATAGATATTTATAAATATTTTGCCTATCATTTTGATGCTGGTAATGTGTTGTAGTTTAATTGTTGAACACTTCTGGGTGATGATTTTGAAATATAACTAGTGTTGGCTTTTTGTCAAGCATTTACTTCATTATGAGATGAAATTTTAGGTCATCTTCTCTGTACTAATTGACTCTCTTCACCTTTCTTGTTGCACAATTCTTTATGTAGCGGTTATTATAATTTTTAGTTACTTTTTGGTTGACAAACTAAAACCTTAGTTACCCTAACAAAGGACGAAGAATAGTGGGATTTTAATATAATTAAATTTTTAGTTTTTTTTAGTACTAGTGGAGTACACGTGGTATGAGGAGAAGTGAGTGTTAGATATTTATCAACAATCAATGACAAATATATATGAGAAATGCTAAAGAGACTATCTCAAAGTATGACTTTCTATAGACTCTCCGACACATCATGTTTTTGGCACAATGTTTTATAATTTTGGCACAGAAATTGTGCCTAAACATAACATAAGGTGGCACAAAGTCCATGTAGAGTCCCACTTTTGAGAGAGTCTCCTTAGTATTTCCAAAAATATATATATATTCGGATATGCTAATAAACAATCAATTGCAACTAAATATATTAACAGAGTATGAATAAATGAAATTAATATCAAACATATAAAATGAAGATTGAGACTTGCGTACCGCAAGGTTCTTGAAACTCAGTTTCTAGCATATTTCTTTATGGTTCTCTGCTCAGTATTAGAAGGAAGAATGATTTGTGATTTGAATGGTATGCAGATGCATGTATTTATAGAAGTCATATACATGTTCACAACATATATGATTTTGGGAGGCAACTGTTCAACATAAAGGGTGTGTGGCTTCATCCTTTCCTCAGACTTTTCCAAACATTCTCAAATGTTCTCATATTTATCCGAAAGAATGAATCTGTTGAAAAAAAAAACATAATTAATCAAAATTCGAAAATAATTTAATAAATTAAAAACTAATTATTGAATTTTATACTAAAACCCAAGCCCAAGAGCCCATCTTTTGATAATTAAATATATTTTAAGGGAATTATTATTAGCACTTCAAAAATCTCATTTTACACTCTTCACAAATGTATTTTTCTTTCTAATTATAGAAAGTTTGGAATGCCAAATAAGATTTTTGGAGTGTTAATAACAATTCCCTATTTTAATTATATATATAATTACCACACCCCAAAGCTCAAACCCAAGATTCAAGCTCAAATTTGCTCTCTATAGTCCATCTTTCTAATCACTTGGTAAGAAGGACAAAGTGTTAGAAAGTGTGAAAAAATTTTGGTGGTGAGCAATGTGAGACAATGAGATAGAACGAAGTTTCTACTCAAAAACTCCAACAATGAGAATGTTGAAATGAGAAGGTAAGTTAAAGGGTTGTAAACATTTCTAAATATTTTTTGGGGTACTTGTGCATTAATGTTATTGCATGATGATATTGCAAGAAATGCAATTTTATTTTCTATTGTTAGTGTGAAACAATGAGTCATATAAATTTGGCATGACAAAGTTTCCTCTTCACTTATAAATGAGAGATTTTAGGTTCAATTCTGACCAAAAGAGAATTTGAACCATATTATTAGTAGCTCATTGTGATGCTAAACTCAGCCTATCTCACCCTTAATAGATAATATCATTGTTAAAAAAAAAAAAAAAAACTTATTAATTCCACGGATGCTTGCACCCTTATCTCTTCGGACCGTGTACAGTTTGGTCCATCTAGGCCCATATATAAGAGAAACCCAAAGAAAACTTAGAGAAAACAATTGTAGAAAGAGAAGCCGGAGAGAGAGAGTAGTCAGAAGGGGGATTTAGGGTTTGGGTTTTTTTGAAGCTTTTCACTCAGTTGCAATGGAGGATATCACTGAAGGCGTGAACAATATCACCGTCAATGCCTCCGATTCGCACAAGAAGAACCGAATTCAGGTATCGAATACCAAGAAGCCACTCTTCTTCTATGTAAATCTTGCCAAGGTAAACCCTATTCTCTACCCTGTTCCTACTTCTCTTCCTATATACGGATATTTACATACGAATATATACATCTATGTTTACAATATGCTTGTATTGGCTAATTTTCTTTCTGGAATTATAGTTCAATATTCTCAATGATTTATTTCTATAAATCATATGCTTATGGCACTTTATTGATTTGCAGAGGTATATGCAACAGTACAATGAGGTGGAGCTCTCTGCTTTGGGAATGGGTATGACATTTCAGCTGTTTCCATCTCGTTATGCTGTTGAACTTATAACTCTGTTTGTGTCGATATCTGTGTGTTGTGTGATGTATCAATGTACTGGTTGTGGACATTACTCTGAAATCATGGAAACATTGAGGTTCCTAATTAAGTTGTGGAAGATAACTGGAATGTTGCGTAATTTGGTTGTATAAGTGTTGGTTGGGTTCACTCCATTTGACAAGTCGAGCTATTAGTTTCTGTACAATCCAACATTATTTGCTTTTTTTTCTGTCTATTTTTTCTGTCTGGTTAAGGTGGAAAGAGAATGTTTATTAATTTGTTGAGCCATTCTGTCAGTAATAACCTTCTTTCGAGTAGCGAGAAGTTGAATAGAAACGTTGGAGTGTTTGACATTCCTTAGACTACTCTTTCAGATTGTACATGCTCCAATACACCAGGTTGAAGGAATTCTTTCCTTTGAGGTGGAGCTTATATTTCACTAGATGTCTTTATCTGGAAAAGTAGTCTTTTGGCTTGTTCCAGTTTGGTGGTTGCTTATGCTTAGGCTTCCTTGCTCATGTTTATACCATGGTTATCAAGGAAATAACTCTTTACCATTTCAACATATACTTAGAAACAAAACTGCTTCTGATCGGGAACCTAGACAAGGCTTCTGGTAAATCTATTTAGTTGGTAGTTGCAAGGGAAAAATGGAAGTGTTTAGTGAACAAGTTATCTGAAGTAAAGCTATGCCAACTAGAATGGTTACTTCTTCGTTCGAGTTTATGTTGCAGAATGTGATTTCCAACTCCCCTACCCACTCCAGAAACAGGGGATTATGAATCCGGCCAAATGTTGCATTCCCATCCCATTATTTTGCAATATTTGGAATGGAGATGTTTTTATCATGGATGTTGGAGTTCTTGACTAAAGGTTTGATTTGTTTAGTATTAATGCTGATGCAATGACTAATTTCTCATGTACTACTGCAGCTATTGCCACAGTTGTCACAATCGCAGAAATTCTGAAAAACAATGGACTGGCTGTTGAGAAAAGTGAGACTTCTATTTTTCTTTTCCACCTTTCAGAAAAGAAACTATCAAATTATTAAATTTACTTATATTATGGAATGTGAATGCAGAAATCATGACATCGACTGTTGACATTAAGGATGATTCTAGGGGAAGACCAGTGCAAAAGGCCAAGGTATGTCAATATGATATCTAGAATGAGTTTTGAATCCCATTTGAAACATGTCTATTTCGATCTTCTTAAAGAATAAGTCAGATGTATAGCAGTGAAAGAAAGGAGTGTTGAGTGGAGAGATCCTTTTGCACTTATTGTTGCCCTATTGGATTTGTTTTTCATAAACATCAGTGTGCACTTATATTGTTGAGCTATCTGTCATGGTAAAGTTGTTATCTGTACATGCCAGACTATTGGTTTTTAGAAAAGCAGATATGTGGCATGAAAGGCAAAATTATGCGGCTTATAAGTCGATGCACTTTTTTGGTGATTGCTAATTTGAACAAGGAATGTTTACTGTGTAATCGATCATGTATTTATGTGTTGGCAGTGTGCCATTGTGTGAGATTTAAGGGAAAAACTTGTCCATTCTACGTGTATTTTGAGTTTCATTCTACCAATAGGGTTGTCATTTCATATCTTCTGTCTGGTTGTTTTCAGTTACTTTATAACCTTATAGCAAAAACGTTTTTTCAAATTGTATCTTGGTATCTATTTAGTATAGGACCTATAGTTTGGTTTCTGACTTCTTCAGAAGAGTAGTACCTTAATTGTGAGGGCTTCTAGGTCAAGTTGTAGAGCACTTTACGGCCACATTCATGACAAGAGATTGGAGTCTTGTTCTTCCTGTCCCCTACCAAGTATTCTGTTTTGTTAATATTGATTTATTCTTTTGGTTTTAGATTGAGATAGTACTTGGGAAGTCGGAAGACTTTGATGACTTGATGGCCGCTGCAGCTGAGGAGAGGTTGATTGCAGCTGCAGAGGAGCAAAGCTGAAAAAGGTTCCTTGTTCGGGGCTTCTCTAATTGTGTGTTTGGCTTGAATTATGTACTCTAAAGTTGATTCTGGAAGTAAATTTTGCTAAAGGATATTATTCAAGCATAGAATATGTTAAGGAAAAGGCATTTTCTATATGCTATAACCTCTTTTCGTCGATATTTGTCTGTTTGATTGCTTTATATCTGTAGGCTAAGCTGCTCGTTAATGAGATTAGTATTTTTAAAAATCTAATCAAAGACGCATAAGCAAGCTAGAATACCTGCATTAACAAGTAATCTTTGATTTACTTGCGGTTCGGTTGGATTGATTGAATTGCATTTCCTGGGGTGGCCAAGAAAATCGGCTTGCGGACCAAACTGGCTTAAACAAATTTTGGTTTTAGTAAAATAAATGCATGTTTTATGATCAATCAATTTTTTGGTCAGAAAGTATGATCCATTTGAATTACATGAATTGTTGTATGGGTCAAGAGCAATTTATGCCTCCTAATAAAGTTTTAAAAGGCGCTAGACATGCTAGGGCAGAGGGTCTAGGCGGGAGTTTAGGTAGATTTAATTAATTTTTTTTATAAATTAATTAATTTTACTACTTAATATATAAAAACATTGAATAACATGTTGGTTTTTAAAAAGAGTAATATACATGTAATGTGAGAGTTAATCGTGGTGGTAACCGACTGTCCAGCGCTTAGGTGCCACCTAGGTTGATTTTTTGAACATTGCCTGCAAATGTTTAAGGGAACTTTAACAAAAAGCTCATGATACTGTTTATTTTAACGAAAAATCACATTTTTACACTAAAAAGTCAATCATAGTACTATTCACTTTACCCTTTATTTTGTCGTTATAATTAAAATTCAAAATTTTCAAGCTATTTTTATTAGTTTTCCTTGGACAAGGGAACTACATTGGTGTTCTATGTACAAGGGATATTTAAAAAAAAAAATAAAATTAGGATCTCATCCCTCGTTTACAATATTCTTTGATTCAAATCTTATGCGTTTTCAAATTTTTATCATAGTCTTTGACTTTTGTCCATGTCAACATTTGACTCACAAACTCAATATTTTATATTAATCTATAATCTTTATCAAATCGAACTTGAAATTCAGTTGTTATATATTTTATTATACCATTTCTACTTTATGTAGAGGACACATTGATTGTATTTTAGGATATGTCTAGAATTCAAGAGTTAAAGATGCAACTGAGTAAGGAATTCAACATGAAGGCTCCAGAGGCTGCACAAAAGATTGGAATGCTAATCAGGAGAGACAGAGAAGGGGAAAGATATGGTTGTCACAAACAAAATATATTCAGATTATATTGGAGCATTTCAATATGGACGGAGCGAAGCCCGTGTCTACTCCATTAGCAGCTCATTATCAGTTGAGTGCGCGAAAATGTCCAACAACAGAAAAGGAGTTGGAAGAGATAGAAAAGTGCCTTATGCAAGTGCAGTAGGATGCCTCATGTATGCAATGACATGTACAAGACCTGACCTAGCTCAAGGATTAAGTTTTGGTTTCTGGTGGAGGACCGATCAATTGAAGAGCTACTGTATGGTTAATTATAGCATTGTCTACTACTGAAGCGGAGTATACTGCACTAGCAGAAGCTAGAAAGGAAGCAATTTGGCTTAACGGTTTAACAAGAGAGTTAGGAATTTACTAAAATTCCATGGTGATTAAATGTGACTGTCATAGTTCTATTTACTTAGCAACGAATCAAGTGTTTCAAGGGAAATCGAATCATATTGAAGATTGTTGTCACTGGATTAAGGACTGGGCAGAATCGAAGGAAGTTACATCGAGAAGGTTCATATAGCGGAGTACGTTTCAAATTACATGACTAAACCAGTTACAGTAGAGAAGTTCAAGTATTGCTTGAACTTGCTTAATTTTACAACATGCAAAAGATTGGACGGAGCACCTTCTCTCTTAAGGTGCGTTGAGGCAAGAATAATTTTGCCAAGGTGAAAGTTCTTGAAGTTTTCAGAGTTGCTTCAAGAGGTTTGAAGATATTATATTATTCATGGGATGCAACATTCTTGGTTTTGATTCACCAAGCTGGAGATTGTTGTGATTTGGCTCGTTAAAATATCAAGGCCGAACAAGTTTAGGTTTTCAATTAGTGTTGAGAAAGGAGAAAATGAATGTGCACATGTTATTTCCCATAAGAATTGGGAAATATTTTTTTTTTCCTTTGTAATCCCTATCATTTTAGGATTGGGAAATGCGCTACTTTTTTCTACTTAAAAGGATTTAGGAATCATACGAGGCATGTAATCACCGGTATATGTACTATAAATTGACTTATTGAAGATTGATTATTCACACGCATAATACAAGTGAGAGAGTCGAGTGAGAGAGAAATCTAAAGCAAGTTTTTAGGGTCACATAAGGATTCCTAATAAGTTCTTATAAGTGTGTTGTTATTCTCTGTAGTGCAGGTGATAAAATTTAGAGAGTTTTAACGAAAAGTTCACGGTACGATTTACTTTAACGAAAAACCACATTTTTACACTAAAAAGTCAAACCTGGTACTATTCACTTTACCTTTTATTTTTTCCTTATCATTAAAACTTAAAATTTTCAAACAATTTTCATTAATTTTTCTTAAAATTTAACGTAGGAGAGAATATTTGTCACTCACAATTGGCCAAACAAAAACGGTAGAAACAAAGTGTAAATATTCCAAACAAAAGCGCCAATACAATATCGCAATTTAGCTTAAAAGAAAGCCAGTGAGCAATTCGATCTGGTCTCTATATCTTACGGCAACACGAAGACAAGCAAAATCCACAGTGACAGTGCTTCTTCTTCTTCCTTACCAACTCACCAAAATGTCCCTGAGATCTCTCCCCTCTAAACCCAAAACCCTTCACTCTATCTTCCACTCTCTTCTCTCACCCTCCAAACCCAACACTCACCACCACCACCCCTTCTCTTCTCTCACCCACCACAACCCGCCATCTCCGCCATCACCGCACCTGGTAAGCGAGTTCTCCCGCATTCTCAGCGACCACAGGAACCCTCACCACGACTTGGAGCTCTCCCTCAACGCTCTGTCTACCCAAATGTCCACAGACTTGGTTGAGCAAGTTCTGAAACGCTGCAAAAATCTCGGGCTTTCTGCACACAGGTTCTTTCTTTGGGCTCAAACAATTCCGGGTTTTCGACATAGTGCTGAAAGCTATCACATTTTGATTGACATTTTAGGAAGTAGCAAGCAATATGCTGTGTTGTGGGATTTCCTCATAGCAGTGAGAGAGTCCAAGTGTTGTGATATTGGCCCGGAAATTTTCTGGCTTATTTTTCGGGTTTATAGTAGAGCTAATTTGCCTCGCGACGCCATTCGAGCTTTAAATAGAATGGTTGAGTTTGGAATTAAGCCCAGTGTTCATGATCTTGATCAGCTTCTTTACACATTATGTAAAAGAAAGCATGTCAAGTATGCCCATGAATTTTTTGATAAAGTTAAGAGTGGGTTTGAGTTGAATGCGAAAACTTATAGTATTTTGATGAGAGGTTGGGGAGACGTTGGTGATTCGGATGAAGCACGTAAGCTGTTTGATGAAATGACTGAACGAGGATGTTTTGTTGATGTGCCTGCGTATAATAGTTATTTGGAAGCTTTATGTAAAGGTGGGAAAGTTGACGAGGCGTATAAGATATTTCGGGAGATGGGGTCGAATGGAGTTGAACCGGACGCTTGTACCTATTCGATTTTCATTCGTGCTTATTGTGAGGTGGATGATATTCATTCAGTTTTTAGGGTGCTTGATAGGATGAGGAGATATAATCTTTTGCCCAATGTGTATACTTACAATTGTGTTATCAAGAAATTGTGTAAGAACGAAAAGGTGGAAGAGGCTTACCAACTTTTGGATGAAATGATTGAGAGGGGTGTTATGCCGGATACGTGGAGTTACAATGCAATCCAGGCTTATCATTGTGATCACTGCGAGGTTAATGGGTCTCTCAGGCTGTTATCTAGAATGGAAAAAGACAACTGCATGCCCGATCGACATACTTACAATATGGTGCTTAAGTTGCTAATCAGGATAGGAAGATTTGATAGGGCAACTGAAGTTTGGGAGAGTATGGGGAAGAGAGGATTTTATCCTTCTGTTTCAACGTACTCTGTCATGATTCATGGCTTATGCAAGAAGAAACGTAAACTAGAGGAGGCTTGTAAATACTTTGAGATAATGATCGATGAAGGTATACCGCCATACTCTTCTACTGTTGAGATGCTGAGTAACCGGATTAGGGGCTTGGGGCTCCTCGACCATGTTGAGATACTTGCAAGCAAGATGGAACAAAGCACTTCTTGCTCAATTCAAGAGTTGGCAAACTTGATGAGAGGTAATAAAGCTTATGTAGCATCGAGAAGTGTAGAGAGTGACTTTGAAAGTGACTGATGAACCAAAGGTCAAGTATCAGATGAATTGTAAGGTGTAGTCCTGTCCCCACGCTACCACATCTCGATTTGTCTATTAATATAGGTATCTTTCTCTTGCATGTCTATTTGTATAGGCATGCTCAATGAAACTTTTGTTACTTGGTATGTAAACTAGTGTTGCTGTTATGCTTTGGTGGTCAGTCTTACAGCCTGCTGGCAGTTACAAATCTTCCATGATATTTTGCTACCTAAACATTTGTATATAATTTGAATCCCCTGGGTATAATCATTGCAAAACTCTTGAAAAGATTATGCGGCTCTATCTGAAGGTGCATGTGTATGGCATCTTATTGATTTTGCAGAGTTATATGCAACAGTACAATGAGGTGGAACTCTCTGCTTTGGGAATGGGTATGACAGTTCCGCTGCTTCCATCCGTTATCCATTGAACTTATAAGTCTCTGTGTGAAGATATCTGGGTGTTGTGTGCCATATCAATGTATCTGGTTGGACATTATTCTGAATCATGGAAACATTGAGGTTCCTAACTATGTACCGGAAGATAACTGAAATTTAGTGTAATTTGTTTGTATACGTGTTTGATTGCGTTCGCTCAATTCGACAAGTTGAGCTACTAGTTTCTGTACAAGCTAACATGACTTGCTGTTTTGTGTCTGTTTGTTATTGTCTGCTTAAGGTGGAAGGAGAATGTTTACTAATTTGTCGAGTATTTCAGACTGTAGGTGCTCCAATACACCAGGATCAAGGAACTCTTCTTTGAGATGGAGCTTATACTTCAACAGCAGATGTCTTTATCTGAAAAGTAGGCTTTTGTTGCTCGTTACAGTTTGGTGATTGCTTCTGCTTATGAATCCAGTCAAATTCAGCACATTCCCGTTCCTTTATATTTGTTTTCACTTTCCAAATCCTTTTTTATTTTATTTAAATGAGTAAGAAAGCAATTTGGTGGATCGGGGAAGACGTTGCTTTGCTTGAGGCTTGGTTGCATGTTAGTCAACCTGATCACGATTAGAGATTGTGGTGTGAGTAGATGTGGTGATTTGAAGGGTTTTTATGGAGAAATAGAGGAAATCAGAAGATTTGATAAGGACACATGACACTATATGAATAGTCGAGAATTTTATCAAAAATTTGGACAAGTATTATTAATGGATAACGACACGTGGCTAGACAAGAGCGGTTAAAAATCTCATTAAAAATTTAAGGCAAATATGACACGTTGATCCAAAATTTTTTGGCGATATAACTATTATTTGAGTCATTTTATAGAACAAACATTACCACGAAGGGAGAAAAAATAGCACACCAACAAAAAAATAAATCTTTAGTATGAAAACCATAAAAACAAAAACTTGAGTTCGTATAGAGAAATTTTTGTTAGTCCTTCCGTGTTTTGTTACTTTGCTTCTTTTCAAGTGGCTTTGAAAAGCAACTTACTTTTAAAAACTACTATAAAAAGGATTAAACTAAAAATGGAACTTTAACGAAAAATTTCCGGTACTGTTCATTTTAACGAAAAACTATATTTTTACACTAAAAAGTCAATTCTGATACTATTCACTTTACCTTTTATTTTATCTCAAATTTTTAAAGTTTTTTTTATTAATTTTCCTTTAAAAATAAGTAGGCTTATAATATTTACCAAACAGAATTTCGTGCTTCACTTTAAAAGCAAAGCAGTTTTTTAGAAAATGTAATTCCGAACGGAGCTTAGTGTAAATTAAAGTAAGCTACCGCTTGTTAAAATAAATAAACAATAAAACATAAAAAATAAAGAATAAAAAACATTAAAGAAAACCGGTGCGCAATCCGGTCTGGTCCGGTCCACCTTCCAAATCACCGTCACTGACATCCTCTCTCGATTTTATAGCACAACTAGAAATTGTGCCCGCGCGTTGCTGCGGGATTGAAAATTATATGAAAAATTACGCAACTGTATTCTCTTCATAAAACAAATATAACAGAAAGTTTTAAATAATTAGATAATGGAAATTGGATACAAAAATATTAAAGTGGCAAAGTGAATGTAAGCGGTGAGAAAAGCTATACTAATTATGCCCCCAACCTTTATCGAACATAGGCTTGAACAAAGAAGCAATCATTTCTACTTTTGGTGATTGAATACAAACTCCAACATAAAATACATGACATGATAAAACAACAAACTTTATAGGTGACATCGTATGAAAATTGCTAGTTCAGACGCAATAGTGTAATATAACGGAATATAATAGGATTTTAAAAAGTTCAATTTCCATATCAACTAAGTTGCTGAAACAAAAATTAAAATCAATTCAGTTACAATTCATCTAGTAGGATAATCATCAATTAAGTTGCATTTCAACAAAAATGAGACGTGCAACCTGTAAGTGAAGAAAAAGAAGAATCTTACTACTATAAGGCCACTTTTCTTGTCGAGCTCATACTTAACCTTGCTGCGTTAACCATACTCACAAACCGGTCAACATTCAAGAAAATGGGAGTGTGTGTGAGAAAGAATCCAACCTTAATTGTGCGCATGAAATTCAGCAACTTCCTATAATACCTCTGTAATCGTATCACCCATGAAACTACATAAACAAAACCAACAAATGTGGAAATCTAAAGGCATCATAAACATCACAGATTAAACACAACTTATGATTAATCTTCAAGATGTAAAATTTAAAATTATTACTCACATCAGCATTCAACCAACAAATAGGTACAATTATCTAGATACTGATGAATTAAAGCTTGCAGCAACAACTTCAAGACCCATTGACATCACGCGAGCGGATAAAATGTATTAGTTAATTCCTAAGCTAGTAAGATAATGAATTTCATGAACAAAAAAAGAGAGATGCAACTCCAATTTAACATGTCAAAAGCATTGCAACTGTAGGTTTGGAAATTATAAAAGTCCATCCAATCAATAGACAGAAAACAATAGTTGTGGGTAGGTGAATATGCAACCAAGAATCTAAAATATACTTGACAAATTTGCGATTCCATTGTAGCCTAAATGATAACAAATAATTTGCCCATTATAGACACAATACAATTTATATACAAACTCATCATGAATGAAACAAATTTAAACACCAAAACAAAAATTTATTCCTCCAGAGTAGAGGGGGGAAATAATTTTTTACTTGAAAAGTTGAAGTAGCACTACTGCATAAATTACAAATGCAAATTGAGGGAATACCTATCAAATAAAGTTGACTACATTCCGAGCAATGCTAGAGAATATTCTTAATCTTTTCAAGTGCTACATGCAGCGAACATAAAGTTTGGATACCAGACTGGCTCCTAGTTGTTTCCAAAGAAGGAAAAATTGACATTATTTTGCAATAAATTGCAGAGAGTACCTTACACAGAAAACAAAAACAATCAACCAACGATGTACGATGATAAAACTATAAGACAAAATAAAAGGCTAATATTCAGATGACCCATGGTGATGGTGATCCAAAAAAAATATATATATATGGACAACAGCTTCAAAATTGAGTTTTAGAGAGAGTGAGAGGTGAAGTCACCTTGTAACCAGAGACCAAATCCATTTTTTTTCTCATTACCCACGTTGCAATTCAACTTGAGAAATCCCGAAACCAAACACCCAAACACAATGCAATCAAATATCAGCACGAAATATTAATTGGAAGCTAAAAAGATTGAAACTTGCCTACTGTGATGTATACAGTTTGGGCATTTGCTTGTGAGACTGCTGTGACATGCTGATCTCAGCTCCTTTAAAGTAACATCATGCGTTGTCTGCCAAGTAGGTAAAATCCATAAGATATTTTATAATCCATGAGATAAATTATTGCGTCAAAGTTATACGCTAAAAGAAAATTCATACTTCTATATGAACGCAAAGGACAATTTTTGCATATACCTTGGTAGGTTCATTCTCTAGATGAGTTTCTCTACTCATCATCCATGTCATGTGAAAACCTCATGCTAACTTCTGCTGAAAGCCACCACAAAAAATGAAAAATAAAATTAGACAAAAAGGTTGGAGAGAATATGAAATAACTAATTAGAGAGAGCAGAACCATAGTAACCAATCGGGAAAGATGCTTTTAAATTCAAGAAAAAAACTTATGCTGAAAGCCACCACAAAAAATGAAAAATAAAATTAGACAAAAAGGTTGGAGAGAATATGAAATAACTAATTAGAGAGAGCAGAACCATAGTAACCAATCGGGAAAGATGCTTTTAAATTCAAGAAAAAACATTTAAGAGAAAGTGAAAAAAAAAACCATCAATTTTCAATTATTTTTCAGTCTTACAGTTGGGATTACACAGAAAATATAACTAAAATCCCCAACTTTCGAAGAAAACTACAACTATTTTTACAAATTTCCATCACCCAACATTGAAAAATGAAAATTAAGAAGCAACACAAAAGCAGGCAAACAACAGAATAAGAGAACAAAACACGTGAGAACCGAAACGTTAAAAACAACACATACCCATTCAAAAACAAAAAATCCCAGAAAATCTGTATATTAGCACTCCCTGCAATACCCCAAAATCAGAAAATTAGAAAAATTTAGTTCAATAACATTGTACCTTAAGAAACCTCTAAATTTCTAGTCAAAGGAAAATTAATACCACCTCTGCATAAAAAATAATCAGAAGATAAAAACTCAAATTCATAAAGCATTTGTTCAAAGTATTTATTAGAGAAACTTACATATGGATGAAGGTGTCGATCTCTTGTATCATGTAGAGCAGCATTGCCTGGACTTCGCGAATATAATAGGTTCTCAGCATTCAAATGATTTTCATACACTTTGCAAAAAACCCGACCATATAACTGCACAGAAAAATTAAAAAAAAATTATAATGATAAATTCGAATCTATAGTAAAATAAAGAACAAAGAAAAAGTCACTTATTATAAATCACCTACTTTGCTTCATCATCGTCTGCACAATCTTCTGCCAATTCATACCCAAATATCCATACGATCTAACAAATAAATCGCCTGAAAAAACATATGAAATCCAAACTCCAGCAGTTTTAAAGTAACCTAAAATAAAAATTATTCTTATAGATACAAAGAAACTAAACAAAATTTATACCTTTCTCTTTTTTTGGGATTTGAAATTCTCGAAAGCCCCATCCTCATTTTCTTTAGTCTAGACAACAGATTGAGAAGCATCTTTACAGAATACACACATGCATGAGTCAAAGTTGCTTGTTTTGACATTCGGCCATGAAAACGAAGAAAGGGAGAGGTGGCTGTGCTTTACCTTTATCGCCGATGGGATTTGCGGAGTCCTCCGTGAAGGCAGAGTCATCGATGATGAGTGCAGAGCCGATCTGAGCAAGGCACCGCGAGATGGTGATGGATCTTGATCCAGTTTGGGGGTTGAACTTTTGGAGATCGATTTAATTTCTTGTTTCAAAAGTGTTAATCGCAGAAGACGCAGTAGAGACGTTTGCGGGAGGTGTGTTAGGGAAGGAGAGGGCTAGAGTTTTTTTTAAAAAGAAGCAGACGTCTGAGAGCTTGGCTTCGAAATGGAACGAAGAGTCCAGAAGGACCAGAATTTCTAGAACCACATCAACGCGTCGAGATCCCATAGAAGCAGGTTTCTTTTCCAAGACGACCAACACGTGTATACAAAGGGTAAACTTGTAAATTCACTGTACAAAACGGAAAAAATACTGTGAATGGGCAGCAGCTCAAGGGCAGTTCCGCCAAAACACTGCTCGTGAACAGTGCTTTCCACCGGGTTTTAGTATATAGATAATATGAAACAGGCAGATTCCACAGTGCTGCTTCTTCTTCTCCGCTCGTATTTCTGAGTGCCATTAAAGAGATATCCAAATCGAATCGGCAGAGCTGAGAAATGAGATGGTGGCGATTTCAGTGAAGCCCGTCTTCATCGTAGGAGTCCTCACTCTTTCTCTCGTCCTCGCCGTCCTTCTCTTATCGTCCCCCACATCCCCCTTCTACAGAACCCCTCTCTTTCTCAATTCACCCATGTATGTGTTCGTTAGCTCTTGTGCAACTACTTATTCTTCCCATTCTTTTACTTTTTTTATCTTTAATTTTTCGAATGGTTTTATTGGTAAAGAAGTAGCAGGAAACTTTAGATCTTGAAGAGTTTTCATATTATATATATGGGAAAGAAATAGATTCAAAGGTCTTCCATTTTTTTATTTTTTATTTTGGTATTAACAGGTGATTTTTTTTTTCTTTTTTCTGGGGTTTGGTGTTTTTGATGGTGTCTGAGTTGGGTTGCTGTTAAAATCTGAGAAATGAGAATTACGTTGTGATTCGGGACTAGTTTGAAGTGTGGATTTGCGGTTACTTTGGGACGAAAAACTGCAAAAAGTGTGAGTTTCTGATTGACTTTGTGAATGCAGGAGCAAATTGGATATATGGAGTGTTGGGAGGATGGTAGAATGGAGACCTTGCAAGTGGTGGCTACAAGGACACCTCACTGGTACATTCCAACTTATTTTGCTTCCATTGCCTTTGGCTTTTCTAGCTATAGATTCGTTCGGCCCGCCCGCCATTGGGTTATTTAGAATCTTGGATTAACAATGAGAAACTAGAGTTAGCAAGTAGTATCTCTATGACGGTTTTGTGGACTTTGTTTGGGTTTTGTTTGTTATGTTAAAATGTGGACATGACAAGATTTTCAAATAATTATGATATTTGACTGTGATTGATGGGAATTGAGGTGAGGTTACTGCATAGTTTTTTGATATTCTGAGTCAATCTTAATTAACTATCATTGCAGACAATTGCATTGGTTTTCTGCAGCTCTGCCATCAAGGAGTAATGGATTCATTCGAGTGGATTGCTATGGGGGCCTTAATCAGATGAGAAGAGATGTGAGTGATTGAAGCAACTTTTTGATTGATTGTATATATGCTCGATTTTACTTTGCCACTTTGCTAAGCCTGAAAAATTATTTATGTGGAGTGCAGTTATGTGATGGTGTTGGTATTGCCCGTCTTTTAAATGCAACCCTGGTTCTGCCAAAGTTTGAGGTGGCTGCTTATTGGAACGAATCTAGGTAATCCGTGTTTTACATATCATTTACCGTGTGACGTCTGGAATATAACCTCCTGTGATTCTCAAAATTTTGAATGAGGACATCCTTTAATATTTTTTTTTTGAAGCAACCAAACAAATTTTGCTGTACCCAAACAACGTTATGATGTTTCTGGTCATGACCCCTTGCTAAGACTAAATGGCTACTCCACTCATTAGAAGAGTTAGCATCTTTTTCATTTTTATTTTTTGTTTGTGCAAACAGTAACTTCATTTTACTCTTTGGTTTCACCTCAGTGGTTTTGCAGATGTCTTTGATGTTGATTACTTCATTCAACAGTTGAATGGATTCATCAAGGTTGTCAAAGAGCTACCATCAGAGATTGCATGGAAAGAACCTGTCCATGTAGATTGTAGCAAACGAAAAGGCCAATTTGATTACATTGAAAGTGTTCTTCCAGCCCTGTTAGAGCATCATTATATTTCAATTACACCAGCAATGAGCCAAAGACGGGATAGGTATTTTAATATGCTCTTTATTCTCTCTGGGAGTTTGGGATTACAATTGAGTACTTATTACTGTGAATATCTACCACCCTTTTGGTGAAGGCATAGTTGGCCAAAAGCTTGTCATGAAGGTATAAAAGTTTACCAAGTCTAGCTTAGTTTGTTAACCTTAGGGGTTAGAAAATTAGAAAATTAGGTTTTGTTGATAAATATTTCTTGTTTAGTATCTTGCCGTTCAAGATTTGGAATTAAATGTTGATTAGTTATGTGAATTTGTTTGAGCTTATTTGGTTCATGATCAGAAATAAAAGTTTCAAAAACTAAGACGTTGTCCAGAAATCTTGATTTTTAACATCTAGAAACACGTTTTGTATTGCATAAAAAAATATTTTTTGGGATTTCAAAACTATAAAATGTAGTTGTTATGAGCTTCAACCATAGGGCTGAGCCTTGGAGCTTGAGGCATAGAATTTGGTGCCGGGTCCAAGGTCAAACGTTTGAGATTCAAGGCCTGGGTCCAAAGACTTTGACTGAAGACTCAGTTTGTGGCTGTTTCAGACAGTAGTTTGCAACTCGGGTTTTAAGTCTAGTGCTGAAGTTTGCATCTGGGGTTCGAGGACTAGGTCTAGAGTCCCACATAGCATGGAACTAGCTTTGGTTTGTGGGGCTCGAAGAACGGGTCCAAATTTGGACCTGGAGGACTGAGCGCTGAGGTAGGACGTGTCACAGGGGTGGGAGCTTGGAGTTGAGGTCTCAGGGTTAGATGTCGGTTAATTTTGGAGGGTGTTAATATACACATTGTTGGATATAGATGTACTAAATTGTTTAGTTTCGGCTCAGCCCTTGGAGCTCGGGCAGAGTTCTGTTGTCTCTGGTCTGGAATCTGAGATTCCGGGCCTAACTGAGTTTTCTGTGGCTCGGGAACGAAATCCAGAGTCTGGGCCTCAGGCCTCAGGTCTATAGTGCATCATCTTGCCCAGTGTCTTGGTGTTTGGGGGCCATAGTTCAATTCTGGTGTCCATGTGTGCCATAAGGGATCGGGCCCAGGTTCAATGTTTGGGGACGGGACTTTGTATTTGATGTTGGTGTTTAAGTTCTTTGGTACGATCTTATAGAAAATGTCTTTATTATGTTTTCAGGATTGCATGAGGAAATCTTTTTTAGATTCAGTCTGCCAACACTATTGTGTAGATTTCTTGTATCTTTTTTCTTAAGAACAAAAAGTTATTTCTGGGTCCTGACCAAACAAGCCCTTATTATTATATTTTTTTGGTTTTGACTGTGTAAACAAGTCTTTGACGTTTGATGACTAAAAACTACAAAGTTGGCATTTTGATCTTACAGTTTGCTAATACTTAAGATGTCTTCTCCTTGTGTAGGTATCCTCAGTATGCAAAAGTTTCACTTTGTCAAGCTTGCTACAGTGCATTACGCCTCACTAAATCCTTGGAGAAGAAGGCCTCCGAGCTTCTTGAAGCCATACCCAAACCTTTCCTCTCACTTCACCTTCGTTTCGAGCCTGATATGGTAGCTTACAGTCAATGTGAATATCCATACCTTTCTCCTTCGTCCATTGAAGCCATTGAGGCAGCCCGAGGAGATAGAAAACCATGGACTGGAGAGCTTGCCCAGATTTGGAGGAAACGAGGGAAATGTCCTCTTACGCCTAATGAGACAGCCTTCATACTCCAAGCGCTATCCATCCCAACGAACACAAATATTTATCTGGCAGCTGGGGACGGTCTGATGGAAATTGAAGGGTTAACGTCTGTATACACAAATGTAGTTACCAAGTCTAGCCTTCTTAGCGGTGAGGATTTCAAAAGCATGCATGGGAACACGAAAGCAGCTTTGGATTACTACGTGTCGATTAATAGCGATTCATATATAGCAACATATTTTGGAAATATGGATAAGATGGTTGCAGCAATGCGAGCTTTTAAGGGCATGTACAAGACACTTTTCTTAAGCAGAAGAGCTTTTGCAGAGTTCACTTCTCAAGGTTTGAGCGGGAAGGAATTGATGGAAGCTCTATGGAAGGCCCACAGAGATGATTTTGTCATGGGGAAAGGATCCGCTTTGCCGGATTGCTTTTGTGAGTTCAAGTTATGATTTCTGATGTCAATTTGATCTTTGCTTTTCCTTGTATTGTATTGTATTTTTCCCCTAAATTCTTTTATGTAACTGGTATTATTAATAATTGAGTGGTATTGGACCCACCACATTGTTCTATTTCCCACGCACATTATAATCTCACCCATCATTTAAAGTTAAAAAATTAAAATGCTATTTCTCCAACCATTATTAATCCTAAAATAACCTTTAATTAGTCCCGTTGTTGTCATATCCCGGTCCGGGCCCGCATCATATTCTGGGCTCGATTTCATCGTAGCACGATATTGTCTGCTTTGGGTCTCGACCATGACCTCACGGTTTTGTTTCTAGAAACTCATGCGAGCAGAATTTCCCAATGGGTTACTCATCCTGGGAATGCTCTGGCCTTTTTCTTGCTTAACTTCGGAGTTCCTACGGAACCCGAAGCCAATGAGCTCTCAAAATGCGTCGTGCTAAGTAGAGATGAAAATATACATATAAGGCTTCCAGGATCCACTGAATCTAACAGTTGTCCTGCACCATTTTTTCTCTCTCCCCTTCTCCTTCCTTTGTTCCATGATTTCCGATTACAAATTTGCGCTATTTATGATACTTAAATCAGTGTCGCACAAAATTTTCCTTTGTCAAATTCCATATCAAAGTGTTAAATAGACTTGAAATCACACACTTAACACAGGATTGGGAGCACATTGTCATCAGGAAGAAGGAACCCAGCACCGCTGCCAAGAAGGATGAGAAAGCCATCCGCGCCACTCGCCGGGCCGGTGTTGTGATCCTCACTGTTGCCACAACCAGCAAAAACCTAAATTCAAAAATTAATTAAAAAAAATTCGCCTCATGGCGCGCCTAAGCGGCCTTGAAGGTTGGGCGGTTGGATTTTTGCCTCTGTTTTATGGGGGTGGGCATAGGAAGGCATCGGGGCGCGCCTAGGCGGTTGAGGTGCGCCCATATGTTCAACTTGGGCGTTTTTCCCTTCAAAATTCTTGTCTATTTATAAAATGCAGGAGATTGTTCTAGTTTAAACGAAGAAGAAAGAGAGAGTTTCTCTCTCCAAATTTTACATGACAAAGTCTAACTCTTAACTCTTTCTTTATTTTTTTAAAAAAAAATTCCTTATAATAATTGCTCCACTAAGCCTTTATTTCCTTTTTTTTTAGTACATCAATATTTTTACACTAAGGGGAGGGGGAGTTCAACTAAGTCACATAATGGGCAACCTAAATTGGTGTCGAATTCGATATCCATGAGATTCGAACCAAAGACCTTTCACTTCCAAGTTACCACGAGACCATAATAAATTCCCTATAATTACTCCACTCAGCCTTTATTTCATTTTATTTCCTACAATTTCTCCACTCAAACTTTATTTCATTTTGAATTTCCCTGTAATTGTGATATTCAACCTTTATTTTCCTTGAAATCCCCTATAATTGTGGCCACTCAACCTTATTTCTGTTAATCTTCTCTATAATTGCTTACAATAAAATAAATAATTACAACATTTAAGACTTTATGATATAGTTTCTAAGTACAACTAGACTTAATAACGAAGAAGATGATATTATCTTTGGTTTAGTTATAATTATATTTATTTTACAAAGTATTATATTATATAAATAATTTAGGTACCGCGCTTCATGCCTAGACGGGGCGTACGCTTTTGCCTTTTAATACATTGTTGATTACTCAATAATTAAAATTCCAAAATTAACAAATTGGGTGACCAACAAGAATTAAAAAGAAAAGAAAAAAAAAGAAAACAAATTGGATGGGGAAATAGAAAAGGAGGATAAATACTAGGCCTAGCATTTCGTGTCGTGTTTTTCGTATTCGTGTCGTGTAACACCCGTTAAATAAACGAGTAATATGACCTGACTCGAAATCAACCCGTTAATATTAATAAGTATAATGACCCAACCCGTTACGTGTTAAAAAAAATATATTTTAAGTCAATAAATAATTAAATGAAAAACATAGTACTAAATTAGCATCTACATACCACATTGTCAAATAATATTACTTCGAAACATAAAAACACATTTGTCTTTTAAGTATTACAGACACCAAGCCTAAAGAAAAAAAAATTATTACTTACCATAAAATATTAAATGTTCAAGGATATGCAAAATGAAGGGAGTTTTATTTATTTAATTTTTTTTTAAAAGGATGTGAAGCTGTTCTCAAAAGTCAGAACCTTGCCAATGATGGCTCAAATCTTGCCCTTTTGTGAAGAGGTCAACTCCGAAATTCGTCACTATAATCCATGTCGTTTACGTTTATGCATTCTTCTCACCGAATATCATTTTTTCAGATTTTCTTTTTCTCTTTCGTTGATTGTCCTACTTTTATAAATAGGCAAGTCCCCTTGTAGTGATGAATTACTTTCCATCATACACATAATCATACATATAGTGTACTAGATATTAGAGTATGCATTAAATTTGGCATTTAGTTGCATGAACTATTATTTAATTTTATATATGATTAATATAGCAATTAGATCCTATTTTTCAACAATCTTAAGCAAGTTTATTGGTTTATTTTGCTATACGTGATTCACAAAGAAACAACATCTACCGTTATAGTTGCTGTTCTGTGCCCTCTTCATTAACGTCGATGAAGGATTTATGAAATATGCAGTAAATAAAAGGCCTTTCACCCAAAGGTGATTCCACCATCTCTGTCAAATTCTTTTAAATTAGGAAACTCGAGTCATAAATCCTAGAGAATATCTGAAGCATCAAACCCAGATAAAACCTTAATAAACTTAGGGATTCTGAAATCACCGACTACGAAAGCTAGAATCCCATTTATTCCATCGGGAAGTAACTGTTGATGCACAAAATCAGTGAGGACTTTGGTACAACAGAAAGTGTCAAGTTTGTGACCTTCGCTAGATTGCTCCTGTCACTAGTGTGGATAAGTATGTAAATGGATAGAGACAGGGAAGCAAACACAAGATGTACGTGGTTCACCCAGATTGGCTATGTCCACGGAGTAAAGGAGTTCTCATTAATTGTGAAGGGTTTACACAAGTACATAGGTTCAATCTCTCATTTAGTGAGTACTAGTGAATGATTTAGTACAAATGACATTAGAAAAATTGTGGGAGAATGATCTCCTTTTATAGAAGAGAGTTTCCAACTTTGTTCTGACATTGACACGTGTTGTGTTGTGATTGACTTCCAATGTTGACACGTGTCGCGCTATGATTGGCTTCTGATGTCGACACGTGTCACACTGTGATTGGCCTCTTGGTTGGAGGGAAACTCTTCTGGGTCCTTGACGGTATAACATTGACCGGTGCTCGGTAGTTTCGGGATTGGTCAAGTATGATACAAACAGTGCTCCCCTGAGTTCCCGAGTGAGGGAAGCTCCTCGGTTGGGGACTTGCAAGATCCAAGCCGCTGAGTAATCACGAAACTTCTAAGTACCGAAGTGTGATATCGTATTCACTTGCCTTATCTGTCTCATAGGTAGATGTGACATCTTCTCTGGAAGTACTTTTCCTCCATACATGGGTGATATCTTTAACCGGTGGAGATGCACAAGGTAATGTATCAAATTGACTTGAAGCTTACTTGTAGTTTCAGGCTTGGTTAAGCGCGATACAAACCATGTAGTAGGAGTCCCCTAAGTCGCCGAGCTAGGAGATTTGCCGAAAAAGGTGACAAACAAGGTAAGCAATCAGACTTCCAAGCAATCAGTCCCAGATTAGAAGTTTGATTTCAAGTTCCGGCTGAATGTTCTCATTCTCCCTATCTTGCAGGCAACAAGAAGGATAAAGAGAAGAAAAAGGAGAAGATATGATATGAGATACTTTTTCTTTTGAAGAAGTAACTTTCCACAGGCTTATTCTTCAATTGGGTTGGAGGGTTTTCTGGTTTCCTCTAGAGTATAAGGCTGACTCAAGAATTTGAGGGTCAAAACAAGTCCATCAAATCTAGAGTACGTTCGACCTTGATGATATGGGATACTTTTGCTGTTGACAAAGTAGTGGATGTATTGGCACGTGTTCTGTTACGCTTGTCTCCACATGCTTTCTTGTATCCTTCTCACTTGCCCTATCTGTTCCTCAAGCAGATGTGGTATCTTCTCTGGAAGCATAAGATGTTGAAGATGAGTACTCGAGAGCAATGCCAGGTAAGTAATCAGGCAAGGGGTTCTAGGCAGTCAGTTCCTGACTGGAAGCTTGATTCCAAGTGCTGACTGATTGCTCTTTTTCTCCTTGTCTTGTAGGTAAGAACAAGGGTAAAGGAAAAGATAGGGAAAAAGCATGATATGGGATACTCTTGCTTTTGACCCTGATGATATGAGATACTCTTGCTCTGGTGTGGCTGGTTTGCATAGGTATTATTGTTGGGGGGGGGAAGAAATCTGAGTATTTTGAGAGGCTTCGTTGGGAGTGCCTTCTCAGATATGAGGAAGGGTTGAGCATTTTTGCAGGTCTGCCTGTCTGTGGAGGATGGAGGTCGACATATATAGGAGTCTCCATAACAACAAGTAGTAATGCTTTTCCTTTACCCTTCTTGGTCATAGCAATGTAGTGAGAGCTGCAACCTTCACATGTTTTAACTTTGTCAGAGCACTTTGAAAAAGTGGTCCGTGGTATCTGGAAAGCTGATGTTGCGTGTGAAGATTGCAGACAATTTTTATCCAAGGAAATCTGGCTCTCGAAGTTCGGAGAGCGGAGCCTCTTCGGTTTTCGAACAAACAATCCTGTTGGGATCTGGCTCTCGAGATTCGGAGAGCGTTGCCTCTTCAATTTTTGAACAAGCAATCCTATTGGGGATTTGGCTCTCGAGATTTAGAGAGCGGTGCCTCTTCGATTTTTGAGAAAACGTTCCTGGTAGGAGTCTGGCTCTCGAGATTCGGATAGCGGTGCCTCTTCGATTTTAAGAAAGTAATCCTAGTGGGAGTCTGGCTCTCGAGATTCGGATAGCGGTGCCTCTTCGATTTTTGAGAAAGTAATCCTAGTAAGAGTCTGGCTCTCGAGATTCGGGGAGCGGTGACTCTTCGATTTTTGAGAAAGTAATCCTGTTGGGAGTGTTTTCTCGATGTGAGTAAAGGTTGGCCATTTTTGCCAGTCTGCCTTGCCACGGAGCACGGAGGTTGACACACATAGGGACTTTCCAGTTATCAAGCAGTGGTGTTGTTCCTTTATCCTTATGGGTAATGGTAGAGTAGCTGGACCTTCAAAATTTATGTGTCTAAACTTTGTCAGAGATCTTTGGCAAAGTTATCTGTAGTACCCGAGGAGCTGATGTTGCGTGTGGGGATTGTCGACATATTTTACTCAGAAAAATCTGCTTCTCGAAATCGGGAGAGTGATGCCTCTTCGATTTTTGAACAAACGGCCTTGCTGCCTTTTCTTTTATAGAGGCACCAATTATGTGCAAGAAGTACGTTCACAGAGTTATTACTTGTAGGAATTTTCGTACTTCAGAGATTTATTGGACCTCATTTCTCCTTCATCATTTCTGAAAATGTCTGGCCCATCCGACTGTCGTTTTGACTTGAACTTTGGTGAAGAGGCAGCCATGCCTCCTCAAGACAACATATGGCGCCCATCCTTCTTATCCCCTACTGGTCCTCTTACAGTTGGGGACTCTATGACGAAGAATGATATAACCGCTGCGGTGGTGGCCAGGAACCTTCTCACTCCCAAAGACAACAGACTACTTTCCAAACGGTCTGATAAGTTGGCTGTTAAGGATTCTCTGGCTCTCAGTGTTCAGTGTGCAGGTTCTATGTCTAATATGGCCTAACGCCTATTTGCTCGAACCCGTCAAGTTAAATCATTGGCGGCTGAAGTGATAAGTCTTAAACAGGAGATTAGAGGGCTCAAGTATGAGAATAAACAATTGCACAGGCTCGCACATGACTATGCTACAAACATGAAGAGGAAGCTTGACCAGATGCAGGAATCTGATGGTCAGATTTTACTTGAACATCAGAGGTTTGTGGGTTTGTTCCAAAGGCATTTATTGCCTTCGTCTTCTGGGGCTGTACCGCGTAATGAAGCTCCAAATGATTAACCTCCGATGCCTCCTCCTTCTGGGGTTCTGTCCAGCACTGAGGCTCCGAATGATCACCCTCCGGTGCTTTCTCTTTCTGGGGCTCTGCCGACTGCTGAGACTTCTCCTAGGCAACCTTTGTGAAGGCTCCCTCTTGTTTGTTTATTTTGATTCATGTATATGTACATATTTGTAACTTATCGGAGATATCAATAAATAAGCTTTGCTTCATTTCAATGTATTGTGTTAAATACACCAAAGCCTTCTTCACTAAGTTCTTTGAATTTTTTCTTTTGTTGAAGCTTGTATGTTGAAGCTTTGTGAGTGAAGAATGTAAGTTGAGGTAGTGCTCCCTTAATTTCCCGAGTGAGGAAAACCTCTCGGTTGGAGACTTGAAAAATTCAAGTCACTGAGTGGTCGTGAGACTTCCGAGTATCAAGGTGCAGTAGCATAGGGTAGGAGTCTCCCAAGTCTCCGGTCGAGGGAGTTGACGAATGAGGCATTTCCTTTCTAAGTGGTAGCCCAAAACTCCTCCTTCATATATATTTGTTATGAAAGTTGTTAGGCCCAAAGAGGAGGAGGCCTAGACAATTTATTTTTTCGATTTTTTTTTGAATTTTCGAATTTTCGAATATATATATTTAAGCTTTGGTGTTGAAGCTTTGTAGGTGAAGCTTTGAGGTTGAAGCTTTCTTGGGTACCATGAATTGATTTTGCTTCACATTATCTTGATCAAGAGTGTGTGAAGCTTTTGTAGGTGAAGCTTTTGTGTTGAAGCTTTGTAGGTGAAGCTTTTGTGGGTAAAATTTTTGTAGTTGAAGCTTTTGTGGTGGGTGAAGCTTTTGTGGGTGAAGCTTTTGTGGTGGGTGAAGCTTTTGTGGTGGGTGAAGCTTTTGTAGGTGAAGCTTTTGTGGTAGGTGAAGCTTTTGTAGGTGAAGCTTTTGTGGGTAAAATTTTTGTAGGTGAAACTTTTGTGGGTAAAATTTTTGTAGGTGAAGCTTTTGTGGGTGAAGCTTTTGTAGGTGAAGCTTTTGTGTTGAAGCTTTGTAGGTGAAACTTTGGAGTTGAAGATTTGTAGGTGAAGCTTTGGAGTTGAAGCTTTGTAGTTGAAGCTTTTGAGTTGAAGCTTTGTAGGTGAAGCTTTGGAGTTGAAGCTTTTGTAGGTGAAGCTTTGGAGTTGAAGCTTTGTAGGTGAAGCTTTGGAGTTGAAGCTTTTGTTGGGTACCATGAATTGATTTTGCTTCACACCATCTTGATCAAGAGTGTGAAGCTTTTGAGAATTGTAGTTGCCCTCCATTTGTTGAAGTTGTTGAATTTCCCAATTTCCTTTTTTTTTTTGGGAAAACTAGAAATTTGTTGAATTTCCCAATTCTTTCCTCTTTTTTTTTTGGGAAAATTAGAAATTTGAAAATGTGGGAGAGACAACATATACAAATTTTGCTTCCACACTGTTGAGCAAGAGATTGTGATGCAAGCCACACCTTGTAGTAGTCGAAGGTTTAGATGAACCATATAAATTGAATTTGCTTTGAACAGTCTTAATCAAGAGTGTGTGAAGCTTTCTACGAGTTGTAGTTGCCCTTCATTGATGAAGCTTTTGTTGACACCATAAATTGGTTTTGCTTCACACTGTCTTGATCAAGAGTGTGTGAAGCTTTTGAGAATTGTGGTTGAACTCATTTGATGAAGCTCTTGTTGGCACCATAAATTGGTTTTGCTTCACACTGTCTTGATCAAGAGTATGTGAAGCTTTTGAGAATTGTAGTTGCCCTTCATTGATGAAGCTCTTGTTGGCACCATAAATTGGTTTTGCTTCACACTGTCTTGATCAAGAGTGTGTGAAGCTTTTCAGAATTGTGGTTGCCCTCATTATTCGATGCCTTGAATTTGAAACGAAAATCATACTTCATTGCCACTTTGTCAAGGGTCATAAAGACTAGTCCTGCTCCACAACCCTGTTGGTTGGACGAGCCATCAACATATAGACTCCATGCTGGGGCTGTTGGTTCTATTTTTTAAGCTTCCGAGGGTAATGAAACCACTTCTTTAGGCGTAAAAACAATGTTAACAGGATATGTGAAGTCGGCGATGAAGTCTGCCACTGCTTGGCCCTTCTCAGCTAGCTTTGGTTGGTATGAGATGTCAAACTCACCCAATGCTATCGCCCATTTGATCATTCTCCCCGAAGTGTCAGAACTTTGGAGTATCTGTCGAAGAGGATGATTGGTAAGCATGATGATGGAGTGTGCTTGGAAGTAAGGGTGAAGTTTTCGAGCAGACATGACCAATGCTAGAGCCAATTTCTCAATGTTAGAGTATCGTGTCTCCGCATCTTGTAAGGCATTGCTAGCGTAGTAGAAAGGCCGTTCAACATTACCATCCTTTCGAATGAGAACAGAACTTACTGCTAAAGCTGATACCGATAGATAGATAATGAGAGTGTCACCAACCTCAGGTTTAGAGAGTAGAGGGGCTTTACTCATGTAGTCCTTGAGGTTCTTGAATGCCTCGGCACATTCATCAGTCCATGTAATGTACTTTTTACTTCTCTTAAGTGCTTTGAAGAAAGGAGCACATCTGTCTGTGGCCTTAGAGATGAACCTAGTTAAGGCTGCCACCTTGCGAGTAAGGCTCTGGATGTCTTTTGAAGTTACCCACAATGTCGTATGACTAGGCGAAGACCTCAGTGTAGAGTCTATAAGTCTCCTGCTCCAAAATGTCGTATGACCATGCGATCCGAATAATCTTTTGAGACAGGGACCTTCTCCAACTCTTCAGCAGGTTATGCTTGCTTGGTGAAAGAGTCATCTCGAGGATCGTCGGGTTGACTGTTGCCACTGTGATGATCCAAGTTGGCTTCGTCCGGGCTGGTCTTTATGACTTGGTCATGTATAGAAAGGGTTTCCTTGGGCACAGGCAGGTGTTATTGCTTGACCGAAGTGTTGTAACATGATCGTGCACTAAGTTGATCTCCTCTGATATAACCATTGCCATAGGGGGTTGAAAATTTCATTAATAACATATGTGTGGATACCATGGCCTTGAGATCATTGATGCCTGTGCGTCCAAAGATGACATTGTATGTCGTTGAGCAATCAACCACCAGGAAGTTAGTGGTAATGGTAGCTGTGTAAGGGCCTGTACCAATGGTGAAAGGTAAGTGTATGCTCCCTAAAGGTTGCACGATATCACCGGAGAAGCTTATCAAAGAAGAAATCGAGCAATTGAGCAAGTGTTCAGCTACATTAAGTGCCCTGAAAGCTTCAGCAAACATGATATTGACCGAAGCCCATGTGTCTACCAGGATTCGTCGTACTTCAAAGTTGGCTATGTGAGCTTCCACGATCAGTGGGTCGTTGTGAGGCTAGATGATACCTCTTTCTTCCTCAGGGTAGAAACATATTGGATCCTAGTTAGGCTTTTGATACTTGCATCCCCTGATGTCTTCCACGTGAAACACTTGGTGGCCAGACCTTAAAGCTCGTTCACTATTTTTCATGGCCTTGTTGGAAGATTTAGATATGGGTGTGCCACCACCTATGGAATATATCACATTCACCAGGCGTTGGTTACGGTTACCCCTTGGAGGGTGAAGGAGGAATTGATCAATTTTTCCTTCACGTGCCAAAGCTTCAATATGATCACGAAGGGTGATACACTTCTCGCCGTCATGACCGTTATGCTCGTGGTAGCAGCAAAACGTGCCCGTGTTCTTCGTGGGCTTGTAATCCGGGTTCTTCGGCTTTGGCTTCGGTATCAGGTGTGCTGTGCTGGGGTAAATGGCCACGCATGTGGCGTTCAAAGGTGTGTATGCCTCATACCTCGGGGTAGGGCCTGTCCTGACACGTGTTTGACCCACTGTGTTGACTGCCTGGGGTCGAGGATTATCGTGGCAATACCCTTGGTTATCGCGGTAGTGTCCCTTACTCATTTTACTAAAATGGGACTGGTGAGGATGGAAATCTTTCCTTTTGCCCTGAGATTGATATGTCTGTTGACTTGGCAAAGTATTAAGTAAGGCAGGGGGAGACACCGCTGCCGTTTGGAAGGTTGAGGTTTTCTCATTTGGGTGGGTCTGGCTTCCACTTCTCACTTGCTGATAGGGGATGGTTGTTGGGGGTTTCTTTTGGTATGTCCTTGCCTCGGGGGAGGCATGGTTATAAGCCTGAACCATCACTTCAGAGTAAGTCTTCCAAGTGTTGGCATTGATCATGTACTTAAAGAAACAGTCACGTAGGTCTGCCGTGAAAGCTTTGAGGACTGTCTTGTCGTCTGCCTCGGCATAACGGGAATACTCATGGCTGAAGCGGCCAGCATACATACGTAATGACTCGTCTGGCTTCTGGCGAATAGTGTATAAGTCATCCACAAAGTGCAAGCGATCGGTATGGAAAATGTGTTGAGAAACAAACAGTTTCCTCAATTCCTCAAATGAGTCTACCGTCTCAGGTGGAAGACGGTAATACCAGTTTAGAGTTCTGCCAGAGAGGGTGGAGGGGAAGAAAAGACATCGTTCTTAGTCGGTGTGCATCCGGTATGCCATGGTGGACTCAAAGAGGTTAAGGTGTTCAATTGGGTCTTCATTTCCAGTATAGAGTTGCAAGCCAAGCTTCTGCTTTGTCTTTGCTTGGAGGGGGGTGTCAAAGATCCTCCTTTTAAGAGGGCCAAGCCTATGTTGGTTCCAATCAGGTATCTCAGCTTGTTGTTCGGCCTTCAACTTGTTTACTTCCTTAAGGAGTTGTAGGACAAGAGGGTCCTGAGTGGAGTCATGTACCATTAGAGCTTTCTTTCGTAAATCTCCATATCCTCTTGGAAGTAGGAAGGTTTGATCAAGAGCATGTGATTTTTCCCTGGACTCGCCGTACTGACTTCCAAGGTATGTTTGTCGAAACATCTTTGGGTACCCTATACCTTCGTGTTTTTGTAGGACTTGTTGCCCCTTCCCCAAATTGGTAGCCGGCCTGGGACATGGGAGGGGACCGAGTCTTTCAGAAACCCTTGGGTCATTGATCTATGAGCTTACATGGATGGGATTGTCTCGACGTTGCTTTAGGAAGTTTCGACAGTCGCGAAAGACGGCTTTTGATCCTTCCACTCTTTCTGTAAGGAGGTGCGTTCCTCCACTCATTCTGCTTCGGGTCAAAGCAGCTGGGTTGAGAGAAGTCTCATGTTGGTCACCATTTCGATGAGTAGCTCGCTTCTCAACAGGAATACCCATGTCGAGGGCAAATGACCCTCCGTGTTAGGGGCACCCAGTTGATGGTTAACTTCCATAGGGGTGATGAGCTCGTGTGTTTTAGTATATCTAGCCTCGTGGAACATCTCGAAGACCTTCTTACACTGCTCTTGGAGGATCTCATTCTTCATCGCTATCTTGTGGTTTTGAGCCTCCAGCTCATCAACTTTAGCCTGAAGAACAAACTTCTTTTGTTCTTTCTTTCGTTGCTTCGCACCATGTGCAAGAGGAGTGTCATTCTATGTGTTGTGACTTCCTTCACTCCCCATGTTGGAAAGGGATGCCTGGTCAAAAGAGAGTGTACGAATGGTGGAAACCAGCTTAACAAAGCTGAAGAGAGTGGGAATAAGTGTCGTTCCCACAGACGGGCGCCAAATGTTGATGCACAAAATCAGTGAGGACTTTGGTACAACAGAAAGTGTTAAGTTTGTAACCTTCGCTAGATTGCTTCAGTCACTAGTGTGGATAAATATGTAAATGGATAAGGATAGGGAAGCAAACACAAGATGTACGTGGTTCACCCAGATTAGCTACGTCCACGGAGTAGAGGAGTTCCATTAATTGTGAAGGGTTTACACAAGTACATAGGTTCAAGCTCTCCTTTAGTGAGTACTAGTGAATGATTTAATACAAATGACATTAGGAAATATTGTGGGAGAATGATCTCCTTTTATAGAAGAGAGTTTCTAGCTTTGTTCTGACATTGACACGTGTCGTTTTGTGATTGGCTTCCGATGTTGACACGTGTCGCGCTATGATTGGCTTCTGATGTCGACACGTGTCGCGCTATGATTTACCTCCTGGTTGAAGGGAAACTCTTCTAGGTCCTTGACGGTATAACGTTGACCCGTGCTCGGTAGTTTCGGGATTGGTTAGGTATGGGACAAACAACTTCAATATGATCACGAAAGGTGATACACTTCTCGCCGTCATGACCGTTATGCTCGTGGTAGCAGCAAAACATGCCCGTGTTCTTCGTGGGCTTGTAATTCGGGTGCCTCGGCTTTGGTTTCGGTATCAGGTGTGCTATGCTATGGTAAATGGCCACGCATGTGGCGTTCAAAGGTGTGTATGCCTCATACCTCGGGGTAGGGCCTGTTCTGACACGTGCTTGACCCACTATGTTGACTGCCTGGGGTCGGGGATTATCGTGGCGATACCCTTGGTTATCGTAGTAGTGTCCCTTACTCCTTTTACTAAAATGAGACTGGTGAGGATGGAAATCTTTCCTTTTGCCCTGAGATTGATATCTCTGTTGACTTGGCAAAGTATTAAGTAAGGCAGGGGGAGGCACCGCTGCCGTTTGGAAGGTTGAGGTCTTCTCATTTGGGTGGGTCTGGCTTCCACTTCCCACTTGCTGATAGGGGATGGTTGTTGGGGGTTTCTCTTGGTATGTCCTTGCCTCGGCGGAGGCATGGTTATAAGCCTGCGCCATCACTTCAGAGTAAGTCTTCCAAGTATTGGCATTGATCATGTACTTAAAGAAACAGTCACGTAAGCCTGCTGTGAAGGCTTTAAGGGCAGTCTTGTCGTCTGCCTCGGCACAATGGGAATACTCATGGCTGCAGCGGCCAGCATACATACGTAATGACTCGTCTGACTTCTGGCGAATAGTGTACAAGTCATCCGCAGAGTTCAAGCGATCGGTATGGAAAATGTGTTGAGAAACAAACAGTTTCCTGAATTCCTCAAATGAGTCTATAGTCTCAGGTGGAAGACGGCAATACCAGTTTAGAGCTCTGCTAGAGACGGTGGAGGGGAAGAGAAGACATCGCTCTTCGTCGGTGTGCATCCGGTATGCCATAGTGGACTCAAAGAGGTTAAGGTGTTCAATCGGGTCCTCCTTTCCAGTATAGAGTTGCAAGCCAAGCTTCTGCTTTGTCTTTGCTTTGAGGGGGTGTCGATGATCCTCCTTGTAAGAGGGCCAGGCCTAGATTGGTTCCAATCAGGTATCTCAGTTTGTTGTTTGGCCTTCAACTTGTTTACTTCTTTAAGGAGTTGTACGACAAGAGGGTCCTGAGTGGAGTCATGTACCACTGGAGCTTTCTTTCGTAAATCTCCATCTCCTATTGGAAGTAGGAAGGTTTGATCAAGAGCATGTGATTTTTCCCTAGACTCGCCGTACTGACTTCCAAGGTATGTCTGTCGAAACATCTTTGATTCCCCTATACATTCGTGTTTCTCTTGTACTTGTTGCCCATTCCCCAAATTGGTAGCCGACCTGGGACATGGGAGGGGACCGAGTCTTTCAGAGACCCTTGGGTCATTGATCTTCGAGCTTACATGGATGGGATTGTCTCGATGTTACTTTCGGAAGTTTCAACAGTCGCGAAAGACGGCTTTCGATCCTTCCACTCCTTCTGTAAGGAGGTGCCTTCCTCCACTCCTTCTGCTTCGGGTTGAAGCAGCTGGATTAAGAGAAGTCTCATTTTGGTCGCCATTTCGATGAGTAGCTCGCTTCTTAACAGGAATACCCATGTCGAGGGCAAATGACCCTCCGTGTTGGGGGGCATCCAGTTGATGGTTGACTTCCATAGGGTGATGAGCTCGTGTTTTAGTATGTCTAGCCTCGTGGAGCATCTCAAAGACCTTCTCATACTGCTCTTGGAGGATCTTATTCTTCATCGCTATCTTGTTGTTCTGAGCCTCCAGCTCCTTAACTTTAGCCTGAAGAACAAACTTCTTTTGTTCCTTCTTTCGTTGATTCGCACTAGGTGCAAGAGGGGTGTCATTCTGTGTGTTGTGGCTTCCTTCGCTCCCCATGTTGGAAAGGGATGCCTGGTCAAAAGAGAGTGTACATTGTGGAAACCAGCTTAACAAAGCTGAAGAGGGTGAGAATAAGTGTCGTTCCCACATATGGCGCCAAATGTTGATGCACAAAATCAGTGAGGACTTTGGTACAACAGAAAGTGTCAAGTTTGTAACCTTAGCTAGATTGCTCCGGTCACTAGTGTGGATAAGTATGTAAATGGATAGAGATAGGGAAGCAAACACAAGATGTACGTGGTTCACCCAGATTGGCTACGTCCACGGAGTAGAGGAGTTCTCATTAATTGTGAAGGGTTTACACAAGTACATAGGTTCAAGCTCTCCTTTAATGAGTACTAGTGAATGATTTAGTACAAATGACATTAGGAAATATTGTGGGAGAATGATCTCCTTTTATAGAAGAGAGTTTCTAGCTTTGTTCTGACATTGACACATGTTGTGTTGTGATTGGCTTCCAATGTTGACATGTGTCGCGCTATGATTGGCTTCTGATGTTGACATGTGTCGCGCTGTGATTGGCCTCCTGGTTTGAGGGAAACTCTTCTGGGTCCTTGACGGTATAACGTTGACCGGTGCTCGGTAGTTTCGGGATTAGTCAAGTGTAGTACAAACAGTAACAAATATATGGAGAAACTCCGAGTGCGGTCTGAAACATTTTGTAAGGAATCCATTTAGACTTTGAAACCGTCAAAGGCCCTTACAAATTGGTCCGTATCGCGGTCATGAAGGGTGCCTTAAGCCCTTACATCTTTGTTTTCGATGCATTGAACTGGTGTTCCTCATCCAAAGCAATATGTAAGACTCGACGTTAGTTGAGCACTGTCGATATCTTGTACGTTAAAAAAATTATTTCCTTACTGTTACATTAACCAGTAATTTACAATGCTATGTCTTGATATAAAATAGTAAAAGAAAATACATATACATGATACGAGTAAACTGCTTGTGAAAATACATATACTTGATGAAAGTCATTTCGATTTTTGTTTTCCCATAACCAGAAAGAGAATGATGGTGAACTGAACAAGTAAAGGAAGACGCACAAAGTCTCAAGTGGTTCTTTGGCTGGAAAAAAATGTTCAGAAGGAGTGTATTAGTAAAGAAGCTGAAGGGCAAGGAGGGTTCCCTTGCTGAAAATCAATGTCAGCTACCGAATGAGAAGAGCTGCAAATGACAGCCCAGAAAATGCTGCGCAAGAAAAGAGCATGGTATTATCCCTACCATGTCACTTCTTGTTAAGTGAACCCGGCACAAGAAAAGAGCATGGTAAGAAAAGAGCATAAAATAATAAAATGAAGAGGATATAAATCAAGTGAAACCGAAAACCAAAAACTCATTTTATAGGAATCAAGTTAATTTCTATTTAATTATTTATCCCTTTTTATTCAAGATGTCGACTGAGGAACGTGAGACATACCGGATCTAAGCTCTCAACAATGGAAACTTGAAAATTATCTAAAAAATAGTTGCACCGTTTAGCCTTTTATTTATTTTTTTTTCAGATCAAAATGGTATAATCAAGCTCCTCAGTATCGATTGTGACCTATTAAAAGGGGAGAACATACTGTGGAGCCAAAAATATTCACTAGGCGACACGTGGATTTTTGGACAAAAGAGAACAAAAATACCCTTGAGGCATACCGGGATCTTTACGCGCGAGCAGCGGGCAATCATCTTTCAACCAAGTCAAAAATGCCCAAAATAGGTAACAATTTAAAGCCTATTTCATCAAATCCTTTCTATAAGGTAATTCCCAAAACCTAATTTATTCTATATGTTTTATATTCCATTATTTAGCTAATCAATTAGCTAAATAATATATTCCTTTCATATTTCCTAAAAACATAATAATTGACCAATTAAGGGATTAATTACCTAATCAATCCCTTAATTATCAATTAAAACACCCATTCAAACCTAAAGCTACTAAGAGGCCGGCCATCCCCATTCAAAAAAGGGTCCATCACTTTTTCTACATTTTTTCACCATTTCTTCCTTTTTTTTTATTACACTAATTAGCTAGCCAATTAATTCCATAACCACACAAAACATTCCCTTTATGTTTAATTAGCCAATTAATTGGCTAATTAAACCAAAATAAACCTAAAAACCCTACTTAGTGGCCGGCCACACTTCCTCTCTAAAGTGAACCAACCTAGCCCTATAAATAGGCTCCTATTTTCACCAAATATTCATTCCAACACTTTGGCAAAAATCCCAAAACTCTCTAAACACTCTTTCTCTCTAAATTCTAACTTTAGCATTGGAGGTTCTTCGGCGAAAGCCCCCCATTCATTGTGGGCTCGTGAGGCTCTTGGCCTTATCCTAAGGTGTTAATTGTTTTGTAGGTGCAAAATTGTCCAAGATCAAGGAGGAAGAAATTTGCATCCACAAATTGGTGCTTTCATTGAGAGTTGAAATCCATACTCGTAGAAGACTCTCTCACAAAAAGGTTTTTTCTCTATTTTATAGTCCATTTGAATATTTTTCATACGTTCTTATTATTAGAATTTTTTACTTGCAAAAGTTCTTTGATAAAACATATAAGAAAAATATAATGGTTAGAAATTTAAAAAATACCACAAGTGAAAATTCTAATACTCAAGAAATGGGATTGCGGAGATCCACGAGGCAAAATATGGTCGTAAACAGAGTGGCACCACCACTACGAGGTTCCACCATGGCCCAAGCCGTGCCATCCAAGTTTGCACTGGCCTAAGCTTAAGCCTCGCATTCGCATGCACCACGCACTGAGCAGCCTGCTCTCGTGATCCAGCCTGCTCCCGTAGCCCAACCTGCTCCAATGATCCAGCCTGCTCTTGTAGCCCAGCCGACTCTAGCGATCCAGCCTGCTCCCGTGATCCAGCCTGCTCCCGTGATCCAGCCTGCTCTTGCAGCCCAGCCTGCTCTCATGGCTTCCCAAGCTGCCCAAGTCGGCCTGAGACTATCTCAACCGTCCGGACCAATCATTGAAGTTGGGGCGTTTTCACCACATTTCTTCGTAGATTTGACATTCCCCAACTCAAATCTCGCACTCGGAGTCAACCACCCTTCTATTGTTTAAAGAGGTGCATTCCATCCAAGTTCTTCCAATCCGAATGGCGAACAAAACTTGTCCCGACAAGTCATAGAATTGACGAGCGCCTTTGCACAACAAACAACCTTGGTGAATCAACTTTTGCAACGCACCAAGATCCAACGTGCCCCAGATGAAGTATCCCGAAGTAGGACAAGGGCAGATGAGGAACCTCTCAAGCAGCGTCCTGGAAAGCAACCGCTCAACCAACCACAAATCGAGCATTCAAGCAGTGCACACTCTCGATTGGGCCCCCGAGATAGCATATACTCCCGTCTTAGCGTGCGGATGAGCGTGCACTCTCGACTAGGCCCACAGGCAAGTATACATTCATGGTTGGGGCCACGCTTTGATAATCAACATGGGCAGCCTTCTAGGCAAAGCATTCATTCACGGTTAGGTCCTCAAGGAGTATCCTCCACATCATATCGGAGCAGGCAACCTGACAAACTGAAGGAAACAATCATTCAATCCGGCTCTAGTTCAACCGGTAGCATGCAAAGAAATCCCTTGCCTGCTAGGAATCTATCTCATACACCGCAGCCACGGCATAGACGAGCCGAGTGTGAAGAAGAGCAGCCTAGACCGGCAGGTAAAGACCAGGGGCAGCCAAAGGCTCCGTTACCCTAACAAAGGAAAATCCAAGAAGATGTAGAAATGCTTTTCAATGAACGGATGCGTGATTTTCGACGCAACGAAATGGTTGATGAAGCACTAAAGCGAGATATGACCAACATAAGTAGGTCACCTTTCACATATGAGATCGAGCAGGCAGAGCCTTCACACAAGTTTAGCATGCTGCACTTCACATCTTTAAAAGGAGACGGGGATCCAGAAAGACACTTGAAGCATTACCGAAGTGCGATGGTCCTTTATCAGAATAATGATGCCCTTATATGCAAAATATTCGCCACCACTCTACAAGGCGAGGCACAAGATTGGTTTCATACCTTGCCATCGAGGTCCATCTAGAATTTTGATGATCTTTCCTTGGTTTTCACCAAAGAGTACTCGTCTTACTGCTCGATCAAGAAAAAGTTTGATCACTTGTTTAACGTAAAGAAAGACCCAAATGAGTCACTTCGCGACTACGCAAAAAGATTCAAAGCAGAGAAGGCGAAGATCGTCGGATGCGATGACTCAATAGTAAGTGCAGCCTTCCAAAAAGGACTCTCAGCAGACCACCCATTGTTCCGAGAAATGATCGTGAAATAAGTCTTAACTCTAGCAGATTCTTTTGCCCTGGCAGATAAGCATGCACTTTGGGATGAAGCTCGACGAGCAAAAAATGCGCTCGAGCAACTTCGAAGAGAATCGACAGCTGCTCAAAGGAAGGAGGATGGGAAGCAGCCCAATAAAGGCAGGCAGGAGGCCAAGCGCAATTATCGACCCACGACCAAAGAAGGCTCGATAACCAAGAGCTACTCTAAGTTCTCAATTCTAATTCATTAAATCCTTCGTGACATCAAGAGCGAACCATGGTTCAAGTTGCCGAAACAATCAAAATGAGATACTTCCAAGTTGGACCACACCAAGTATTGCGCATTCCACTGAGGTCTTGGTCACATAACCGACGACTGCTACACTTGGAAGAACTACCTAGAGAAGCTCGTGAAAGAGGGCAAAGTCGATAGATACTTGGACAAGCCAGCTGCGCAGCTAAAAAGGAATGTAGACGGAGATAAGGAGCCACCAACCAAGATGATTCAAATCAATGGCATTTTCGCCGAATCCGAACACTTGGGGGCCACTAATAACTCCAAAAAGAGAAAGATCCAGCAGGCTTTATTAAACTCACAAGTCCAAGCAGTCGATACCCAACCTGGACCCATTATTGGCTTCATTGAGCAGGATGCATAAGGCATCGATTTCCCACACGATGATGCACTAGTAGTATCTGTCTAACTAGCCCATGCTATAGTTGACAGGATGATGGTTGACAATGGAAGTGCAGTCAACTTGCTTCAACTCTCAGTCAATCAGAAGATGAGCCTGGAAAGCATAATCATACGCCGAGCAGAGGTACTTACCAAATTTAACGGACACACCTCAACTACCATTGGCCACATTACACTTGACGTGAAAACACTGCCAGTCGTCTCAAAGCAAACGTTCACGATTGTAAGCCATCAATCTCCCTACAATGGGATCCTTGGGAGACCTTGGTTGATTAAGCTGGATGCCGTCACTTCCGTTAAGTATCAAAAAATCCGATTCCGCATCCCAAGAGGGGGAGTTGGAGAGATCAAGTCTGACCAGGTTTCATCTCGACGTTGCACTGTGCAAATGTTGAAAGAATAAAAAAAGAAGACATTTACCCCCGTAGAGGTTACCGAAGTCCAAAAGGACAAAGAGACTACCAAATAGCAATTACTGCAGGAGGATCGAGAATATGGCACCCAAGCAGACAAGATAGGATGGAAACCCGAAGAGGACGCCGAAAACATCATTCTTGATCCCCAGCAGCCGGAAAAACGGCTAAAATTGGCTCACGACTAAGCCCAGCTGAAAAGGAAGAACTCACTATTTTCCTTAGAGAAAACTGAGATGTCTTCGCATGGTCACCATCCAACATGGCCGGTATTGACCCCAAGGTGGCTTGTCACAAGCTGCACGTTGATCCCACTGCCAAACCGGTAATCCAAAAAAGAAGACATTTTGCACCCGAATGAGTAGCGATCATTGAGGTGGAAATTGACAAGCTATTGAAGGCCGGATTCATAGAAGAGGTAGCACAGTCAGCATGGCTTGCTAATGTCGTACTAGTCATGAAGAAAGAGAAGGGCAAATGGAGGGTTTGCGTAGACTATACTGACCTCAACAAAGCATGCCCAAAAAACCCTTATCCTATTAGTAGATTCAACTTCTGAGAACCAGCTGCTCAGCTTTTTATACGCATACTCCGACTACAATCAAATAGCCATGTATGAGCCCGACAAGGAGTAAACCGCGTTCGTGATAGAGCGGGGCACCTACTGCTACAAGGTCATGCCTTTTGGCCTCAAAAACGCGGGAGCCACTTACCAAAGGCTAGTAAATATGATGTTCAAAAAGCAAATTGGGGTAACCATGGAGGTCTATGTCGACGATATCATGGTAAAGGGCAAGCAGTGATCAGATCATATTCACAATTTGGCAGAAACTTTCAATATCCTTAGAAAGTACAAGATGAAGCTCAACCCTACCAAATGCACGTTTGGAGTATCTTCAGGCCAATTCCTAGGGTACTTAGTAACCCAACGAGGAATTAAAGCACATCCAAAGCAAATCCGAGCAATCCTAGAGATGAAGTCTCCAACTACCTTGAAGGAGATCCAAAGCTTGACCGGACGGGCAGTTGCCCTCAATCGCTTCCTCTCACGATCCACCAATCGATGCAAGCCTTTTTCAAAGCTATCAAGAGGGCACAAAGAGACAAATGGGATGAAGAATGAGAAAAAGCTTTCCAATACTTGAAGAATTATCTCACATCACCTCCCTTACTATCCAACCCGGAAGCAGCGGAGGATTTATACATTTATTTGGCAGTCTCTGAAGTAGCAGTGAGCTATGCCCTCATACGAGAAGAGTTGAGGGCCCAACTGCCGGTATTTTACACTTCTAAAGCTCTTCTCGATGTGGAAACAAGATATTCGAAGATCAAAAAATTAATTTTGGTGTAAGTTGTTGCGGCTCGGAAGCTCATACAGTTATTGTCATGACTCAGTATCCCTTACGATCAATATTACATGGTCCGGACGCTTCTCAACGAGCGATGAAATGGGCATTGGAACTTGGCCAATATGGTTTAGTTTTCCAACCTCGCACAGCGATAAAGGCCCAAGCCTTGGCAGACTTTGTAGCGGAATTCATGCCTAGCCTAGGCGACGCAACAGAGCGGCCCAACGATGTCCCAGAAGCAGCCGAGAGCACCTTAGCCACACTTGCTCCATCCGATAAAGATTTCTGGAATTTGCATGTCGACGGAGCATCCCAACTATAAAGGCTCGGGAGCAGGTGTAGTCCTTGTTACTCCAGACGGCTCAATGCTCAAGCAGGCGATCACTCTAGGCTTCAAATCATCCAATAACGAAGCAGAGTACGAGGCCCTATTAGCAGGCCTCCGAATGGCAAAAAACTTGGCGGAGAAGAAACTCACAATTCATTCCAATTCCCAACTAATCACCAGCTAGGCTACTGGGGAATACACAGCAAAACACCCAAGGATGGCACAATACCTAGAGAAAGTACACCAGCAGCTTGAGGCATTTCAGACTTGCACTCTCACTCAAGTTCTGCGAGCAGACAACGCCCATGCAGATGCACTAGCTGGTTTAGGCTCCGCCTTCGACCAGTAATTTAAACGCTCAATTCCGGTGGAATATCTAGACAAGCCAAGCATAGAGGTGGAGCCGATAGCCGAAGTGTCACAAGTTAGTGTAACTCCCAACTGGCAAAGTTTTACTATAGACTACTTGGTCAACGGCACACTACCCATCGAAAGATTGGAGTCAAGGAAGCTCCAAATCAAAGCGGCACGTTACTATATATGGAATGGCATTCTCGTCCGAAGATCCTACACCGGACCACATCTCCGCTGCCTAGCACCTCCCGATGACTTGAAGGTTCTAAGTTCAATCCACTAAGGCATTTGTGAGAACCACTATGGAGGCTGATCCTTAGCCTAGAAGGCTCTTAATGCAGGCTACTACTGGCCTACCATGCACCAAGATGCTAAGGAGTTAGTACAAAAGTGCGATCGCTGCCAGCGCTATAAACCGATACCAGCACTGCCTGCCAGTGAGCTACACCCGCAGACGAGTCCTTGGCCATTCATGCAATGGACAATCGACCTGGTAGGGCCTATGCCGCCTGCTATTTGGGGCAAATGCATGATTGACTACTTCACCAAATGGGTAGAAGCAGAACCCATGACGACCACGACTCAGACGAACATAGAGCGCTTCATATGGAGGAACATCATTTGCTGATTTGGCATCCCTTAGTCCATCATCACCGACAACGGTCTGCAATTTGTGGGAAAAGATTTGGCGAAGTTCTTCCAAAAATACGGCATCAAACAACACATGTCCACGCCAAGATATCCTTAAGGCAATGGGCAACCGAAGCATCCAACAAGATGATCCTCGACTACCTCAAGAAATCCCTTACCGAAAAAAAGGAAAAATGGCCAGATGAGCTCCCCGGATGTTTATGGGCATATCGCACCACCAAAAGACGAGCGACCGGTGAAACTCCTTTCTCTTTAGCATTTGGTTTGGAAGTAATCATTCCTTCTAACATCATCGTGCCAAGCATCAACACTCTACTACCAAGCATTGAGCAGAACATTAAAGAGATGGCCACAGACTTAGATTTGGCAAAAGAGAGGCGCTAACAGACCATCACCCGCATCGCAGCCTACCAGCAGCAGCTCATTTCCAGCTACAATAAAAGGGCCAAGATCCGGCAGTTCCAACTTGTAGATCTAGTCCTAAGAAAGTCCTTCATCACTGCCCGCAGAGAAGGCTCGAAAAAATGGATCCCATTTAAGAAGGTCCTTATAAGATCAGCAGAGTAGGCAGCAAGGGTAGCTACACCCTTGCTACCATGAATGATAAAGAGATCGAGAAGCAATGGAACGCCTGCAATTTGAGGAAATACCATGTGTGACTTCCCACTATATTAAGACCCGAAGACTCAAGTAGCTCAACGAGCACCACCTCGTAAGCCGAGGACTATCCAGTCATCATGCAGTCTTTTGCAAGCCAAGTTATTCGCTCATTTTGTTCATTTTTCAATAAAGAATTCAGAATTAATTTGTAACTAGGCTCGAGTACATGTCTACAACAAACTTATCTTTCCTGCATTTCAAAAGAAGATCGCACCCCTATGTGGGACTTATTGCAGGAATTGCACCCCCCCTCGAGGGACCAACTATGCTCTCCAAGGTGGAAGGATAAACTCAACACTCCGAATATCCATACGTGGACGACCCTGGCTGCCCTAGTATAACTAGGTGCATGATGGCTTGCGTCGGGATTCCTAGAAGTAGCCACAATGGTCTTTTTCAAGGCTTAGCTAGTTAAAGAATTATGGGTCTATTCGCCTAATCCGCAGGGAACCGGGCCCTAGAGACGGATGGGGCACATTACGCAGCACACCCAACGGGCGGCTGCCCTGGAAACCTAAAGCTGCTACCGAGTGCACTAAGGTAGCCTACGGATTTCCAGAAGACTGCTTATGGCTTGCCCTTCGAGTAGTAGAACCACGCTAGACTTATGCAACCGCACATTCTTGTGAAAGGTTAAACAAGCTAGCATGCATACGCGAAGATTTTATCCACTACCGACATGCTACGTAGTCGATAAACTTCACCTTTGCCAAATGCAGAACAACCTAAACCAAGTCCTAAAGTGTTGAGATACTTGCTACACAACCTACAGAATTAGAAAGAGCCAAGGTTAAACAGCCTAGTGGTTATGTGGATTCGTCTGCTTCTGTAAGTAAGGCATCCGGCTGCCAACCCTATGGCTAACAGCTTTGCAAAAGTTCTACACCAACACCTATGGCTGCATAGGCTATGCGGGCCTGTCTACTTATAGAAAAGTAGCACACTTGCCACTGGTCTATAAGGTCTAAAGGTTAGGGCATGGACAAAAAAGAAGCGAAGATGGGAAAAGCAAAAGAAGCAAGTTTATTAAATTTTATAGCAAAATTGATAAACAACTAGCAAATACCAAAGGAGTTCAAGCAAAAGCAACAAAGGAAAACAAAGAAAATAGCTTGGACATCTCACAACTACTCGGTCGCCACACCTTCAGCAGCCTTGGTGTTCTCAGCAGCAACATCCTCCGACTCTTTACCCTCGGCTGCTCCAGCCTGGGCACCAACTCCTCCAACTACTTCACCGATAGAAGACTCGAAAGTAAAAGCGAGCAAGTCTTCTGGAGAAATAGAGAAGGTCTCGAAGTTTTTACCGAAAAATTCAAAGTCAGACGACCACCCATAAAGATGATCTACATAGCCCAGCTTATAGAAATCGGCTTGACTCTGAGTAAGTGAAGCCTCGAAACCATCATTCTCACCCTTCAACTGCTCATTCTCCTCAAGCAGGCAAGCACGAACCCGCCGCAACTCCTCAATTTCCTTCTTCAGATTGTCGTTGGTCTTCAAAACACTTGAGGCTCAAGCCTGTCAACAACCTTTTTGAAGTGGATCATTTGGTTGTAAGTAACAATCAATTCTTCATCCTTTGCATAAGCAGCGAAGCGTAATTCAGAGATGGAACGCTCAAGATCTTGAATCTGAGGTATGTAACGCTCGATTTCCTTATCTGCACTTTCATACTTTACTTGGATCGCATCAAGCCTAGTCTTCAAATCCATGATCTCTTGGCAAGCAGCCTCAAGCTGCAGAGAAGTAGGGGCAGAAATATTAGATCCCTTTAAAGCAGCAAGCTCAGATTCCAATTTTTTTATTTTTTCGACCGAGGAGTAGGCTTCGGCAGCCATGGTTCTTGCCATCTCTTTAGTAGCCTTTGTATCCTCTTGGTCAAGGAACATAGACTCGGCTGCCAAAATTGTTGTTTTCTGCATCATGGCTAGCAGAGCAGTCTTCCTATACTCGGGTGTGTGCTTCGCGAAAAGACTCGGACCAACAATCTCTTTGACGCCATCAATAAACTTGGCACATACATCCATGTCTTCAAGAAGATCTAGTTTCAAAAACGCGTAAATCTCAGTAGCTTCCCCAGAAACAGCCTTGGTGGATTCTTCAAAACTGCCTGAATGAGCAGTTTCCTTCTTATCAGCAAACGAGTTGGTTGCAGCAGCAGAAGAAGCAGGTTTTGGCGCCACTTTAGCAGGCAGGGACACCTTATCACTCTTCATAGGGTGAGCCAGACTTAGCCTTAGACGGACGCTTTGGCACAAACTTCGGTACCGGAGGCACGGAGGAACTTCTGCGCTAGGTAATTTTTTCAGCAATCGAGCTAGCAGCCTTCGAAGCAATAGGCGTTACCGGCACAAATCTAGCAGTTCGTTCTTTCTCGCCCTTAGAGGAAGTTAAGTTAATCATAATCTTGGGAACAGCCGGAGAATCCCCACGAGCACTCTTCGTTTTCTTTTCAGCAGGCATCTCTTGAGCAGGCGGGGAATATTTCTTTTTCCCACATTCATTGATAGTAGGCTCCATCACAGTGATAGGACGAGTCATAGCGTCTGCCTTGATCCGTTTTATCTCTTCTTTTGGGGGCAGCCCACCTTTTTCCCTACGAAGAGGACTAAGCAGCCAACGCCACTCACGATATTCGGAAGGGATACCCAGAGCGACATGTACTTTCTTCATGTCCGGAGAAACCTTAGGAGTTGAGCTGAATTCTGAATCTACAAAAAACAACCAGAAAATTGAAGAGTAACTTGACACTAAAGAAAAGCAACCGAGAAGACTAAGCAGCCTGCTTACCATATATGAAGACCGCTGGTACACGCAGCTCGAGGGAAGAATCAGACTCCCATTCTCCACTTATCTCCAAAGTCTCTTTGGCCCAGTCATGATCTCCTTTGCTCGAGTTATCAAAAAGCTTATGACGAGATCGCAGTTGCCCAACTCCATCAATACGACCTATGTTAAAGAAATACCAAAATTCGTTAGTGGTTAATCCCAAGTCAAAGAATTGGCTCAAATTATGGAACCCCACCATCACTCGAACCGCATTCGGGGAACATTGGGCAGGCACAAAGCACTTCTTGGAAGAAACGCGGCATAGGGAAAGTAAACCCTAACACAAAATAGTAAGGATGGAACTTGATAGCTCTCCGAGTTCCACTGCATGGTTCCCGGCTGCTACCATCCTTAACTCGCCTCACACACACTCCCGATGGAATGGCATGCCAATACGCTTCAAGAAAATCTCTAAACAAATCATCGGAGCTAATCTTGAAGTGAGCATCTTTGAAGTAGCCGACCTTGCTCAAAGACCCGCCTTGACGATACAACGGGGGCACACCATCATCATTCTTGTGGCTCAAGGAAGACATGCTTGAAAATTCTGCAAAAGTACAAGGAAGATTTGTTAGAGAGTTGTTTTCAAAAAAAAAAATGATGAATGAAGGCCGCAGGACCCAGCAAACCCGCCAGGCTCTACGGCCTGGCTTGCTTCAATGCACAAAGCAGCGCCCAACGCCTAACAAAAACAAGAAAAAAAAATTTCACCTACGGCATTGCCATGCCGAGGTTCCCCAAAACATCCGGTCACCAGTCCTCGATTCCCATCGAGCCAAATTTCAAGCCCCAAAGATTCAAGAAAACCAAGAAGACAAGAAAATTTATTTATTTTCTTACCTAGGAGCAACGAAAAGCGATCCTTTGCACGGGCAAGATGGAGAAGATTGCTAGAGGATGGGGAACAAATATCCTCTAAAGCTCTCTTTCTCTCTTGTAAGGTTGAATAAGTTTCTCTCTAAAAGTTGATTTAATAATCTACTTAAGGTGGACTTAAATAAGCTTTGAGGAAATTTATTTCCTTTTCCTAGAAGGATTTAATTTCCTATTAAAAGAGAGAATCAACAACAAAATAGGAAGCAATTCAGAGTTTCCTAAAGCGAGAAAATCTCTACACCTGTTGCCTTTTTCTGCAAGTAGCCCAACAGGTGTGGGGGCATTTGTGGAGCCAAAAATATTCACTAGGCGACACGTGGATTTTTGGACATAAGAGGACAAAAATACCCTTGAGGCATACCGGGATCCTTACGCACGAGCAACGGGCAATCATCTTTCAACCAAGTCAAAAGTGCCCAAAATAGGTAACAATTTAAAGCCTATTTCATCAAATCATTTCTATAAGGTAATTCCCAAAACCTAATTTATTCTATATGTTTTATATTCCATTGTTTAGCTAATCAATTAGCTAAATAATATATTCCTTTCATATTTCCTAAAAACATAATAATTGACCAATTAAGGGATTAATTACCTAATCAATCCCTTAATTATTAATTAAAACACCCATTCAAACCTAAAGCTACTAAGAGGTCGGCCATCCCCATTCAAAAAAGGGTCCATCACTTTTTCTACCTTTTTCACCATTTCTTCCTTTTTTATTACACTAATTAGCTAGCCAATTAATTCCCTAACTACCTAAAACATTCCCTTTATGTTTAATTAGCCAATTAATTGGCTAATTAAACCAAAATAAAACCTAAAAACCCTACTTAGTGGTCGGCCACACTTCCTCTCTAAAGTGAACCAACCTAGCTCTATAAATAGGCTCCTATTTTCACCAAATATTCATTCCAACACTTTGGCAAAAATCCAAAAATTCTTTAAACACTCTTTCTCTCTAAATTCTAACTTTGGCATCGCAGGTTCTTTGGCCAAAGCGCCCCCCCATTCATCGTGGACGCGTGAGGCTCTTGGCCTTAACCTAAGGTGTTAATTGTTTTGTAGGTGCAAAATTGTCCAAGATCAAGGAAGAAGAAATTTGCATCCACACATACCTCTGGATTCTGGTATAAGGCCTGAGACATTCTTGGAGAGATGGAAACACGAAACAGGCTCTTCAGGCCTTGAAGTTCAGGGTAACCCTTGAGGTGACCCTTGGTTGTTGCCTGCAGATACAGTGACCAAACCATTTGAAAAACAATAAACTAGCTAACTGAAAATTGATCAAACCCTAAAGGCGTAATTAGATGGATGTTTAGGGATAATTACTACTGGTAAATCATGGATACGATTGGTGATGGTAAGAGCCATCAGAATCTCTTCATCATCGTGTTCATCGCCTTCGTCTTCACCTTGGATTTCTGAGGCCACAGATGATGATCTCTTAGACATCTCTACCAAACATCTTTACCAAATTTCTGTTTGAATGTTTGTCCACTGCGGCCTGTTTGCTGAGTTTATAGTGACAATGGTAGCCTCAAGAAGGTCGCTAGGGTTAGGTTTTAGTGACTGATCTTATCTAGTCCAGATCATTTTCTATTTTCCTTGTGTTTATATTTCTGTTTTTTTCATGCTGAAAAGTCTGATAGAATTACTCAATGGGGGATCTATTTGCGTATTTTTCTTCAATTGGCCCCGGACGTCAAAATGTAGAATTGAAACAAACAATAAGTTTTTTGACAAAAAAAACAAAAAAAAAACAAACAAACAATAAGTTTTTTCACGTCATCCCAGCATCCAATTAGAGCCAAAATTGATGAGTTTTCGTCGTGATTTCACGAATGACACCTGTACGAGTGCCGTGAAACCCTAGCATTCGATTCACCATTTCTGAAACAATCACCTCCGATTACCACCACCAATCAACACCTTTGTAGCCCAGGAACAAACCCCAAACAAGTTTGGGGGTGGCAGATCACCGAAGTGGACAGATTGAGGTTCACCCTTTCGGGGTTTCCGACTAATCGAGGGATTTTCCAGCCACTTCTCGACCGAACTAGGTTTCAGACCAGGTATGAAAGTTGTTCCTCTCATTGAGATCTACCTGCTTGTAAAATTTGGTAATTTTTAAAGTTAGTCGGAAAATTGGGTTTCCATTCGTCAGAAACCGCCACGCGGACACTACCTTTTTAAGTTAAATTCGATCTTCTGATTTCAAATTTGATAACTGTTGATATATTTCGATAGTTTGAACCTAGTAAGGAATATTACGCCACTTGACCATTTTATGATTCGACAATCCGACCGTTGGATTGTCACCAAACTTTAATGCGTTATAGTACGTAATATTTGAGGACCATAGAAACTTACAAATCAGGAATCCGACGTACGGATGGTCCCGAATTGAATTTCTAAGTTTGTACAACCAAACGTTGACCGCCACTCGAATTTGTGATTGGAGGAGATCCGACCGTCAGATCGCGATGAAAATTTAGTATGTCGTTCTGTGAGCATAATGAGGTGCTTAGGAAGTTACAGATCAGAAATCTAACAGGCGGATGTTCCTGATCAAATTACATAGGGTTGTGGACCCCATCGTTGTCTGAGAGTTGACTTCTGGTGAACATGTCTCGAATCGTTTTAAACACTAAAATTAGTATTACTAGAGACTCAGTGAGGCTTTGCGGGCCTATTTCGGTGAGGGACTTCATTATAGATGATATAGTTGTTATCATGGTTTCGTTTTTAATATCCTTTGTGAATATCATTTGATTTTATAATGTGAATCTATTAAAATGTGATTAAACGTTGATCTATGTTTATTAAATGTGATTTGACTCCTGTATTGATGATATCCTTGAAATGTGATTTGATTTACATGATTGGTATGATGTGATGAAATGTGAGGGCTAGTAGTGGACCGTTAACCCATTTCCATGGGGTTTGTTGCTTCAAAGCTTGTTTCATATCCCATTTCATTGTTTCAATTATCACTTCGTTGACCCATTCTCAATTAGTACTCGTGCTTTGTTTCATTTCGTTGAGCCCTTGTTAAATTGAGTAACTTGATTCACGTCTTGTTTCTTCGAGCCGTTGATATGTTTCTTGGACTTACGCTCGGTTCCGTTAAGTGATTCGGAACTGGGTTCCACTGGAGTTCCGTTGAGTGGTCTGGTTCCCTGCTTTGTCTAGATTCCATTGAGAGGTCTGGAATCCCGTCTACTCCACGATTCTGTTGAGTGGTCCGGAATCGTATCCTGGTTTGGATTCCGTTGAGTGGTCCGGAATCCGACTTGGTATTTTGGTTTCTTTGAGTGGTCCGGAACTTGATGTTGGATTTCGTTAAGTGATCCGAAATCTCATTCTTCAGAGATGTAGACTTTGAGCGAACTGTGTTGCTCTAGCCCTGCATTTTGGTGCATTGTATATATTATTGATTGATATGATTATGAAATAGTGTTGGAAAGCGTATGTGTGTAAATGGCACCCATGTGTGCATGGCAAGATGACAATTGTTGTTTGGCTTATGGTTGATGTGTAGTGTGGTTCTTTATGTTTTATGCTAGAAGTATTTTATGAAAAGTCTAGAGTTTAACTAATAGTGAACTACGAATTACTTGATCTCTTTTTAGGGTACGTAGGTAGTCTAATCAGGAGGTTAGATGCAACCATAAAGTATACGAAAATTTCTACGCAATTTGAATCTTGAATTATGGTTTGTACATATCCCGGAGGCAGGGTATGTTAGATACGGATACTTGGTGATGTCACGTCGAGATCGGGGCGTGCGTACCTATATTTTAACAAATATAGTTGAGGGTCCAAACCTGGTGAAAAGATATTGAACTTCACAGTGACTAGCAGCCCTATATTCAGGCTCTAGAACCCAAGGCCAAGATGTGTTTCTTTCTCGGTCGTGATTGCTTGGATATAAAAGTCAATAGTGCATTTGACACCACCACCACATCTATCTTACTCACTGACCGAGCTCAGTCGCGAGTTGGCACGCCCACATTCACCAGAATGACGTAGTTGGCTCATTAGTTACTCGGCATGCATGCCATGTAAACTTGGTAGTTTAAGGTCAACAGTAACATGTGGTGTATAACTACATGTAACTGATCATCCCCCTTAGGTATACCCAACTGATGATCATCCTAAATGCTTGTAACGCATGCCTCTACATTATCATTATGGTTGTAAGTCTATAAAAGGAGCTCTTGTTCACATGAATAAGATTATAACCTTTGAGATAAAATTACATTGTCATTCTCTACTTCTAATTTTTTTTTTCTTTAGTTTTATAATCCCACCATAATTCCTGATAGACTTAGGACAACTCATCAAGGAGTGGAAAAACCCAACAGTTCAGTGGTTTCAATTGTAATCTTTCCAAAAATAATAATAATAATAATAATAAAAAATAAACAATACAAAAAGCAACAAACAACAGTTAACTGAACATACATGATCAGCAGCCGCTTAAGCAAAACCAAAAGAAAAGAAATTTAAATTTTTCATTGACAAATAACACATTATTGTTTTTCAATTTAGACTGGGCACTAAAATTTATCGATCCTCATGTACATTTGTAGCTAGTTCGATCTGATTTTCTTCTAAGGGAATGTAGACTATAGTGGAAAGATTTACATTAATTACACATCTCAAGTTCAGTGTTTTCCTACTTCGCACTAAACTACTAACATCTACACAAGTCACAAAATGACTGTATTATACTAAAATATGGAAATATATTAAACCTAGATTGAAAACCTTACCTGTTGTAGTATCATATTGCTTTAACTGATTCTTCGTCTCTGTACATTGTTCTAACACAATGGCTCTGTTTTCAGGAACAAAAACAAATTAAAGGATAAGACAACAGTCGGAACAACTCAAAGCAATAACACGGATGACAGTTGCAACACAAAAGACTTCAGCCTTCTGATAATTGTACCAAAAATAAGTGTTAATGCAACTAATGGGTAACCAGAACTACACAAGAATGATGGCAATTGAAGATAGTATTAGCACCTAAGTACCACTAAAAATAGTGTTCTAAATTGCAACCTCCCTGAAGTAGCCAATGCAGATGTAGTTAAAAATATGTAATTGTGCCAAAGCAAAGAAACTGAAGAAAGATTATGTGTATAACTATTGAATAATGAAAAAACGAGGGAACGACACAGTAACAATCAGACTACATACTTGCAGGATTTATTCTTGCGCTCAGCTTCCTCTGACCGCTGTTTAACACGGTTCTTAGTTGACTCATCTAAGATCCGATGCACATTAACTTTGCGCCACGCAAATCCTGATCCAACTAGCAAACCATTTCCACCTTCACCACTTTCACGCTCTTCATAAATGTCACAGAGTTCACCAACTTCCTGGTCCCATGTAAATGTAAATTCCTTCCCACCCAGATCAATAACCTGAAGCAATATTGGAACATTCAAAGCAATGTTAACATTAAGGTTAATCTCTGCATCTAGACAACAGGATGCCAAAAAACTTGAGCAATGCACAATTGAAACACAACCCAGAGACGCACACAAGCAAATCACAAACATTACGAAATCCAAAACCCAACAAAATTAGCAAAATTTAAGCAATCCCCAGTTCAAATACCCCCAAGAAACTCACATTGCCGAGGGAGCTATTAGGCGCTGGACCGAACTTGATGCGGGGCGCACCACCTTGCCCGGCGCCATACGAATGATCACAGAGAAAGCAAGTGGGTTACGCCCGGCGACTATACTGAACTGCTCTTCCACGGCCGGCGGGGCGGCGGCTGCTGACGTGTTGGAGCCTGAGTTGCGGCCACTGGGATTGGAGCCTCCCAGGGAGAGGCGGCTGGTTTGGGCGGAGGGATGGAGGCTCGGCCAAGCTTGCCGCTTCCGGCTCCGCGGCCTGAGCCGCCGCCGCCAACTCGGCCGGACTTGGATGAGTACATTGGCGAGAGGTTTAGGGCGAAACGAAATTGGTGTGGAATTGGAATTTGGAATTGGCGTCGAATTGGGATTCTTGTGAATTTGCTTGAGTCTCAAACAGAGCGCACCAAGGGCAAAAAAATTTAAATTAAATTGGGTAATATGTTCCTTTGATCCGTGTTTATGCGTCAACGTCGTCGTTTGGGTACAAGGAGGAGGGGGAGGGCGTCAGGTAGTCGACAGCCGGCACTCCACAGTTACGTCGAATCCTTATGAAAATGAATTCAGAACGAAATCGCGCTAAAGCTAGGGCGTCACCCGTAAGTGGCGTGCTGTGTGGCCCGAGCACAGTGATAAGTGAGCAAGGGTCGCTGTATCTCCATAGGCACCCGGATGCAGTGTTAAATGAGCAAGGGGGCCATAGAAACTTCTTTTCGAACGACTCCACTCAAAGTTGTTTGGGAGCATATGCACCTATCAACTTTACACGAGACACACAAAAGAAGTACTTTGATTCCATTGGACAGGGGAGGGTGAAGAAGCTAGGACAGAAGGGTAGAGTTCAGGAGAGTAGAATGCGTTTAGGAACGTGGAATATAGGAACCTTAACGGGAAAATCTATGGAAGTAGTGGAAGTTATGGTGAGGAGAAGGATAAATATTATGTGCCTACAAGAAACTAAGTGGGTTGGTCTTAAGGCAAAGGATCTAGAAAACTCAGGGTTTAAACTTTGGTACTCGGGCACAAATAGAACGAGAAACGGTGTTGGCATCATCGTGGACAAGACCTTGACACAAGATGTTGTAGATGTCAAGAGGGTAAGAGATAGAATCATGGCAATCAAGATTGTAATAGGACAAGAACTTATCAATGTGATTAGTGCGTACGCACCTCAAGTAGGGTTGGATATGAGTTCGAATGAGAAATTTTGGGAAGACCTTGGAGACTTGGTGCAAGGAATTGCTCAGACGGAGAAGTTATTTATAGGAGGAGATTTAAATGGACACGTGGGCAGGGAGACAGGCAACTATGGAGGTTTTCATGGTGGCCATGGTTTTGGGGAGAGAAACGAGGATGGGGAAGCTATCTTGGATTTTGCAATGGCATATGATCTCTTCTTAGCCAACACCTTCTTTAAAAAGAGAGAAGAACATGTGATCACCTACAAGAGTGGGTCGTCAAAAACACAAATAGATTTTCTTCTAATGAGGAAAGGGGATCGTATAACTTGTAAGGATTGCAAAGTTATACCAGGAGAGAGCGTGGCTAATCAACATCGCTTGTTGGTGATGGATGTACATATCAAAAGAGTGAGAAAAAAGAACAAGACTTGGAAGTGCCCAAGGACTAGATGGTGGAATCTAAAAGAAGAAAAACAAGTCATTTTCAAAGAGAAAGTAATCACCCAGTGTGTGTGGGATAGAGAGGGAGAAGCTAGCCAAATGTGGGATTCCATGGCTAGTTGTATCCGAAAAGTAGCAAAAGAGGTATTAGGAGAGTCCAAGGGCTTTGCCACACACCAAAAGGAATCTTGGTGGTGGAATGTGGAGGTACAAACAAAGGTGAAGGCTAAGAAGGAATGTTGTAAAGCCTTATACAAGGATAGGACCGATGAAAATGGTGAAAGGAAGGTGAAGGCTAAGAAGGAATGTTGTAAAGCCTTATACAAGGATAGGACCGATGAAAATGGTGAAAGGTATAGAAAAGCGAAGCAAGAGGCGAAGAAAGCTGTGAGAGAAGCTAAGTTAGCGGCTTATGACGATATGTATAAGCGACTAGATACCAAAGAAGGAGAGTTGGATATCTATAAACTAGCTAGAGCAAGGGAAAAGAAGACAAAGGACCTAAACCAAGTGAGGTGCATCAAGGATGAGGATGGAAAGGTTCTTGCTACAGAGAACGCGGTTAAAGATAGATGGAGATGTTATTTTCATAATCTTTTCAATGAAGGACAAGAAAGGAGTGCTTCTTTAGGGGAGTTGAGTAACTCAGAAGAGTGTAGAAACTACTCTTTTTATCGTCGAATCCGGAAGGAAGAAGTGGTTGTAGCTTTGAAGAAGATGAAGCATAGAAAAGCAGTAGGCCCAGACAATATACCAATCGAAGTGTGGAAAGTTTTGGGAGAGACAGGTATAACATGGCTCACTGACCTTTTCAATAAGATTTTGAAAACGAAGAAGATGCCAAATGAGTGGCGAACGAGCACTTTGGTGCCTATCTACAAGAATAAGGGCGACGTACAAAATTGCATGAACTATAGGGGTATTAAGCTAATGAGTCATACAATGAAGCTCTGGGAGAGAGTCATTGAGCATAGATTGAGGCAAGAGACACGGGTTTCGGACAACCAATTCGGGTTCATGCCAGGGCGCTCAACCATGGAGGCAATCTATCTCTTACGAAGATTGATGGAAAGATATAGAGATGGGAAAAAGGATTTACACATGGTCTTTATAGATTTGGAAAAAGCATATGATAGGGTCCCAAGAGACATTCTTTGGAGGATTTTAGAGAAGAAATGAGTACGAGTAGCATATATCCAAACTATAAAGGATATGTATGAAGGAGCAAAGACTGCCGTAAGAACTCATGAAAGACAAACCGAAAGAGTTCCCATAACTGTAGGATTACATCAAGGCTCATCCTTAAGTCCTTACCTTTTTGCGTTAGTAATGGATGAGTTAACAGGACATATTCAAGATGATATTCCTTGGTGTATGTTTTTCGCAGACGATATAGTGTTGATAGATGAAACTCAGGAAGGGGTAAATGCAAAGCTTAACCTTTGGAGAGAAGTGTTGGAATCTAAAGGTCTTCACCTAAGCCGATCAAAGACAGAATATATGGAGTGCAAGTTCAGTGCAAATGGAAGCCAAAACGAGTTAGGGGTGAGGATCGGAGATCAAGAAATACCAAAGAGCGATCGTTTTCGTTACCTAGGATCTATCTTGCAAAAGAACGGAGAATTAGATGGAGATCTCAACCATAGAATACAAGCTGGATGGATGAAGTGGAAGAGTGCATCCGGCGTGTTGTGTGACCGCCTTATGCCACTGAAGCTCAAGGGAAAATTTTATAGGACGGCAATAAGGCCGGCGATGCTGTATGGCACAGAATGTTGGGCGGTGAAGCATCAACACGTACACAAAATGGGTGTAGCGGAGATGAGGATGCTTCGTTGGATGTGTGGGCACACAAGAAAGGATAAGATTAGGAATGAGGATATCCGGGGTAAAGTAGGAGTAGCCGAAATTGAAGGAAAGATGAGAGAAAATCGGTTACGGTGGTTTGGACATGTGCAAAGAAGGCCTACTGACGCTCCGATTAGAAGATGCGACTATGGGACAGAGGTTCAGGGCCGAAAGGGTAGAGGAAGACCTAAGAAAACTTTGGAAGAGACTCTAAGAAAAGACTTAAGAGTACTTGGATCTAACGGAGGACATGACACAGGACCGAGCACAATGGCGTTCAAAGATTCATATAGCCGATCTCACTCAGTGACTTGGATTTTCCAAGTCTCCAACCGAGAAGTTTTCCTCACTCGGGAAATTAAGGGAATACTACCTCAACCTACATGCTCCACTCACAAAGCTTCAACATACAAGCTTCAACAAAAGAAAATTCAGAGAACTTAGCGAAGAAGGCTTTGGTGTATTTAACACAATACGTTGCAAAGAAGGCCTACTGACGCTCTGATTAGAAGATGCGACTATGGGACAGAGGTTCAGGGCCGAAGGGGTAGAGGAAGACCTAGGAAAACTTTGGAAGAGACTCTAAGAAAAGACTTAGAGTACTTGGATATAACGGAGGACATGACACAGGACCGAGCACAATGGCGTTCAAAGATTCATATAGCCGATCCCACTCAGTGACTTGGATTTTCCAAGTCTCCAACCGAGAAGTTTTCCTCACTCGGGAAATTAAGGGAATACTACCTCAACCTACATGCTCCACTCACAAAGCTTCAACATACAAGCTTCAACAAAAGAAAATTCAGAGAACTTAGCGAAGAAGGCTTTGGTGTATTTAACACAATACGTTGAAATGAAGGAAAGCTATTTATTGATATCCCCGATAAGTCACAAATATGTACATATACATGAGTCAAAATAAACAAACAAGAGGGAGCCTTCACAAAGGTTGCTTAGGAGAAGTCTCAGCAGTCGGTAGAGCCCCAGAAAGAGCAGGCACTGGAGGGGGATCATTTGGAGCCTCAGTACTGGACAGAACCCTAGAAGGAGAAGGCAGCAGAGGTTGATCATTTGGAGCTTCATTACGCGGTACAGCCCCAGAAGACGAAGGCAATAAATGCCTTTGAAACAAACCCACAAATCTCTGATGATCAAGTAAAACCTGACCATCAGATTCCTTCATCTGGTCAAGCTTCCTCTTCATGTTTGTAGCATAGTCATGTGCGAGCCGGTGCAACTGTTTATTCTCATGCTTGAGCCCTCTAATCTCCTGTTTGAGACTCATCACTTCAGCCGCCAATGATTCAACTTGGCGGGTTCGAGCAAATAGGCGTTGGGCCATGTTAGACACAGAACCTGCACACTGAACACTGAGAGCCAGCGAATCCTTAACAGCCAACTCATCAGACCGTTTGGAAAGTAGTCTGTTATCTTTGGGAGTGAGAAGGTTCCTGGCCACTACCGCAGCGGTCATATCATTCTTCATCACGGAATCCCCAACGGTAAGAGGACCAGTAGGGGAGACGAAGGATGGGCGCCATATGTTGTCTGGAGAAGGCGTGGCTGCCTCTTCAACAAGGTTCAAGTCAAAACGACGGTCGGAGGGGCCAGACATTTTCAAAGGTGTTGAAGAGAGAAGAGGTCGGACAAATCAAGATCTTAGAAGTGCAAGAATGGAGCTTCTACTGGTGGAGATTCAAGTGTGCTTTGGAACTTAATGCCAGCCTCTATAAAAATCTGCACTCGACGGATCTTCAGAAATCGAAGAGGCGTTTGCTTTCTCAAAAGCTGGGCTGCTCAGAGACCACGAAACGTTTGCTTTCTCAAAAGTTGGGCTGCTCAAAGACCACGAAGGCCGATCTCAGAAATCGAAGAGGAGCTTGCTTTCTCAAAAGCTGGGCTGCTCAAAGACCACGAGGGCCGATCTCAGAAATCGAAGAGGCACCTACTTTTCCAGCCTTGTCAGCACCTGTCAACTTTGCGGAAATTATGGGCATTATGTCGAAGATTTCTGGTGAAGTAGAAAGCACATGAATCTTACTGTTCAATCACCCACTTCCCACACGCAACATTAGCTCATGGGTACCACAGATAACTTTGCCAAAGTTCTCTGACAAAGTTGAGACAAGTGAAGCTTGCAGCTCCCACTACACCGCTCTGACCAAGAAGGGTAAAAGAATAGCAAAGAAACAGCACTAACAAAGTTTAGACACATAAATTTTGAAGGTCTAGCTACCATATTATTACCCACAAGGGTAAAGGAACAGTACCACTGCTGGATAATTGGAAAGTCCCTGTGTGTCAACCTCTGTGCTTCGTGGCAAGATAGACTAGCAAACATGCCCAACCTTTTCTCACATTCGAGAAAACACTCCCAACAAGATTGCTTGCTCCAAAATCAAAGAGGCACCGCCCTCCGAATCTCGAGAGCCAGACTCCCAACATGATTACTTTCTCAAAAATCGAAGAGACACCGCTCTCCGAATCTCGAGAGCCAGACCCCTAGCAGGATTGCTTTCTCAAAAATCGAAAAGGCATCGTTCTCCGAATCTCGAGAGCTAGATCTCCGACAGGATTGCTTGTTCGAAAACCGAAGAGGCACCACTTTCCCAACTTCAAGAGCCGGATCTCCTTGGAAAAAGCTTGTCTGTAATCTTTACACGCAACATTAGCTTTCCAGATACCACAGACCATTTTTTCAAAGTGCTCTGACAGAGTTAAAACATGTGAAACTGGCAGCTCCCACTACCGTGTTATGACCAAGCAGGGTAAAGGAATAGCATTACTACTTGTTGTTAGGGAGACTCATATATATGTTGACATCCATCCCCAACAGACAGGCAGACCTGCAAAAATGCTCAACCCTTCCTCATATCTTAGAGGGCACTCCCAAAGAAGCCTTTCGAAATATTCAGCTTTCTTTCCCCCCGATAATACCTCTGCAAACAAGCTATACTAGAGCAAGAATATCTCATATCATCAGGGTTAAAAGCAAGAGTATCCCATATCATGTTTTTTCCCTGTCTTTTCCTTTGGCCTTGTTCTTACCTGGCATTGCTCTCGAGTACTCATCTTCAACATCTTATGCTTCCAAGGAAGATACCGCATCTGCCTGAGGAACATATAGGCCAAGTGAGAAGGATACAAGGAAGCATGTGGAGACAAGCGTAACAGCACACGTGCCAATACATCCACTACTCTGTCAAAAGCAAAAGTATCCCATATCAGCAGGGTCGAACGTACTATAGATTTGATGGACTTGTTTTGACCCTCAAATTCTTCAGTCGGCCTTATACTCTGGAGGAAACCAGAAAACCCTCCAGCCCAGTTCAAGAATAAGCCTGTGGAAAGTTACTTCTTCAAAAGCAAAAGTATCTAATATCATCTCTTCTCATTTTTCTTCTCTTTATCCTTCATGCTGCCTGCAAGATAGGGAGAATGTGAACAATCAGCCGGAACTCAAAATCAAAGTTCTGATCTATGACTGATTGCTTGGAGCTCTGATTGCTTACCTTGTCTGTCACCTCTTTCAGCAGATCCCCTAGCTCGGCGACTTGGAAGACTCCTACTACATGGTTTGTATCGCGCTTGACCAAGCCTGAAACTACAAGTAAGCTTCAAGTGAAATTGATACATTACCTTGTGCATCTCCACCAGTTAAAGATACCACCCCTGGATGGAAGAAGAGTACTTCCAGAGAAGATGTCACATCTACCTACGAGACAGATAAGGCAAGTCAAGACGATACCACACTCCGGAACTTAGAAGTTTCGTGATTACGAGATCATTCTCCCACAATATTTCCTAATGTCATTTGTATTAAATTATTCACTTGTACTCACTAAAAGAGAGCTTGAACCTATGTACTTGTGTAAACCCTTCACAATTAATGAGAACTCTATTTCGTGGACGTAGCCAATATGGGTGAACCACGTACATCTGGTGTTTGCTTTCCTATCTCTATCCATTTATATACTTATCCACACTAATGACCGGAGCAATCTAGCGAAGATCACAAAAATCGACCGTTTTCGCTACCTAGGATCTATCTTGCAAAAGAACGGAGAATTAGATGGAGATCTCAACCATAGAATACAAGCTGGATGGATGAAGTGTAAGAGTGCATCCGGCGTGTTGTGTGACCGTCGTAGGTCACTGAAACTCAAGCGAAAATTTTATAGGACGGCAATAAGGCCAGCGATGTTGTATGGCACAGAATGTTGGGCGGTGAAGCATCAACACGTACACAAAATGGGTGTAGCGGAGATAAGGATGCTTCGTGGGATGTGTGGGCACACGAGAAAGGATAAGATTGTGAATGAGGATATCCGAGGTAAAGTAGGAGTAGCCGAAGTTGAAGGAAAGATGAGAGAAAATCGGTTACGGTGGTTTGGACATGTGCAAAGAAGGCCTACTGACGCTCCGGTTCGAAGATGTGACTACAGAACAGAGGTTCGGGGCCGAATGGGTAGAGGAAGACCTAGGAAAACTTTGGAAGAGACCCTAAGAAAAGACTTAAAGTACTTGGATCTAACGGAAGACATGACACAAAACCGAGCACAATGGCGTTCTAGGATTCATATAACCGACCCCACTTAGTGGGAAAAGACTTTGTTGTTGTTGTTGTTGTTGGATGAGAAAAATTTACATAAAACGAGTTTACCATCATGTGCAGAAGAAATTACATATAGCTATGCGTTAGTAGACAAAAAAAGCTGCATAGCGATGAACTCATTTCATATAGTTATTCTCACTTCGAAGAGGCTAAGGTACGAATACTCCGAAATGGTATCGTACCGAACTGAAATCAACTAAAACCACATTGAATCGACCATATATTTATATATAAATTGCATTAATCACATTTAAAGTAATGTCTGATATCCAAATGGTGTGACATAATTATTGCAAGTGTAAGAGCATCTCCAACGAATTCTCTCTAAATGAATTTCTAGCTAAACTTTAGAGACGATTTTGAAAAAACCATCTCCAATCACACCCTCTAATCAACTTTTTAGATAGGGATTTTCCAAATATCATAAATCAAGCTTCTAGCATTGATCACTATATCAATAATGAGTACAACGAATAATCCTGCCAAGCCTCTAGTATTAAGACTTGGAAAAGAACCTGAAACAACAAGAACAAGAAATACACTCTTATCTCTTTTCTTTTCTCCACACACATTTTGCCCTTCCAATATTCTCTCACTCTAACTCCTTGAGTGGTATACAACTTATTGTTTTGCATAAGAAAGGTGTTCCTCAATAAGGATTACCAATCCTAATTGGAACCTAGTTATGAATCCTTCACCAAATGAGAAACCAACTCCAATTAGGCAAACCACTCATATTGGGAAAACAACTCCAACTGGGTAAACAATTTAATCCTCTAAGACTATAATTCCTAATAGACATAGGACAACTCATCAAGGAGTGGAAAAACCGAACAGTTCAGTGGTTTCAATTGTAATCTTTCCAAAAAAAAAAAATAAACAATACAAAAAGCAACAAACAACAGTTAACTGAACATATATGATCAGCAGCCGCTTAAGCAAAACCAAAAGAAAAGAAATTTAAATTTTTCATTGACAAATAACACATTATTGTTTTTCAATTTAGACTGGGCACTAAAATTTATCGATCCTCATGTACATTTGTAGCTAGTTCAATCTGATTTTCTTATAAGGGAATGTAGACTATAGTGGAAAGATTTACATTAATTACACATCTCAAGTTCAGTGTTTTCCTACTTCGCACTAAACTACTAACATCTACACAAGTCACAAAATGACTGTATTATACTAAAATATGGAAATATATTAAACCTAGATTGAAAACCTTACCTGTTGTAGTATCATATTGCTTTAACTGATTCTTCGTCTCTGTACATTGTTCTAACACAATGGCTCTGTTTTCAGGAACAAAAACAAATTAAAGGATAAGACAACAGTCGGAACAACTCAAAGGCATAACACGGATGACAGTTGCAACACAAAAGACTTCAGCCTTCTGATAATTGTACCCAAAAAAAGTGTTAATGCAACTAATGTGTAACCAGAACTACACAAGAATGATGGCAATTGAAGATAGTATTAGCACCTAAGTACCACTAAAAATTGTGTTCTAAATTGCAACCTCCCTGAAGTAGCCAATGCAGATGTAGTTAAAAATATGTAATTGTGCCAAAGCAAAGAAACTGAAGAAAGATTATGTGTATAACTATTGAATAATGAAAAAACGAGGGAACTACACAGTAACAATCAGACTACATACTTGCAGGATTTATTCTTGCGCTCAGCTTCCTCTGACCGCTGTTTAACACGGTTCTTAGTTGACTCATCTAAGATCCGATGCACATTAACTTTGCGCCACGCAAATCCTGATACAACTAGCAAACCATTTCCACCTTCACCACTTTCACGCTCTTCATAAATGTCACAGAGTTCACCAACTTCCTGGTCCCATGTAAATGTAAATTCCTTCCCACCCAGATCAATAACCTGAAGCAATATTGGAACATTCAAAGCAATGCTAACATTAAGGTTAATCTCTGCATCTAGACAACAGGATGCCGAAAAACTTGAGCAATGCACAATTGAAACACAACCCAGAGACGCACACAAGCAAATCACAAACACTACGAAATCCAAAACCCAACAAAATTAGCAAAATTTAAGCAATCCCCAGTTCAAATACCCCCAAGAAACTCACATTGCCGAGGGAGCTATTAGGCGCTGGACCGAACTTGATGCGGGGCGCACCACCGTGCCCGACGCCATACGAATGATCACAGAGAAAGCAAGTGGGTTACGCCCGGCGACTATACTGAACTGCTCTTCCACGGCCGGCGGGGCGGCGGCTGCTGACGTGTTGGAGCCTGAGTTGCGGCCCCTGGGATTGGAGCCTCCCAGGGAGAGGCGGCTGGTTTGGGCAGAGGGATGGAGGCTCGGCCAAGCTTGCCGCTTCCGGCTCCGCGGCCTGAGCCGCCGCCGCCAACTCGGCCGGGCCGGACTTGGATGAGTACGTTGGCGAGAGGTTTAGGGCGAAACGAAATTGGTGTGGAATTGGAATTTGGAATTGGCGTCGAATTGGGATTCTTGTGAATTTGCTTGAGTCTCAAACAGAGCGCACCAAGGGCAAAAAAATTTAAATTAAATTGGGTAATACGTTCCTTTGATCCCGTGTTTATGCGCCAACGTCGTCGTTTGGGTACAAGGCTTAAGAATTGAATTTCTTATTTCAGATGAGAAAAACTTACATAAAACGAGTTTACCATCATTTGCAGAAGAAATTACATATAGCAATGCGTTATTGGAAAAAAAAAGCTACATAGCGATGAACTCATTCCATATAGTTATTCTCACTTTGAAGAGGCTAAGGTACGAATACTCCGAAATGGTATCGTACCGAACCGAAACCAACTAAAACCACACTGAACCGACCATATATTTTTATATAAATTGCATTAATCACATTTAAAGTAATGTCTGATATCCAAATGGTGTGACATAATTATTGCAAGTGTAAGAGCATCTCCAACGAATTCTCTCTAAATGAATTTCTAGCTAAACTTTAGAGAAGATTTTGAAAAAACCATCTCCAATCACACCCTCTAATCAACTTTTTAGATAGGGATTTTCCAAATATCATAAATCAAGCTTCTAGCATTGATTACTAATATTTTAAATAAAAACTATATTCGTGTTGGTAGTAGTAATTTTAAATATGTAATTTCGCCAAAGTAGGAACTAAACCAAAAATATGTAATTTCACCAAAGTAAAACAATCTAACTATGTAAACAAAGATTTTGGTAAGATTAGTTGCACAACCATCTGCAATCAGTAAACTGACATGCATTGACCCATAAAACGCAAACACGCGCTAAACAATTGATCGTAGCATTTCTAGCAGAAAACAAAAACAAAGGTATCAAAGCATGAGTATGCATTATCCAAAATAACGAACGCTTGCCATAACTTATCGAATGCTCGCAAGATTTTAACATGAAGAGAAAGGAGTTGTGTGGAGTCAGCGACGGAGTACAAGAGGGCCAAAGTTGGATGTGAGACCCTCGACGTCACCGTGGGACCTGAGCTTATCAACTACAAAAATACTCAGAGCTAAACCAACCACATTGCTCCACGTAGCCCAAACTCATCAATCTCCCAATAGACAGAAGGGAGCACAAGCCCTTGGAATGGTCAGTGCCCCAGGGAATCCACCCTCCCTTGCTTTCTTCTGAATCCATTTTCTGACACGAGTGTCTCGCACGTGTGATATTCTGTTATGAATTCAACCATCTCCCGCTCTCCCTCTCTCTCTCTAAAACCATTTCAGACTCTGGAACTTCTGCTTCGCGCTCTCTCTCTCAAAGAAATGTCCAAGAGGGCCAGAGTCGGAGTTGGAGCTGAAGCTTCAGGGTCACGCAACAAATCAGGTAATTTATCTCACCTCTGAAACCTTATAAACTGTTGATTTTCCGAATTGAAAGAAAACTGATTACTGCTCTGAAATCGTTCGCGCTCTCTCTCTCAAAGAAATGTCCAAGAGGGCCAGAGTTGGAGTTGGAGTTGAAGCTTCAGGGTCACGCAACAAATCAGGTAATTTATCTCACCTCTGAAACCTTATAAACTGTTGATTTTCCGAATTGAAAGAAAACTGATTACTGCTCTGAAATCGTTCTTTTTTTTTTCTTGTTTTTTTTTTTTTTTTTTTGGTAATCCTCTGTGAAATTGTTCTTGATTTGGTAATATACAGTTGGTACGCACATGCATTTGATGTTTGGTTTGTGAGATTCGATAGAAAATGAACTGTGATCGAATTGCCTGATTTCTTGGAAATTTAGTAATTAGTGGTCTGTTTGGCTGCCGAGAAAATGGAGCTAAAGAAAACGATTACTACTTTATACACATTTGATAAAACGAGCTATGAATGAATTGAATAATTAAGTTCTTGGTAATTCAGCTGTAACCAGAGAATCTTTCGTGCTCTGTTTGGCTGCCGAGAAAAGGGAGCAAAACAAAAATGTTTACTGCTATGTTAAGTTGTTCTTTTCGTAGGTAATGTACACATTTGATAAAACGAGCTATGAATGAACTGCGTGATTAATGTCTTGGAAATTGATCAGTAATCAGAGAATCTTTTGTTCTCTGTTTGGCTGTTGAGAAAATGGAGGGAAAGAAAATGAATGCAGCGAGTCAAGTTAGTGAGATTAGGTTTGGATGGAATTGGATTGAGCTTCGGCTCTTTTACGGTAACTTTGAAGACCGAGCAAGTTATGAAAGTTTTGGATTTTTTTCTTTTTTCCATTTGTTAATTCAGTATTACAGAATGCCAAGAAACGCTGAACTGATTAAAATTTCAATCTGTGAGCTAGTTAACGTGGCTAAAAACTTTGTCGGAGATCTGCATGCGTTTCTCAACGGAAACCCAAGAGGCGTGACCTGGGCGCATAATGGAAATGGATTCCATCTGGACATATCCAAGGTTTCGCTAGATGTGTTTCAAGGGCCTTTCCAGCGTTCGATTGCAGGCTTTCAGAGCGAACTGATGAGATGGGTAAACTTGAGTTTTCCTTTTTGTTTTAAGTAGTTGAATATTGTCACTGTGTTAAACTGAGAGGAAACTGAAACTTTAGTTTTCTAACTTTTCAGGGTTTTGGGGTGGAAAGCATTCATTACAGGCACAGGGATGATCTCTTCCTGAGAGGCCAGCCAGAGTTGGTCGATGGCATAGTTCGTGACCCTTCCCCGCCTGCTTCTCCTCCGGCTACTGCATCACCCCAGCCGGTTGGAGCAGCTGTCGTGCCTTCCCGTCCAGCACCACTCCACCGTGCTCCTCCAGTTGCTGCCGCTGCAGCAGTGCCACTTGCTGTTCTACTATTTTGGGGGCGCAAATCCCAGCGAGGTCCAAAAATTCCACGAGCAGAAGCATGGGGATGGTCACCTTTTCAATCGACTACTGCTCTTGCACCAGGTTGGGGAGTTCGCATGGCCAGGACCCCAAGATATGAGGTCCCTTAGACCCCATGTATCGGATGTGCTGATGGCGCTATCTTGCTCAATTTGATTAGCTTCGGATTCACTTTAGAAATGTTTCTTGGTCTCTGCCACTCAATATCGTAGCAAAATTGACCAACTTGCTTTTCCAAAGTTGCGATTGCTCGATTATTTGCTTGCTTCTCTTGCGGAAGAATTTGATGCCCTTGAGTGAGTTTTTGCAAAAGTTAAGTGGTTGTTTGCTGACTGCATATTGCTTGAACCATCAATACAAAAGCTTCTTCCCATGAAGCTTCTTCCCATGAAGGTTTATTGGGTTCCACAGGTGTGGCTTCTTGTATAAACTTTGTGAATTGAGAATTAGAAGGTCAATGTTCCTTTGGCATTGTTTCCAAGCCATCATTTATGCCCCTACAAAAACAAAATTGAAAATAGTGAAAAAAAAAATAACGAAAGAGGATTTTTTTTTTTTTTTTTAAGGTATGACAACATATTTTCACACTAAAGATAAAGAGAGTTCGGCTAAGTAACTTAATTTAGTATCGAATTTTCCAACTAAGAGATTCGAACAAGAATTTACAGGAACATTTGGAACATTTCATTTCTATCTCTCACTTATAAGTGAAGAGGAATATCATCATACCGTAATACTAAATGGCAACAAACGAAAACTACTTGACTGAAAAGAGAAATTAAACCAAAGGCTACTACTCCTAATAACTCACGAAGTTCGACACAAACATAAAGACTCCAAATAACTAAAGGACTTCAATTAAAATTTGAATTGGACAAAAAAGAAGACTACTGTGCTTCTTTTTTTTTTAAATTTTAAATAAAACAGAAAATAGAATGAATGAATAAAGAAAAAAAAAAGAACTACACACAAAAATGGAAAATGGAAAAATATAATTAAGTAAAGCACAATTAAGATTAAGGGGCAATTTCCGGCAACAGCGCTAACAGCTTGATGTAAAAATTGACCTCTCTAACATTACAAAAGAAGTTAATAATATGAGGCGTTTTGATATTGATGCCTAATTTTTTTAAATTTTGAGATTAAACATTCATCCCTTTTACACTATGTTTGGATAAGGGAATTAAACTTGAAATTTGAGTAAAAGTCAGAATTTATAAATTATCATGCATTAATTCCGTTATTTGGATTCATAACCATAGAAATTTAGAATTTCCACGTAAAAAAAAAACAAAAAAAACTTGAAATTTGGGACCTCCAATTCCCAAGCTCAAATTCCATGTAAATAAGTAAGGCTGATTCGGTATGGGACACCGAACAAAAAACCATGTCCCGATTCCCAAACCGAAGTTTTCGGGAATCCTAATTTCAAGACTGATCACAAACCAAATTTTTGGAAATCCCAAATTTTGGGATTTTGAGACAAATCAGGAATCCCGAAATAGTTTTGGGCTTTCAGGCAGTCAAGTAACCAATTTACGGTGACAGAATCCATTAGAAAAGCAATGTAAGAAATTTAGATTCCAATAAAGCCAACTTATTTGATCAAGGAGTAACAAAAAAAAAAGTAAGAAGCAAAACAAAAGATAAGTATGAGAGAATGTCTGTCTGTGCATGTGCTCATTGTGGAGCAAAAAATAATCGAGAAAAATATGGAGGCGACACGTGGATTCTAGGGTAAAAAGATAAAATTACCCTTGAGGAATACCAGAACTCCTACGTGTGAGCAGTGGACAATCATGACTCAATCAAGGTCAAAAATGCTCAAAATAGGTAATTATTCAAAACATATTTCATCCATCCTCATCAAATTTTCCCCACAAGGTAACCCCCAAATCATTCCTCTCAAATTATATTAATTAGCTAATTAATAGATTCATTACCCAATAATTTATTAATTAGCTAATTGATGGTGATTAACACCAAAAAAATACCATAGGTGGCCAGTTCCCACTTCTCCAAAGGGGGCCGGCCACACCCCTATAAATACTACCTTGTTTTCTCCAAAACCCAAGTTGAATCCTCTTGCAAAATTCTCTAAATTCTCCAAACACTTTTCTTTCAAAATTCTAACTTTAGAATCAGAGGTTCTTCGGCCAAAGATGCTATTTGTTTTGTAGGTGCAATTTTGTCCAAGAAGAATAAGACGAAAATTTGCATCCACACTCATGTGTTTTTCTGTGTGAGAAACTGTAAACAATTACAGAGATAATCAATTCCAGGAGATCAGTACCACGTTTATAAAGTATAATGAAACTTGCGTCCTGATCTCATTTATTGAGAATGCATACACTTCTCCATGATTTAGAACTGTACAATCTTCAAGTTAATGAAACTTCCACCTATAATCAAATCAGCTTTCTTTTTCGAGTAAACTGGACAGAACCTTACAAGAACAAATGATGCAAGCTCCTAAACATGCATTCTCACAGAAAAAAAGTTTGAATTGCTGTCAAAGGTAAATCATAGTCTGCATAAAAAAGATATAAATGCAGGTAGAAAATAATGAGGCAATGTCCCATAAGAAACATTCAACAATAATGGAAATACACTGCCATGCATGAATTAAGCCCTGTCATTATCCATAGGCGAAAATATCACTGCACTGATACCGAATTCAACCATTGCAGCAAATAAAGATTATGAGTTAAACTCACAAATTAGAAAATAACTTAGCCACTCAAACTCATGCCGCCGAATTCAACCAAGGCACTATCATTCCCTGGAGTAGAAATTCATTACAAATAAATTGTTTATGTATGAAAAAGAAAGACCAAAAGGCATCTAATTTATGCTTCAATTGTGACAGAAGAGAAAATTGGCATGGTTTTAGCTCAGTCCCTGAATTGGGATTTTGATTTTACCTCCAGAGGAATCAAATTTGACAGGAAATTCCCAAGTGCTAAATTTCACAAACCCTAATCTAGAATTCAAACCCTAAATTAAATTTCGAGCCCTAAATTAAATTTCAACCCCTAAACCCTCAGTATACTGTTTCTTACAAGTGCTAAATATAAATTTCACAAACCCTAATCTAGAATTCCAACCCTAAATTAAATTTCAAGCCCTAAATTAAATTTCAACCCCTAAACCCTCAGTATACTGTTTCTTACAAGTGCTAAATATAAATTTCACAAACCCTAATCTAGAATTCTAACCCTAAATTAAGGGGGGTGTATTCAATTGAGAATGTGAGAGATTTTAATGGATTTATAAATCCATGGATTTTTATGGAGTTTAATTGATTTGTAGAGATTCCATATAAAATTTTGATTCAATTCCCTCGAAATCTCATGGGAAGAGGTGAGATTTGTGGATACTTAAAATACACTACGAAATCTCTCCAATTCCCTCTAATTCCTCAACTTTATCAAATTCTTTAAAATCAATTTTTAATTGAATACACCTGAAATGTTATAAACTTCTTTAAAATCTTAATTGAATACACCTGGATTTCTAAGGATTTTAATAAACTATTTTAAAATTCTAATTGAATACATCTAGAATTTCAGAGAATCACTTAAAATCCTGATTGAATACCCCTAGACTCATTAAAAGAATTAAAATCCCTTAAAATCCCAATTGAATACACCCTCCTAAATTTCAAACCCTAAATTAATTCCAAAATTTACTTGATTTGGGGGAGAATCGGTGCACAATGCACTGAAATCTGGATGAAGAAGTCGAGAGGTGAGCGGCGCCGGTGGCTGTGGCGCTAACAGCTTGATGTAAAAATTGACCTCTCTAACATTACAAAAGAAGTTAATAATATGAGGCGTTTTGATACTAATGCCTAATTTCTTTAAATTTTGAGATTAACCATTCATCCCTTTTACACTATGTTTGGATAAGGGAATTAAACTTGAAATTTGGGTAATAGTCAGAATATATAAATTAACATGTATCAATTCCCTTATTTATAAACTTTGTGAATTGAGAATTAGAAGGTCAATATTCCTTTGGCATTGTTTCCAAGCCATCATTTATGCCCCTACAAAAACAAAAATGAAAATAGTGAAAAAAAAATAACGGAAGAGGACTTTTTTTTTTTTTTTTTTTTTTTAAGGTATGACGACATATTTTCACACTAAGGAGAGAGGGAGTTCGGCTAAGTAACTTAATTTAGTATCGAATTTTCCAAATACGAGATTCGAACAAGAATTTACAGGAACATTTGGAACATTTCATTTATGCCTCTCACTTATAAGTGAAGAGGAATATCATCACACCGTAATACTAAATGGCAACAAACGAGAACTACTTGACTGAAAAGATAAATTAAACCGAAGGCTACTACTCCTAATAACTCACGAAGTTCAACACAAACATAAAGACTTCAAATAACTAAAGGACTTCAATTAAAAATTGAATAGGACAAAAAATAAGACTACCGTGTTTTTTATTTTATTTTAAATAAAATAGAAAATAGAAAGAAAGAAAGAATGAATGAATGAATAAAGAAAAAAAAAGAACTACACAATCAAAAATGGAAAACGGAAAAATAAAATTAAGTAAAGCACAATTAAGATTAAGGGGCAATTTTCGGCAACAGCGCTAACAGTTTGATGTATATCTAAACTAACCTAAATAATAGATTAATTTAAACCAAATTAAATTCGCAAGAGCACGAATCAATTGTAGTAAGATATGCAAATACAAGGTCGATCCCACAGGGATTGCTTTAACACCAATTTAACCAACTAATCACGCTATACTTAATTAAACAAACAAAGGATAAATTGAATTGAATAATTGAGTACTTGATTAAGACTAAAATTAACAAGAAAAAAGAAAAGACAATTAATTAAAATAAACATACGACACAAGAAAACCTAAGGTTATGAATTCACCAATATAAATCCTATTTACATTTCCCAGAGCCAACTACTATCCAATTACCATGTCAATGTTAAAGGTTATTTTTTTTAAGATATGAATTCATTTGTAGTCTAGCATCAATTATCTCTATGTAATAATTACTTCCTATTGGTTAGGCATAAACACATAAAATCCCGTTAAGTGTAGAAGAATCATGTCAACCAAGTAGGACTAGCTTGATATTGGTCATCCTCACTAGTTTGTCTACTATTCTTAATCTTAATTCCAATAAACCTAATTGATTGGTCATCCTCATCAATTTATCTAAGTATCTACATGAAAATTTCCTAAAGGTGATCAGTCATTAGAAATTTGAACCTAGAGTAAAATACGCTCAAAGATTAAGAACATTACGTGGCATATAATCATTTACTAATTAACAAAGTACTTCACAAATATTCATGTCATGGCTTCATCATAAACCTTAGAAAATAACTTAGTTACACATAGAAATAAAAATAAAAGAAAGTTAGAAATTGGATTCCATGGCAAAGCATGTCCCTAAGCGCTTTTTCCCGAATTGCAGAGATGGTGAATGGTAGTATAGCATGGGGGATGTTGTGTGGGATGGGGATGTCGAGAGAGAGAGAGCATAGAACGCCTTATTTATACTAGAAAAGCCCTAAAATGTATGGGATGCGGCCCCTAGTTACTAGTATACAGTAATTGAAGCCTTATTAGTTTTTAGATTTTGTACACATCAACATAGTAGTAGCATTAATAAATTTCCATGTCAACTATTTTATATTTTAAATAAAACATTATATTAAATATGGATATAGACATCCTTTAAAGTATTTTTTTTTGTCAGAACATTTAAAGCAATTAAATAAATAAATTGCCACATTTTACGGGTAAATCCCATAAGATTTGAAATCTAACGTTTATGGGATTAAACAACAAAATTCACCCTTAGAAAACCTTAAACCAATAGAAAACCTTAAACCAATGAAAAATTGGTGATTAAAATGTGAAAATAAGTTATGAAAAGAATTGTTTTTTTTTATTGAATGAAAATAGTAGTTGTTGTTGCAATCCTATTAGATTAGGAATGTCATTGTGTAAATCCTAGTGTGTTTAGGAGTATCTTGTATATTCCTTTTAGTAGTTTAATTTATATTAGAGATGTAATCCTATTAGGTAAGGATTCTACCAATCCTACCACTATAAATAAAGGCATAAGGGGGTGATACAACACACCTCAGAATTAAATTTCTCTATTCTCTCTCTGTTGCCGTTGGCCCTTCTCCTTTCTGTCCTTTATACAGTTCAGTCAAATAGGCCTACAACACGTTATCAACACACTCTTACCAAAAGCTAAGGAGCTGAAGGATCGTAGGAGGAGGCTATCTTCTACAAATTCAAGGGCTTCCAATTGTTTTCTACCAATTAGGGTCTTCTAAAATAAATTAAGATATTTGAAAAAACCTTGAAGCATGAAAACATTCCCCATAATGCATGAACCCCTATATTTATATTTTCCTTCCAAATATATATACCGTATATATGTTCATATATTTTGTCAATATATATAATTGTTCATGTATTACGCATATATGCTATGTGGAATTGTGAGTCAAAGAATAGAAATTAATTTAGAAGCAATTCGGGTTTTTAACCCTAGAATTCGAAAAAAAAAAAAAAAAAAAGGAAAATTTGGGAATATTTTTGCAACACCACCGTGCGTGGTGACAGATCTTGGGACAGTGTCGTTCCTATGCCCTGGACCTTGCACGCAGCCCTTCTGGGCTTGCTGTATCTCTCGGACCCAACCAGGCTTTGGCTTGGGTTACCTGCTCCACGGGCTTGAACCTCAGGTCCAAACCCGAGCCTAAACCCACATGTTTGAAGCCATGCTGGGCTTGCCCATGTCTTAGCCCAATCTGCTAGCACAACCTGCAGCTTGCTGGGCTTGAACTTGCCACGACCGGTGACTCCAAATGCCAGACTAGATGGTTGGGCTTGTCCTTGGGACCTAAGACCCAAAACCCAGTTTCGGCTGAGGTTTCCTCACACCCTCGCAAGCTTTTGGGCTTGCCCCATGCATCTGCACTGGCCCAAAATGCCAACAGCTTTGCTGTTGGGTTTCCCAACTTTCCGCCCATGGCCTAAAGCTATATTCTAGGCTGCTCCTTGCAGCTACCCGATGCTAAGTTTTAGCATTTTAAATCATTTTAACCCGAATTTTATAATTATTTTTGCTTCTACATTCGACCCCGAATGGTCTCAGTTATTAAATTAATTAAAGTGACCATCAGTCCACTAATCTGACAATTAATCCAAAATTATTGTCCTGAATCTCACTTTTTGGCATTAATGATTCAATAAATTATTTCGGTTTTTTTTAACTGTTAAAGAGGCACTCTATTCTCTATGTTTCAGAAGAACGCTGCTGAGTTTTAGAGATATTCGAGATGATCAATATCATGTTGAAAACCACTGAAGATCTGAATTTCTTTGTATTACTTCTTACGTATATGGCCGGAAGCATATTCATGAGAAGTTGGAACGTCTCCCAAGTGGGTTGTACATAACAACCATTCAAGCCGTAGAGACACACCACGTGGCCGGCCCTATGGCTGGGTTCGAGGACACTTTGCTATTTTGGCATGATCCAATAGGACACCTTGAACGAGATATGATGCGTCGTATCCTCAAAGTATCTCATGGGCATCACTTGAAATCTTATCCCGGCCATCCACTTTGCAAAGCATGTTCCATGGGGAAATTGAACATTCAACCCTCAATTACAAAGATTATTCACGACCCCTTTAAATTTCTTCAGATGATTCATGGGGATATTTGTGGACCTATCCAACCAACATGATGACCATTTGGATACTTTATGGTGTTGGTTGATGCATCGACACGATGGTTACATGTCTGCTTATTGTCCACACACAATGCTGCACTTGCGAAACTCCTAGCATAAATTATAAAGCTTAGGGCTCACCACCCTGATTGTCTGATTAAGTCGATTTGACTGGATAATGCTGGAGAGTTTACGTCACAGACTTTTGATGATTATTGCATGTCAGTTAGGATTAAAGTTGAACATCATGTACCCCATGTTCACACCTAAAACAGCCATGGTAGAAACTTTCATAAAGCGCATTTAAACGATAGCTCGGACTTTGGTTATGAGAACCAATTTGCTGGTATATGCTTGGGCCATGCAATATTGTACGCAGCTATGTTGGGCCGTCTAAGGCCCACCGCTACCCAACCTTATTCACCGTTACAGTTGATTACTGGATACGAGCCTGACGTCTCTCATTTACGTGTGTTTGGGTGCGCAATCATGTGCCAATAGCGCTGCCACTATGTACCAAAATGGGTCATCAGAGAAAAATGGAAATCTATGTCGGTTATGATTCGCCATCAATTATACTCTACTTAGAGCCCTTAACAGAAGATCTCTTTACAGCAGGTTTTTTGGATTGTTACTTTGATGAGACAATCTTCCTGTCGTTAAGGGGAGATAAAATCACTAACGTTCATGTAGAACGCCGCGAATTGTTGTGGATTACTCCCACTCTATCTCATTTAGATCCCCATACACTTCAATCTGAAACTGAAGTGTGACTCATTCCAGATCTTCAGAGCATTACTCAAAGCATGCCGGATGGTTTTACTGATCTAGCAAAGATGACGAGATCACATCTACCTGCTGGAAATGCACCTGCAAGGATAGATGTACTAAACGTACTTCGTAACACCATCGTGGAAGGTCGAACCGTCCTCGAAGATGGGGCAGCTGCACCTCCCACACAACAAGGTACAATGGCGACTAGCCAATCACTTGCTCCTACCCCTGAAGTGTGGCAGGCCTCATGGTTCAAAGGATTCACAACTCCGAAAGAGGAAAATGGCACAAACTAGTGACCTTAGTCTAAATCCAACCATTGCTTACTCATCTGTTCTAACACATGAGGTTATTCAAGATTATGGTGATGTTTTAGATGAAACATACCAGCCTTTCGAGAATCGCGAGATTTTGGTCCATTACGCAGTATTGGATGAGGTTTGGAATCGGAATGAGATGATAGTCGATGATGTATTCACGTATACTGTTGTTTTCGACATCATGCTTAGTGATGACATTGAACCACGCTCCATTGATGAATGTCAACGTAGAACAGATTGGTTAAACTGGAAACATGCAATTCAAGTTGAACTCGATTCGCTCGCGAAATGACAGGTGTTTGGGCCTGTAGCTCATACAAGTAGGTTTTCCTAAGGAAGCGCAATGATAAGAATGAAATAGTGCGGTACAAAGCACACCTCATAGTGCAGGACTTCTCTCAATGTCCTGATTACGAGGAGACGTATTCCCTAGTAATGGACATCATAACGTTTCGCTACCTTATTAGTTTGGTAGTTTCAAAAAAACTGAATTATGCATCTTATAGACGTGGTAACCACGTATCTTTATAGGGATCTAGATACAGAAATATACATGAAAGTTCCAGAAGGACTTCCAATGACTGGTTCAAATAGTTCTAGACCACGGAACACTCTCTCGATTAGATTGAGAAGACAACTTTACGGATTGAAACAATCAGGGCGGATGTGGTATGACCATCTGAGTGAATATTTGGCAAGTCAGGATTATGTGAACAACGAACTATACCCATACATGTTCATTAAGAAGTCACATTCCAAATTTGCGATCGTTGCAGTTTATGTCGACGACATGAACCCTATCGGAACTCTAGTAGAGTTTAAGGAAATTGCCACACACTTGAAATCATAATTTGAGATGAAAGATCTTGAGAAAACTCGATATTGTCTCGGCCTGGAGATCGAGCATTATTCAGATGGAATCCTAGTACATTAATCAAACTACACCCATAAGGTGTTGCGACGTTTTAATGAGGATAAACCAAAGCCTTCGAGTACTCATATGGTCATCGGGACTCTAGATGCTAAACGAGATTCCATCCATTTGAAGGATGATGATGAAGAAATTTTGGATCCTAAAGTTCCATACCTAAATGCAATTGGTGCTTTATTGTACTTGGCTCAATGCACTAGAACCGACATCACCTTCGTTGTTAATCTTTTGGCTAGATACAGCAACGTGCCTACACGCAGACACTGGAATGGTGTTAAAGACATTTTCCGCCACCTCAAGGGTAGGACGGATTTGGGCTTGTTCTACACCCACGAATCCTCGAGATGAGCCGTCGCCCCCCCCCGGGGGACCTTAAGTTGATTCTCGCCTTGTTGGTTACGCAGATGCTAGTTATCCATCTGACCCACAGAGGGCACATTCTTAAACGGGTTATATCTTTACCGTTGGATACACTGCTATATCTTAAAGGTCAACCAAGCAAACGCTAGTTGCGACTTCTTCGAACCATGTTGAGATTCTCGCCCTGCATGAAGCCTCGCGAGAGTGATTTTGGTTGAGAGCAGTTATGGAACATATTCGAAACATCTTTTAAGACAATGTAGCATGTATCGAGCAGTTAAAGAAGAGATACATCAAGGGAGACAACACAAGCACATAGCGCCAAAGTTCTTTTATTCTCACCAGCAACAACAACATTAAAACATTAAAGTCAAGCAAATCCATTCCCAGGACAACTTGGCCGATCTCTTCACAAAGTCATTGCCTAAGCCTACTTTTCAGAAGCTCGTCCAAGGAATCGGTATGCGTAAATTATCTGAGTTGAATCTCTTTTAGTTCTCTTATTCAGAAGTTATGTCTAACTCAAAAGATTATCCTGAAGCATACTCACTTGATCTTAATGTACTCTTTTTCCTACGACTAGGAGCATTTTTCCCACTGGATTTTTGCTACCTAACAAGGTTTTAACGAGGCACCCATCCTGGGATGATCATACTCCGTTGCGTTCACTACTTTCATCTTGTTTGACGTTTGTTTTAGACATTATGCATACTTCTCACTTTTCTCCTTAGTCTATGGGTTTTCCTTATGCCTTGGGTTTTACCCTAGCGATGTTTTGTGAGTTTTACTACCAATGCATACTTACTTTCTTACTCGATGTTTTGTGGGTTCTACCTATCCTACTACTATAAATAAAGGCATAAGGGGGTGATACAACACACACCTTATAATTAAATCTCTATTTTCTCTCTCTGTTGTCGCCGGCACCTCTCCCTTTCTATCATTTATACAGTTCAGTCAAATAGGTCTACAACAGTTATAAATTAATAAGATAAAATGCCATGATAAAAGATAAATGTTCCCATAAGAAAGTACCCATGTACAATTATAGTAATTCACAAGAATGTACCCATATACAATTTCAACATTAAAACCGTATATGTACCCAATGAAATTAAAATTGCGTTCATAGCAATATGATATCCATTGGTTATGGTTTTGCAATATAATGGTCATTTGTCATGATTTTGCAATATAATGGTGAGGAAAAATAAGTTTGAAATTTTTTTTTGGCAAAATTTAATTTTGGAGATACATATTCAATGTAATAATAATGTTGAATTTGAATATAAACATAAATTTCAGTGGGAGAATTTTGAGATTTTTAGTTACAAATGGTATTCAACCTTTTGAATGTGATAATCAATGTGGGTGAAATTTTAAATTAAAATTTATTGTAGACAAAAATAAAAAAATGACATGGAAGTGTGTTATTAGTATAATGCTGAGGTATACAAAGTAAAAAGACTTTGATAAAAACTAAAAACCAATAAGTTTCAGTCTATGAACATTGGTGACTAAGGATTGGATCTTAATTTTTCCATAAAACAAACTCCTAAAAAATTAATAAAACAAACTACGAAAGAATCCTTCTTGGCTTGGGAAACACGTCATCTGACTTGCATGCCAGTTTTGGGATCGATTTATCTTCTAGAAAATTATGTAAAAATATATGAGAAACTTAACTTTATGTCTTATCTTTCCAAGCATATATTGCATGCTACTAGGAAAAATCAGGAAAGCCTTCAAATAGCCATTCCCTCACAGCTGCACAGTCTGATGAGAAAGCAACTTCTGCGGGATTCTTGTGGATATGATTGAGTCACAAATAGAGCACGTCAAGGGGAAAAATTTAAGTTAAATTGTTAATATGTTCCTTTGATCTCGTGTTTATGTACCAACATCGTTGTTTAGGTATAATAAGGCTTAAGAATTAAATTTCCTATTTCGAATTACATGAAATGAGTTTACGATCATGTGCAGAAAAAATTGCATATAGCAATGCCTTATTGGACAAAAGACACCATGTAGCGGTAAACTCGTTCCATATAAGTTATTCTCACTCCGAAGAGATTAAGGTATGAATACGCGAAATGTTATTGTACCAAACCGAAACCATTTGGTTTAGGGATGATCGGGTCTTGAAAATTACAATATCAAAATATTCCGTACTAGTCAAAATTTTCAATACCAACACTGGTTCTAACCGCATATGAACTATCTTGTAAATGTTTTTTTTTCCAACACACAAATTAGGGGTGGGCATCAAACTTACCAAAACAAAACTTAATCAATTAATTTTGGTTTAGTTTGATTTTGACCAATAAAATAATTCAAAAATTGAACTGATTTCTTTTTAGTTGGGTCCGATTTTCATACTTTTAAAATCGACTAAAACCACACTGAATCGAGCATATATTTTTATATAAATTGCATTAATCACATTTAAAATAATGTCTGATATCCAAATGGTGTGACATAATTATTGTAATTGTAAGAGCATCGCCAATGAACTCTCTAAATGAGTTCTAGCTAAACTTTATAGAGGATTTTGAAAAAATCATCTCCAATCACACTCTAAGTGACCTTAGATAGGGACTTTTCAAATATCCTAAATAAAGCTTGTAGTATTAATTACTAATATTTTAATAATATTTTAGGGAACTGTTATTTGCACTCCAAAAATCTCATTTTGCACTTCTCACAAGTGTATTTTTTCCTTCCAAATATAGAAAGTGTGGAGTGCAAAATGAGAAATGTGGAGTGTCTGTAACAATTCCCATATTTTAAATAAAAACTCTATTCGTGTTGGTAGTAGTAACTTTACATTGTTGTATTCCTAAATGAAGTAAGAACTAAATAAAAAATATGTAACTTCGCCAAAATAGAACAATCTAACTATGTAAACAAAAATTTTGCTAAGATTAGTTGCACAACCATCTGCAATTGATAAAACCGGCGCAAACAAACCTAAACGACTAATCGTAGCATTTATAGTGCAAAACAAAACCAAGGTATCAAAGCATGAATCGGCGGAGGTTTAGGGCGAGACGGAATTGGTGTAGAATTGGAATTTGGAATTGGCATTGAATTGGGATTTCTAGTGCAAAACAATCCTACTTATATTGCTGGACTTTAACCAGTCAACTAATCATATATATTAGACTGGAGTCATGGACTAATATGAGTTCTTGCAATTCAATAGAGTAATGAAATTGATTAATGTAAACAAAGTAACTGATACTTCTAGTTGACAAATTAGGAAACGTGAAATGCAGCTCCAGAGCATGCACAGAAAGCAGCTTCATTTTTTAGATTTATGACCTAGGTACATTTATCACCATTTGATTTATTTGACGATCAAGATTTAACGCTGCAAAATCTATCAAATGTGGTATATGAATCTTCTCAAATCTTCCAAAATCCATATGGATTTGTAGAAGTCTACATAATCCTATGAAATCCATCCCTTATCAAAATCTATTAAAATCCTCTCAAATCCTAGGTTGATTACACCCTCTAAATCTATAGAATTGTGAATTTAATAATCATATTAATATATACAGATATGTTTCGTAAGGTGCAAGACAACAATACTTGTCATATAGGTATACAATCACAGAATCATAATAGGAATCCTAAACCTATGAGGGACCGGATTCTTTGGTGTCTCTTTTAACAAAATCTAGTGCATAAGGTTTAGAATATGTAAATTGGCACGTTGCAAGTGATTTTCTCACAAGTACTTTTATAAATAAGAAGGTTGAAATTTTGCTAAAGTAAAAGTTTAAGCGCTTATTGGAAATCCACTTGCAATTGCTTCCTCTGAAAGCACTTGTAAGTTCAACTTTTTTTGCCAAACTTGGTTAAAAGAGCTTTTGATTTATCTGAAAAGGCTTTGTATATACACCAAAGAGTCCCGTAGTCACTCACCTTTGGATTTAATTCAACGGTGGAGAAAAAATACAAAAAACAAATCTACCGTTACCGTTGTATTAGCATCGAATGGTAGATGACCACAATTTCCTTTGGAAAGTAAGAAAGGTGAAGTACAACTGATTTAGGTTCCTATTGTGTGGCTTAGCCTAACTCTCCACCTCCCTGTAAAATATATCGTTATATTAAAAAAAAAAAAAAAAAAAAAGGTGAAGTACAATACTCGTGGAACAAGACGTCCTAACTGATTAAGAAGTCCCCATAGATATCAACTTTAAAGAAGAAGAAAATACGTTAAACACAAATCAAATTTATAATCTTTTTCCCCTTTTTGTATTTCTTTTCGGAAATTAAGTCGTTTCCTATTCAGATTTTTATATTCCCAGTTAGTTGTCTTTGTGCGTCTTTGAAACACTATATAACATAACGTAGAGACAGGAAGGAGGTCGTAGTAGATTTAATGATATTTGTGCCGCCATGAAAAGAAGTAGATCCCAGTCGTCCGTTGGAGCACCGGTCTCTGAATATGTCCGCTCAAAACTATCAAAAACATCACCATCATTAAAAGTGAGGAGTGCTACTCATATTGCTGATATCCCCGATGCTTTGTTGGCGGAAATAATTTCTCGGCTTTCAAGCAATAGATTCGTTTTTCAATGCAAGTGCGTGTCCAAGCGTTGGCACACTCTCATCTCGGGATCTTATTTCATCGGCCGCTTTCTAGGTCTCCAAATTGATAAGCAAACGCCAATCATACGCACTCTGATAAGCGTGGAAGGAGAAGATTTACTTTCTAAACTGACACCGTCGTCATCATCGTCATCGTCAAGGGTGCTAACTCCGATGTTTGAAAGACTCAAGAGTTTCTACGGATTGAAAGAAGGTCCATTTGTGGCAGGGACGTATAATGATTTGGTTTTGTGCTCCGACGACAAATATTTCGCTCGTTCGTACTACATATGCAATCCACACACCTTGAGCTGGGTTGCGCTTCCTCCTGCGCCTACCCGATGCGACATGATCGCACACGTGGGATTCGTCTGCGATGTGCCCTACTATAACTATGAGGAAGGCGATAAGGAAGGACGACGTGTCGTGCAGCTTAATGCTCAGTACAGATGCAAGGTTGTTAGAATTCTTCCTCCTAGTGATAAGGAACGTACCTCCGATAAGTTTATAATAGAGGTATTCTCTTTTGAGACGGGAGAATGGAGGGAGTCATTAATATCATGCCCGCGAAAACTCCATCATGTTATGTTTGATCACTTTGGCTTTGCTTGCAACAGAAGGTTGTATTGGTCGAATCACGTTGAGGGCCGTCTTCTGGTTCTTGGGTTGGATCTGTTCAACGACAATAACATCACTGTCACTAGTAAAGACAGCAGTGTTAATGATGAATGTCGTTTCACTGTATTTGATGAGCCTATGGATGAACACTCCATTCAGTGCCTAGGTGATCAGTGTGGAGGGCGTCTGCATATGTATGAGTTGGACATTGTCAGGAGAACTTTGTATGTTTGGGAGTTGAAGGAAGAAGATAATCAAGGAGATGGGAAATTGTGTTTGAGTGAACACAGGGTTTGTTCCTTGGACCCCGAAATGTACCACAATAATGCATATCCACTTATAATGGCAAGTGTGGACCCGAATAACAAGGATGTTTGGTATCTGCGTGTGAATCAAGATATTGTTATGTGCAACATTCATACAAGGGAGTGGTCAATGATAGCTGAAAACAGTGCAATTGTTACGAGTATATACTTCTTCCCGTATGTGCTGCCGTGGTGGCCGACACCCATTCCTAGACTACCACAGCAGCGTGCTAATCAGCTAGCCCGTGGAGAGGAATTAGCCGCGAGCTAGTACATAGGAAGAAGAAAAGTACCGAAGTTTTTATTTATTTAGTAAAACTGATGTCTGTTGTTCAGCAGTGGCAACTAGTTTCTTTCTGTGTTGTATTTTTTTCTTTGTTTCGTTTTTGCTCGGCGGTCTCCTATCTGTCTGTGACCACATGTGTGAATTGAAGTTTAAGTAATAACAGCAGTTTACCAATGAAAGCAGAAAATCTCAGTATTTACCTTGAGGCTTGCTTGAGCAATTCCATATTTGCTGCTGGATCTGGATGTTTTGTATTTGTTTTGTTTTTTTTTTTTTTTCTTCTCTTATGGCCTTTCTTGGTTGGTTCCATATTCTCCGCCATAACCTTCAATTTCAAAAGAGTTTCCACACCGAATCCAAAAGAAGGAAAACAAAAAACCTCCAAGTGTACTGGATTTCTTAGCCCTCCATCCATGAAGGCGCCGGATGACCAACTTGGTGACGCTAGCTAGGCCGCAATCAATGCAGGGATGATATACAGATAAACAAACACAAACCATTGTGACCTCAAACCCAAACAACATTCTCAGGATGTTCATGTTTGTGTACAGATAAAAGCAGGATGATCAAACAAGTCTTGCTTCAGTTTTTTGGTCAATGGAAACTCCATTAATAGAAAATGAGCTTAACTTGTAAGAACATAATCTTTCTGCCAACCTTCAAGGACTGACTAAATCGCTCGTACTTGAATGGGTGGCTGACTGACTGTAGTAATATTCAGGATTAAAACTACGTTGGGAAGTTAAAAACATATAAAACTTGATTAGTTAAGAAGGGTATATTCAAGGGAACTTTAACCAAAAGTTCATGATACTGTTCACTTTAATGAAAAATCACATTTTTTACACTAAAAAGTCAATCCTGGTGCCCTTTATTTTGTCCTCATCGATAAAACTCAAAGTTTTCAAGCCATTTTTATTAGTTTTCCTTATATTCAATTGAGTAAATTTCAGTGAATTATAAAGCCTTAAAGTTTGAAAGAGTTTAATTCAGTTTTACAAACTCCACGTGTATTTCAAGTGAATTCTAGGTGGATTTAAATAGAGTTTGTGAGTTTTTAATCATTGATTTTGATGGATTTCCATAAATATTGTAAATTTCAATATTGTGATGTCGTGAAACTTGTACGGTTCAAAATCAAATTTACATCTGATGAACAAATTAGAGGTCGAAATCACAACTAATCAGTATGCTTTTCCAAACAGCTAAATCAGACCCTTTATCAGATCTTGTAGGAGCCCCTCTGTTCACAAAAGAAAAATGATTATGTACCTCCTTAGTTTTTCAAATTGCAAATAAAGATGATAACCCCATTAGTTTTTAGATTTGGTAGGCACTTTTTCTATTTGGAATGGCATTAAAATCCCCCCTGAAGTTGCTGATTCTTTTTTTGCAGCTACGGATATGGAAAAAGAAAGGGGTGTGCTATCCACACACCCCATTTTACTTCTCACACCCTCCTTGATAATTTATATCCATTGATCTTCTTCAATTCATCCAATCCGACGGTTGAAAATTAAAAAGGTGTGTGAGAAGTAAAATAGGGGGTGGATATCACACCCCAAAAAGAAAAACTGGAGGAAGTCAAAGAGCGAAATTGCCCAGTTGTTTGTGATAAACCAAAGAAGTCTGAATTAACTATGCTTGTTGTTGTAGTCTCTATAAACATTAATGTGCAGTACCCACTCTATTCATTAAGTATACAAAATTCTGTTCTTTAAGATATCTTTCAGTTTGTTCCTTGATTTTTTTTAAATAATATAAACTTATACGTACCAGACAATATATGTCATGTATCAAATATTTTTTTTTATAAATAAATATAACCAAACAAAAAATATATATAAACGTACCAAATGCGGAGTTTATTAAATAGGTAATTTTGATTTCACAACTCAACCATCGCAATGTGGTGAAGCTGTTAGGCTGTTGTTTGGAGACGGAAGTGCCCTTGTTTACGAGTCCATCACAAACGGGACTCTTGCAAGCCATATCCACATTAATAAATGTAATCGGTAGACTTCTTCACTTAGATTTTCATGGGAAAATAAATACGAACGTACCAAAAAAATTATTAAAGTAACGTACTGAATATGTACCAAAAAGAAATATATGTTTAATCAAAAGCACTAAACAAAGAACAAATAGAAAAGCTTCCAAACGAAATGAATGGACAATTTCTTCTACTAATAAACATGATTGAATTCAAAATTTTAACACTTGTTTGGATGAAGAAATTTAAGATTACTAAGGAATTTCAAAATGACGGAAATTGAAATGACGGGAGTTTATGACACACCCCCACCCTTAAAGTCCACTTGGACTCCAAATTGAGTTGTGCTGGCCGACACCAAGAGGGTGACGAAGCCATAAAGTATAGTGATGTGGGAAAAATGTTAATAAATTTAAATCTAAAAGTGTCTAAATACGAGAGTGCGCTGTGAGTGGAAATGAACCATTTTCACACGTGATGTCAGAGCATAAGTAAAGTACAGTAGAGTGGATTGAGAATCATATCATTGAAGTTAATCTCCATTACCAAAATTTTCCCCGAATCCTCGTCGATAAGAAAGCTCAGCAAAAAAAACCTGGAGGGTGGAAACAAAGCAAGGGTGAGTGGCCCTCGATGTAACCCCTTGCTGTAACACTTGTACAGTTTTAAAAAAATCATACCACGTATTAATGTTGTAACATCCTACATCGCTTAGGGGAGTGGATCCTGTAAGCCTTATATGTATATTCTCATTTTTACCTAACACGAGGCATTTTGGGAGCTCACTGACTTCAGGTTCCATCGGAACTCCGAAGTTAAGCGAGTTCGCACGAGAGCAATCCCATGATGGGTGACCCATTGGGAAGTTCTCGTGTGAGTTCCCAGAAACAAAACCGTGAGGGAATGGTCAGGGCCCAAAGCAGATAATATCGTGCTACGGTGGAGTCGAGCCCAGGATGTGGTGAGGGCCCGGGCCAGGATGTGACAATTTGATATCAGAGCCAATCCCTGGCCGGAAGTGTGCCGACGAGGACATCGGGCCCCTAACGGGGGTGGATTGTAACATCCCACATCGCCCAGGGGAGTGGATCATGTAAGTCTTATATGTATATTCCTATTTCTACCTAACACGAGGCCTTTTGGGAGCTCACTGGCTTCAGGTTCCATCGGAACTCCGAAGTTAAGCGAGTTCGCGCGAGAGCAATCCCATGATGGGTGACCCACTAAGAAGTTCTCGTGTGAGTTCCCAGAAACAAAACCGTGAGGGCGTGGTCGGGGCCCGAAGCGGACAATATCGTGCTACGGTGGAGTCGATCCCGGGATGTGGTGGGGGCTCGGGCCGGGATGTGACAAATGTAAAATCAAAAGTATATCAACAGTAAATCCATAAATATTCCACGACACAGCATCTCATGAGCGATATGAATAATCATGTGCTCAATAAATCAATGCTAGTACATAAGTCGGAGTCACCTATAGTGACTTGTACGACTCATTCATATCTCATCAATCAATGCTAGCACATAAGTCGGAGTCATCTATAGTGACCAATACGACTCATTCATATCTCATCAATCGATGCTAGCACCTAAGTCGGAGTCACCTATAGTGACCTGTACGACTCATAGGCAACTTGTACGATAGTGTCGAAGTTGCCTATTCATTGCAACCTGTACGACTATGTCGAAGTTGCCTATATAGCTCATCTACCAATTCCTGCATACGAGTCGGAACCACGTAATGTGGTTTGTAAGACATGCTGGGTGTAAATAAATACGCTCAAGTTCTACAATCACTTGAAGGCTAGGCCATGTCCTCGGGCGGGTTAAAGATCCACATTGTGCTACGATCACATGAACGCAAAAGTCAATCGTCGGTCAAAAATCGACGATAGGGTCCACAACCTTAAGTAACTCGATCCAGAAGATCCGCATCTCAGATTTCCAATCCGTAACTTCCAAAGATCCACATTGTGCTTCTAAAACATCATACTAAAGTTTCATTATGATCCAACGATTGGATCTCCTCCAATTGCCAATTCAAGTGGTGATCAACGCTTTATTTTACGAACTTACAATTCCAATTTGGGAAGATCCCTACATCAGATTCCTAATCCGTAAGTTTCTAATATCCTCAAATATTACATACTATAATATATTAAAATTTAATGACGATCCAACGGTCGGATCGTCGGTTGCTGTAATAATCAAGTGGCGGATCATAATGGGACTACGTTCAAACGACGGAATTTCGTCAATTGGACTTCACAAACGGAACCAAGGTATTCAAATTTAGTCTAGGGAGGTCAGGGGACCCCACAACCCACTCCCCGCCGCAGGTGGCAGTTGGCCGCCCCGATTTGCCGGAAAATTCAACTATTTCTAAAAATTACCAAAATTCACAAAAATGAAGATCTCAAAGAGATGAACAACTTTCATACCTGACACAAAGTCCAAAAGTGGACGGAAGATAGTCAATTTTGCCCACAAAGCCGGCGGGTGCCTAAAGCTTCTCGGCGTCAATTCGTCGTCTACGGTGGTCCAATAGGGTCAAGGCTGGTTGGGATTTTCTTTTGGGATGATGGGATACAAAGCCCAAGTGGTGGCATCGGCCATTGCTTTGCCAATTCACCGAAAAATTGAAAATGGTGGCCTGAGCACCGCGAGAACCGTCGACTTTCGTGGTCTCAAACCGTCTCATACAGTGGTTAATCAAGGTGGTTCTTGGTTGGGTTTTGTAGAGGGGAATGAGAGCTTCAAGGTGGTGGTGGTGGCATCGAAAAACTCCATCGGAGTTGGCCAGAATCGGCCTTGGAAAATGGGAGGTTGCGGAGGTATGGGTGACGGGGAAGCTGGGAGCTTTCTCCTCTCTTTTTTGTTTTTTTGTTTTTTTGTTTTTTTTTCTTTTCTTTTCTGATTGGCTGAAGGCTCTCCTTCCCTTTATGTGATTGGTTCTTTGTGCCTAAAATTTGATTGGGCTACTTCCTTGAAGGAGTTAAATAATTTACAACTGAAATATAAATAACCAAATTCAAAAGTCTGTAACTATACCGTTATCATCCAGACTTGTAAACGGCTTTCGCCTATGCGCTCGCACCAACAAGTACTACAAGGATACGCTAAAAGAATAAGTCATACGTTCCTCTAGACGATGGTAAACGAAAGTCAAAGTCCTTGCCTCTAGGGTATTTTTGTAAATTCACACTTTTAAAATTAATAAAAACGTAAAATTAAGAACGTGTTGTCACAGTTTATTTTCTAGAATTTGTAAATTTTCTTATTTGGTTAACCTAAAAGAATAATGGAATTGAATACGAAATTTGTTATTTTTAAACTCTCAATTATAGAAATTGAGAAATTACAATTATTTATAGGGGTGGAAAAAAATACCCAATATTCCAAACCGAACCAAAAAATTCCCAAAACCGAAACGAAAAAGCACCAAACCGAAAATCCCGAAAATTTTGGTACCCAATACCGAACCGATACCGAATTTTTGGTACAGGAATCGGTCTCAAGTTTTTGTTCGTTCGGTAATCCCGAACCCTAACCAAAATAAAAAAAAATACATATATAATTTAATTTTAAATATGTATTTGGAATTGTAACAGTCTTCGGATTTGGTTGAGATTAAAATATAAATCAAACTACTCAGAACTCGCTCACTCTTTCGCCGTCTCTCGACAGACTCACTCACTCTCTCTCATCTCAAACTCAAACCTCAGTACCTCACCACCCTCCTCATCGATTTCTCTCTCCGTTTTCGAATCTGGCCACACAAGCGACCCACCTGAGTCACCTCTCTCTCGACTACCACCTCTCTGATCTCTCTCGGTGTCTCTCTCGACTTCTCATCCCTCACAGTGGAGGAGCATTCCTTCACGAATCACAACACAAAGGCAGAGCCACAACCACCGGCGCTGCTCACCTCTCATATCTATCTCTCGAATTCTTCATCCAGATTCCAATGCATTGTGCACCGATTCTCCCCCAAATCAAGTAAATTTTGGAATTAATTTAGGGTTGGAATTCTAGATTAGGGTTTGTGAAATTTATATTTAGCACTTGTAAGAAACAGTATACTGAGGGTTTAGGGGTTGAAATTTAATTTAGGGTTGGAATTCTAGATTAGGGTTTGTGAAATTTATATTTAGCACTTGTAAGAAACAATATACTGAGGGTTTAGGGGTTTAAATTTAATTTAGGGCTAGAAATTTAATTTAGGGTTCGAATTCTAGATTAGGGTGTGTGAAATTTAGCACTTGGGAATTTCCTGTCAAATTTGATTCCTTTGGAGGTAAAATCGATATCCCAATTCAGGGACTGAGCTAAAACCATTCCAATTTTCTCTTCTGTCACAATTGAAGCATAAATTAGATGCCTTTTGGTCTTTCTTTTTCATACATAAACAATTTATTTGTAATGAATTTCTACTCCAGGGAATGATAGTGCCTTGGTTGAATTCGGTGGCATGAGTTTGAGTGGCTAAGTTATTTTCTAATTTGTGAGTTTAACTCATAATCTTTATTTGCTGCAATGGTTGAATTCGGTATCAGTGCAGTGATATTTTCGCCTATGGATAATGACAGGGCTTAATTCATGCATGGCAGTGTATTTCCATTATTGTTGAATGTTTCTTATGGGACATTGCCTCATTATTTTCTACCTGCATTTATATCTTTTTTATGCAGACTATGATTTACCTTTGACAGCAATTCAAACTTTTTTTTTTGTGAGAATGCATGTTTAGCAGCTTGCATCATTTGTTCTTGTAAGGTTCTGTCCAGTTTACTCGAAAAAGAAAGCTGATTTGATTATAGGTGGAAGTTTCATTAACTTGAAGATTGTACAGTTCTAAATCATGGAGAAGGGTATGCATTCTCAATAAATGAGATCAGGATGCAAGTCTCATTATACTTTATAAAAGTGGTACTGAAAGGGTTCCTTTGGGAAGGGGTTGAGGAAGGAAAGAAGTTTCACTTGGTCAAGTGGGAGAAAGTGTGTAAAAGCAAGGAGGAAGGTGGCCTTGGTCTGGGAAATTTGAGAAATCGAAATGCCGCCTTATTAGCCAAGTGGCTGTGGAGATTCCCGCGCGAATCAAACTCTCTTTGGCATAGGGTGATAAAGAGCAAGTACAGTTTGGTGGCAAATGGTTGGGATGCTAATTGTCCGAGTCGAGGCTCGAGCAGGTGTCCCTGGACTGACATCTCGGCTGGTTACCCTCCCTTTCTTCACTCATGCAAATTCGTGGTTGGTAACGGAGAGAGGCTGAGATTCTGGGAGGATGGTTGGTTGGAGGGCGGTCCGTTGAAGGAGCAATTCCCTAGAATATTTTCTTTATCAAGGACAAAAAACCAAAGTATTTCCAATTTGATAGCTTCTTCTTTACAGCCGGTCAGCTGGAATTTAGAGTTTAGGAGAAACCTAAGAGAGTCGGAGATTGAAGAGGTGGCTGGTTTACTGCAGAAGGTGGAGTCCGTACGGCTGTGCCATTCTAGAGAAGACAGGAGAAGATGGAATTTAGAAGGTTCTGGCCAGTTCACTTGCAAATCTTATAACTCTTTCCTTTGCAACAATGATGTTATGCATCAATTTCCCCCTTTCGCTCAGATATGGAAAGCAAAAGTGCCTCCAAAAGTCAAAATCCTTGTGTGGCTAGTGGCGCTCGGGAAGGTTAATACTTGTGATCAAATCCAAAGACGAATGCCTTTTGCTTGCTTCTCCCCCCATTGGTGCACTTTGTGCAAATCTGGGGAGGAAAGCGTCAACCATATTTTCCTCCATTGTCCGTATAGCATTCAACTCTGGTGGAAATTGCTTAAGGAAGCCGGAGCAAGATGGGTCACCCCAAAGGGATGTTTTGAGCTTCTAAGCATTAAGTTCGAAGGCCTAGGGAAAGGGAGGAAAGCCAAAACTTTGTGGGGATCTCTGTTGATGGCCCTCTTCTGGAACATTTGGTTGGAGCGTAATAAAAGAGTCTTTGAGGATTACAAGGGAGTGGGGGTGGAGGACCTTTGGGATAGAGTAAAACATTGGGCAGCCCTTTGGGCTTCGGTTTCAGTGGAGTTTAGAGATTACAATTTCTCTTCTATTTTTAGGGATTTGTTAGCAGCCGTTATTTGATTTGGTCTAGCTTTTCCTCTGTTCAATTAGTTTTCTTTAGGGGTCCTTGCTAGTTCTCTTCTAGCTCCAGGTGGATATCTTTTCCACGTGGTTTATTTTTTCTTTTTTGTAATTCTTTCGTTTTATAAAATTCTTTCGTTTCTTTTCAAAAAAAATCTCCTGGAATTGATTATCTCTGTAATTGTTTACAGTTTCTCGCACAAAAACACGAGTGTGGATGCAAATTTCCGTCTTATTATTCTTGAACAAAATTGCACCTACAAAACAAATAGCACATTTGGCCGAAGAACCTCCGATGCTAAAGTTAGAATTTTGAGAGAAAAGTGTTTGGAGAATTTAGAGAATTTTGCAAGAGGATTCAACTTGGGTTTTGAAGAAAACAAGGTAGTATTTATACGGGTGTGGCCAGCCCCCTTTGGAGAAGTGGGAACCGGCCACCTATGGTATTTTTTTGGTGTTAATCACCATCAATTAGCTAATTAATAAATTAATTGGGTAATGAATCTATTAATTAGCTAATTAATATAATTTGAGATGAATGATTTGGGGGTTACCTTGTGGGGAAGATTTGATGAGGATGGATGAAATAGGTTTTGAATAATTACCTATTTTGAGCACTTTTGACCTTGATTGAGTCATGATTGTCTACTGCTCACACGTAGGAGATCTGGTATTCCTCGAGGGTAATTTTATCTTTTTACCCTAGAATCCACGTGTCGCCTCCATATTTTTCTCGATTATTTTTGGCTCCACAATGAGCACATGCACAGACATACATTCTCTCATACTTATCTTTTGTTTTGCTTCTTACTTTTTTTTTGCTAATTTTGTTGGGTTTTGGATTTCGTAGTGTTTGTGATTTGCTTGTGTGCGTCTCTGGGTTGTGTTTCAATTGTGCATTGCTCAAGTTTTTCGGCATCCTGTCGTCTAGATGCAGAGATTAACCTTAATGTTAGCATTGCTTTGAATGTTCCAATATTGCTTCAGGTTATTGATCTGGGTGGGAAGGAATTTACATTTACATGGGACCAGGAAGTTGGTGAACTCTGTGACATTTATGAAGAGCGTGAAAGTGGTGAAGGTGAAAATGGTTTGCTAGTTGGATCAGGATTTGCGTGGCGCAAAGTTAATGTGCATCGGATCTTAGATGAGTCAACTAAGAACCGTGTTAAACAGCGGTCAGAGGAAGCAAGAATAAATCCCGCAAGTATGTAGTCTGATTGTTACTGTGGAGTTCCCTCACTTTTTCATTATTCAATAGTTATACACATAATCTTTCTTCAGTTTCTTTGCTTTGTCACAATTAAATATTTTTAACTACATCTACATTGGGAGTAAGGTTAGCCGACATTCACCTCTCCCAGACCCTGCGTAAAGCGGGAGCCTTGTGCACTGGGTACGACCTTTTTACGACGATCTGCATTGGCTACTTCAGGGAGGTTGCAATTTAGAACACGTGGTACTTAGGTGCTAATACTATCTTCAATTGCCATCATTCTTGTGTAGTGGTACTTAGTTGCATTAACACTTTTTTTGGTACAATTATCAGAAGGCTGAAGTCTTTTGTGTTGCAACTGTCAACCGTGTTATGCCTTTGAGTTGTTCCGACTGTTGTCTTATCCTTTAATTTGTTTTTGTTCCTGAAAACAGAGCCATTGTGTTAGAACAATGTACAGAGACGAAGAAACAGTTAAAGCAATATGATACTACAACAGGTAAGATTTTCAATCTAGGTTTAATATATTTCCATATTTTAGTATAATACAGTCATTTTGTGACTTGTGTAAAAGTTAGTAGTTTAGTGCAAAGTAGGAAAACACTGAACTTGGGATGTGTAATTAATGTAAATCCTTCCACTATAGTCTACATTCCCTTATAAGAAATTCAGATTGAACTAGCTACAAATGTACATGAGGATTGATAAATTTTAGCGCCCAGTCTAAATTGAAAAACAATAATGTGTTATTTGTCAATGAAAAATTTAATTTTTTTTTTCTTTTGGTTTTGCTTAAGCGGCTGCTGATCGTATATGTTCAGTTAACTGCTGTTTGTTGCTTTTTGTATTGCTTATTTTTTTTTTTTGGAAAGATTACAATTGAAACCACTGAACTGTTTGGTTTTTCCACTCCTTGATGAGTTGTCCTATGTCTATTAGGAATTATAGTCTTAGAGGATTAAATTGATTACCCAGTTGGAGTTGTTTTCCCAATATGAGTGGTTTGCCTAATTGGAGTTGGTTTCTCATTTGGTGAAGGATTCATAACTAGGTTCCAATTAGGATTGGTAATCCTTATTGAGGAACACCTTTCTTATGCAAAACAATAAGTTGTATACCACTCAAGGAGTTAGAGTGAGAGAATATTGGAAGGGCAAAATGTGTGTGGAGAAAAGAAAAGAGATAAGAGTGTATTTCTTGTTCTTGTTGTTTCAGGTTCTTTTCCAAGTCTTAATACTAGAGGCTTGGCAGGATTATTCGTTGTACTCATTATTGATATAGTGAAAGTTTGTTGTTGCTGCTCCGAGGACGTAGGCGCATAGCCGAAGCACTTAAATTCTTGGTGTTATGTATCTTGGTTTTTTTTTTTCCGTTTCCGAGTTTGTTCTGTTTTTCCCATTCTTAAACGCGATATTCACAACATGAACTACATAACTGATGTATCTGATACCTCACTTGTTTCCAGCTAATCAATCGTGGAGGAATTTCAAACAAAAGAAAGAACCTCCTTTTAAGAAGCAGAAAGTTGAACTGCCTCAAGGTGAGTGGAGTCTTGTAGAAGTCTTTATTTTCTAACTTTTTTTTCTTTTGGGGTGGTGGTTGGCTGTTTCTTGTGCCTTTTTTTTGTACATGATGCTGTGATTCTCTAGACCCTTCATACCTCTACTACCTAAATGATCCACCATTAGACACTTATCTTGTGCCACTGTCTATACAAGAAAACCTATTTCGTCGGAACACCCTAATATCAAGCTTCTAGGTTTCCTCTTATTCTTCCCCAATTAGCTCATCACAATAAACTTTTACTTAAAATTTCTCTTACAATTGTCCCATCTATTAACCTTGTAACTATTCCCAGCCAAAGTAAACCTCGTCACTATCCCTCTTCCCTCTTTTTCACATTTTAAAATTCTTTCTTCTTCCAGGCTTACAGCTTTAAAGTTGTTTTATTTGAGTTTTAAATTTTTATTGAATCGTCTATTTATTTGAATTTTCAGCTCCCCCTAAATCTACATTTAAAACTGGAGTGTCATCAACAAGTACTGCAAAGGGTAGGTACTCATCATCACCTCTTCCAACTCTACCTGAGCAATCCGGTGCTCTATCATCTCCATTAAGAACTGGAAATAGTTTGAAGAGTCATGCAAGTGCAGAAGATATCATACCCTTTCAAGTGATTGAAAAAGACAAACCTGCCAAGCTCTGATAAAGAAATCCAAATCAGGACCAGTATTGCAGCACGAGAAACAGTGGGCAAAGGCAATAGTGGAGCTAACCCTACAAATTTGCAGAGTATGTTGATTGCTTTGATCACGGAGAATCCCAAGGGCATGAGATATTTGAAATAGCCTAGTTTCTACTGTTAAATCATCCAATCTTATAAGGCCATATTATTTAAATTTATTTTAGACATGACATTATTCCAAGTGGACAAATTCCACTCTGTAAATGATATATTCCCAAATGGGACATATTACTCATCCAATGATTAAAAGGCGAAGGCGTGGGCGAGGCGTCCCATGGATAGCCCTTTGCCTCACGGGACCTGAATTTTTTTAATACATATGTTTTATATATTATATATAATTATATAGAAAATAATACTTTGTAAAATTTTAAATGCTAATATATCATCCAAATCCATTATAAAATTAACCAAGTATTACAATTAATCAATGGAACTATATATTATGTAATTACAATGCACGACAATATTAATTATAATACACAAGTGAACACAGCACAAAAATATTAATCACACAGTGGACCACATATATTATATTAAAAAAAGATTATTAATCAATAATCACCCAATGCAGTGAGCACACCAACATATTATAAATACATATACATATATATATATATACACAGATTGCTTAAGGGAAGGGATCCCTATCCCGTGTGGGGCCCACTTCACATCGAATTTCAACGATCCGAACCGTCTATTTTGTTAGTCTCGATTCATAGATCATCCTCGCAAAAATTCAATTCAATGTGAAACCATTTGCCTATTTAATTATCAAGATCAAATTTCATTGTTTCTTATATAACAAAGTATTCGTTCATTTCCTTGAATCCAATTAGATGTCTTAAACATTTATGATTTAGCTAATATTTTGCAAGGATGATCTATGAATCGAGACTAACAAAATAGACGGGTCGCATTGTTGAAATTCGATGTGGAGTGGGCCCCACACCTAATCCCCATTTTTTTCAAAAAATGGGGATCCCTCCCCTTAAGCAATCTGTATATATATAAATAAAGGATGAAAAACATAGTGAGCACACATATAACGATGCACACAGACAGCACACACATACTCAGAAACCCTAGCTGTAAAAATTGGGGATTTGTGGGTGTGCTGGCGGCGGCGCAGTCTCTGGGTGATGCGGTGCTGTCACTGGGGGCTGTGCTGCAGAAGGCTGTCGAAGATTGGTGTTGCGGCTAGGAGAGAGTGCAGCTAGGAGAGACGGAATTTAAAACTTTTTTCGCCAAGCTAAATTATGTTAAATAGAAATGGTGAGGGAAACAATCAAATAACTTTGGATATTGTGATAGTGCATCTGGAATTCTAAAGAATCCAACTCTGTTATAAAATCATACAATGTCTTGGTTTCTACTTATCTCTCTCAATCTTGCTTGTTATATCCTTATGCCATCTCTTTTTTCCTATTTAAAGATTTTTAGTGCCTTCATATTTTGTACAATTTGTTCGACATATTTTAATCCCAAACTACTTTACCTAGGATCATTTAGAATCTCAAAAGTACATTTTTGTCATTTACTTTGATGGCTGAACCTTTACCAATAAAGATCCTCGGACTATGGTTTTTATTTATAGTCTAATGTGGTTGTACTTGTATTTTCTTTTATAAAAACTGATTAACTTTGGATCAAGCAACGGTTTTCTACTATAGATATTGATGCAAGTTATACCATGGTGTATTATATTTTGATTACTCTTGTCAGTCTTTGTCTGTCATAATGTGCTCTTGTTTATTTTCAGTTCTCCCGAGGAGAAACTTCGCCAGAAACCTGCTCCTGATGGTAACCGTGATCAATTGCCTGCACCACACTTTGTGGAGAAAGTTTCTCCTAATGAGTTGGAGGAGCAGGTTCACGAACGATTGAATGCTACAGTCGGTCAGGATTCAAGTGCATTGGTCAAAATTGATAATCAACAGCATTCCCCTGATTTTTTTGGTGAAAAAAGGGGCTCCGACTATAATGAAGCACGCATAGGAAGCTCTAGCGATACTGGGAGTGCCAGTGACAGTGATAGTGACAGCAGCGATACTGGAAGTGACAGTGGAAGTCATAGCAGAAGCAAAAGCCCAGCACGAAATGGGAGTGGGAGTAGTAGTGATAGTGAAGGTGATGCATCTTCTAATAGCAAGGAAGGTTTTGATGAGGATGTGGATATTATGGCAAGTGATGATGACAAAGAACTGAAGCATAAATTGCAAGGCTCTGAACCAGGGTTTTCTACTTTGCCTGTCCCATGGAGAACTCCTGATGGCAAGCATGTGCAGAGTGGGATTGATGAGAAGCAAGATGATCATGAAGTTGATGCAGTTGAGATTGAAAAACAGTTGCTTGATGCTGATCAGGTTGCTGAATTGCATTTAGTTAGTAACTCTAATCGTAATAAAAGTGAACCTCTAGAAGAAACAAAACCCTTTTCACCTGAGCATGGTGGGCTGTAAGGCCGCCAAAGTTTGGTAGACCCTGTGTATGGAGGGGAGAGTACAGCCAAGGATGACTTCAGGTATGAGCAATCTGATAGTTCTGAGAGGATATCAAAACGTACATCCAAAAAGGGTTCAGAGGTAAACCACACTGATGAGAAATCTGAGCACAAAAAAAGATTACAAACAGAAATATCACAGCAACCTTTTGTTTCTGTGGGTAAGGGTGTCCATCTCCCAGAGGCTTCTCACAATCTGTCTCCTGATAGATTTGTTGAAGGCTCTCAGAAGGACCCTGTCTCTGAAACGATGGATAGAGATGGTAGGGATGGGAATATTGAATCTGGATCACTAAAGGCGTGCAACCAAGCATTTTCTGGCAGATATACTTCAGAGTTTAAACAATCAAGCCGGAAGCCTTTTGATCATAATTTACAGACAAATGTTCCTAATTCAGCAGAAAGACCAGATAGATGTGCTGAGAGCTTAGGGCATGGGGGGAAGTACTCTGAAAGTGGTACCCGAGGTAAACAGTCAGTGCCCTTGGATCCCCACTATCAGAAAGACGGTGATATGGCTGGAAAGATCAAGGGAAGTGCACAAGTTTCCAGCCTGTTATTGGGTCCTTCACCAAACGGTAACAGCAGAAATGGTGCAGCTGCATCCCCTGTCGTTAATGGCAGAGGCAGTAAACTCCAAAGAGAGTTTTCAGACTTGGAGTTAGGCGAGCTTCGTGAGCCCTTGCCTGAGGAAATGACCGTTAATAAGCAATTTGAGAGAAAAAGTTCTTTTAAGCAGTCAGATAACAGAATGAGCACTTCAGAGAACCGGGTTTCTGAGTTCACTAAAGTGAAACGTGCAGGAAAGGCAAATTTTGATTCGGGTAGGCCATCCTCTCCAGATTTAAACTCAAGTTTCCAAGTAATCAGGAAGGCTTGAATAAAAAGAGGAAGTACAAAGATCGCATTGAGGATTTAACAAGGTCTCAACACAGAGCTGTGCAGTCTGAGTCGCAACACCCATCATGAGTAGATCATCCTGATGTGGGGCGTTCGTTTAGCAAAACGGTGGGTCTTAGTAGTAAATCTAGACAGAATGAAGCTGGAGGCAGACAAGCAATTGGTGTGGCTGGACATGGGGAAAGCAATAAGAAAGCAAGCCCAAGTGCTCCTCAGCAGCATGACTCGAAACGAGGGCTAGTTTGCCACCCCATACAAGAAAGTAAAAGACATGCATCCAATATAATGGTGGATTCGACTTATGTACGAAAGAAATCAATGGTGGCAGACGGCAATGACACAGAGAAAAAAGAGGGATTCTTCTTCAGATGAGAATAGTTGTTCCTATTCTAAGTATGAGATGAATGAGCCCGAGCTCAAGGGACCAATAAAAGATTTCTATCAGTAAGTGATCATATTCAAGCTTTGACAATAGTGAAAACCATCTGACTAGGCTTTGGCCTTGTATTTAATCCTGGTTTTTGACATCTGAATTACATTATACTTTTTCCTTTTCTTATCTTAGGTACAAAGAGTATGTGCAAGAATATCGTGATGAGTATGATAGCTATTGCTCGTTGAACAAAGCCCTAGAGAGTTACAGGTAGTTTGAAGATTCCTTTCACTTCTTTTAAGGCAGTGCTGATTCTCTTTTTAATACTTGTTTGATTAATTGGTTTGTGATTTCATCCAAAATTGTGTCTCAAAACAATATATTCCTTCTAAATGTAGGAATGAGTTTGAAAAGCTAGGAAAGGACCTTGATTATGCTACTCAAGGCACGGAGAAATATTATAACATCTTGGTGCAGCTGAAGGAATCATATTGTCGATGTGCAATGGTATGCTCTGTTCTTAATTCAGCGAGACATTGCCTTGCTGTTTTCTTGGTCAGATGTAATATTTTGATTATTCAATTTTCGTGAAATTTTTTAGACGAACGCACCTTTTGAGTTTTGAAGTTTTGTCTACCCAGCTCACCCCATAAGCTCAGTAGTGCATGTGTATGGATTAATCCTGTATTTGATGAATAAGGAAATATTTGAGACAAATACTATGATCATATAAATAGCTAACATTGTGTTGCTAGTGGTGTGGTGTTGGTAACTATTATTTTTAAAAAGTATTTAGATACTTATATTATTTTTCTTTCTGTTTTGTGTTTCAAGAGTATTTACTATACATAAAGTGTTTCAGAATCATTTTTCTTGTTTTGTGTTTCAAGAGTATTTATATATTCGTATATCATATCATAACATACAGTGGAACTCAAAGAGTTAATCAAATAAGACTAAATCAAAGAGTTAATCCCAAGCTCATTTGGGTGAGTAGAATAGATGTGCTGATGTGGTGACAAAATGCGCTATCGACTTTTGCATTGAGCGACTCTAGGCGAGGAAGGAACACTCTCAGCCTAGGGTGGTTATGCAGTTCACTACTAAGTTCAAGATCTTCTATACCAGATTAGGTATCTTCAACTATATTTACAAAAATATAGGTGTTGAGAGAAAAATAAATTCATAAAAAGTAAAAGAAGGGTATGAGTTTTTTAAATTATTTTATTATTTTGGGTGTTTAGAGAAACAAGGGTGTCCAAAGTTAAAACTTGGGTGCGTACAAAACCACTCATGTTTTATTTTCTTTGATTTATTAAGTTGTTTGGTGTCCAAAGTTAAAACTTAGATGTATACAAAACCACTCATGTTTTATTTTCTTTGATTTTTTAAGTTGTTTTGGTTGTCCTAAAAAAAGAATAGAAAATAAAAAGAAGAAATTATTTAGTGGAGCTTGTTCCATGATAAAATCATAAACTAAACTTTTTTGCAGTATTCCACATACATAAACATTGCTGTTTGAGAAAAAATATATAGAAATAAGAAAGACTACGGTGCTGAATTTAAAAATTAAAGTATCTTCGACTTAGTGATCATATCGTATTTATTGTGTTGATGCCGTTTTCGTGTCATATGCGATATCTTAATGGATCTTATCGTGTCATATCCATTAAAATGAACGAGTAATATGATCCGACATATGCTCGACTCATTAAAACTAACGGGTAAGATGACCTGACTCCTTACCCATTAAAGCAAAAATACATTTTGCTTCAATGAATAATCAAATGAAAAATGTCATACTAAATTAATATCTACATACCACGTTGTCACTAGATTAGTATCTACAATCCTTAAACCTTAAACCTAAAAATCCAAATGACAATGTAACCATAGTCAAAACGTAGGGGATGGATCACGAGTGTCCGCATAATTTTTTTCACATTTGTATATTAATTATTATGAATTATTACACATTTTCAACTCCCCTAAAACACTGTTCATGAGGTTTGGTTGGTTTTAAAAATTCAAACGACGATGTATCCATCGTCCAATCTTAGAGGATGTGATCACGTGCGTTTGCATATTTGTTTCATATTTTTCACACTTTTAAATTAAACATTATGAATGTTTTAATGTAATTTGATTTTTCCTACGAAATACCAAACCACATTAAAATTAAAAATAATTAATTTATAAGTGTGAAAATGTGAAACAAAAAAATATGCAAACACTCGTGGTTGCATTGTGATGACCAATCCTTATTTTTCATTGTAATTTCTTTTCCGTTAGTGTAATTTAACGATTTTACCCTTCTTCGGACAAAAGTGGAATCTGACGTGGACGTGGTTTTCGGCTTTTAGTTTCTTTTTCCTAGTTTCTCACTTAAAAAGTACTCGTCGTTACGAACGCTTGAGCGCGTGTTAGACTCAAATCACTTTCCATTAAACCCTCCTCACCACCAATCAGAAGTCATCACCTACCAATCAGAAGTCATCACCATCTTTTCATACCCCCAATCGGATTTCTTCACTCTCACTTACACTCAACCAATCACAACTCAGCTTTCTCTCTCTTCCCGAAGGCTCTCTCTCACTCTCTTCTCTCTGCAACTCCCTCAAACAACCATCCCAACACTCAAACGTGACCTGCAACCTACACCATTGAACTCCCATCAACCCCACGAACACAACCGTGTAACCAAATCGCAATTTGGTTGAGTTTTGACTCACCAACTCGGAAGGTCCAACTTGGTGAGTTTTGGTTCGACGAGTTGTAGGTCAAGTCACGGAGTTTTGAAGGTTTTAGAGGCTTCCTTACAATTCCTCGAGGCTCCTAGGACAAGTTTGAAGAAGAAACAACCTCGAAACACACGGTTTTTGAGGAGTGAAGTTTTTGGCCGAACCTTTCGAGCCATTTTCAAGCCACTTACCATCCATTTTTGGACTTCTAAAAGGTACAATTGTGTTCTACTCTTCATAAGCTTCATTTCCATATAAATTTCATGAAAAATGGTTGAGAAATGAAGAAAATATGAAGGTTTGAAATTTTACCCAAAAATAGGCAAAAATTTCCAGATTTTGGCGAAACTAGATAGCGGCGGCGATCGGCGAGAACCACTAGAGAAGATGACGAAATATTCCGTCCGACGGAATATCCTAATGGCGTTAGGTAACGTCGTTACCATTTAACGGAATATTCCGTCACTTTAACGAAATGTTCTTAACGGTTGTTAGGGCCTCCGTCAGTCTCTGCCCGCGCGTGGTGGCGTGTAGGGCTGTGCCCTTGGCGATGCATGGCTATGAGTCCGCCCTCCGATTGGCGCTCTATCAATTTGTGTAGGTCTGTGACGTCGAGGAGATCGATTTCATATATTCAAACCCTATATTTGAGCAAACTACGGAGGTTTTATTTAAGTTTCCATATATGTGTTATTAAACTAATTGAATTAGTAATTTCACGTATAGGGGAAACATACTTTGAGGACGTACGGGGCCAAGCAAGGCTAGGAGGCTTCGTTCCTACTGCATATCTGTAAGTGGGCATTTTGTTTTCATATATATATGTGTGTGTGTGTGTGTGTGTGTGTGTGTGTGTGTGTGTGTGTGTGTTGTGTAGTTTCCACAAATGCTTTTAAATTGGTTTATGCATTTTATACCACAATCTAATCAGTCTTAAAAAAATGATGTTTTGTGGTTGAGATTTATATATTGTCATGGCATATTCTTATGCATTTTACCTACCCATAAATGTTGTATTGTGGTGAAATGCTAAATAATCCTACGGGATACCCAGGTAAGTTCAGGTAAGTTTATTGTGTTGATTGGAATTATTGCATCATTATGGTATGCATATATTCATATAATTAGCTCATCATTGCTGCACCCCAGTGTTAATGCTTTCGTCCTGGGCCAAGTCCAATTGTAACATCCCACATCGCCCAGGGAAGTAGATCCTTTATGTCTTATATGTACATGTCCACCTCCATATAGCACGAGGCCTTTTGGGAGCTCACTGGCTTCGGGTTCCGTAGGAACTCTGAAGTTAAGCGAGAATGGGCCAGAGCATTCCCAGGATGGGTGACCCACTGGGAAGTTCTGCTCGCGTGAGTTCCCAGAAACAAAACCGTAAGGGCGTGGTCGGGACCTAAAGCAGACAATATCGTGCTACGACGGAGTCGAACCTGGGTCAGGATGTGACAATTTGGAATCAAAGCCAATCCCTGACTGGAAGTGTGCTGACGAGGATGTTAGGCCCCTAAGGGGGTGGATTGTAAAATCCCACATCGCCCAGGGGAGTGGATCCTCTATGCCTTATATGTACATATGTATATGCCCACCTCCATATAACACGAGGCCTTTTGGGAGCTCACTGGCTTCGGGTTCTGTAGGAACTCTAAAGTTAAGTGATAATGGGTCAGAGCATTCCCAGGATGGGTGACCCACTGGGAAGTTCTGCTCGCATGAGTTCCCATAAACAAAACCGTGAGGGCGTGATCGGGACCCAAAGCGGACAATATCGTGCTACGACGGAGTCGAGCCCGGGATGTGGTGGATCCTGGGTCAGGATGTGACACCAGTCCTTCACGTAATGTTCACCTCTCGCATCACACGCTCCTCTTGGATCCAAGTTAAGTGTTGGCCCTGTTGTACAGGTTGCATTAGGCAACTCCCACTTGTAGGTGACCACGCATAGCGCTAGCCTTCACGTGATCGTAGCACAAAAACGTACATTATTACACCTAGCCCTGTCGTACAGGTCACATTAGGTGGCTCCGACTCATGTGCTAGCATAGATTGATGAGCAATAGGTGCAGTCGTACATATCACATTAAGTGACTTCGACTTGCGTGCTAGTATAGATTGTTGAACATATGATTATATTTATCTTGCTATTGAATTATCTTGTTGTCACATATTTCTGGGTTACTATTGGCATGCATTTGATTTCATACTTATACATAGTATGATTTTCTAGAAACTATACTTGTTTTACAACGAGAGGTTAGTATGTTCAAAAAACAAATGGTTTTGTTTTTTTTATAAATCCTTATTTTTGTGCCCACTCACCCTTTTTTTTGCCCATCCAGGTCTAGTAGTTGTGCTTATGTTTATACGAGGACTCTGGCAAATCTCAGTTGATGGTTATCTTCAATGGTATAACCCTCACCCTATTTACTGTATTGTTTTTATGCTCTGACGTCACGTGTGAAATGGGTCCCATCCCACTCACATGCCACTCTTTTGATTAGGCACTTTTAGGTTTAAATTTACTCACTTTCTCTTCCACTACAGTACACTTTATGCCTTCATCACCATCCAGGTGTCGGCCAGCACAATTTGATTCGGAGCCCAATTGGACATTAAGGGTCAGGGTGTGTCAGTTTGCTATCAGAGCATAAGTTTGGGCAGTATTGCGTTCATCACACGCGTGATGTAAGCATTCTTGGCTCTTGAACCTAAGTGTTGAAATCTTGCCATCTCGTTGAACACGAAAAATGTGCCATCTTTTCCCTAAGTTTTGGGTACTTTCGACGACTCATCGTCATTTTAGAAAAATTGCTTTGGCAATCGCCCCTAGACTTTAAACAACAAAACTCTCTACCAAGGAAGTTTCGTTTTGGGAACGAGTTGCTAGCCCCACAGCGGGGCAAATGCATCAAAGGTTGAGTATCACCAAGGATTTACCAATGAATCCTATTGCTTTTCTTCCACTGTTTTTACCAACCCTTCGAGTTAGGAAACCAGAAGAGGTTTTGTTTCTTAGGTAGCACCTATAGTATATCATCTCCTAGAATTCATGTGAAGGTTATTTCGTCAAGATTCTAGAAATGTCTTGAGTGACAACATGGTGCTTCAGTGGTAGCACTTGACGGAAGATATTGTGAGGGACAATCACTTTTGGTCCCCAATAGCACTAATATATGCAAACGTACTAATAATCATTCTTGATCTTTAGGAGGAAGATCGACTCCCGTTTAAGTTCATTCTATAGTAAATTATCAGCAAGTTCTTTTTCCAGCCTTGGGACTTTCCAATCAATGTTAATTCCCATATCTTCCTTTCGATGTTGTACTTATCATTTGGGTGAGTATGGGCTTGCGAGTATGAGTTGTCATACCTTGAGAGTAACAGAATCCCAAAGGAAGTAATCAAATTCTCCTAGAATTAACGAACTATTTCACTTGACCATTTCCTTTCCAATAACCTGAAGTTATCTACTCGAATGGGCTCTAAACCCGTAATCAGCCTACGGAGGCATTACTAATTGATGATGATGTCCAATATCCAGAGACCGTTAACCAGTATTCGGTGGTATGATTTCCGATACCGGACACAAGTGCTAGTATCTAGGAGTGATACCTTTATGCCAGAATGCCGATTCACAGTTTCAGAATTAACGAATGTTATAAAAATATCTTAAGCGCGTTAATTAGCGACGCGGCTGATAAACTGATTAACAATGGCTACTTGGGCCGAAGAAAATAGATCGTGAAAACTTAGGAGCACACTTTGCATTAGAATAGTAAATTCGTGGTCGTGTTAACCACACTACCCATTTAGGTAACCGGAGCCTCTTAGACCAATCACTTTTCTGATTACTTTCATAGGCAGATAACAGAGTCGACGCTTAAGCAATTTTCCCGTTGTAGGAGCAGAATGAGTTTTGAGAAGTTTACGAAGACCTTATAGCACATGGTGTAGAGAGAAGAAGCAGTATCGTATAATCCAAGGACGTGTACCTTTGGCGTCATTTCTCAAAACTCTTTCGGAGCCATCACCAAGTAGTAAGGTGAGGTATACATCGATCCATCTTGTGTACTATACCATTTCTTCATTGCGTCATTTCAAACAACTTCTACGTCCTTAAAAGAAGATGACACGTAACTCTTATGGAGGGCCCTTGTTGTCTATCTAACCAAGTACCTTGTTTAGGGAATCTTAAACTTATCCCCATAGGCGAAAGGCCAAACCTTAGAATCGTACATGGAACTTAGCAGTTCAATTGGTTGACGACTAAAAACCGTTAGTCCTACTTCGAGTTGTTGGTTTTCCGATCAACTTTTGGAACCCGTGAGTTCTTTCATAGCCTGACAAAATTCAGAGCAATCTTACCAACGACTCTCTCCTAAACTTCAGCATAAAAAATCAAGTGTTTGGGAACACCGACACTCAGCCATATATTATTCCCTCAAGTAACCATTATTAAGTTGGTACTTTCTTGGGAGACGTGATCTCAGTAAATGAAATTCTTTTCTTTTCCAAAAAGGAAGCGTTGCGAAACTAAGAAATCTTTGATCTTGTCAATTTATCGACAAATTATTGGTGATCTTTTTGGCTACTGTGTTTTTCCTCACTTACGACTGAGGAAAGTTATTTTAGGCTACAATGCAGCAACCTCTGCCATACGCTTCACATATATTCTGGTGTACGTGAACATGCTCTTCTCATCTTCCAGCAGCATCTTTTCAGCTACAATGTTTTTTTCTCACATCAATGACGATATGCTGGTGTACGTCAACATGCTCTTATCTGAACAATACAAGCAGTGGAAGAGCGACTTGCACCAATATTTTGAGACATTTGATGATTCACAGGTCTCTCTTGAGGAAAGTTGCCTGAAGGAGTTTGAGAGTCGGGAGGATAATTGGTCGTGGCTTTACAGTCATTTTCAGGAGCCCGGCTATGTGGTATTTTTTTATATTAAGTTTAAAATTATTATACGTTTCTTACTAATGTTATTGATTTTTTTATATTCATTTAAATTTGAACTAATACATTTATTTTTTGTATAACAGAAGAAGGCAAAAGCCAACAAGTGCAATAGGGACAAGAAGACTCTTCTCCACCATTATGATTTGAGGCCCTTCTCATATAGGATGGACATACGGCGGCGGGTAATAATAAAGTTTTTCATATTCAATTTTTAATATGTCATTAATATTAATTTTTTTTTTCGTACTAACATTTTTCTTCTCTTGTTTTATTCAAGGGGGTTCAAAATTCCAAGAGATCGATGTCTTTAGCAACGTTTATGTTTGACTTGAGGATGAGTTGGCTGAGTCCTTTCATGTAAGCATTCTTCAATTTTAATTATTATCTTACACATTCAAGTTTCATGATTATTATATGAATGTCATAATTAATATTTGATGTTATATTACACAAGCGACGATGATGGAGAAGAGACAGTTGGTTCTTTAGGAGTCCGCCTCCCAGCTTCCTCCTGAGACTCCACTCGAGTTTGTGGATCCCCCAGAGGATGCGAGGTTTCAGATCCTTATGGAGACCTTGGATCAGACTCTCGGGCAAAGGTCGGGGAAATATTGTAAAGGGATGTGGAATGCCCGGTAGCGGGAACCTAGAGCCCTTTCATCATTGCAGTCAAAGAGTCAGGTGACAACTTTGACAACAGAGGTGGCTAAGCTTAGGACTGAGCTCACCTCGTATAGGAGCTAGATGTCACAGATTGTATAGGCCCTCAGTCAATCCGACATTCGCTCCCGGATCTTCGTCCCCTGTCGACCTCCTAGCCCCTCCAACCTGAGCATGACCACACCTCTGCCCCTTCGACGGTCTGAGCATGTCGACAACCTCGAGACCTTCCAGCTTCCTCTGCATGATGACCATGTAGATTACGCCGCATTATTTTCTTAGTTTTTTACTTCCTTACTTTTTAAACATTTTTCTTGTACATAGTACATACATTTATATTAATTTAAATATATTATTTTTCTCTTCATTACATTTTTAATTGCAATTAATTTTATTACCAAAAAAAATGTAATTTATTTTTATTACAAAATTAAAAAAACAGAACATAAAATTAAATTTAAAAAAAAAATTATTTTTGCGCTACGAAAACCTTCGTCTCGCAAAACTCAAGCGACAAACTAGGTTTCGTCACGCAATAATAAATTGTCGTCACGCAAAGTTTAGAGAGACGAATAATAGTCGTCTCACGTATGTATCTTGGTATTTTGTGTGACAAAAACATTCGTTCCTAAAAATTTTGTACGACGAAGGGTAAACAGTCGCGCCGTGTTTTTGTGACCAATGATGTTTTTCATCGTGCAAAATCTTTCTTCACGATCTTTGTGCGACGGATTCTGCACTACGAAGTTTCTGTCGCGCTGAAGTTTGTGCAACAGAAATACACTTTGCACAACCAACTTTGGTTCGTCGCACAAATAGTAAAACGTAATAGTGAATTAGACTATAAAATCCATTGAAAAGCAAACAGTCGATATCCTGTACGTTAACAATATTATTTCCTTACTATTACATTGACCAGTAATTAACAATGCTATGTCTTAAGTATAAAATAGTAACAAAATTACATGTACATGATACGAGTAAAGTGCTTGTGACCGAATGTTGTCCGACTTCCCCTTCCTTGATGGGCAGGCAATGATGAAAGTCACTACGATTTTTATTTTCCCATAACCAGAAAGAGAATGATGGTGAACTGAACAAGTAAAGGAAGACGCACAAAGTCTCAAGTGGTTCTTTGGCTGGAAAAAAATGTTCAGAAGGAGGAGGGTAACGTATTAGTAAAGAAGCTGAAGTGTCTCTCACCATCGGGTCAAGACCTAAGGGCAAGGAGGGTTTCCTGGCTGAAAATCAACGTCAGCTACCGAATGGAATTGCAAATGAGAGACCAGAAATTGCTGCACAAGAAACCAAGCATGGTAAGAATATCCCCACCATGTCACTTCTTGTTAAACGAATCCTGCACAAGAAAAGAGCATGGTAAGAAAAGAGCACAAAATAATAAAATGAAAAGGATAAAAATCAAGTAAAACAAAAAAACAAGAACTCATTATATAGGAATGAAGTTAATTTCTATTTAATTATTTATCCCTTTTTATTCAAGAATGTCGACTGAGGAACGGGAGACATTACGGATCTAAGCTATCAACAATGGAAACATTGAAAATTCTCTAAAATAGTTGCACCGTTTCACCTTTTATTTTTTCAGATCGAAATGGTATAATCAAGGTCCTCAGTAAAAATTATAGATCGTGACCAATAAGGGGAGAACATATATACCTCTCTGGATTCCGGTATGAGGCCTGAGCCATTCCTGGAGAGATCCAAGCACGAAACAGCCTCTTCAGGCCCTGAAGTTCAGGGTAACCCTTCAGGCGGCCCTTGGTTGTGTATTTTTTGCTTGTTTTTATATTTCTCTGTTTTTTTTATTAATTATTTTTTTCCTTTCAAAAAGGCTGATATAATTACTCACAGCGGATCTATTTTCGTTAAGAATTTTTTCAATTGGTCCCGTACGTCAAAGTATCGAATTGAAAGAAAAAAAACTGTATTTCGGTTGTTATTTGTTACATAAAAAAGAAAATAAGAAAATGGAATATTTGGAACCAACCAAAAAGTGGATAGATGTAAAAAAAGATTGAATAGTTGAAATTTGAATCATTATGCTAATTTTTTTTCTTCTTTTTTTTAAAGGCTTTATAGATACACATGAAATGAAATTTATGCATAAATCAAAGAAAATAATAAAAAAATTAGGACCGCACGTTCTTTTTGACAACTTTACAAAGAGATTACGTGCATGCTCATGTACGTTTTTGCTCATTACAAGTCTAACATTATATTTGGATGAGAAAAATAAACTTAAAATTTTGATAAAAGTCAGAATTTATAAATTAACATGCATCAATTTCTTTGTTTGGATTCATAAACATAGAAATTTAAAATTTCTGCGTGGAAAAAAAACTTAGAATTTGGCACCTCCAATTCCTGAGTTCAAATTCCATGTAAATAAGTGTCATTTCCCAATTTCTATGATTGAGAGTTTAAAAATAACAAATTCCGTATTTAATTCCATTGTTTTTTTAGATTAACCAAACAAGAAAATTTACAAATTCTAAAAAGTAAAATCTCGTCATTTCAATTTCAGTCATTTTTAAATTCCTTAGTAATTTTAAATTTCTTCATCTAAACATAATGTAAGAGAAAACTTAATTTGATTTTGACAGTAAAAAATCCGAGGTGAAAATAGACAGAAAAAACTTTGGGGAAAGCATATATATGGTTTGAAAGTACATAATAAGCTAAAACACTTCGTCTGGACGGGGCAGATCAACTTAGGGACCCGGGTGGTAGTAGGACCCTCCGAGTTTCGAGAGAAGCACCTATGATCGACCATTGGGGACCCCCTAGTGGGTTACGCGGTGTGGTGGAGAAGTCCTTATCTCCATGGATATGCAGGCAACAGGCTATAAACGAGGAATAATAACAAGAGGTTTTAATTCTATTTCTTATTAAATGACCTAATCAAAACGACGTTGTTATGAGCCAGATCATTTAAAAAAAATAAAAAAAATTAGCACTCTCTCTTTCCTACATTCTACAAACCCGACAACCCCTTATGCCTTTCCTAATGTTTAACTCCCAAATTAATTTCACAAACCCAGAGGTTCCATACCCAATATGCAAGCTTCCAATCCCTCATCCCACCAGTCACCACCACCTCCCTCCAATAACACTTCTCGTGCCGCCGCCTAATTCAATTTTCTTCCAAGTTTATGTAAGTTGTTTAATCATAAATTCCTAGTCCCAATTTAATATAGATGTTAACCATTTAAATTGATGTGTATACTTGTGATGTGAACCAATTTTATCTTTGGAAAGTCGTAAGTGTGTTATGATGTTGAGTAGCATTTGTTGGCTTTGGCACATGTGAGCTTAATCTTGATTTATGCATATGAACCAAATTTAGTAGAAAATAGACATGTGAACCAAATTCTATATAAAGTTAGAAACTAATGGTGTTTAGAATTAGAAAAATGGTCGATGTTGGAATTTTTGGAACTTCTACATTGAGTTCATCTGACATTAAAATCCTGAATTCACTACGTCTAGAGGTGTCGCAGTACAACTGTACAACAAAATACACATGTATATCTCTCTTACAACTGTCAATATGCGAAAGCCTATATAATTATTTGCGTAAAGTAATAATTTTCAAAGGGTGTGTAAATGTGAAGTAGGACTGGAATAGCAGCTCAGATGCGAATACTAGCGTGAATAGTGTTTTGTGGGATACATGTACTTTTTGCTACTTGCATTTCTGATCATTTGTTGTTACGTGGACTCCAATATCACTCAAAACTAATGTCTGAAATATCGATGATATCGGAAATATCGGTAGTCCAAAAACACGGAATTTTCAATGGAAACATCAGGATATTATCGATATCGATAAAAATTGAATAAAAACCACGGAAATTGTAAGAAAAACTTTGGAAATTTTTATTGAAACTTTGCAGGATGTTTATTTAGTCAATTATCTATTAGTTTATCACAAAAAATTGGAAAGAAATGCATTGCATGATGGATTTAACTGATTTAAGTTGATTATATAGCGAGCTGGCAAACATTATGAGCGTAGAAAATATGTAGTAATTAATGAAAAAAGTTTAAACATACCATAATCATTTATATATTATGACTTAGTACAATATTTTACACTTTATACATTGCATGGTAAGATACATGAGTGACTTAGTACCTCATAGAGTTCCTATCAAGGTCTAAAATATCGATGATATCGGAAATATCGGTAGTAAAAAAACACGAAAATTTTGATGGAAATATCGGGATAATATCGATATTTTAGACCTTGCTCAAAACTCAATAGGTCACGTGTTGAAAAACTAAATATTTAATTACCATGTATGCCTCTCATTAATCTACCAACTCTTAATTCACAATCAATACTTTTATATTTAATTATCTTTTTTTTTTTTTCACTCTGTACTACAACTTGATGATATATTTTATTCACTTGAAAGTAAGATTGTTGTTCAAATCTCAAGAATTGCAAATTAGATGTCAATTTATATCCACAATCCTTGATGTAAATATATCATTGGCTAAAAAGAAAAATCTCTTGTTTTTTTTTTTTTTTTTCATTTTAATCGTGAACGATTTATGTGATGTAGATTCGTGGCATTGATTTGGGTGGGTTGAGCGTGAACATTTTTTTTTTAAATATTATTTACTTTAATGGGTGACTACGGGACAGAGGTTCAGGGCCGAAGGGGTAGAGGAAGACCTAGGAAAACTTTGGAAGAGACCCTAAGAAAAGACTTGAGTACTTGGATCTAACGGAGGATATGACACAAAACCGAGCGCAATGGCGTTCTAGGATTCATATAGCCGACCCCACTTAGTGGGAAAAAGCTTTGTTGTTGTTGTTGTTGTTGTATTATTTACTTTAATGGGAATTAGGCTAAGCATATAATAGGTCAATTATAATAATTTGATTAGAATATGCATTTGACAAAAATCGAACATAAAACTTCTTACAGTCTCACTTATTAGTAAAGAAGAATATCAATATAACATAGTTCTAAGTGACAGACAAATTCTCCTTCCCATGTATCATCGGTACCACATGAGGAGGCATCGTACATTTATCTACAGTTAAACGGTATACGAAAGCGGATGGCCTCAAGAATGCATATGTAGAAGTTCAAAATCGGGTTGGGAGTTCCAAACCTTTGCCTGCTTTCAATAGAACAACCCCTTGGGGTTTTAAGTTTCACTATTTGATTTGTAATAGTCTTGTTTCGAGGAATGGTTGTGATTGTTGTAAATTCTGAAGTTGGTGGATGATACAACCACAACCATCCTTTACATTTCCATCCTATGGTGTGTAATTACATGTAACTTACCACCCCTTAAGTATAAATATACACAGCCAATGATCATCCTAAATGCTTGTAACATTTGCCTTCACATTATCTTTAGGCCATCTCTAACCGAAGGGTCCAGAGAGCCAGAGGGTTGAAAATAGCCCGAAAACCGTCTCAAACTGAGGGCTAGGCCAGAGGGCTGTGGAATCTAAGAGGGCCCCACGGAATCGGAGAGGACTGGCCAGAAAAATCATCTTTCCTGTCGGTTTTAACCGACATGATTACGTTTATATTATTTAATATAAATGTATTCCTGTTGGTTATAACCGATAGGAATGCTTAAGAAAAAAATTCAAATGCAACGGCTAGCTGACGTCAGCTAGCCGTTGCATTTGAATTTATTTATTTTTTACAGTTTTATTATTATTTTTTATTTACAAAAATTTTCCTATAACTTCTATTTTTCATATTTTTTTTAAATTCTATTTTTTCCCTATAACTTTTATTTTACAAAATTTATTTCATATTTTTTTTAAATTCCATTTTTTCCTATAACTTCTATTTCACAAAATTTGTTTTATTTTATTTTAAATTCTATTTTTTTCCTATAACTTCTATTTCACAAAATTTGTTTCATATTTTTTTTAAATTATATTTTTTTTCCTATAACTTCTATTTTATAAAATTTGTTTCATATTTTTTTTAAATTATATTTTTTTCCTATAACTTCCTAAGTCATTATACAACATTAAATTAAATTAAGTAACATGAAACAACATTAAACAATATGAAACAACATTAAATAACATTAACCAACATACAAATTATACAACATAAAAAAAAAATTAACAACATGAAACTTAAACAACATTTTTTAAAAACATTTAACAACATAAAACTTAAATGCCTACTCCATGCTTTTTTTGGCCCAAAGATGTGCAACAAGATCATGTTGTAGGTACTTGTTTGTGGCACGAGAACGTATCATTCTATAGCAAAAAAAAATTCAAATCTAACGGCTAGCGGACGTCACTTAGTCGTTGGATTTGAATTTAAGTTGTTGTAGTTTTTAAATTCAAGTTATTGTTGTTTTTAAATTTAATTTGTAATTTTTAAATTTAATTTGTCATTTTTAAATTTAAGTTGTAGTTTTTAAATATAAGTTGTAGTTTTTGAATTTAAGTTGTTGTAGTTTTAAATTTAAATAATAAATTATGTTTGGCCCTTTGGTCCTCGGTTGGAGACGGAGGCAAATATGGCAATATACTGTTCATTAAAATATTAATATCTTAGAGGGCCAGAAGGCTAAAACGAGCCCTCTGGCCAGCCATCGGTTGGAGATGACCTTATATATAAGGCCAAGGGCCCAATGAATAATATTTTTTGGTGTCACAAATTTCACCAAAAATAATTGGATAAAAATGCCCCTCAAACAAAAAACTTCACAAACAACCCAAAATAATGCATCAAATTTGACAAGGGTATTTTTATCATTTTAATAGTGTTTTTTAATAATTATTTATTTATTTATTTATAATTAGTACCTCACAATAGGCAAGCAATAATGTGATTCAATCAATTGTTCATTAAATATTATTTTCTCTATTTTTAAACATGTTCAAAACATCTTAAGAAGCGTGTAATGCCGATTATAAAGAATGTCTTTTGCACCCGAATAATAATATGATTAAATTAGTTGTCAAATAAATTTTTTTTTAACAAACAATATTATCTACAGTAAGGAGAAGGGGTAGGTTTAGCCTTACAATGAAATAGCAATAATGTGATCAAATCAGTTGTTTATTAAATATTATTTTCTCTATTCTTAATATAAATTCAATAGAGACCAATTTTATTATATAGATTCAACTGCTTAATTGGTTTATGAGGAGTTTCTTCTAGCATGATTTAAAATTATTCATTTAATTCAAATATTTGATTTTTCTTTTGTTATTTTACGCATAACATTTAAACCATGAAGGCTAGTTTATTATGGTTTTTAGTCTATAAAAGGAGCTCTTGATACATGAATAAGATAACCCTTGGGAGAAAATTACATTATCTTTCTCTACTCATTTATGTCTACAAATTTCTGTCATTGAGCTTCCCAAAGAAAATGTCATGGTAACGAGCTCTTTTCAGCAAGTACCTCAGAAATTCAAACAAACGTGACTCACTAGAAAATATCAACGTTTCTGCAAGGAAAATTTTCCTTGTCAAGAAGGTGTGGAATTTTTCCTTGCTTCTAACCTCATCCCTTGGAGATGCTCTAAAAACACTCCAAAAAAAAAAAAAAAAAAATCAACCAATTCCAAATGCAGTACTCAAAGAACATTGTGATCTTTCACCAACTTGAAATATTGGAAGGACAGGATGTCAGTTGATCCTCCTAAACTGGTAGGTTTTAATATTTTCATAGAAGCGAGGACAAAGAGTTTCTTTAGCCCTAGTTTGGTAATGAGATGCTTCTGAAAATAAGGGATATAAAAAAAAACTAGCTTTTTTATGTTTGGTAAACATTTAACTTCAGCTTTTTTTTACAGTTTTTGATGAAAAAAAAAGCCAAAAACACGAAACTGCAAAACCCAGCTTTGAAAAACCGACTTTTTTTGCTTCCACAGCTTCTGCGCAAACCGATTTCGCAAGAGGCGCTGAGGCCTTTAATGAAAATTTCCAATACCCAAATGACCTTTAGCAATTAAATAAATTACACATTTTACCCCGTCTACTTCGTCGCTGACCCTGCCACGTCTCTCTTCCGTCCTCTCTGACTCTAAGCTTCTTCGGATTTTTGGGACGAGTAGCAGGAGGTTCATCAGATTTCTGGACTTTGTCGAAATTCGCGGCCTCTTCATCAGATTTCTAGGCTTTGTCAAACTCCTTTCTCCTCGAATCAATTGATGCAACATAGCCTTCCTTTCCCCGCAACGCAGCCTTCCTTAGGATATGGCAAAGAGAGACAAAGAGAAAAGGGGAGAAAGGTGTTATGACCCAAATTATTACTGAGGTTTTATGCTTTATTACTGTGAGGAATTGTTAATATGCCAGCTGGCATTTAAAAGTGTAGAGGCTGTATAAAAGGAGCCCAGCTCCCTCAAATGTATTAGATCAGATTTTACAAACAGAAATACAAAACCAAAAAATATATAGGAGCCCTGCTCCCTTCTCTCCTTCCCCCTTCTTCCATAGCTTTCTTGTGCTACTTGCAGGTTGATTAAGGGAATTGAGAATTGGGTCGTATCAAAAGGGAGTGAGCAGCCAGAAAAGAGAGAAGAGGTTCTGCAAAAATACTTAGGATCTGGCAGAGAGAGACAAAGAGAGAAGGGGAGAAAGGGAGTGAGCGGCCATAAAAGAGAGAAGAGGTTCTACAAAAATAAAATAGGGACAAGGTAAAGAAGAAACAACCAGAAAATAATAGAATAAAAAATTATAAATATCTTAATAAAAAAAGGTAAAGAGTACATTCTCTCTCACAGCTGTGTATAAATAATTTATATAAATATTATAAATGTCATAATAAAGAAAAGATAAAAAAAAATTGTTATATAATATTCAACCCTTTTTTTTTAATCATTTCGCACAAACATACATGTTTTACATAAAAGTTTACCAAACACTATAATACAGCTTTTTTTTTCTTTCCAAAAACACTTTTACAAAAAAGTTTAACAAACACCCTGCTGTTGCTTATTTTCACAGCACAGTAGAAGCAGTTTTTTTTTAAAGCACAGCAATACCAAACCAGCCCTTACTCTTGCACTGTGGGTGAAACAATATAACCATGGAAGATTCAACAAATGGAGAATTCCGGGACTTCAATACAATAGTCAGTTTGATTTCAAGTTTGAACCTTGCAGTTATAAATAGAAAACAATGACTCGTACATGCTTTCTAGACAATATCTTTCTTAATGGATTTCATTACTCAAAACAACTCAAAGTACACATCAATGAGACTTTTGGAAAAGAATGTGTATACAGTGAGTAATGCAGTACTCTATTTTTACAAACAAAAATCTTTTACATCGAATAACTGAGACCAAAAGGCGACTGAGAGATATAATATATTGCAGATGGATCAAATGCAAAACAAAAGGATTATATATATATATATATATATATATATATATATATATATATATATATATATATATATATGCATATCAAGTTACCTAACACCATCTCTCATGCGTAGTAGTTCCCGTGTGTGGACAGATCTGGACTATATAAGGGAATAGCCCTGTTCGCTAACTTGATTAAATTGTACGTAAAGACAGGGGTTTGGAATCTTCGGACCACAACCTCTTGGAACCAAAGCTCCTAGATGTCCGAGGACAGTTCAAGATGTCAGAGCTCTCATCAGCAGTTGTTTATGAGATTGCCTGCACAGTTCAATTAACAAATGGAGCATCTTGATGGGAACTCCCTGTTACACTCAAAATCAAACTCCCAGGGCAGGGCAGAACAGAAAAGAGGCGCCAATAAAGTCTACTCGAGAAGCCGAGAGGAGTGTGGATAGAGCTTATTGGTGGCAGTTTTCAGTCCATGGCAGGAGAAACTGGAGAAGTGAGCTTTGATCTTTATAATAGTGACACACCCTCGAAATGGCCTACTGTTTAATCACAAATGAAAGCTTTAGCTAAAATTCCTAAATCCTAAGCATTATAATGATTTACATGTTGCAACTTGTTTGAGTGCATTTTGCTTATCTGGAAAAGGAGGCAGTAAACATACCCACAAAATGTCAGAATTATTCTGGTCATGCTACGTGAAGCTGATGAAGATCTTAACCAATGTAACCACTTCCTTCACGGGTTCACCACCCTGCAGTATAATTGATAATAACTCTTCCTTGGCTGCCAACCGACAAAGAGGAGCATACTGTTAACACTATAACACTACGATACATTACTTTTCTAAAACAAAATAGAAAAAGAAAGAATTTCCTTGAATACCTCAGATGCAAAATTCACATTTGCTCCAGTATCCTGCAAACATGTATGATTGATGTCGTTCAACTTAATTACATCTGATCTGCAAGTATATGAGTATTTACTAGAGAGAAACCAAACTGCATAAACAAACACATTAAGGTGAGATTAATCTATGATAAGAAAACAAAACAAAAAAGCAGCCTACAGATTAAATCCTACATGTTCGATCTGTTAAGAACACCTACCAAAAGATTTGTACATGGACGCACAGAAACTCATTTAGATCCCCGAGAACCAATTTCTAATGAAGTTATGATTGACTTATCAAGTCACCGGATGGAAAATTGACTTCACGTTGTAGTGCAAGCCTACGTCTATTGACTGACAACTCACTTGCGAAGAAAACAAAGATGATGTTCTTCCCTATCTTTTTATGTCTTTAAAGATCCACTTCTTGGTCTCGAGACATAAGGTCGTTAACCAATGACTGCAAAATAAGTGTAGCTTCAGATGCTCTTCCTTGATGTAAGTAATCATCTATTATACGTGAGAATTTGACAGCAGTTTGGAATTCCTGATCCTTCAAGTTAAAAGGGATGATACTCTTCCATTCCTTGGATCTTCCTTCCAAGCAAATACCATGCAGCAGACCAGCAAAAGAAACAGAATCTAGAAGGATGCCATTATTAACATACTTTTCACACAGCTGTAATGCAGTTTTAACCATCCCATGATGGCAAAGGCAAATGATAATGGAATTATAAACAGCAACCTTTTGAAACCATCCATCTGATATCATCCTTCTGAAAACCCCCAGAAAAATAGATTTTTCATTTTGTTGGGACTCGTTAACTTCCTTCGGAATCGCACCAGGTTCATTGTTTGTGAACCCATTTACCAGATAATGGAAGGTGACGTCATTAGGAATGCACTTGTTCTTCAGCATTAGTTCAAAAAAGGAGGCGGCATTTGCAAGGTTACCTTCCTTGCAAAATGTTCCAATAAGTATGCTATATGTGACTACATTTGGCTCCAAGCCACAAGATTTCATCTCTTCGAAAGTTTTTACAGCTCCGCAGGAATCTCCCTTGTGGCAAAACCCATAGATCAAGGAGGTGTATGTGACCACATTTGGCTTGCATCCCTGTTTGACCATCAGTTCAAAGAAACTTAGAGCAGCATCCAAGTTATGCTGCTTGACATACCCATCAATAATTGTAGAATACGTGAACCCATCAGGACAATGATGCACTTTCCGCATTTTCTCAAAGCAAGAAAGTGCATCCGTCATCATTCCAAATTTGCAGAAACCCTTAATCATAGCATTGTACCCCACAACACCGGGGTTTAGACCCTTTTCAATAGTTAACCCAAATATTTTTTTTGCTTCCTCAAGGTCACCATTTCTGATTAACCCGTCCACCAGAGTGGCATAAACATATGCATCTGGTGGTACATTTTGGTCAAGCATCTGACCAAGCAGCAACTTGGCAGTAGGAAGCCTCCCTTTCTTACAAAGGCCACTCATCAAAACATTGTAAATGTGAGCATCAGGGACTACTCCACTTTCCATCATTCTGTCCCGAACTGCCATTGCAACATCGACTTCCTCAGAAACAACAAGTCCATGGATGAGAGCTCCATAAGAAACCAGATCAGGTTTGTATCCTCTTTCTGTAATCTTAGTAAACAAATCCAAGGCCCTTCTGTGCTCCCGTTGTCTGAAATAAGTGTGAAAAAGAGGAGTATAACTAAATTTATTTGGCACCAATCCTCTCTCCATCGCGTGGTTTATAAACTGTTCAGCTTCCTTAACCTTCCCACCCTTGCATGAATTATGAATCAAAATATTATAGGTTGTAATATCTGGCTCACAACCACTCTCAATCATCTGCTTTACTGTCTCCACTCCTTTAACCAAGCTACCATGCTTACATCTAGCATCGACAATATTATTACGTACTTGAACGTTAATATGCAAGCCTCTCTCCTTCATTTCCATGAAAAGCCGATCAATCGCTTTAAACTTTCCTTCTTTGCAATACCCATTTATCATAGCTCCATAAGTTTCCAGAGTGGGCAAAAACCCCTTCGATTTCAACTCTTTAAAAATCACATTAGCACTTTCGACATCGCCTTTTTTGCAATATCCGTCAATAAGCGTATTGTAAAAAACAACATTTGGTACACAACTCTTTCCCCACCTATCCACAATTAATTTTCTACCTTCCTCAACCTTCCCTTCCTTACACAACCCCTTCACCATTATACAAGTACTATAGTTATCCATACACAAATGCTCACCGCCACCTCTCTCAGCCATTTCGTCATACACCCGGCGTGCAACGTCAACTCTCCTACTTTTCACAAGAACATTTAACAACGAATTACACGCGAAAACACTCGGAACTACACCATACACCTTAACCACAATATCATACAAGTCAAGAGCTTTACCAACCATCCCAGAGTCCGCATAAGCTCTAATTACAAAGCTCAACGCATCATGGGTCGGCTTTACTTCTTCCAATTTCACCTTATCCATCACCAAATCGATCTCCGAAAGCACCCGAAACCTCGCCAGAAGCTTCAACAACGAAGAATACGCAGACCCATCTGGACAGCAGCAGTAGGGTCGATTGAATGCCCAGTCAAAGAACTTCAAACCCAATTCTACATCGTGCACTCGGTCCAAAACGAAATGGGCAACGTCGGAAACAAGCATTTCGGTTTCGGAGAATTGGGTTTCGAGAGATTGCTCCCAATGATGTTGGGTTCTGAGGATTTGGATGGTGTCATTGACGAGTCTCTTGACGTGGGGAGGTGGTGGAGAAGAAGAAGAAGAAGAAGTGGGCTTTCGGTTGTGAAGGGGTTTGATGCGAGAGAGAAGGGTTTTAGACATGTGAGAGTGTGAAGAGGTTTTGGATTTCTTGAGGCTTTCTGTGAGTGAGTTTTCAGAGGTTTGAAGGTGACGCAGCTCTTGGATTGGAATTACAGTCGCTGCACGCTTTCGCTTCAACAAAAAGGCGCTAAACTTAATTTTCATTTCAAATACTAATGCTCTCGGATATCAAAAGTCTCCACGACATTCCGTATGAGTTCATAATTTTATTAGCATTTCGATCTAATAATATAATGTTACGTGAAAGTGTTTTTTCTAAAGAATATTGTATTATTGGATTAACATGTCATGATGATTTTGTTTTATATAAATTATTTTTAACACGACATTCGTATCTCAAATGAAGTACATTTGTCACGCCAGTAGCATGGTCGAATACCAAATATTGAGTCTTCAACAAGCATATCAACCATCCGCACTTGCATAGCTGTTAATAATATGTAGCATGCTTGTAAGTGAATCTATGTGAAGAGAGTGTACTAGCAGCCTATTGAGCGGTTGGATACACATGTTCAGGGTCGCCTAACCGAGAATACATCTCATTGGCAAACCTTTAACTTCCGAATTCTTTTGTCCAAGTATTGTCTAAGTTAAAAAAATGACACGTGTTTATAAAACACGTGCTATGTTTTAACTGGACAATTCCTTCCATGCAGCTTGCAATATGGGATGGAAGTCCACACCCAATCGGTTTCCGACAACTAAAAAACACAACTACATTTAGCATATGGACATAGATCTTAGATGCTTCTTCAAGCAGTTCTGAGTACTGATTCTTCAAGAACTTCAGTATGCTTTTTTAAGAAGCACTTGGTTTTTTAATAAAAACTTCCAACATTTTTTTTAAACATATGATATTATTTAAATTAAGGATATTAAAGTGGATTAAGTCTCCCAATGGGTTAGCCATAATAATTTGGTTCGCATTTGCATTTGCGAGAATCGAACCTAAAACCTCTCACTTACAAGTGAAGATCAATACTACTAGACCATAATGCTTATGAGTTATGAAATTCCAAACAAGCCAACATTCTCAAAGAATTTATTCCCCAAACCGAACAGACAGAGATATAAATGGTAAATTTTGGATAGGCAGAACACTTGGTGAGAATTCAGTGTGATAACTTTAGAGCAATCAAACAATCTTCTCATCTTCTCTGACACTCAAATTCCAGGAGTTGAAGAGAGATCTACGATTTCATGCCAAGCATACAAGCGTAATAACTTCGGAAGGACAAGATCCAGCTCATGATGCAGCAACACCTCCTCCTCTTCAGACTTTCAACTTCTATTTCTTTTCCCCGGAATGCACCGAATCAAGTGTAATGAATCGACGCCCTGCCTGCTGGGCTCTGTTCCCCCTTGTTGCCTAATGCCATGATTTTAATCAGATACATAATCCACTCTACCCAGAATATGAAAAAGAGAGATTATATTTACACACCCCAAATTACTTCTCTCACGCTTTTAATTTTTTACTATTTTGTACACACTAAATAGAAAAATATTAAAAAATTAAAAAGGTGTGGGAGAAATAATTTGGGGTGTGTGAATATAATCTCCCAAAAAACTCATCTACCAATCATTTCGCTAACTGTTGCACATGTATCACCAATTCTCAATCAAATGATCCACTCAATCATAGACATACACACAACAAACGAAAGCATATGTACATGTACACTCACCATCAAATCAAAAACAAAAATGAAAACCTGTACATTAGATTTATTAACCTTACCCGAAGAAACTGTTATGCACCTCGAGAGGCAGAGTGGCAGATGATTGGATTTTCTGTAATAAAATCATAGCAAATACATAATTTGATTATATTTTGGGAGAGAATAAAATGATAGTAACAAATCGGAATTCATGTACAAGAAAAGTCTAGCCAATTAGCCATGTGAGTTATTTCCTATCGACTCCTTTTTATAAAAAGATTTTGACGCTTTCATGTCCAGCTAATCCACAATATACAATGTGCACCATAGTAAAAGCTTTCTCAACACAAAGTTTGGAATTTCAATTGATATTTAAATGTTCTGGGGTGATGTCTCGGTGCCAGACCCAAACATGGAAATGGCCTTCTATAGCAGGGGGAGGGAAGAGAAAAAGGTTTTCCTTCGCATTTGTGTTAATTTTTTAAAGGGGTTAGAGAAATATACACACTACGAACAGGGCTTAGAGAAATATCTGTGTATCAAACACGTTGTACTCAAGTTAAGGCAAACACTACCAGTCCAAGAAATATAAAACACGTAAAGGCAAATACTAGCTGTAAGGCGAACTCACACTGTATGAAAACCATGCGTCGACGTGCTAAGAAGGATATGCAGATATATATCAAGTAAACATACACAACAATAAAATCAGCATGCAGATATACACAAGTGGGTAAGCAACATTTGAGCCAGCATTTTTTCATTAGTGTGTGAATAGCATATCCTATTATCTATCTTCCAAATTTAGGGTATTCTCAAGCCACTCCCCGGCCACATCAGATAAATTTTCGTTTTACCTTCCATCCATTCAGCATGTACTATGTTAGTCATCAAAAGATTTTTTTTTCTTGTGCATTCTGCAGTGTAATATAAACCCTGTATGTTTCTAATCTTGTGGTTCATTAAGAGCTTGAGAAAATGGTCAAGAAGACGTGGCAAGTTTGGGACATAAGAACAACACTTACAATTTCCCAGATGTTAGTAGTTCAAAACCACCAAAGCTTCGAGTTAAGATCAACTAATGGTTGAGCACCTAAACAACAACAACAAAGCCTTATCCACTAAGTGGGGTCGGCTATCTGAATCCTAGAACGCCACTGCGCTCGGTTTGTAATGGTTGAGCACCTAACTAAATAAATTATCCTATGGCAAATCTTATATCCTTATGTGTTACTCAGAAGCTGCATAAGTTATAGGCCTTAATATAATCAACAGCATCTGATAATATATGTAAAATTAATTATTAAAATACTTGTTTCATCAAAATTAAATATTTTAAATTACCCATACAAGCATTTTATGACATCTAATGGGGATGACTTTGCCATTTTCCCTGACCATTCTGTTCTTCACCATCAAATCTGAAAGCATTGAACAAACAATCAAAATCATAGACGCTAATTACCCAACAGTAGGCAAAAAGGGCTAACTACAGCATTAGAGGAGAGCCATTGCATAATGAACTTACAACAATTTTGGGTGACAGCAGTCCATTCAAAGCTCCATTCAACTGAGGTGGTAATACAAATTATTGAACATTGAAGAACCAGGATGTCACTTTCATATGATTAAAAAAATCGTGTCAATTGCTCCGCAGATTCACAAATGAGTAGGTGAAAAGAATACTAGCTCTTGTTGAGCTGTCCAGTTACATAATCAACCACTTTTCAGTTTTCCCGTCCACCATCTTATTTCAACTCTTGGTCAGTATGGTTTGCAAAACACCCAATTGTTTCGTAGAAAATGGAGGCGCCCTTTTTCGAACTAACATCATGATTGCCTTAGCCTTACCAAGCTGGTTTGCCTTCTTTAGGCCTTCAAGCAATGTACGAATGGTATCCACATTCGGAAACCAATTCTTTTGCATGCAATCTTTACACATAGTATATGCCAAATCAAAATCTCCTCCTTTACAAAGATAATGAATCATGGTCTGATATATTTTGACATTGGGCTTGTATCCCTTTCCATGTAGAGCAGAATACACCCTTTTGGCCATTTCAAGATACCCCGCCTGACAAAAACCTTTGATGACCAAATTATATGTAACCTCATCGGGTGTTATCTCAATATTCTGCATCAAACCCATCAATCTATTCGCTTCCCAGGCTCGTCTCCTATATACCAGATACTGGATTCTAACATTGAAAGTCGCAAGATTAGGCAAACAGCCCTTCAATATCATAAGATTCCACAAACCATTACCAATTTCCCACCGGTTGTCCTTATAAAATGCTGACATCAGTGTTGTGTATGTAATGACGTCTGGCTTTATCCCCAACTTCTCCATCTGTACCATGATCTGATATGCTTTAACCAAAATACCCATTTCGCAAAAAGCCTTTATGACAATATTGACCGAATATATATCCAGTTCAATGTCAAACTTCTCCGGAATCTCACTCAAAAATGCCTCTAGGGCTCCTAAATCACGGGTTTGAGTCAGAACCTTGAGTGCAGCGTTGAAAGATTTAACAGTCCTAGAACAACCATATAAATGCATATCACAAAAAGTATCAATAGCATGTTTAGTCATCCCAGCCTTACCATACAATGTTATAATCCTCATTATAAACCCTTCTCGCCGACCTTGGGGAAGGCTCTTCTGATGCTCAAGCAAATGTTCAATGTAATCAAACCGGTGAGCTCCAGCAAGTCGAGACACCATGTCTTCAAATGCAAACCGGTTCTCAATGACAAGCCTATTGTGCGCGTTGGCCTTAAACAAATGAAACAGCTTTTCCGGGTCTCTCTCAGCTTTAAGCTTAACCAGGGCAGGCTCTTCTAATGGTTTCGTATTCAAAACGCGATTGGACGCAGCTGCAGGGCAATCATTCGAGGTTATGGCAATGGCGGCATTACAGAATCTGCGACTGGTTCGCAGAGAGAGCATGTTTCAGGAGTTTCCCAATATTAATGCACATCCATCCATCAACATCGGCATTCTACACAAACCATTACGAATAAATATCGAAAACCCACTTTAAAAATTGAGGAACCCAGAAATACAAACGCCCAAAAGAACCAGAAATCACAGACTTTATCATATATTGTTCAAATTTTCAGAAACTGGAACACACCCATTTGCTGAAATTGAAGGGTTTAGGCACCCACCTGAAAGGAGCTTCAATGCCCGCGTGCAAAAGCAAAAACCCAGAAACGCAAACACCATCAATGAATCGTATATCCTCTCTAATCAAATTAAATTACCAGAAGGTTAGAGAGTGAGAGAGGGAGGAGGTTTTAGCATTGGGGATCTGAGGGGGACGTTATTTGGTTAAGTGATTAGAGTTGGCTGGGATTCTCTGTGGGGGTTTAGGTTTTTCTATAGGTTGGGTTTTCTTTGTGTTGTGCTTGTGCACTGTGATGGTACAGCGTGCGGGTCCATGGTAAGGGAGCGTGGACTGCTCAAGCACATTTTTGGTGATTGGTTGCTGGGACAGCTAAATTAAAATTATTATTGGGAACAAAGAAAAATGAGAAAAATAGAAAAATAAGAAAAATAATTTCCCTATATCTGACATCGTGACAAGACTTGTAAGAAGCCGATATGCCTAATGGTTAGAATCTTTCTTTTTAACCTATTACATTTCAGATTCAAACTCTCTTTCTCAATTTTTAGTGTTGATTAATGTGGAATCACGCTTGCATTCAAAGAAATATTATGACATGAATCCTTCAAAAATATAAATTGTTCATAGATGGGAAGAATGTTGTTGGTAAAAGCATTGTCCATCCATCTTATTGATCACTCATTGATCTCGATTTCTCGATGACGTGTTCATCCATAATTACAAATCCTCGTTACATAAACAAAACATCATGTGAGGAGATCAGTGATAGAAATAACACATGGACGTCCAGATGAAACAAAAGAGTGCGAAAATCCATTTTCAAAATAAAATATTTAATGAGATTGGTGGTACCTATTTTAGGTAGGAGGGCAACTGGATACTCGATAGTCAAGTACATGTTTTAAAATACTTTCAATGTGGCATTGGAAAATTGGAACATACAAATTCATGTGTTATAACGTAAACGGATGGTGGACTTGTAAACATTGTGGATTAGTTACATCACTTGATGGTGCTAAAATGTTACCGAAATTTTACTTAAAGCCAAATTTTAGTTTAGCAAAGGAGAAAATTCAAATGGAAGTTAATAACATTAACCAACTATTCTGCTGCAATATATCATGTAAAAGTGTCTTATACGGTTAAGAACTTTAGCAGATTCGAGGGGAGGATCAGAGCTTCTGGCAGCGACGAACGGTTCTTTTGAAGATCGACCACCCCGGGATTTTGCTTCATTTAGTCCTTTGATGTTATAACAAGCAACCCCAACGCGCCAATTAGAATATACTGAACAAAAGAAACAGAAGCGTTTAATTTGTGATTTGACTAAAATCATTTGTGTCTGCACGTTTAATAATAACATTTTCGGAGGAGAAACAAACCTTAATAATAGGCTTTTCAGTCATGATAATTGTCACCCACCCAACATAAGGTAAAAACCTGAAAATGATAACAGACTGAGCAAAGTGCGATAACAACATGAAAATGGTAATCACTTGACTTCTATTTTCTTTTTAAGAAGACGAGGGAAAAAAGGGTAAGAATAAAGACGACAGAATTAGTCAATTAGGTATGGCTTAATTCGTTTCACTAATCACTTTGGGTGGCTTCATTATGAATACAGTGAACGAAGCAATTAAGCTTCAAGACTATCACTTCAAATACCGATCCAGCAACAAAATATGATAGTTTACCCATGTTCCATAGAACAGAGGCAATAACTCTTTTTGTTAATGGGAAACAAAAAAAATGAGGCAATGGTAGAGTTCTTACCCTACAGCTCTGCCCATGATCTGATGCCGTTGTAGCCACAGCTGACCGTGAGCATAAAGAAGCCTGTCGTCCCCATAATTGTTATCTCCTGAGGAAACAACAGATAGATAAGGGGTGAACATTTGAGTGAAAAAGGCGTGTAGCAAAACATAAATCAGACAGCATGTTTGAAACAGCAGAAGTACTGAGGTACACAACAACAACAACAACAACAAAGCCTTTTCCCACTAAGTGGGGTCGGCTATATGAATCCTAGAACGCCATTGCGCTCGGTTTTGTGTCATGTCCTCCGTTAGATCCAAGTACTCTAAGTCTTTTCTTAGAGTCTCTTCCAAAGTTTTCCTAGGTCTTCCTCTACCCCTTCGGCCCTGAACCTCTGTCCCGTAGTCACATCTTCGAACCGGAGCGTCATTCGGCCTTCTTTGCACATGTCCAAATCACCGGAGCCGATTTTCTCTCATCTTTCCTACAATTTCGGCTACTCCTACTTTACCTCGGATATCCTCATTCCCAATCTTATCCTTTCTCGTGTGCCCACACATCCCACGAAGCATCCTCATCTCCGCTACACCCATTTTGTGTACGTGTTGATGCTTCACCGCCCAACATTCTGTGTCATACAACATCGCTGGCCTTATTGCCGTCCTATAAAATTTTCCCTTGAGCTTCAGTGGCCTACGACGGTCACACAACACGCCGGATGCATTCTAACACTTCATCCATCCAGCTCGTATTCTATGGTTGAGATCTCCATCTAATTCTCCGTTCTCTTGCAAGATAGATCCTAGGTAGCGAAAACGGTCGCTTTTTGTGATCTTCGCTAGATTGCTCCGGTCATTAGTGTGGATAAGTATATAAATGGATAGAGATAGGAAAGCAAACACAAGATGTACGTGGTTCACCCATATTGGCTACGTCCACGGAATAGAAGAGTTCTTATTAATTGTGAAGGGTTTACACAAGTACATAGGTTCAAGCTCTCCTTTAGTGAGTACAAGTGAATGATTTAGTACAAATGACATTAAGAAATATTGTGGGAGAATGATCTCGTAATCACGAAACTTCTAAGTATCGGAGTGTGGAGTCGTCTTGACTTGCCTTATCTGTCTCATAGGTAGATGTGGCATCTTCTCTGGAAGTACTCTTCCTCCATCCAGGGGTGGTATCTTTAACTGGTGGAGATGCACAAGGTAATGTATCAATTTCACTTGAAGCTTACTTGTAGTTTCAGGCTTGGTCAAGCGCGATACAAACCATGTAGTAGGAGTCCCCCAAGTCGCCGAGCTAGGGGGTCTGCTGAAAGAGGTGACAGACAAGGTAAGCAATCAGAGCTCCGACTGATTGTTCACCTTCTCCCCATCTTGCAGCAGCATGAAGGATAAAGAGAAGAAAAATGAGAAGAGATGATATGAGATACTTTTGCTTTTGAAGAAGTAACTTTCCACAGGCTTATTCTTGAACTGAGCTGGAGGGTTTTCTGGTTTCCTCCAGAGTATAAGGCCGACTGAAGAATTTGAGGGTCAAAACAAGTCCATCAAATCTAGAGTACGTTCCACCCTGCTGATATGGGATACTTTTGCTTTTGACAGAGTAATGGATGTATCGGCACGTGTGCTGTTACGCTTGTCTCCACATGCTTCCTTGTATCCTTCGCACTTGCCCTATCTGTTCCTCAAGCAGATGCAGAATCTTCCCTGGAAACATAAGATGTTGAAGATGAGTACTCGAGAGCAATGCCAGGTAAGTAATCAGGTAAGGGGTTCCAGGCAGTCAGTTCTTGGCTGGAAGCTTGATTCCAAGTGCTGACTGATTGCTCTCTTTCTCCTTGTCTTGCAGGTAAAAACAAGGCCAAAGGAAAAGACAGGGAAAAAGCATGATATGGGATACTCTTGCTTTTAACCCTGATGATATGAGATATTCTTGCTCTAGTATAGCTTGTTTGCAGAGGTATTATCGGGGGGAAAGAAAGCTGAATATTTCGAAAGGCTTCGTTGGGAGTGCCCTCTCAGATATGATGAAGGGTTGAGCATTTTTGCAGGTCTGCCTGTCCGTTGGGGATGGAGGTTGACATATATAGGAGTCTCCCTAACAAGTAGTAATGCTATTCCTTTACCCTGCTTGGTCATAGCACGGTAGTGGGAGCTGTCAGTTTCACATGTTTTAACTCTGTCAGAGCACTTTGAAAAAGTGGTCTGTGGTATCTGGCTCTCGAGATTCGGAGAACGATGCCTCTTCGATTTTTGAGAAAGCAATCATGCTGGGGGTCTGGCTCTCGAGATTCGGAGAGCAGTGTCTCTTCGATTTTTGAGGAAGTAATCATGTTGGGAGTCTGGCTCTCGAGATTCGGAGGGCGGTGCCTCTTCGATTTTGGAGCAAGTAATCTTGTTGGGAGTGTTGTCTCGAATGTGAGTAAAGGTTGGGCATGTTTGCTAGTCTACCTTGCCACGAAGCACAAAGGTTGATACACAGGGACTTTCCAATTATCCAGCAATGGTACTGTTCCTTTACCCTCTCTTCGATTTTGAGAAAGTAGTCATGTTGGGAGTCTGGCTCTCGAGATTCGAAGGACGGTGCCTCTTCGATTTTGGAGCAAGCAATCTTGTTGGGAGTGTTTTCTCGAATGTGAGTAAAGGTTGGGCATGTTTGCTAGTCTACCTTGCCACGAAGCACAGAGGTTGACACACAGGGAGTTTCCAATTATCCAGCAGTGGTACTGTTCCTTTACCCTTGTGGGTAATAATATGGTAGCTAGACCTTCAAAATTTATGTGTCTAAACTTTGTTAGTGTTGTTTCTTTGCTATTCTTTTACCTTTCTTGGTCAGAGCGATGTAGTGGGAGCTGCAAGCTTCACGTGCTCAACTTTGGCAGAGAACTTTGGCAAAGTTATCTGTGGTACCCATGAGCTATTGTTGCGTGTGGGAAGTGGGTGATTGAACAGTAAGATTCATGTGCTTTCTACTTCACCAGAAGTCTTCGACAGAATGCCCATAATTTCTGCAAAGCTGAGTGTGCGTGTGACAGGTGCTGACAAGGCTAGAAAAGTAGGTGCCTCTTCGATTTCTGAGATCGGCCCTCGTGGTCTCTGAGCAGCCCAGCTTTTGAGAAAGCGAGCGCCTCTTCGATTGATTCGAAGAACGATGCCTCATCGATTTTTGAGAAAGCAGTCACGCTGGGGGTCTGGCTCTCGAAGATTCGGGGAGCAGTGTCTCTTCGATTTTTTAGAAAGTAATCATGTTGGGAGTCTGGCTCTCGAGATTCGGAGGGCGGTGCCTCTTCGATTTTGGAGCAAGCAATCTTGTTGGGAGTGTTTTCTCGAATGTGAGTAAAGGTTGGGCATGTTTGCTAGTCTACCTTGCCACGAAGCACAGAGGTTGACACACAGGGACTTTCCAATTATCCAGCAATGGTACTGTTCCTTTACCCTCTCTTCGATTTTTAAGAAAGTAGTCATGTTGGGAGTCTGGCTCTCGAGATTCGGAGGACGGTGCCTCTTCGATTTTGGAGCAAGCAATCTTATTGGGAGTGTTTTCTCGAATGTGAGTAAAGGTTGGGCATGTTTGCTAGTCTACCTTGCCACGAAGCACAGAGGTTGACACACAGGGACTGTCCAATTATCCAGCAGTGGTACTGTTCCTTTACCCTTGTGGGTAATAATATGGTAGCTAGACCTTCAAAATTTATGGGTCTAAACTTTGTTAGTGCTGTTTCTTTGCTATTCTTTTACCCTTCTTGGTCAGAGCGATGTAGTGGGAGCTGCAAGCTTCACGTGCTCGACTTTGGCAGAGAACTTTGGCAAAGTTTTCTGTGGTACCCATGAGCTATTGTTGCGTGTGGGAAGTGGGTGATTGAACAGTAAGATTCATGTGTTTTCTACTTCCCCAGAAGTCTTCGACAGAATGCCCATAATTTCCGCAAAGCTGAGTGTGCGCGTGACAGGTGCTGACAAGGCTGGAAAAGTAGGTGCCTCTTCGATTTCTGAGATCGGCCCTCGTGGTCTCTGGGGAGCCCAGCTTTTGAGAAAGCGAGCGCCTCTTCAATTTCTGAGACCAGCCTTCGTGGTCTTTGAGCAGCCCAACTTTTGAGAAAGCAAACGCCTCTTAGATTTCTGAGATCAACCCTCGTGATCTCTAAGCAGCCCAGCTTTTGAGAAAGCAAACGCCTCTTCGATTTCTGAGCAGGCGCCTCTTCGATTTCTGAAGCTCCGTCGAGTGCAGATTTTTATAAGGGCTGACATTAAGTTCCAAAGCACACTTGAATCTCCACCAGTAGAAGCTTCATTCTTGCACTTCTAAGATCTTGATTTGTCCGACCTCTTCTCTCTTCAACACCTTTGAAAATGTCTGGCCCCTCCGACCGTCGTTTTGACTTGAACCTTGTTGAAGAGGCAGCCCCGCCTTCTCCAGACAACATATGGCGCCCATCCTTCGTCTCCCCTACTGGTCCTCTTACCGTTGGGGATTCCGTGATGAAGAATGATATGACCGCTGCGGTGGTGGCCAGGAACCTTCTCACTCCCAAAGATAACAGACTACTTTCCAAACGGTCTGATGAGTTAGCTGTTAAGGATTCGCTGGCTCTCAGTGTTCAGTGTGCAGGTTCTGTGTCTAATATGGCCCAACGCCTATTTGCTCGAACCCGCCAAGTTGAATCATTGGCGGCTGAAGTGATGAGTCTCAAACAGGAGATTAGAGGGCTCAAGCATGAGAATAAACAGTTGCACCGGCTCGCACATGACTATGCTACAAACATGAAGAGGAAGCTTGACCAGATGAAGGAAACTGATGGTCAGGTTTTACTTGATCATCAGAGATTTGTAGGTTTGTTCCAAAGGCATTTATTGCCTTCGTCTTCTGGGGCTGTACCGCGTAATGAAGCTCCAAATGATCAACCTCTGATGCCTCCTCCTTCTAGGGTTCTGTCCAGTACTGAGGCTCCAAATGATCCCCCTCTGGTGCCTTCTCTTTCTGGGGCTCTACCGACTGCTGAGACTTCTCCTAAGCAACCTTTGTGAAGGCTCCCTCTTGTGTGTTTATTTTGACTCATGTATATGTACATATTTGTAGCTTATCGGGGATATCAATAAATAAGCTTTCCTTCATTTCAACGTATTGTGTTAAATACACCAAAGCCTTCTTCGCTAAGTTCTTTGAATTTTCTTTTGTTGAAGCTTGTATGTTGAAGCTTTCTGAGTGGAGCATGTAGGTTGGGGTAGTGTTCCCTTAATTTTCCGAGTGAGGAAAACTTCTCGGTTGGAGACTTGGAAAATCCAAGTCACTGAGTGGGATCGGCTATATGAATCTTAGAACGCCATTGTGCTCGATCCTGTGTCATGTCCTTCATTAGATCCAAGTACTCTAAGTCTTTTCTTAGAGTCTCTTCCAAAGTTTTCCTAGGTCTTCCTCTACCCCTTCGGCCCTGAACCTCTGTCCCATCGTCGCATCTTCTAATCGGAGCGTCAGTAGGCCTTCTTTGCACATGTCCAAACCACCGTAACCGATTTTCTCTCATCTTTCCTTCAATTTCGGCTACTCCTACTTTACCCCGGATATCCTCATTCCTAATCTTATCCTTTCTTGTGTGCCCACACATCCAACGAAGCATCCTCATCTCCGCTACACCCATTTTGTGTACGTGTTGATGTTTCACCGCCCAACATTCTGTGCCATACAGCATCGCCGGCCTTATTGCCGTCCTATAAAATTTTCCCTTAAGCTTCAGTGGCATACGGCGGTCACATAACACGCCGGATGCACTCTTCCACTTCATCCATCCAGCTTGTATTCTATGGTTGAGATCTCCATCTAATTCTCCGTTCTTTTGCAAGATAGATCCTAGGTAACGAAAACGGTCGCTCTTTGGTATTTCTTGATCTCCGATTCTCACCCCTAACTCGTTTTGGCCTCCATTTGCACTGAACTTGCACTCCATATATTCTGTCTTTGATCGGCTTAGGCGAAGACCTTTAGATTCCAACACTTCTCTCCAAAGGTTAAGCTTTGCATTTACCCCTTCCTGAGTTTCATCTATCAACACTATATCGTCTGCGAAAAGCATACACCAAGGAATATCATCTTGAATATGTCTTGTTAACTCATCCATTACCAACGCAAAAAGGTAAGGACTTAAGGATGAGCCTTGATGTAATCCTACAGTTATGGGAAAGCTTTCGGTTTGTCCTTCATGAGTTCTTACGGCAGTCTTTGCTCCTTCATACATATCCTTTATAGCTTGGATATATGCTACTCGTACTCCTTTCTTCTCTAAAATCCTCCAAAGAATGTCTCTTGGGACCCTATCATACGCTTTTTCCAAATCTATAAAGACCATGTGTAAATCCTTTTTCCCATCTCTATATCTTTCCATCAATCTTCGTAAGAGATAGATTGCCTCCATGGTTGAGCGCCCTGGCATGAACCCGAATTGGTTGTCCGAAACCCGTGTCTCTTGCCTCAATCTATGCTCAATGACTCTCTCCCAGAGCTTCATTGTATGACTCATTAGCTTAATACCCCTATAGTTCATGCAATTTTGTACGTCGCCCTTATTCTTGTAGATAGGCACCAAAGTGCTCGTTCGCCACTCATTTGGCATCTTCTTCGTTTTCAAAATCCTATTGAAAAGGTCAGTGAGCCATGTTATACCTGTCTCTCCCAAAAGTTTCCACACTTCGATTGGTATATCGTCTGGGCCTATTGCTTTTTTATGCTTCATCTTCTTCAAAGCTACAACCACTTCTTCCTTCCGGATTCGACGATAAAAAGAGTAGTTTCTACACTCTTCTGAGTTACTCAACTCCCCTAAAGAAGCACTCATTTCATGTCCTTCATTGAAAAGATTATGAAAATAACCTCTCCATCTGTCTTTAACCGCGTTCTCTGTAGCAAGAACCTTTCCATCCTCATCCTTGATGCACCTCACTTGGTTTAGGTCCCTTGTCTTCTTTTCCCTTGCTCTAGATAGTTTATAGATATCCAACTCTCCTTCTTTGGTATCTAGTCGTTTATACATATCGTCGTAAGCCGCTAACTTAGCTTCTCTGACAGCTTTCTTCGCCTCTTGCTTCGCTTTTCTATACCTTTCACCATTTTCATCGGTCCTCTCCTTGTATAAGGCTTTACAACATTCCTTCTTAGCCTTCACCTTTGTTTGTACCTCCTCATTCCACCACCAAGATTCCTTTTGGTGTGGGGCAAAGCCCTTGGACTCTCCTAATACCTCTTTTGCTACTTTTCGGATACAACTAGCCATGGAATCCCACATTTGGCTAGCTTCCCCCTCTCTATCCCACACACATTGGGTGATTACCTTCTCTTTGAAAATGACTTGTTTTTCTTCTTTTAGATTCCACCATCTAGTCCTTGGGCACTTCCAAGTCTTGTTCTTTTGTCTTACTCTTTTGATATGTACATCCATCACCAACAAGCGATGTTGATTAGCCACGCTCTCTCCTGGTATAACTTTGCAATCCTTACAAGTTATACGATCCCCTTTCCTCATTAGAAGAAAATCTATTTGTGTTTTTGACGACCCACTCTTGTAGGTGATCACATGTTCTTCTCTCTTCTTAAAGAAGGTGTTGGCTAAGAAGAGATCATATGCCATTGCAAAATCCAAGATAGCTTCCCCATCCTCGTTTCTCTCCCCAAAACCATGGCCACCATGAAAACCTCCATAGTTGCCTGTCTCCCTGCCCACGTGTCCATTTAAATCTCCTCCTATAAATAACTTCTCCGTCTGAGCAATTCCTTGCACCAAGTCTCCAAGATCTTCCCAAAATTTCTCCTTCGAACTCGTATCCAACCCTACTTGAGGTGCGTACGCACTAATCACATTGATAAGTTCTTGTCCTATTACAATCTTGATTGCCATGATTCTATCTCCTACCCTCTTGACATCTACAACATCTTGTACCAAGGTCTTGTCCACGATGATGCCAACACCGTTTCTCGTTCTATTTGTGCCCGAATACCAAAGTTTAAACCCTGAGTTTTCTAGATCCTTTGCCTTACTACCAACCCACTTAGTTTCTTGTAGGCACATAATATTTATCCTTCTCCTCACCATAACTTCCACTACTTCCATAGATTTTCCCGTTAAGGTTCCTATATTCCACGTTCCTAAACGCATTTTGCTCTCTTGAACTCTACCCTTCTGTCCTAGCTTCTTCACCCTCCCCCGTCTAATAGGATCAAAGTACTTCTTTTGTGTGTCCCGGGTAAAGTTGATAGGAGCATATGCTCCCAAACAACTTTGAGTGGAGTCGTTCGAAAAGAAGTTTCTATGGCCCCCTTGCTCATTTAACACTGCATCCGGGTGCCGATGGAGATACAGCGACCCTTGCTCACTTATCACTGTGCTCGGGCCACACAGCGCGCCACTTACGGGTGACGCCCTAGCTTTAGCGTGATTTTGTTCTGGATTCATTTTCATAAGGATTCGACGTGATCATGGAGTGCCGGCTGTCGACTACCTGACGCCCTCCCCCTCCTCCTTTATCCGGGCTTGGGACCGGCCATGTAAGACATAGGCGGAGTTAGCAGAAGTACTGAGGTAAAAGAAAAAAATATGAATAGTTTGTGATACATCTTTAAAGAGTTTTAATTATCAAGACTTTCAAGGATTATATCACACGTAACAAGTATTTACATCTATTCAAGAAATTGGCACCTTTTGTTAGGACATCAACTTCTCCAGTATCTTTTCGTTCATGAACCTGCAAAATCATTGATCAACACTGTTTACTGGACCGCAGATGGTTATAATCAACTGATTGTGGGAAAAAGCAAGTGGGGTCAATCTGGGAACCATCTAATAGACTAACTCTACATCTGGTGTGCATGTACATCTGGTCCTTTTGCAGAAATCTCAACTTAACCTAATTAGGTCCAAGGTGTATGCCATGAAAGACTGATACTATGGCTATCATTTAAACATAATGCAGTAAACAAAAAGTCCGCTCTTTGAGTTAATATTGATGCTTTTGATCGTACAACATGTTTCCTTGAGATATAGAGTTGTATATTTTCTGCCAAATTCATTATTCCATTCACGAAACTGAAAAGTACGACACCTTTTATTTCAAAAGCCAAAAGTCAACATGATTTAGCAATGTCAAAAAGTGTATTATTTACCTTAATGACACGATGGACAATTGGAATTTCACGGCCCTGGATAAAACATACACAGGAAAGTAGAGCATATTAGTATTTGCTTCTTGAAAAAGGAGAAAACAAAACCATTAAATAGATAGAGACACTCCATTATTTTCTATCTTAGGTTTATTGATAACACACATGCTTAATCAATATCAAAGAGAAAAGATACAAAAACTAGCACTGACATATTCATAGTTAAAAGATTGGGATCAAAATTGTTTGAAAGAAGAAATTCCAAAATTTGTGTACATAACTGGTTGCTTGCTTACCAAGCCATCCTGGCAAGCTCCTCCATGACCAAAACTGAAAATTGTCTGCCCCTTACACAAATACTTAAGAGGCTCATGGGTCCTCAGAGATCCATAACTGCTATTTCAGTTTTTACATGCTAAAATTTCTGGTTGCATAAGCAAAGTTCAAAAACTAAGGTTGAGTACATGCTAACAAAACTGGAAAACAAGCTGCAGATGGTTTACATGCCAGATGATGGATTTTCTTGTTTTATTTGAAAGAAGAGGAAGTGAGTGTTGTCATCGTCATTCATAAACAGATGAGGCAGAACAATATCGAAAGTCACCATGAAATAGAGCCTTACTAGTATAATATCTATCATTATTGCACCCCCACAATAAATTAAGTAAAAAATTGATATGCCGATGAATCAAATATAACAAGGAAAGAAATCAGAATGAATATTCAAGCAAGCCTGATACTAAGTGGGCATAAAAAGCTGTAATTACAATAAAACAGAGTAACGCCAAGTTAAAACAAAATCAACAAAAGGAACTTACATCAATATTAAAAACAACAATTTCTCCTGCACGAATGGGTTCTTTACTCATGTGCAAAAACAAAATGTCCCCCTGCAAAGCATATGACTTAGTACCATTGGTTAAGCAGCACAAGTAACTTAAGTAACATAGATATAAAATGATAAACCACATTGCTGCAACGATGAATCCAGGGACAACAAAGAGGAGTATCACCGATCGCTTCCTCAAAAATGGATACCATAAAATTCGCTTCCTCAAATATGGATACCATAAAATAAGATGAATCCAGATATACAACTACCGGTGATCAAAATATTATTTGGTACCAAACCATTGAAACATTCAAGCATTATACTATCTCACCCTCTTGAAACCAGGTTCCATACTTCCAGACAAAACAACAACAACAGGAGACTCACTGCCGGTAACACACATTAACGCCTTCCATATTATAAGCGCAGATGTGACAATCATACCTGAAACAGAAATCACAAAATCCAACTGATCATTCTTCCAAAATCCAACTCTAATAACAGAGTGAGACTATCAGATATAAACTACTGAGTCATAAGAACTTGAAAACATAAATTAAAAACAAAATTGAAGAAACCACAATAATTGGCATTAAGTAATCAATAAACCCAAAAATAATTCATTCCCAACAGTGATTATTAAGACATACCATTTAATTATGAATAATCTCAGTAAAGTGTCAAGCTTTACTCTCCTAAACCCCAGAAGACAAAACAAATCAGAGGTAAACATTGGAAACATCGCAATTTGATTGCCACCCACATTTTCTCATCACCCAAACAGATAATAGGAAGTATGAATTCCGAATCATAAGACCTAGAACGAGAAAACGCTAAAACGAGAGAGATGGGGGGGGTTTTAAGGGTTGACGAACCGAGACTGACGGCCTGAGTGAGGACCTGCCGAATCTGCAGGGATTTGATGGAGTCTACGCTCTCACCGATCCAACCCATTCCTTCTCTCTCTTTTGCCTTTTACCCCCTTCGTCGCCGTCTTGTCAATTTTGCTTGTCTGAGAGAGCTACTGCAACTAGACCGGGCTAAAAGGGCCGTTTCTTCGTATCCATAAACTTAGAATTTAATAAGCCGTTTCTTTTACATTGTATGAAAGAATTAAATTTAGAATTTTAACAAATATCAGAATTTATAAATTAATATATATCAATTTCTTTGTTTGAATTCATAAATAAATAAATTTAGAATGTTCGCGTGGGAAGAGAATTTGGAATTCGAAACCTCTAATTTCCAAATTTAAATTTTATCTAAATATGTGTCATTTCCAATTTCTATAAATGAAAGTTTAAAAATACAAATTATGTATTCAAATTCTATTATTCTTTTAGGTTAATCAAATAAGCACAAATCCTAAAAAATAAAATTTCGTCATTTTAATTTCATTAATTTTAAAATTCCTTAATAATCTTAAATTTTCTCATCCAAACAAAGTGTTAATCTTTTTGTTCCTTTTCAATCTTTTTCTCAAGTTATTTTTGTTCTGCACTAAGATAAAATTTTCAATTTATTTTTCAAAGATTTGAACCAATAGGGATGTCATATCAGCAAAATGATGTAGCAAAACACGCGAGTGCCTTCTACACTCTTTCTAGTTGGGCGGGATGCCATATCACCATATCACCATATCACCAATAGAGATGTCATAGCGTTCTTCAATTTATATAAACTAAAATTTTAAGCAATTTATCATATTAATTTTTTAAAACGATAGAGATGTCATAGCATTCTTCAATTTATATAAACTACAATTTTAAGCAATTTATCATATTAATTTTTTTAAACGAACTTAATTTTTTTATCTATTTTAATACAGATGTCCCCATAGATTGTTCTGATCCCAACTCCTCGTGTTTGGAAAGAACTTTGGATTGCAGCGTTGTTGCCGGGAATATTATGATTTGTGACAGTGGTATTAGTCCCAGAGTGCAGGAAGGACAGGTGGGGAAAGATGCAGGAGCCATTGGTATGATTTTGGCAAACACATCTACAGATGGAGAACAAACGTTTCTGTTTTAACACTTCATACAATCGTCACTGATGTCGGCCCTGCGGTTTCGAATTACCACGCCATAATTTCGCCATTCAAAACCTTCATTACGAAATTCCTGCGGGCGGTTCCGGAATTCAGAGGGTTGGTGCGAGGAGGATAGAGTGTGGCTGGGCACTGGGCCGGGCCCAAATTTGGAGGAACCGGATCCTACCCGTTTCAATAGGTAACGGGGCGGGCAGGACCAGGTAGAGAAATTTTGAGTGTGGGAACCAAACCTACCGGCCCATTTCAAACGGGCTGGTTTGGGACGGGCCCACGGGTCCAATTACCTTTTCTTTTCTTTTTTTCGGTTTTGGGCATACTGCCCCTGCCATTGTCTTTTTTTCATTCTCCTCTTCACATCATCTTCACATCTCCAACAAAACTCACACAATCAATTTGCTATTTAAATGCTAATTCACAGTAACAAACTATTTACTTTAGCAATGGAAACCATCTCGCAACCTCAAAGTTAATCATATACCGCAAAAAAATCCTTTTGCAAATGGCGGTAATACATCAAAATAAATGTGTCATTGTAGTTCTGAAAATGAATAGAAATCCATGCCAAGATGCAGAAAATACTAATTAAATCCTTTTGCAAACAGCATGATTTTCCAAAGCTAAACTAAAATAAAAACCAAAACCAAATAAATCCATTAAATTTTGAAATTATATCCCTAAATTCAGTAACCCAGAAATTTCAAAAATCCTAATTCAAAAGTCCTAAATCCCTAAACTCAGAAACCCAGAAACCCAGATATATATATTTTACCATAAACTACACCAGAGTCTGATTGAGATCCACCAAGTGTAGCACCACCACCACCTGCAATGGCGAAATCGAGCGCAGACAACCAGGAGCTTCGGTGGGCCTGCGAGGCTGCCATCGAAGGCACCAAGCAGAGCGTTGTCATGTTGATCCGCGTGGCCAAGAGCCTTGCAATCCGAGGTATAACACACATGCTCGGCCGCGATGGAGCTGGGATAGGACTGTGGGAGCAAGTTAGGTTTTGGGGGCTTGTGTAGAGAAAGGTTTTGGGAGAGAGTTAGGTTCTAAGTGAAATGAGATGAGCCCTTGAGCTCAAACCCAAATAAGATAAGATCGAGGCCTATTTTTCCATGCTAGAAACAGGCCGGGCTGGGGGTCCGTTCCCTCATATTTTAGGATCCGCCCTGCCCCGCCCCGCTAATTCTGTATACCCCAACCGCCCCGCTCCATTTTGTGTTTAGAAATTTTGGACCCGCCCGCGGTTCCTATACCCATTTGACCACCCCTAGGATAGAGTGCACAGGGTGAGAAGCCTTATTGTTGTAGTGTGGCTACCTCCACTGTGAATCATGCACTGGAGTTTTTTTCTTTTTCTTTTTGGCATGATTTAGTTTCAATATGTGCTTTATTATGCTTTTGAATAAACAAAATTTTGTGTAATAAACAAAATTTTTTGTAATAAACAAATTTTTAATGTAAAGTAATGCATTTGATATTTCAGATGCATACGTAGTGATGGAGCCAGTATAAGGTCATTGGTTGTTTTTTATCCCAACAACTTCAAAAAACTCATGTATATTTGTTTGTGTATTGTATTTAACCTCTATAAACAGTTAAGGCAAACTAATTTACAACTTTATCCTCCTACTTCTTCTATTTTCTTATGTCATATTTGTCTTTCTTTTCTTTCTTCTTGCTGGCAACTCTATTGTGTGCACTATATGCTTGATGAAATACCTTAGTTGACAAGCCTTGACAATCTTCAACATTACTCCACAATATCATCCACCGTCGACAAGTCTCTAAAAATAATAGTTATCGTTGTCGACATATGTTAGCATAAGCTTTAGGCATATGTTGGCAGGAATGGTGTGGGACCATGATTTTCTAGGCCCGAGACATGTGGCACCTTAGGTGGCAAGAAATACCAGAATGCCCATATCACATAATCGGAGTAGCCGTAGTTAGATTTGGAGTAGCCCTAGTCAGATTCAGGCCAGCCTTAGATTTGGAGTAGCCCTAGTCAGATTCGAACCAGCCTTAGTCATTTCTGGACTAGCCTGGGTATTTATCGGGATACGATCATTTCCCAATGCCCGACCATAGGCTATCCGTCAAGGATGGTTGCTCCATTCTTTCATAGAACTACACCCGTGGTTTGATTCTCCTTCCTGGAGATATGTAGGCAATCATTTCCGGATTCAACCGCACCCCCTGATCAACCGTATTCTCCCCTCGTTGGTGATCATGAGCATTTTCAATTTGGTTCTCGCCTCCGTCTGCGGATGTGTTTGAATTTGGTTCTAACAATTGGTGCTTTCATTTAGAGTGAATTTATATTTTCCCGTATAAGTCACTCTATCAATATGTGAATCTACTTGGGGTAAAAAGCAATCAAATGAAGGAATTTTGGAGTAATTCTAATTGTAGTGGATTTATGAGTGTCTCAAGATGATTGTATCAAAATTCCTGAATTTAATTCCAAGCCATTTAAACTTGGCGAAGAAAAGAAGACCCAGCGCACAGCTTTTCCAATTTGACGTTTTTGGACGTTTTGGGAATTTTGAAGGCCAAGATGGCATATTTCGAGGAAGGTTCCTTCTCGGGATTTGTTGAGGCATCTTAAACTATATAAAATTAAAAATAAATAAATAAATAAGACCTTTTTGAACCAAATCGGAGTTGATTTAATAGTAAAAATCATACCCATGAGCGAAAACAAAAATAAGAACAATGACACAATTACTTGATGATCAATTGAAGAATCACAACCCCCAACTCCATACGATGTGAAAAAGAGTTTTATCGTAAGGCCAGATTTTTCCAAAGGAACACAAATAAGGAGGGTATCTGATACTTTTATGTATTTTGTTCTAGTATCTCATTGATTTGAAAAGTTTAAACCACTTTACCATAAAACAAGGAACACAATTTGACTATTTGTTATCGTTTTGCGAAAGGGGATATGTGCAGATTGCACATCCTTTCTTTCTTTTAGATCTTGTGGCGTTTGACTAACTCAGTCCAACACCATCTTGGTGGAGCCGAGCCAATAACTCTGACAACGATACAACCTTCTTGACGAGCATGGCAAAATCTCAACATGGGAAGAAGTACGTTGGGGGTGAGTCATCCCTAGGAAAGACATCAAGGTTAACTCCAGAATTTCATCTCAAGTTCCATCAGGTTCCTAACTCATATATGAACCATGATTGTTCTATAAACGCTGCTTAGCGATCATGCTGCAACACGAAGATTTATAAAAAATAGATGATGACCCCAAGACTAAGGAGAAAAACGTATCCAAGGAAATTCGCCCAAGACAAACTTGGTTCACAAGAACTCTCTAGCTAGGAAAGCAAAGACATATTTAGCTACATGTTGACTAACACCATATCGCAAAGTTCGACTCGTAGAGCTTTCACCTAAAGTCTACATGCAACTCAGTTTGAGTCTGTCAACACTCTGACTGGGCAAGTCCTCACGCAAAGCTCTGGAGGCAATGTAATCGTGCCTAAAACTCATTCCCCATGCCTAAATCATTTTCAACGAAAAATTGGTTTCCCGGATGAACTTCAACACAAAGCTTGTTGGAGACGAAACCAGAGACTCCCAAGATCATTGTATCAAATTTTAGAATTTTGTACAAAAGTCAATCTTTCTATTTTTATGTACGAAGATAGTCAAAGATGCATTCCCGCCAGAAATGTGTAGCTGTGGGAAAATGAAGATCTCAAGGACTTCTAAATTTTTCCAAGTGACATACATATAAGCTTGGAAAGATAAGAAGTCGAGCTACAATATTCTTATTGTTGGTATATGGTCCAGCCCATGATCAATGTTCTAGATTATTCTAGTAAGCAAGTGAGGTGGCTAGAGCATGCTAGACAATTCTAGCATGTTATTAAGTTGATGGAAGAAGCTAGAGAGTACTAGCTTCCTTGGTTGTAAATGGAAAGATCTAGAAGCTACAATGTTGTGGCTAGTCTAGAATTATCTATGTTAGAGGTTTGAAGAATACACTAGAAACTAGTAGAATGCCAAACCCTCACCTATAAATATGGGTGTGATGTTGTAGTAAAGTAACCACTTAAGAACCAAGTGTGAGTAACAAAGGATCAAATCCAAAGCTAGAGTTCCACTCCAAGAGTGAGAGTGAGAGTGTTCCACTACACATTGTGAGTGAAGCTTAGAGTGATAGAAAATGTGTGTCATACTTTCTTGTATCCATCAAGCCTTGTCTTTGGCTTGGTAAGACTACTCTTGTTGTACTCATCTTTTTCATATAGTGAAGATTGATCCTTGTTTCGTGGACGTAGGCATAAATTGCCGAACCACATAAATTCTTGGTGTCCATTTTCTACTTTACCTTGTGCATTCTCTATCTTGTAGTACTGACATTCCTAACAAGTGGTATCAGAGCCCGGTTGGCTCGTACTACGAGATGGAAGGAAGTGGCACTATGATCAAACTCACCAACTCCAATTGGGTAACATGGAAGCCAATGATGGAGGACATTCTCTGTTGCAAGGATCTGCATGAGCCAATTGAAGGAGATGCCGCTAAGCTCAAGAGCATGTCCGATGCCGAGTGGAAGAAGATGAATCGTAAGGCTATTGGCACAATTAGACAATGGGTGGACGATAGTGTTTTTCACCATGTGTCTAATGAAACCAATGCCCACGAGTTTTGGACGAAGCTTGAGTCATTGTTCGAGAAGAAGTCCCCAACCAAGAAAGCCTTCTTGATCAAATAGCTCATCAATGTGAAGTACAAGTATGGTTTAAATGTAGCAGAACACTTGAACAATTTCCAAAATATCATCAACCAATTGGCTATTATGAAAATGATGATTGAAGACAAGCTGCAAGCGCTATTGCTACTTGGATCTTTGCCAGACAGTTGGGAGACCTTTATGGTGAGTGTAAGTAACTCTACTCCTAATGGTGTTCTTACTCTTGATAATGTTAAAAATAGCTTGCTCAATGAAGAAACAAGGAGAAAGACTTTAGGCACAGATAGCAGCCAAGCATTTGTCACAGAGAACCACAGAAGAAGCAAGAGTATAGGGCCTAGAGGTCATGGCAGGAGTCCTAGCCGATCCAAGTCAAGGTTCAGGGATGCATGCCACCATTGTGGCAAAGAAGACCATATAAAGAAAAATTGTCGAGTTTGGAATATAGAGCAAAGGGAAGGAAACAATCAAAAGAAAAATGATACTGGCAATACCACCGCTGTCATATGTGGTGATGTACCAGAAATATTGTTTGTTCGTGAATGTTTGCATATAGGCAACTCTAACAGAGACATTGAATGGATCTTTGACAATGGAGTTTCCTTCCATGCTACATCCAAACGGGAGTTCTTTAGTACATACAAAGAAGGTGACTTTGGCATAGTGAAGATGGGGAATGAAAGCTATTCCAAAATTCTTAGAATTGGTGATATTTGCCTAAGAACTAATCTCGGCTACCAGATGATGTTGAAAGATGTGAGACATATTCCTGATATACGTCTCAATCTGATATCCATCGGTACCCTTGATCGACAAGGTTATTATCACCATATTGGTGAAGGAAAATTGAAGCTTACTAAAGGCTTAATGGTGGTAGCAAGAGCACGACTTTGTTGTACATTGTACCGGTCAAATGCTAATGTTTTGAAAGGTGAGTTAAATGCTGTGGAGGACTCATCTCTAGACTTGTGGCATAAGAGGCTATGCCACATGAGCAAAAAAGGCCTACAAGTTCTGGCAAAGAAGTCTCACATTCCCTTTGCCAAAGGTATGTCGTTAAACTCTTGTGAGCACTATTTATTCAGAAAACAAAGAAAAATTAGTTTTTCTGTTCCATCTACAAAGAAAGGAAATTTGTTAGATCTTGTTTATTCAGATGTGTGTGGTCCCATGGAAGTCGAGTCACTTGGAAGAAATAAATATTTTGTTACTTATATTGATGATGTTTCACGAAGGGTCTGGGTGTATTTGTTGAAATCCAAAGATCAGGTGTTTCAGACATTCCAGGAGTTCCAAGCCATGGTGGAGAGGGAAATTGGGAAACCTCTCAAGTGTCTTCATAGCGACAGCGGCGGCGAGTACACATCTCACCAGTTTAGAGAGTATTGTGTGAAATATGGCATACGTCATGAGAAGACAGTTCCTGGATCTCCACAACATAACGGTGTTGCTGAAAGAATAAACCGAACCATCATGGAGAAAGTCAGGTGTATGCTGAGGACTGCAAAGTTATCTAAGCAGTTCTAGGGTGAAGCTGTAAAGACAGCCTACTATTTGATCAACCGATCTCCATCAGTACCATTAAGTCTTGATGTTCCAGAGAGAGTATGGATTGGTAATGATGTGTCTTACTCTCATCTGAAGGTGTTTGGTTGTAAAGCTTTTGTGCATGTGCCCAAAGAGCAGAGAACGAAGTTAGACTACAAAGCTACACCGTGCATCTTTCTTGGTTATGGCGATGAAGATTTTGGTTACAAATTATGGGACCCATACCGGAAGAAGTTTATCCGAAGTAGAGACGTGGTCTTTTATGAAGATCAAACAATTGGGGATTCGGATAAAGAGGCACGACCAGATGGCGCAGTCAAAGGAGTTGATCCATTAGCTTCAAATGAAGAAAGTCACAATGACATCCCTGAAGCAGCTGCCAATGAAGTGCCTACAAAACCAGATAATGCTAATCAGGGAGAGCCTGATCAAGATGTGCCAGACCATGAGATTGCTGATCAGAAGGAGCCTAGTCAAGAAGAGCAGATTTAAGGAGAACCCAATCAGAAGGAGCCTCCAACTCCACAAGAGAATGAAGATCAGGTCAGAAAATCCAGCAGAAGTCGAAGACCGTCTACCAAGTATTCTTCATTAGAGTATATCATGTTGACTAATTATAGAAAGCTCGAAACTTATGAGAATGCCAGAGCTCATAACGACAGTGATAAATAGATGAAGGCAATGAAGTCAGAGATGGATTCCTTATTAAAGAATGATACCTATGAGCTAGTGGAGCTTCTAAAGGGCAAAAAAGCATTGAAAAAGAAGTGGGTGTTCAAATTGAAAAGGGATGACAACATGACAATGTACAAGGCTCGTTTAGTTGTCAAAGGTTTTGGTCAAAAGAAAGGAGTTGACTTTAATGAGATTTTCTCATCGGTGGCAGCAAGCATGGATCTTAAGCTCGAGTAGTTAGACGTTAAAACTGCATTTCTCCACGGCAACTTAGAAGAGGAGATATATATGGAGCAACCTAAAGGCTTTGAAGTCAAAGGTAAAGAAACTTTGGTGTGCAAGCTCAAGAAAAGCTTATATGGTCTTAAGCAGGCTCCGAGACAGTGGAATAAGAAGTTCAACTCATTCATGGTGAGTAATGGGTACAAGAGAACTCATGCTGACTCTTGTGTCTATATCAAACAATTTTTTGGAGGTAAATTCATCATTTTATTGTTTTATGTTGATGACATGTTGATTGTCGGTCAAGATGCTTCTATGATGAAAAAGCTCAAAGAAAAGTTATCTAAGTCCTTTGACATGAATGACATAGGGCCAGCCAAGCAGATTTTGGGCATGGAGATAATTCGTGACAGAAAATCCAAGAAGTTGTGGCTGTCACAAGAAAAGTATGTTGAACGGGTGCTTGAAAAGTTCAACATGGAAGCAGCCAAATCGGTAAGCTCACCTTTAGCCAATCATATCAAGTTGAGCAAATAGTCGTGTCCAAAAACATATGAAGAAAAGGAGAAAATGGCAATTGTTCCCTATTCTTCAGCAGTAGGAAGTATCATGTATGCAATGGTGTGCACACGGCCAGATATTGCTCATGCAGTAGGTGTGGTGAGCAGGTTTCTCTCTAATCCAGGGAAGGACCATTGGGAAGCTGTTAAGTGGATTCTCAGATATTTGAAGGGAACTTCTAAGATGTGTTTGTGCTTTGGCGGTTCCAAACCAATTTTGGAAGGATTTACAGATGCTGACATGGGAGGTGACCTGGATGGTAGAAAATCTACGTCTGGGTACTTGTTTACTTTTGCAGAGGGAGCCGTGTCTTGGCAATCCAAGTTGCAAAAGTGTGTTTCTTTGTCCACAACCGAGGCTAAATACATAGCCGCTACAGAAGCATGCAAGGAGTTCTTGTGGCTGAAGCGGTTTCTCCAAGAGTTGGGTTTGAAGCAAAATGATTATGGCGTTTATTGTGATAGTCAAAGTGCTCTGGATTTGAGCAAGAACACTACATATCATTCACACACTAAGCACATTGATATTCGTTATCACTGGATTAAAAATGTTATCGAGAACAAGTTGCTACAGCTGAAGAAGATTCATACCGATAATAATTCTTCAGACATGTTGACAAAGATAGTCACAAAATCAAAGTTGGAATTCTGCATTAAGGTTGTTGGGATGGACTCCAAGTAACTTGGAGTCATGATCGGAATTCCTCCCTCATGGAATGGAGGGGGAGATTGTTGGTATATGGTTCAGCCCATGATCAATGTTCTAGATTATTCTAGTAAGCAAGTGAGGTGGCTGGAGCATGCTAGACAATTCTAGCATGTTATTAAGTTGATGGAAGAAGCTAGAGAGTACTAGCTTCCTTGGTTGTAAATGGAAAGATCTAGAAGCTACAATGTTGTGGCCAGTCTAGAATTATCTATGCTAGAGGTTTGAAGAATACACTAGAAACTAGTAGAATGCCAAACCCTCACCTATAAATATAGGTGTGATGTTGTAGTGAAGTAACCAATTAAGAACCAAGTGTGAGTAGCAAATGATCAAGTCCAAAGCTAGAGTTCCACTCCAAGAGTGAGAGTGAGAGTGTTCCACTACACATTGTGAGTGAAGCTTAGAGTGATAGAAAGTGTGTGTCATACTTTCTTGTATCCATCAAGCCTTGTCTTTGGCTTGGTAAAACTACTCTTGTTGTACTCATCTTTTTCATATAGTGAAGATTGATCCTTGTTTCATGGACGTAGGCATAAATTGCCGAACCACATAAATTCTTGGTGTCCATTTTCTACTTTACCTTGTGCATTCTCTATCTTATAGTACCGACATTTCTAACACTTATTTTTCCAAAAAAATTCGAAGAAAGAATGGCCTCAAACCTGGCACACAAAGCAACTAAACAGAAAGACAACTCAACCAACACGTCACAGCAGCACTGCCTACTTCCCATATTAAACTGTACCTCTTTAGAGCAAACTGAATTTCTTACTATACATCATTGGAAAGATACGAAAGTCAACTTTCTGTAGTTTGTGGAACTTAATTCCTAGTTACGTGAAAGACGCTACTGATGTTTTACCACTGATAGGGCGATCTGAAATTCTCTGGGGGATTCCTCAAGTTCTTCCTCCTAACTCATATCGAAAGATGTACAACGTGCTGTAACGACCTACGAGTTCAGGATGTACACAGTTATGATCAAGCTAACGGTTAACCTAAAGGTTCCAACTTGAATATCAGAGTGCACAACAAATAAAACTAACAAATAATAAGAATATTATTAAACAAACTGAGAATGCCGAAACGGCTACAAAACCCTAAGAGACTACATTGTGGCTAACTTGTTCTCTAATGAATAACAAAGCACCCTATTTATAATAAACTAACCCTAATCTCTAACAAACCCTAATTCTAACGGGCTAAGCCCATAAAACCAAACATTCAAATAAACCAAAATACTAATATTTTCCAACACCCCCCCCCCCCGTCAAACTCATAGCAGTACACGACATAAGTTTGCCAACAAGCAGATTTGGATGCAAGCTTCCAAATTCCAATGCCAATGCCGATGCCGATGCCAATGTCGATGTCGATGTCGATGCCGATGCCGATGCCGATGCCGATGCCAACTTTCGAACAAACAAACAAAAAATCCAACCAAATATTTTTTTTTCCTTTGCAGCAATACAGACTTGCGGATACTCCTGCAGGCTACGGCGTTCAAAGGTGAAAAAGCAGAGTCATGGGACAAAAAACGAATGAACTATTTTTTTCTTCTTGCAAACAATCAATACCAACTAACAATCTGAACATGAACGACAACGGAAACGAGCAAACATATACCAACCTGAAGCAGATTAAATCCCAAAGGATCAAACCTGCTCTGATCCCAAGTTGAATATCAGAGTGCACAACGAATAAGATTAACAAATAATAAGAATATTATTAAACAAACTGAGAATGCCGAAACGGCTATAAAACCCTAAGAGACTACATTGTGGCTAACTTGTTCTCTAATGAATAACAAAGCACCCTATTCATGATCAACTACTCCTAATATCTAACAAACCCTAATTCTAACGGGCTAAGCTTATAAAACCAAACATTCAAATAAACCAAAATACTAATATTTTCCAACAAATTCAAGTCCGCTCTGATGAGCTAAAATCGAAGACCACCTGTAAAGCATTGTACAATAACTCCACATTTGTCTTCCTCCACTACTAGCTTGTAATGGAAAAGGATAGGTGGCATACTATATGAAGTAAGAAGAAAATTTTCATGAATTCGAATTACTCCTACACCACATGACGGTTATGGATCCGGATTCCTACACATGAAGAAAGCACATCCGACGTGTGAACAACTTTGGTCTAAACCATGTTAGCGCTCCAAGAGATAAATACTCTTAATTATTTAATTATAGATTAAAGGGAACTTTAATGAAAAGCATCCGGTACTATTCACTTTAACGAAAAACCACATTTTTACACTAAAAAGTCAATCTGGTACTATTCACTTTACCATTTACCTTATGATTAAAACTCAAAGTTTTCAAGCATTTTTCATTAGTTTTTCTTAGATTAAATGCGTGCCTAGGACAGAAGACCCAAAGTTGGGAATGATCTCTTCAGATTTCTTGGATTTGTATTTGTATGAGCTTTGTATTTGTACGAGGGTCTTCAAAGACTCCATGTAATGAATCCAATATGTGTATTCCTTTGAGGCCGGTTTCATAACCATTTGGTTTTCATTTTTCAGTTTTTGTTTAGATTTATTATTGGATATTTTCAATAACTTTACTTTCGTGTGTGTGTGTGTATTACAATTTAGTATAGATTTATATATTATCTTCTTCTTAGGTTCTTCAAGCATTTACCTTCTTAGAATATCTTTTTTTGGTAAAAGTTGGAGAGCTGTATTTTATAGGCCTAACTTTCTTTTCATTGAAGTGAGATGTACGGGAGGAAACTGATGGATCTCTGGAAGGAAACTCGGTGGGAATTCCTTAACACACCCTTCTCTGTCTCAGAAGCTGTGGCTTACATGCAGCCATGCAGGTATCGGTGTTATCTTAGATGTATCAATGTTTTAAGCAATTGACTCATTTTATTCCTGTTATGTTTCAGATTTTACTTATGTAGATATTGACTCTTCATTCTTTTAGATGATTGACAGATTGGATGATGGTCGGCCTCAATTTTACAGACCTCTGCCATTAATTTTTTCTTCCACCTTTTGAATTGTTGAAGTGTTTTTTTTTTTTTTTTTGTGCCCATCCAAGTTAATATTCCCCGCTGCTACTGTCTGAGCAGTCAAAGATTGGGTACTGCCCTTTTGAGAGTATAAAATCAAAGCTTAGATTAGAACTTTCCAATATATTAGGCCTTCATTATATGCGATATTATGATCTACTATTGTGATCTTTAAAAAAATAATAGGCCGCTTAAAGCATCAATAATATGCCTAATATCTAAACATATAAAACTCCTTTTTATATATGAAACACACATTTCTCATATTTTAGACGTGAATGACAAATTTCTCAGTTGGGCAATAAACCTAAAGCAGTTCCTTTGCAACAATGACATGATGGATTAAATCATTGGTTTTGGTCTATTTTCATTAAATGGTTGGATTAATATCCGTACGAGAAATGTGTGTGTTTTTGTCTTCGAGTTGGTTGAGAGGAGTCTTATTTAGGGTCCAAAATATTAACACTCCACATATTGTTGAATACTCCTCACATACATAATACACCTTACAATTGCTTTTTCAATTAAAAATTATCTTAAAACACCCCACATAATTCTTCATAATACCCTCATACCCCATAGTCTTAACATACACCTTACATTTTTACATACACCCCACATTTTCTACATACGCTATACACATTTTCTTTGAGTTCTTCAAGCAATCCTACACCGACAACAATTTCAAAATACTTAGACAAGCATTAGCCTCTAAAGGGAACACTCTGATTTACTGAGTGTCTCAACATTTATCAACATGAACTCATTACAGAAGTTATACATTTTTTAACAATCAGTATGCAACTAAATTCTGCAATATGAATTAGTTAGTAGTTAGTGCCTATTGACAAGCTCAAAACCCTCTCTGAGCAACTGAGATGACCATCTCAAAGCCAAGGAAGACCATTTAATTAGTTAGTAGTTAGTACATATTGCAATTCCATACATTTCCAAAGTGCGGTTTCCAAAATTTAGACATATTTTCATTTCTATGGTCTTAAAATAATGGCCATCTTAGAGCCAAGGAAGACCATTTCAAAGTCAAGTAATGGCGATCCACTGAGGAGGTGGAGCATCGTAAAATGGCGACAAGAGAAGGGAACAGAAAACTACCACTTATAGCTTTAATAACACATGTATTTGGGGAAGCAAAAGTAGGCTTAAATAAATATCGATGTCGTTAAAATCACTAAAATAATGAAATATGAAGTCTTACTTCATGTGAAGCTTCTGAAACATCGATCTTGTGTTTCAATCAACGTGTTTGTAGTTTCATTGGTTAGGGTTTTGTCCTACAATGGAGGTGCAAGTGTTTTGAGAGTTGAATAAGCAAAATAATACATTAAAAGTAATTTTGGGTGTATTTAGATATATTTTTTTAACTTATAAGGTCGAAATTGTCATTGCATAGTAGGGCACTTAAGTCATTTAAATTAAATTTTAATGTGGGGTGTATTCATGATTATGTGGGGTGCTAATAAAAAAAGCCAATCAAATATCATAAGGAGTTTTAATGAAAGGGCTTGAGTTAAGTTTATTTTAACTAAAAACCATTTTATAACTTTATTTAATGAAAAAGGCTTAAACCTTAATGAAAAAAACTTAAATTTTAATGAAAATGACAAAAGTTAATAAAATATAAGGGCCTGTTTGGTATTCTATGTGAAATTTTTTATCATTTCTCAAAATATTTCTTAAGAACATTTCTTGAAAACAATTTTTTTAAGACTCAAAAACTTGATTGATTTGCAATTTAAAATTTTTAAATTTTACGACATAAACTAGACAAAGAGATCTAAAAATAGGGGGTTGCAGGAGAGGGAGAAAGAAAAGAAATGAGAAAAGAAAGTAAAAGATGATTGAAGAAAAGAGAAAGAAGATAGAGGATCGGATGAAATAGAGATGAAGAGAAGTGAGAGAAAGAATCGAGAGAATGAAGAGAGCAGATTGGAGGAGAGGCGAAAAAAGTTAAAAAAGAAGAAGAGAGAGAGATTTGGAGTGAGAGGGGAGGAGGGAGAGAAAAGAAATGAGTGTGTTTAAGTTTAAAAACTCTAAAAGCTCTTTCTTTTCTTTTTTTATGTTTTTAGAAAGTAAACTATATTTCTGAGTTAGTCATAAGTTTAGTTTTTTTTTTTTTTTAAATAATCTTACCAAACAAGTTTTTAAGGTCTAAAACTTGAAAATTGTTTTTGAGTTTAAAAAGTTCACTATTTCTGAAACTGAATACTATTTTTGAAACTAAACACTATTTCTGAAAAACACTAACTATTTCTGAAACTAAACACTAACTATTTCTAAAACTAAACACGAATACTACATTATTTCTGAAATTGGACACGAGCACTACACTATTTCTTAAACTCGTGCCCTAACAAAATACTCCCCACATCACCTTCTTCTTTATCAAAATCCTTCAAGTTCTTCCTAACGCCTCCAATGGCGGTCTGTCCAAATTACGTAATATTTCTCGAATTATATTTGAGTGTTTGTTTATTTGAGACTTTGAGTGTTTGTTTATGTTTTGCAGCTTGTAATCGCGTGCGGAGAATCATCGCAGATTAGTATGTGTAATGCAGCATCACCCTTTATAGCTCTCTTGTTGCTCAATCATCAAACCATGATAAGAACTTCACGTCTCTTTTTCTGAACCAGGGAGAGCGAGAGAGATTTGTAAGTGGGAGTTGGGTTCTTCTCTTCCATCAAGAAGGTTTGATCACAGAAACCCAAAATAGCATCCTCTTTGCATAACGCATATTCCCAAAGCCTCACACAATCTCTCTCTATCTCTCTGAGCGGCTCAATGGCTCCTGTGACATAAGACTCCATTAATAGAAGAAAAGTAAGGGAGGTGAAGCCATGAAAAACACAAAAAGGGAAGTCAACAAGGGAGCTTGTAATCGCTTGCGGAGAATCATCGCCATCCCTTTCACGGCATACAAGCCTTCAAACGAACATGAGAGCGCAGTGTGTTAGCCTTGTGAGGTTATACAATTAAAACACAAACGAATGAGTAACTGACCTGATTCCAACGGCGGTCATGGAAATCGAACACAAAAGTAGTAGGGCACGGCAACACCTTGATCTTCTTTAAACTCCTAGCCGGATACAACTACTCCATGGGAAGCATTATGTTGTGTGTTCTAGGGCTTAGAGGGACCGGTGTTTTATATAGGCTAAAAGCTAGGGTTTCCATCCATAAAGGAAACCTAAACTTTACTTTCTTAGCATCCAAGTCAAGTATCATAATCATATTCAATTAAGGATTACATCAATCCTATTTCCAATATAAGACACCTTATTTAGGATTGATATCTTTAAGAGATCAAATTACAATTAACATTATTCTCCAATATTACATTCCTATTACATGTAGTAGACCACTTTAAGGTTGATTTATATTGGATAAATCCAACATTCTCCCACTTGGTCTACAAAATGTAATATTCATGTTTATACTTGAGATTGGAGACTAATGTCACTTTAGTGGCCATGTAACAGTGATTACATCTCGTCCTTAATGCAGCTTCTGTCAAATGCATTTATTAACATGGAACTAACAAGGTTGTAGAGTTGACACAACCCAGAACCTTCTAAATCACACATGCTAAGATCCTCATTCATATGAAACACAAATTATGATCAAGAGATGAAACTTTAAATTAACCAGAATGTCTTACTTTATATCATCTCGGGTCCACCTTATTGTAACTCACAAGTTACACTTTATGCTTCTTCGAAGCCTTAAATCTGCCAATGCAAATATCCTTCATCTAATGAAACCACCATAACCTGCAGGTGTGAATACATCTCCAAAACAATCATGCATCACTTTCATTAGATCAATAATAATACAAACGATGTTTGTAGCCAACGGACACAACTGAAAATACCAAATAGGCACATGTCCAAGTAAATATCCCAAAAACTTCATAAAACAAATTAATTCAACACTTGTGAGCAAGATGAATTAATATTGTTTGTACCATACTTGACTAATCCCGAAACTACCGAGCACCGGTCAACATTATACCGTCAAGGACCCAGAAGAGTTTCCCTTCAACCAGAAGGCCAATCACAATGCGACACGTGTCGACATCAGAAGCCAATCACAGCACGACACGTGTCAACATCAGAAGCCAATCACAACACGACATGTGTCAATATAAGAACAAAACTAGAAACTCTCTTCTATAAATAGGGATCATTCTCCCACAACAATCTCTAATGTCATTTTGTACTAAACTATTCACTAGAACTCACTAAACCAGAGCTTGAACCTATGTATTTGTGTAAACCCTTCACAATTAATGAGAACTCCTCTACTCCGTGGACGTAGCCAATCTGGGTGAACCACGTACATCCTGTGTTTGCTTCTCTGTCTCTATTCATTTACGTACTTATCCTCACTAGTGACCGAAGCAACCAAGCGAAGGTCACAAAACCTGACACTTTCTGTTGTACCAAAGTCTTCGCTGATTTTGTGCATCAACAAATATGTTTTTGACACTGCTCTATGCACCATACCAGTTACTTTCATAGTGATTTCCAACACCTGCGAGCAAGATGGAAATCCTCACAATTGAGGTAGTGCACAAACCATGTCATGCCATTTAATATGCAATTCGATAACAACTTGATATCTGATATATATTTCATCAAATAATTGACTAGCACACAAAAAATATGACTTAATGAATCCAACTGGAGATTAAATTGAATACATCGTCGATTCTATACATACCTTATAGGTCATCTGCAAATGTAAGGCATTACTAACATGAAACTCCCATTGATCTGCAACATCATTACTTAATTTGCAAATCAATAAATAAATCATACTTTTGAAAATATGCCTTTGGGAATAGCCTTACTCAATCAATGAATGCATATTACCTTAATGAAAGGTACAAGTAAACATGAAAGCATTCACCACTGTTACACAAAACTTGCATCCAACAACCATCTTATATGTATTAATAAGTCCACATTCATGCTAAGTCCTTATGAGCCCCAAAACAAATGATCAACCGAGAAATCCAAATGATTGCAAGTAATAGAAAATGTACACATATACCAAGTATCCATTCTTGCAACTTAAACATATTATAGACATTCAAGTAACACAAATTCATGGAAGATAGAATAATGCTTTAATGGATTCATGCAAGTCCACTTAGTGCACAAAATTTTAGAACAACTCTCACTAAGTTTTCAGAGTTTATACTTGCAAATAAGTTAATGAGTGTGAAGCCCAATTTTCGTTCACTAATTCTCCCACTTGGGCAAACACTCGTTAATATATTATTTCAAAGATGTACCTAAAGAAAATTTCTTTAGATATTAGACATAATAAAATAGACATCACAACCAACATAAAGTTGTCAAACAGAATTTCAGCAACGAGTTACACTTACTTTAGAATTAATCATAAATTTATTTATAAGCTTGATTGCTACCAAATTTATACTGATCAAAATAGACATACTAATCTTCATAAAATAAAAATGTAGAGCCGTTTTGGGTCAAAATAGTAGTCTAAAGTCACGTCTCATAAAGATCAACACAATCTGCCAGTAAAACTGTCTAATACAAGCATGGGTTACTAGTAAATTCACCATAATTAAAATACATGGCAGAAAATTACGAAAATTTGCAGACACATATTAGACATTTATATGTTGAACATATCCAAAATTCAGGTCATTTGGTGACCATTAGACGTGTCATTCATCCGATTTAAATCAAGACACGCAATCTGCCAGAAACAATTATGTGCATCTATCATGAATTTATGCAACCATAACAAATTCAATTTCATATCATTTCAATTTTGATGTTCAAAGGAAACTTTAGTAGTCAAATTTCATCCTCTAAACTGACATCATAGTTCAAATTGAAAAGATTTACAAGCATAAGATTTAAACAATGCATACCTTAGCAATCTTTGATTAACCTTCATGAGTCCAATACTTTGCATCAACAAGTCTCATGAAGAGACACAAAATACGTCATGATGCAACTGATTTCCATGCCTTAAAACCACAACCTTTTATGGGGCTCATTGTGGAAATATTTGTCACTAATGGCATGGAACTTTATCCCAATAAACTTCATGAAACGAAATTAATTTACACCTATAGGCAAGAAAATTAACTAGTTTCTAGTACTGCATTTTATGTCACAAAAGTACCTTCATGAAAAACTTCAACACATGTAGGCAAGATGAAGATTTTCACAACTTCTGTGAAATAAAACCCATACTATGTCATCTTAATTAAACTAAAAGAAGTAATATACACCTGTAGGCAAGAAGATTATCCCTTTTATTCTAATTAAGATGCAAAGTTGACCGAAGTAACTCAAAAACACAGTCCCATCATCAACTAAGCCGTTTCGTCTTGCTTAGTTGAAAAGGCGTTGGTCAACTCCGCCCTGAAACAATTCAAGAAGTCACATGGATTAATTAACTGTAAGTGACAAAATTAATAACCTGATTCGAGCTTCGAGTCTTGCCAACAAATGGCACTAACTCCTTCATGACTCCCTTTGACATTAAATTAATCTCAAAAACTTGACAGCATACTTGAAGGAGATTAATCACATATAGAACAAGTTTTCACTATAAGAATGTCAATACTTATCATTACGGAGTCAATTAGAAATACTTTATGTAATGTGAGAGAACAATACATTCCTTTAAATTAAAAGCTAAATCACTCAAATCAAACGGGTTCCTTTCCTTTTATATATTTCTTTCCGTAGTACAAAACTACTAAACATAGCATTAAAATCATGCATTAGCTTTGTAAATACCAAATTAAATAAAAGGAACAACCAAAATTATTTTATTCCATAGAAAACATCTCCAATATATGCCCTACATTAGCCTTGAAAAGTTTCTTTTCTTCTCCCCTTATGGCACATAAAATTTACTAATCAAAGCATTGTTTAAAATCTTTAGGCATAGAAAAAACCACAAACAATAATACATGTTTGAAAATTCATGCTTATCAATTTAGTCACATACTTTGAATGAAATACTTATATGATGCCTTCATATGTTCACCGCCTTTTATTAAACATATGTATAATCACATGATTAACCAAAAAAAAAAACTATAATTCACCAAATTCCAAGCTCACGGCAATGTTTAAAATTGCATCATCTCATACATGCTTGAACCAAAATAGCCATACAAGTAACACTATACACGCCATTTACTTAACAAATGTTGCCAAAATATGTATGACTTACTTTCATGTATAAGAAATACATTAAATTCACTTACAAGCATGTATAAAGTTGATCTGCGAATAACTTAACTTATGCATCCCTGAAACGCAACTTTAATATATGTTATCATAATCATATATATAGGCACACTTTATATATACCAACAATAGTATTGAGACAATTTAAAAGTGAACCAATTCCGTCTCCTGCATTTAGAAAGATGTCAAGCAGCATTTGAAATCTCATGCCCATCTCTTAATTGTAATAATTAGGTAATTTGAGTTGAACTTTATTCAATTTACCTTTCAAACGCGAAGCCATAGGCGACATATATGCACTAGTGTCGGAATATACCATAAAACAGTCTCAAACGAGTATGATAATCTATGCATTTATCAATGTTTCTAGGTATGCCTTCTTTATGCATACAATTTGGATACTAGTGTTATGATAAAATTTACACATGCAATGCAAGCTCTATATGCATAATTGGCTTTTGAAAATTACATGTACTTGCTTAGATCATCAATCAATGGTTCTTGAATCCAACACAACCATTATTGTATATAACTGAACATGAAGACCAAAAGAAAATATCATACCAATATCTCATATGCCGATGACCTTCCCCATTGGGCTTGCTCAACGGAAGAATCTCAAGAAATTCTCCAATGCAAGGTTAGAACAAATGTAAATGCGTACACATGCTTATAAAAACTTGAGATTACAAATGTATAAAACCTATACTTTTGCTGAGATCTGTCACGTGAACTTGTGACCTTAGGCATTGACCCATATTGTGCCGTTGTCGCTGTCCACCTTGGACGCACCTAACATAGAAGTTCTATCACTTGGTAATATAATAGAGCCCGCCTTGAAGCCTTTGAGAGTTGAGGCAGTAGGCCGCACCCGCTGGCTGAGTAAAAAGGAACCCCAACCTCTATGACTTCAACTTATATATCAGCAGTACTAGCACATGGTCAACCAAAATATTAGCATTAAAATTGAAATAAAAACTCTGAAATATTCCATGGTTTTCAGTCGTTGTTAATTCAATAAACTGACTAATCAAGCTTTCTTAGTCATTCCTTTGTCAGAACTATTGGTGGTAATCTATTTTGACTATTCAAATTGGCTTTTATTGATCAAAGCAAGCACATGTAAATAAAACCTGCATAACCAGTGACTCGACCAAAACTTATTATATGCAAAACAAAGGCCTGCAAAAAATGCCATCAACTTAATCATAGATTATATGTAATTATAATAGGTATAATCTGGAAAACTGTTGGAATTCGAAGCAACCATCACCATTATTTAAATTTTATACTTCAATCCATGTTTGGATCCCACTGCAAAATATTTACATATTAGCATGATATACATATACATATATATATATATATATATATGCTTCTCCAAATTCCAATATGATTATACGATTGAAACACGGTTTATAGCTATTTCTGATAAAAATTTCCAGATTCGTGCCATAAGATTAATTAGTAAGAAACAATCTTGATACCATGAACAACACAATCGTAAGTCTTGTCGGCCCTTGCTCTTTAACCGACCTCCATCTGATTCTTAATATTTAACAAACACTTGAATTTAGGATCAAAAGGAAATTGATCATAGAATATGTCTGAACATATCATACGCCAAGGATATGGAATCACACTGAATTTAAGACCAAAATTTAGTTTATGTATTTTGTAAAACGACTCTATGTATCGTCGAACTTAATAGGTTTTAATTATATAACCAGAGGCTCTGATACCAACTGTTAGCCTTGTGAGGTTATACAATTAAAACACAAACGAATGAGTAACTGACCTGATTCCAACAGCGGCCATGGAAATCGAACACAAAAGTAGTAGGGCACAGCAACACCATGATCTTCTTTAAACTCCTAGCCGGATACAACTGTTAACTACATTGTAATATTTGGGAATTGAAAGAAAATCAAGAAGAAAGATGAAGAGAAGAAAGATCAATACAGAGAGTTTGAGAGAGAGAAATAGGTTTTGTATTAACTAATCAAATGAAGATTACATATATTGTTTATATAGAAATCCTAACTACTTTAACCAAATACTAACTACCTAACTATATTACTAACTGTATTACATTTTTTTCCTTAATACTCCCCCTCAATCTCAACTGGGATAACCCATTTTGAGATTGGAAAAACAACTGCAATCACTGTTATGAAACCAGAAAACAGAACACAGAGGACAGAAAGTTCAAAATACTTCCAATGAGCAATAGCACATTGATTATATCTACTCGCTTTTTTTTTTCTTGGTGGCCACATGCAATGCTGAATTACCGAACTTGTCTGGAAGCATGACAATAGCTGGATCTGCATCGACAATCAACCTCACAACTTCACTACTAACACCTTTTACTGCCATATGCAAAGCAGTTTGTCCTTTCTTATCATTTCTTCTTGCTAGTTGTGGATCCCTTCCAAGCAAAGTTTTCACAATTTCTACATGCCCCTGCCATGCAGCAAGATGCAATGCAGTCTTCCCATTGAATTAAACAGAACACAGAGGACAGTGCAATTTCATACTCATCAATCAACTTCCCAAAGAATTTCAGCCCCTCAAACTGATTTCTACACCGCTGTACCTACTGTTTTTTTTTTTTTTTTTTTTGCGATAAGGTTTCCAATATTTCACATTCAATAAGCTTTACAATCATAGAAATCAAGAAACACAACCCCTCTTTGGCAATCGGCCTTCAATGAAGAAAGGGAACAAGAACTGCACTCCGGCAATCGGCCTTAATGGAGTTGCACACAATAACAACAGATAAAACTTTTCAAGAACGTTACTCCGGCTATCGGCCTTTAAGGAGTAACACACAATACTTGAAACAGAACTTTTCACTCCGGCTATCGGCCTTGTGGAGGAAACATAAAAAGGGAAATGGTTATCGGCCTCTCTATCCCAACAAACAATTAAAGAATACCCAACAGTCAATCAAAAAACCAATCTTTCACTTAGAAGAAATGGCAATTGGCCTTCATATTCTTCAAAATCAGTAACTGACTATCAGCCTTAATACAAGAATTAACAAAGAATTCCTCACTGAGACAATCAAACAAACAGTTGGAGTGCATAAAGAAAGATGAAACCTGAATCTTCAGTTCTTCAGCAACCATTCAAGATAGCATAGCGAAAGTGGCAATGATCAATATTGAATCCAAATACCCCAAATATCACACTGATAAGAACTTCAATCTTGACCTAAAGAACGCTGAGGAAGCAAACCAGAACCCATCGCAGGAGCTCGTTGTTCTTCTCGAAGTCGACTGGGTTCATATCCAATCCAACCCATCAATGGCTTGCACCCAGTAAACCCATCACTCTTCGAAGGACGATTTGAAGGAAAGTAGTTGATGGAAATGGCAAGATACCATCGTGTCCTGCCAAACAAGCAACTCGTGTGCATACCATAAATTGGTCAAATATATATCACTTTGCTGAAATTTTATTGACGCATAAGGTCGAACACGTGCTAGGCAAGAACCCATTAGAGAGAAAGAATTCACAAATTCCAGAATCTAGCAAACAAGAATCACAAGATTCTGGTGAAGCAACACCAAATTCTGAGGAAAACCCAGATCCCAGCAAAGCAGCAGAACATTGTCACCCCACTTCCATATTCCAATTCGATCCCACACCCTGAGCGCACGACGCCGTTTCACCTATGAAGAATACAGAATAAGGATGGGGTCCAAGGCGATGGGAAGTGGAGTCTGCAACATCGGTTTCAACACCTGAGTTTGATGAGACAACAAGCACAAGTAAACCCACTGAGAATCAACTTCAATGCGTCCGGTTTCGGTGAAGCGAGTGAAGCAGAAGCACCAAAGCTTACGAAACCCAAAAACCCAATGAACAAGAACAAGAAACCTAGAAAGTAATAGAAATATCGCGGAAGCACAAATTTATCGGAACATCTAATGAAAATTTGGAAAGAAACTAAGCTAGAAAGATGAAAAATAATGGGAAATGGAACCACCAGAATCCATGGCGCGAGCCTGGTGGCTCTGATACCATGTTAACTACATTGTAATATTTGGGAATTGAAAGAAAATCAAGAAGAAAGATGAAGAGAAGAAAGATCAATACAGAGAGTTTGAGAGAGAGAAATAGGTTTTGTATTAACTAATCAAATGAAGATTACACATACTGTTTATATAGAAATCCTAACTACTTTAACCAAATACTAACTACCTAACTATATTACTAACTGTATTACATTTTTACCCTTAATAACAACTACTCTATGGGAAGCATTATGTTGTGTGTTCTAGGGCTTAGAGGGACCGGTGTTTTGTACAGGCTAAAAGCTAGGGTTTCCATCCATATAGGAAACCTAAACTTTACTTTCTTAGCCTCCAAGTCAAGTATCATAATCATATTCAATTAAGGATTACATCAATCCTTTTTCCAATATAAGACACCTTATTTAGGATTGATATCTTTAAGAGATCAAATCACAATTAACATTATTCTCCAATATTACATTCCTATTACATGTAGTAGACCACTTAAAGGTTGATTTATATTGGATAAATCCAACACAGTGAGCTCTGGAAACAAGGGACCAGGGAGGAGATCAGGAGACGATCTCAGTCCGGCTTGCGCCTTGCATGCGCCTTTGGTTGAGTTTTTTTCTTTTTTCTTTATTTTGTCCTTATCATTAAATAAAGTTATTAGATGACTTTTGGTTAAAATTCAATGTTTTAAAGCCCATTTTCATTAGTTTCCTAATATCATATTGTAATGTTATTTTGTTCTCATCTATAAAACCATACTTTTACCTCTTTGTTGTTGACGGCTTCGCATGTTCTTTCCAGATAACATCGCCTTTTTAGTTTTCGTATTTATATCATGCCTCCGCTGACTGTCGAATGAGGGATGACAGTTATAATGACCTTTCTTGAAGCAACTGTTATGACCTTTCTTTTCAGGTGAATTGGTTGCTGCCAATGTACACATAGAGTGTCTTCTTTTCACCTAGTCTGGATACACGGCCAATTGCTTGCCTGCTCACCCAGGGGTTCAGTTGAACATCTAAAAGTATGAGTCGGGATGCCCCCACCGAAAATATACCGGCTCCGCACGCTTTAATGGAGCCAAAGAACACTTTGGCAATATCAGATTGTTGAATCTATCCTTGGACCATTTGCGTCGCTCATTGGATACATTTAACAATTGCCCTACTGCCAAGGGGCTCTTTGGTTCCGTTATAGCGTGCTGAGAAGTTATATCTTTCACGGGCACATCTTGATTTATGCTTTTGGGTGTTCAACTTGAACCCTTGGGCGAGCAGGCAAACGAAGAAACTCTTTGTGTATGGATTGATGGCAGCCAATTCCCCTGAAGAGAAAAGACAGAAATGATGATTATTTCACGAAATGATCGGTGCTGAAATAACTCAGCAGATTATATCTGTGATGCACAGACGCATCAACCTGGGTATATCTGATCCATCTTTCTGCACTATTTTCTTTCATTTTTAGAATAGAAAATTGACTTTTGTGTGTGGACGTCTGCTTATACCCGATGCTTATTTTAATTACGGTGAAAATGACTGTAGACTGTAAAAAATTAGTAAGTTTAAACGACAAAATAGATTGCGTGATTGTCTGTTTAGAATGTTGCCCTTGACTGCATTCCAGGTAAATGAAGTTAAAGTCTAATCTGTTGATGCTCAGTTCAGGCCAACAAACTGGATGACAGTGCCTAACACTCTACAAGGTGAATTAAAAAACTTTCGGTGGCAAAAAAAAGACCTTGGTTTGCAGTTTTGTTTGCTGAAAATGTGCCCTCCTTCAACAATAATTAAGCTTCTGCTATACATGAAGAGATGGCGCAAATAGTTTCGCTTGAGCGTTGAGAATCTCATTTAGAGAAATCCCTAGGAAATACCATTTCATGTTGCCCATCAAATTAAAATGATCACAATGGACAAATTCAAAGAAAGATTAAAATGATTCACGATAAACAAATTCAAGAACACTACTATTGATTATCATTAATTATTAAGGACTAGAATAAAGAGCTATGTCAATGTCACGAATTATTTTGGTTAAAAAACCCTTAATTTATTTTATTGTTAAATTTGAGGTTATTTGTGTCTATTTAAGTGGAATTTTAGATATATTTGAAAGATTTTATAAAAAGTAACATTTTTGAAATTAATGGTTAATTTTTGGCTATATTTGATAAATACTCCTCCATCCCCCAACTTGACATTCCTGCATTTCATCAACAAAATCTATGTACCTCCTAGACCACCATGGCCATGGTGTCGTGGTTCTCTAGCCTCCGATGTTCCTCACATCACTTCTTCTTCACCTCCTCCGCCCTTCGAACCTCCATGTCGACCAAGCTAGCGAGAACCCAAAATACAACGAACTCTAATAGCTCGAAAACCTCCATGTCCACCATGCTGACAAAGCTGACCACTAGATGCGAAATAGAGGAGGGCGATTTCTGATAAAATCGGTGAAGCGCCATGATGGCCTTCTTCCTAACAGCCTTCTCGGAGAGACGTTGTTTAAGGGTTTTGATCTCAAGGAAGACGATGCGCTCCTCCTCCGCCTTGGATCGAGCTTCGCAGATGGACTTGACGAGGTTGAGAAACTCCTTAGATTGGCCAACGCCGCCCTGCGAGCCCATCGCAAGCTCCCGGCCGATGGTCTTGAGTTGCTCCATTGATACCATATTAAACTAAACATGGTAAATACCCAAAATATATATGACAATATTTGAGAATTTCTTATATTTCATTAATCTCCAAAATGGAGTATATATAGGAGTTACAATTGGTATTACATATGTACTTCACCAATGTGGAACAATAACCTACTATTTACAATTTAACTAATATATAACTCGCAACAGATTGAGGGTTTGAATATTAGGGTTTTGGATGGAGAATTGGGGGCATGAATTTGGGGGAATTAATTAGTGAATTTCCATTGCATGAAGAAATAGAGGGAGAGGTTTTGGGGGAGAAGGGGGTGCTCGGGTGGAGAAGACAAAGGAGGTGGAAGGGTGCTCGGGTGGAGGGGATGGAGGGGTGTCGGGTGGGGGAAGAAGAAGGGGTTCTGGGTTTTTATTTTTATTTTTAAATACTTTTATTTAATTAATTATTTTTAATAAAAATTTTGAATTTTGAATTTTGAATTTCCACGTGGCGCCTTGTTATTGTCCACATGAGCGACACATCATCAGTTAACGAGACTTGATGTATCGTTTGGTATGCAGACGAGACAGGACGGAACGGAACGGAGTGGGACACGACAGGACAGGACGGGACGGGACATGACAGGACGGGACGAAACGGAGAGGGAGCAAAGATACCCTCAGATGGAAACAAGGAGGAAGAAGAAGGAGACGAAAATGTTATAATTTTGTGTTCCACGGATGTGGAACGAGTCATTCTAGGGGGTGAGGCGGAACAAAAATTCACCTAAAACTCGTCCCGTGGAACAGCGTGTTTCATCCGTTTTAGGCGCATCAAACGTAGGACAGAACACCTCGTCCCACTCCATTTCGTTTCGTGCCACGTACCAAAAGGTACCTAACAGCCAGACTAACAGATGCCCCGTTGATATTTGGCTGGCTACAGTATGTGATGGTGCTCCATTCCTTCCTTTACCTTTTTATTATTGTCAACGTAGTGGCTACATGATATGAAACAGTAATTTTGTTGCTGGTATGTTGAACTGCAATTTTAGTTGCAATCCTTTGTGAATTGTGTAGAGATTTTTGTTAGTTCCACCACATGGATATGAGACCACTGAAATGTGGTTATTCTTGAATCTGCAGCCATGATGCGACGTTTTCTCAGCGGCGGAGCTCGATGAATGCGCAACCGAAGTGGAGTGAGTCGAATGTGCCTTCCGCAGCGACGATCGTTGCTCCTGGTAAAGATTGAAAATTTGATTGACTTTTTTGGAGAATTTTTTGGGTTATACTGAAAATTCGAGATTTTTTGCAGAGGTGGGGGAATATGCGCAATTGGCTAAAGAGCTCGAGAATGCTTCCCCTCTTGAGATTATGGACAAGGCGCTTGAGAAATTCGGCAATGATATCGCCATTGCTTTCAGGTAGTCCTCCCTCTCCAGTTTTGTTTTTCCTTTACCGCTTAATTTTGATTATTATTAGTTAATTGTTATTTGTTAGTATGTTTTACTTAATCAAATAATGTTTTAGTTAAGTGGCTGTAGGAGAGTGTGACAATTGCATAACGAATATGATAATATTTCTCTTTGGGAAGAGTGTTCTTCAATGAGTTATATGGTGATGAGGGAATTATGCATCGAGGGTGGAAATTGTTTGAGAGTCATAATATATTGTCAATTTAAACTCCTCCTAAGAATTATTGTTTGTAAATTAAATGAATGCCTTTGGGATGTTGTCATTATATAGATGATTAAGTATCTCATCGAATGTGGATGTACCTGTACGTCATGATATGAATTTAAGAATTTATCACTTCAACTCTTGAAATTACTGTGACAATATTAATATATAATGTAAAATGAGGTGGGATTATAGATAAAAGATAGAACTTTAGCTGATGGTAAACAACATCTGGAAATTTGATGTGAGCCAGCTGACAGATATATACATTTCTAAAATTCTTAAAATCTTTTTGAGTGATGTTTGGTCAAAGTTTTAGGTATGAAGAGTGAGTAGCAATATTCTAACGCAATCACAGTACAATGAATAAAATAATAAGCACAGTATTACAAACACAACCGAAAACTGCTTAGTATGCCCATCTCTTATACAGTTTTGTTACCAATTCATGCATGAAAACGATGAATCCATTTCATCATGCTTTTTTTAGTTAAGGTACTATGTTTTTGTAATTTTTTAGACTGAGGAGGAGGAACGGAGGCTAAAGTATCTCCAATTTGTTCAAGAGGCTTCAACTCATGTTGTAGCTTGCTTTCACAAACCTCTACAGTTAGTTTCCATACAATATGTTGTATGTTTGGGGATATCTCTACATCTTAATTTCTGCTCTATCTAATTGCTGTACGTTTGTAATTTTACTTGCTACTTGATTATAAAAATGAAAACAAAATCTATCTATGATTTACAAATTTGTATTTGATTTTAAACGTTTTTCCAGTGTAAGGCATATGTTGCACAAGCATGTAAATGGTACAAATTGTTTTTGGTTTTGGACAGTAAGCTTTTGAGTTTTACAATCCTTGCACGGGGATTGAAACTAAAGTGAACAAATTTAGTGTTTTAGGGATAAAGTTTGGTTTTCTTTAATACATAATATAACAAAGGCCTAGAATTTTTTTTTGAAGGAATATGCAAATGTTTTTTTCACATCTTGGCCTGCAGTTTATATAAAGGAACATTAATGTGTGTTATATGCATTGGTGCATTTGGAGTTGTGATTTTGCTCCTAACCTGTTGCGATTAGTACATTCAATTTCCACAACAAAGCGCAAACACGTTTTCTAGTGAAATCTGTTTATGTGGACTCCTGATAAGCATCCCGTTACATTACCCCTTGTGATGTATGCCCCCAATGTACTGTTGGGACCCACTTGTCCCTGCTTTCTTCGCGCGCGCGTTGCATCCGCTCGCCCATGCGGAGCAAATCTTTGGTCCACCAATTTGTGATACTCTAGAATTTTTATGCTTTTGCTTTGAGTAGTGGCCCTGATGGTCCCCTATATGCTTTTGCCTTTCATTTGTTTCTTCTTTTTGCTAAAGACGTGCACCTAGTAAATAGCAACGAGTGATCTGGTCGTCATTGATCCATTACGTTACTCTTTAGATACTCGATCGATTAATGGCTGCTACTGCTGCTGCTGCTGCTGCATCTTCTTCTTCCTCTGGCTCTAGTTGGAAATACGACGTGTTCATCAATTTTAGAGGGGAAGACACTCGCAGGTGCTTCGTCAGCCACCTCTACAAAGCCCTGAATCAGAAAGCAATCAACACCTTCATCGATGCCGAAGAGCTCCGAAAAGGCAGCGACCTTTCGCAGCTACTGACGGCGATCCAAGATTCGCGTGTTTCAATCGTAGTTTTTTCTCAAAACTATGCTTCTTCCACATGGTGCTTAAAGGAGCTCGTCCAAATACTGGATTGTATGGATGGAAAGAACCAGCTGGTTATGCCCCTTTTTTACCAAGTGGATCCTTCTGATGTCCGCAAAGCAAAGAGGAGCTTTGAGGAAGCTTTTGCCGAGCTTGAAGGCCATTCTAACACCGACATGGAAGAGGTGCGGAGGTGGAGGTCCGCTCTTAGTCGAGCCACCAATTTATCCGGCTGGGATTCGAAAAATTACGAGTAATATTTAGTTATTGTAGTTTCGTAATTTGGGATTTTTTTTTTAACGTTTATTATTAATTCTTTGTCATGTTTTCCTAGCAAATGTATGACTATATATACGGTTTGCACTTGCTCTTGATCATACTCTTACAATAATGTTTTTCTTATTCCACAGGGATGATGCCAAGCTCATTGAGGAAATTGTAAAAGATATTTTTCAGAAATTGATCCGCACCTCGTCAAGTAAAGACGATGACTTGGTTGAAATGGATTCCCGCATGCTTGAAATGGACTTGCTATTACATCCTGCTCCTGAAATGGACGACATTCGTGTTGTTGGAATATGGGGTATGGGTGGTATAGGCAAAACCACCATAGCTAGAGCTGTTTATGAGGAAATTGCTTGTCAATTTGAAGCTTGTTGCTTTCTTGACAATGTCAAGGAAGAGTTCTCCGCTTGTGGTGCCGTACATATGCAGGAAAAATTTCTCTCTAGAATCTTGAATGAAAAGGTGCAGAGTTTAGGCACATTGGATCGAGGTTACAGAATGATTTTGAAAAGGCTACAGATGAAAAAGGTTTTGATTGTTCTTGATGATGTTGACGACTTCTTTCAAATTGAAACCTTACTTGGAAAGCAACATTCATTTGGTGGTGGGAGTAGAATCATTATCACCACTAGAGATAAGCTAGTACTAAGTCGAGCTGATGCGATCTACAGCCCCAAGGTTCTAAGTGGTGGTGGAGCTTTGGAGCTCTTTAGCCAGTATGCCTTCAGAACAAAGCAACCCAAAAGAGACTGTGACCATCTCTCAAGCCGTGCTGTACGATATGCTCAAGGTCTCCCTTTAGCACTTAAAGTCTTGGGGGCTTTTCTTTATAACAAATCTGTACAGGAGTGGGGAGAGGTGCTAAAGAAATTAAAGAAAATCCCGCAAAGGGGAATTCATGATGTGCTAAGAACAAGCTTCGATGGACTAGATGATTCTGAGAAGGACTTATTTCTGGATATTGCATGTTTCTTTAAAGGAGCCAGAAAAGACTACGCAACAAAGATTCTTGACAGTTGTGGCTTTTATCCCCATACTGGGATAAGAGTTCTAATTGATCGAGCTCTTATAACTGTCTCATCGGAAACACTCGAGATGCATGATTTACTAGAGGAAATGGGTCGGGAAATTGTTCGCCAAGAATCTATTAAAGAGCCTGGGAAACGCAGTAGGGTGTGGAATTATGAAGATGTTCATCATGTGTTAACTCAAAATACGGTGCGATATATTCATGACTTGTCTTTTTCATATGTAAATCTTTAGAGTAAACAACTGTAACTTTGACCAAAATATAATTCTTAGAAACATGCATTAACTTTATAATGTTAATAAGATTCATGATATCTACAATCACATAATTTGAACTATTTGTTATCCAGGCTACGGAAGCTGTTGAAAGCATAATCCTTGACCTTTCATTCTCAAAGCTAAAAGTGGTATACTTAAGGTCCGAAGCTTTTGTTAAAATGACGAAATTAAGATTGCTCAAAATCCATGGCGATGGTGTAAATTCATGTGAGAATTTAAAGTTTCTTTCGCATGAGTTAAGAAGTCTCATTTGGAAGTGTTTCCCCCTGAAGTCTTTACCGTCCAATTATATTGCAAAGAATCTTGTTGAGCTTGACATGCAATATAGTCTCATTGAACATCTTTGGGAAGGAGCCAAGGTAAAATCTTCACCTACATATGTTTCTTTTAAATGGTTTAATTCTTAGATGCCTTACCATATAACTTGTTTTCCTGGATGTTTTATACCAGCCTCTGGAAAATTTGAAAATTATCAACTTAACAAGATCTCCTCACCTGAAGAAAACTCCTGACTTCACGGAGGCGAAAAATCTTGAGAAAGTAATTTTTCGAAGTTGTACAAGTTTACTTGAGGTTCACCCATCCATTTCGTCTCTTGACAACCTGGTTCTTTTGGATTTCGAAAATTGCGGAAATCTTAAGATTTTTCCAAGTAGGATTGGTATGAAATCTCTTAGAACCCTTAAACTTTCATGGTGCGGCAGCCTCGATAAGTTTCCCGAAATTTCAGATGTTATGCAGTATCTATCAGAGCTTTATTTAAATAATACTGGAATTAAAGAACTGCCCTCATCAATTAGTAATCTTACTGGGCTTGTTGTCTTGAATATAAAAGGTTGCAGAAAACTTGAGAGTCTTCCAAGCAGCATTTCTCACCAGAAATCTCTTCAATGCCTTGATGTTTTTGGATGCTCAAATCTTGAGAAGTTTCCAAAAATTCCAGAGGTTAAGAATAAGCTATCTGAGCTTTATCTGGGTCGCACCGCAATTAAGGAACTGCCAGCATCAGTTTTAAATCTCACCAATCTTGTTACTCTGAGGCTGAATGATTGCAGAGAACTTGAGAGTCTTCCAAGCAGCATTTCTCACATGAAATCTCTTCAATACCTTGATGTTTCTGACTGCTCAAATCTTGAGAAGTTCCCAGAAATTTCAGAGATTATGAATAAGCTATCTAAACTTTATCTGGGTGGCACTGCAATTAAGGAACTGCCTGCGTCAATTTTAAATCTCACCAATCTTGTTACTTTGAAGTTGAATGATTGTAGAGAACTTGAGAGTCTTCCAAGCAGCATTTGTCAAATGAAATCTCTTCAATACCTTGATGTTTCTAGATGCTCAAATCTTGAGAAGTTTCTAGAAATTTCAAAGGTTATGAATAAGTTATCTAAGCTTTATTTAGGTGGCACTGCAATTAAGGAACTGCCTATGTCAGTTTTAAATCTCATCAGTCTTGTTACTTTGAAGCTAAATGATTGCAGAGAACTTGAGAGTCTTCCAAGAAGCATTTGTCACATGAAATCTCTTCAATACCTTGATGTTTCTGGATGCTCAAACCTTGAGAAGTTTCTAGAAATTTCAGAGGTTATGAATAAGCTATCAGAGCTTTATTTGGGTGGCACTGCAATTAAGGAACTGCCTGCGTCAGTTTTAAATCTCACCAATCTTGTTACTCTGAGGCTGAATGATTGCAGAGAACTTGAGAGTCTTCCAAGCAGCATTTGTCAAATGAAATCTCTTCAATACCTTGATATTTCTGGATGCTCAAATCTTGAGAAGTTTCCAGAAATTTCACAGGTTATGAATATGCTATCTGAGCTTTATTTGGGTGGCACTGCAATTAAGGAACTGCCCGCGTCAGTTTTAAATCTCACTAGTCTTGTTACTTTGATGCTGAATGATTGCAGAGAACTTGAGAGTCTTCCAAGCAGCATATGTCACATGAAATCTCTTCGATACCTTGATGTTTCTGGATGCTCAAATCTTGAGAAGTTTCCGGAAAATTCAGAGGTCATGAATAAGATATCTACAGAGAACTTGAGAGTTTTCCAAGCAGCATTTCTCACATGAAATCTCTTGAAGATCTTGATGATTCTGGATGCTCAAATGTTGAGAAGTTTCATTCATATTTTCTAGCGGTTGCCACAATTATTACATTGGTAATTGCTGGCACCAACCTGTTTTTTCCAATTTGCAATAATTATGTCAATTTGCAAAATTAGCTGGCCACAATAATTATATCAATTTCTACCATCTTTTGTTTTTGTTCTACTAAAGTAAGGTGCTGACCATGTAGCATGGATATGTTATACTAAGAAATTAAACTGATTTATTTTAAATTAAATCGAAACAATTGGAAGGCTCATGGCATTATGTGTGTAGCTTGGAAGGCTAATGATGCACAATTGCTCTGGTGAAGAAGAAATTGCTCGATGGAAAGCTACAACAGAGCAAGATGCTGCTATGGGCACCGGTGTAAAACAAGAATTTGTGGCACAGGTAATTTTGCAAGCTTGGCATGAATCTACTGATTAAAACAAAAACAAAATTTGGGTTTCTTAGAAAACTCATATGCATTCAATTTTCAAAATGAAGAACTGGGCTTGAAGTCAGATTTCGTTGTATGAACTTTTGATTTGGTAGATTTTCTTAACGGATTTGATCAGAGTTGTGAACTTGGTAAATTTATGTTGTTGATAGAATGCCTACGACTTTTCATGGTTATTATTCCTTTAATAACTCTTTCGGTGATCATGTGAAGATATATGGTTATTTGATCGAAATTAATAGGTGAATATCTTTGTCTTGCAAATTTTCCTTTCAGCTGAATTGAACAATTCGTTAGCAGCATGCTATCGTGCTTTGTCTATCCTTTGTTATGAAGCTGAAAATTGCAGTGTCTTTATCCTTTTGATTCACCCACTGTAAGCCTACTTAGCTCCAGCTGAAGCCCTTCAAGTCAAACTGTCTGCAACTTGAAGTTTACTTTTATTTTTAGAAATGTTTATTCATTTTTATTATTTTCAGCTGAAATCAATAGAAATGAACTTCAATTTGATGATGGAATGCAGGGAAAATGCGGGGGAGAGCCTTCTCTCGCTCTCAAATCCGGCGAATCACGTCGCACCACCAGCGTTCCCCCGCTTTACTGAAGGTAAGCGATTCATCCTACTCGAAATTTCAAAACTTTGGAGGGTTTTGGTTCCTTTTCAACACCAATTAGATAAGCAATCTGTACGAATGAATTTGATAGATTGAAGCACCGTGGACCTGATTGGAGTGTCTTTACCCTACTCTAATTGTTAAATGTATTAAGCAACTATATGTGCTCATTACCAAGAATCAAGTTACTTTTTTTTTCCTCTACTGATAGAGAAATAGAAATAGAATCAACAAGGAAAACTTACATAGGAAATTCAAGAAATTAAGAAACTGCTGGATGAATATCTTTTTGTATTATATTATTGTTTTCATAACGATTTTGGGTTCAACCACATGGCGCCCAGAAGTTTGTTTTGGTGAGAAATGCCATTGGCGGCCTACCTGCTTTCCTTTCTGCTTAATTTATCTTAAGAACGTTTGCATTCTAATACATACTTTAAATATGTTAATTTGTCCTATTTTCTATAAAATTTTGAGCACTGTAAATATGGGTTATTCTCAATCTTCAGATGGTGATCATTTCACAACTTTTGCAAACATGGCTACTCAGCCTTTGACATACAGAGTTGAGGATGGAAGGAGCCAGGTGAGCCAGGATCGGGGTTTGTATCATTCTAAATTATTCGTTTAGTTACGGAAAAAAGATATGGTTGCCTAGTTCGGTATTGCATTTTCAACATCTTAAACATATTCCTTTGATACCGCTTCGTTTTGATTTGTAAACAAACTATATCTTTATCTTGGGTCATAGTGTGGTGTTTAACGATTTAATTTCTAAGACGGTTTAGCAATTTTTTCAAAAACTTACAATTCCTGTCACATGCTCAAATATTATGTCTTCTACTTTTCTGTTTTCCCTTTTTTGTGTTTTTCCCCATACAGTAAGTTGATCACTTGAAACTATGAGTATAATACTGATGACACAATACAATCTACAAATGAATGCTTTCTTATAGCATCCTTCTCTTCTATTCGAAACTTATTTAAATTCACTTAATTTTTTCTCACACTTAATATCATATCAGCTCGGTTTACACAAGTAGAAGATACATTATCTGTGGCATGGTATGTACATGTCGTATTTTGCATAGAACAATAAACCCGTTCGTTTCATTGTCTTCCATATTACAATACTACTTATCTCAATATAAGAAAAGAGAAGTATAATATTTCCATTTTATGCGCAGAATTTGTTGTACGCTTCCAAGAATATAAAACACCAATATAGGTTCATTAGGGCCACTCAATATTAAGATAGGAGATTATTACTGGCTCTTTAAAAATCTTAGTTTGCATTCTGAATTTTTTATAATTAAAAGAAATAATAAATTTATGATAAATGTAGAATGAGATTCTTGAAGTACTAATAACAGTTCTCTTATGATATCATAATAGATGTAACTGTAGGCATGTTGCTGCCTAATGACAACGACAAAAGTATTGAACTTCGTACAATATGGTCAGTATGGTATTTGCAAAGAAATAACCATGTTAACTCTCAAGTATATACGCCCGTGAAATTTATTGCGTTAGTCTCCTCTTCAGGCACAACTAAGCCCGTCTAGGTCCAATTGTGTTGAGGCCCAAAGGATTGAAGAAGTCGGTTCCCAAATGGCCTGGTTTGCACCGCCGCACGGTGTGTCACATGGGCACTGGTCCCATCGAAGATAATTGAAGAGCTCCAACATCATGAGATTTATTTGGACTCTTGAAAAGCATCCAGTGACATTACCCCTTGGGATGTGTGCCCCAATTGTACTGTGAGGACTTGGGACCCACTTGTCGTTGTTTTCTTTTGCGCGTTGCATCCACTCGCCCATGCGGAGCAAATCTTTGGTCCACCAATTTCTGATACTTTATAATTTTTATACTTTTTTTTGTTAGATTATTTTTGGATTCTTTCTTCTTAATTCATTAAGTTCGAAAATCTAAATTATTAAAATTTGATTGAACAGTTAAATTTATTATAATTTTTAAAATCAATTCTTTTTTTATAATAGTTGAATTAAATTTCAATAATCTAGATTCTTAAACTAACTTAATGGTCCCTGATGGTCCCCTGCTTTTGCTTTTCATTAGTTTCTTCATTTTTCTAAAAGGTGATAAAGACATGCACGTAGAAAATGGAAACTGCACCTAAAAAACAGAACCGCGTGATCTTGTCGGTCATTGACTCATTGACTTCAACATCTAGAAACGCGTGATGTGGTCGTCATTGACTCATTACTTCCTTTGTAGTTCAATGTGAAGATCAGTGTGAAGATCAATTGAGTGTTTCAGTTCTTACATTACTCTTAGATACTCGATCGATTAATGGCTGCTGCTGCATCCTCTTCTTCCTCTGGCTCTCCTTGGAAATACGACGTGTTCCTCAATTTCAGAGGGGACGACACTCGCAGGTGCTTCGTCAGCCACCTCTACAAGGCCCTGAATCAGAAAACAATCAACACCTTCATTGATGCTGAAGGGCTCCGAAAGGGCAACGACCTTTCGCAGCTACTGACGGCGATCCAAGATTCGCGCGTTTCAATCGTGGTTTTTTCTCAAAACTATGCTTCTTCCACATGGTGCTTGAAGGAGCTCGTCCAAATATTGGATTGTATGGATCGAAAGGACCAGATAGTGGTGCCCGTTTTTTACGATGTGGATCCTTCTCATGTCCGCAAAGCAGAGAGCAGCTTTGCGGAAGCTTTTGCCAAGCATGAAGGCCATTCTAGCGCCGACATGGAAGAGGTGCGGAGCTGGAGGTCCGCTCTTACTCGAGCCACCAATTTATCCGGCTGGGATTCGAAAAATTACGAGTAATTTTTAGCTATAGTACTTTCATAATTTGGGATTTTTTTTCTTTTAACGTTTAGTTTTAATTCTTTGTCATGTTTTCCTAGCAAATGTATGACTATGTATACGGTTTGCACTTGTTCTTGATCTTACTCTTACAATAATGTTTTTCTTATTCCACAGGGATGATGCCAAGCTCATTGAGGAAATTGTAAAAGATATTTTTCAGAAATGGATCCGCACCTCATCAAGTAAAGACGATGACTTGGTTGAAATGGATTCCCGCATGTATGAAATGGACTTGCTATTACAACTCTCTCCTGAAATGGACGACGTTCGTGTTGTTGGAATATGGGGTATGGGTGGTATAGGCAAAACAACCACAGCTAGAGCTGTTTATGAGAAAATTGCTTGTCAATTTGAAGCTTGTTGCTTTCTTGACAATGTCAAGGAAGAGTTCTCCGCTTGTGGTGCCGTACATATGCAGGAAAAATTTCTCTCTAGAATCTTGAATGAAAAGGTGCAGAGTTTAGGCACATTGGATCGAGGTTACAGAATGATTTTGAAAAAGCTACAGATGAAAAAGGTTTTGATTGTTCTTGATGATGTTGACGACTTATTTCAAATTGAAACCTTATTTGGAAAGCAACTTTCATTTGGTGGTGGGAGTAGAATCATTATCACCACTAGAGATAAGCTAGTACTAAGTCGAGCTGATGCGATCTACAGCCCCAAGGTTCTAAGTGGTGGTGGAGCTTTGGAACTCTTTAGCCAGTATGCCTTCAGAACAAAGCAACCCAAAAGAGACTATGATCATCTCTCAAGCCGTGCTGTACGATATGCTCAAGGTCTCCCTTTAGCACTTAAAGTCTTGGGGGCTTTTCTTTGTGACAAATCTGTACAGGAGTGGGCAGAGTTGCTAGAGAAATTAAAGAAAATTCCGGAAAGGAAAATTCATGATGTGCTAAGAACAAGCTTCGATGGACTAGATGATTCTGTGAAGGACATATTTCTGGATATTGCATGTTTTTTTAAAGGAGCGGACAAAGACTACGCAACAAAGATTCTGGACGGTTGTGGCTTTTATCCCCATACTGGGATAAGAGTTCTAATTGATCGGGCTCTTATAACTGTCTCATCGGAAACACTGGAGATGCATGATTTACTAGAGGAAATGGGTCGGGAAATCGTCCGCCAAGAATCTATTAAAGAGCCTGGGAAACGCAGTAGGTTGTGGAATTATGAAGATGTTAATCGTGTGCTTACTCAAAATACGGTTAGATATGTTCATGACCTATCTTTTTTATTTATTTTTATTTTTATTTTTTTATGTAAATCTTTAGAATAAACAGCTTTAACTTTGACCAAAATATAATTCATAGAAAACATGCATTAACTTTTTAATGTTAAATAAGATTCAGGATATCTGCAATGACATGATTTGAACTATTTGTTATCCAGGCTACGAAAGTTGTTGAAAGCATAATCCTTGACCCTTCATTCTTAGACCCAAAAGTGGTATACTTAAGTTCCGAAGCTTTTGTTAAAATGACGAAATTAAGATTGCTCAAAATCCAATGCGTCAGTGGAGATTCATGTGAGAATTTAAAGTTTCTTTCGGGTGAGTTAAGAAGTCTCACATGGAAGCATTTCCCCTTAAAGTCTTTACCGTCCAATTTCATTGCGAAGAATCTTGTTGAGCTTGACATGCAAAATAGTCTCATTGAACATCTCTGGGAAGGAGCCAAGGTAAAATCTTCACTTACATATGCTTCTTTTGAATGGTTTAATTCTTAGATGCCTTACCATTTAACTTGTTTTGCTGGATGTGTTATACCAGGCTCTGGAAAATTTGAAAATTATCAACTTATCAGGATCTCCTCACCTGAAGAAAACTCCTGACTTCACGGAGGCAAAAAATCTTGAGAAAGTAGTTTTTCGAAGTTGTACAAGTTTATTTGAGGTTCACCCATCCATTTCATCTCTCGAAAACCTGGTTCTTTTGGATTTGGAATATTGCAGAAATCTTAAGATTTTTCCAAGCAGGATTGGTATGAAGTCTCTTAGAACCCTTAAACTTTCATGGTGTGTAAACCTCGATAAGTTTCCCGAAGTTTCAGATGTTATGCAGGATCTATCAGAGCTTTATCTCGTTGAAACTAAAATTAAAGAACTGCCCTCATCAATTAGTAATCTTACGGGGCTTGTTTCCTTGAATCTAGAAGGTTGTAGAAAACTTGAGAGTCTTCCAAGCAGCATTTCTCACATGAAATCTCTTCTATACCTTGATGTTTCTGGATGTTCAAAGCTTGAGAAGTTTCCAGAAATTTCAGAGGTTATGAAGAAGCTATCTAAGCTCTATTTGGGTGGCACTGCAATTAAGGAGCTACCTGCTTCCATTTTAAATCTCACCAGTCTTGTTACTTTGAAGCTGCATAATTGCAGAGAACTTAAGAGTCTTCCAAGCAGCATTTCTTACATGAAATCTCTTGAAGCCCTTGATGTTTCTGGATGCTCAACTCTTGAGAAGTTTCCAGAAATTTTAGAGAGTATGGAGAAGCTAAAAGCGCTTTATTTAGATGGGATTGCAATTAAAGAACTGCCGTTGTCAATTAAAAATCTTACGGCACTTGTTATGTTGAAGCTAAATGATTGCAGAGAATTCAAGATTCTGCCAAGCAGCATCTGTGGACTCAAGTCCCTTAGATATGTTTCTCTTTCTGGTTGCACAAAGTTTGAGGTCTTTCCAAGCATTGAAGAAAATATGCAAGGATTAAGAGAGCTTCACTTGGATGGAACATCTATCAAAGAACTTTCCCCGTCAATTGAACATCTTCAGGGGCTGGTGTTATTAAATCTGAGAAACTGCAAAAACCTTGTTCATCTTCCAGACAATATTTGTAATTTGGGACGCCTCAGAGGTCTCAATCTCTGCGGGTGCTTAAACCTTTCTAAGTGGCCTGCGAACTTGGAGGATATAGAATCCTTATGGGACGCTGGAGTAGAAATGGTTGAGGACAGGAAATCTATTCTATTCTTTTAAATTGCAATACATACTCCCAATCCCTGTTTGGACCTGCTTCAGATGTTTTATGCTGCGGATATAGAGATATGTGGACACTGTTTTCACAAATTTGTCTGTTCTTCTTGTTGTGCTCTGCTCTCTTGATGTAAGTGACTTGAATCTGTTGGAATAGAGGACTGTCTTGCTCATAAATTCTTCTGGAGAAAATTATATTACTTTAGTCTGTCCAACTGAACAGTGTTTTAGGGTGAATTTCAACTTATTTACAAATCTGCCACAGGCTCTCTGTGCCGCTAATCTTGATGCACAGGCGTTGATGATTGTGAGAAGGGAAGAACGATGGTAAAGCCTCCTTGCCTCTTTCGTCTCGCAGATCTTTTCTGGAAAAATAGAAAAGAGGAGCTTTCTGCAGCTGAAAAATAGTTAATTTGCTGTTGATTCGAAGAAAATTTATGCAGAGGTTCCCGTTCCACTTCAAACCTTGCCTTCCCTCTTCCAGCAAGAAATCAAAGACGCAAATCCTGTTCAGATTCGAAGGAAATTTTAAACTAGAAAAGCTTGGGTTTCCTTCGAATCTCCTTTCCAGGTACTTTTTCTCTCTCCTCTCTCGCTCTTTACTTCCAAACATCTTCTTCCTTCGAATCTCCTTTCCGGCTACTTTCTCTAATATGTTTGAATTTATTTATTTACTTATGTTCTCTGTATTTTTTTTTAAATAATTATCTTCCTAAATTATTATTTTTATTGGTAATTTAGAGAATTGTGATGCAGCAGTAGAACAAATGGCAAATGATTTCAACTGGCAACTAAAACCCCAGTTTACAAAATGGGTATTGCAGGAGAGACTTACTGCTGTTTGGTATTTCTGCTCCAGTCAGTTTTCGTTAGTAGGTATTTTACATTGTGTAGGTTGAGAGTTGCTTAACAAGTTATCTAAATCAGCGGATGAGTTGTTATAGAAATTAGTGACATAGGTCAACAATTTAAATGTACTGACAATATTAAGATTCAAATAATCTGTTGAGTTTAGTTTTTCCTTTGTGGATTTCTCATCGTTTTCTTTCCTTTCAGCTGAAGGAGCACAATTCAGTGCATGGAAGTGACGAAGAGGCTGAAGTAGCTAGGCAGTGATGAAGAGCTAAGTGATGATGGAGACAAACAGTTGTATGAAGAGGTATGAGTTGGCTTGTTAGAAATTTTTCTTAGCTTGGATTTGAACCCTAAGAGGTCTGGACAATAATTTTGTGATTTGCAGTTGATTTTAGGAATTGATTGATGGGTTTGGTTTGCATGCAGAGGCTGAAGTTTCTGTTTCTGCTTGTTACGATGAGGGAAATCGACCGAAGTTCAAATTGTAACGATACGATTATTTTGGTTATGGTGAGAAATCAGAACTTTTTTTTCAATCTTTCCCTTTTTGAAATTAAGAAACTGGGTTGCTTTTCGATACCCTTTTTGTGATGATTGAATAAGAATTTGTTAATCATTTTAATGCATATGAGAGAGTTTCTGATTTCTAGGATCTATTTCTGATTTTTAGAGATTGCTTGATTTGGTACTGTCATGAAGCATCGCAAGAAATATATATTTTCTATTTTCAGGAAATGCCAAACATAGATTGACCTTTGATGATTATGAGTATTTTCAGCAGGAAATGCCAGAGTTGCTCATGCGATTGTTTCTGTGACGTTGTCATTATTAAAGAGAACGGGTGTTGGAAGAGAATTCCTTTATCTAATGGGAGGATTGACCTCAGTTCGGGTTCAAAGCTCCAATGAAAATACGGAGAGACAATTTTACAAGTAAAGGGAAGCATGAAAGTTCAACTTGGATGTGATATAAGTTGAGGTGTTGACATAAAACCATACAGTTTTGTTACAAATTGTCAGCCGATTTTGAGCGCGGCATCCCTTCAAATTATCATCAGAGAAATTGTATTGAGCTTAGGAAACGACTTTTCATTCCCAATGACCTTCTTTATCATTTTTCTTAATGGGTTAGCTGAACATGAGGTAGATGCTGACTTTATCAAATATGTGAATGTTTTAGGATTTGATTCTAATTTTTTGCCTGTTTGATTACTTCGCTTTTCGTAATTTGTTTTGCTTATCGTTAAATGGGGTACTAATTGGATGAGACTAAACATAATTTTGTAACCAGTTTGTACTTTTACCATCTCGATTTTTAACACAATAGTATCATTTGTGATTCATTTATTAATATTATATATCTATACTAGGAAGGCTACTGTATATATCTTTGTCCCGTTAATTGTATATGGCTCTTGATGTCAGTTGAATTGAATTTTAATGAAAACCAAGCTGCTGATCTTACTAGCCCAAATCACTTCTCCCTTGCTTATTTAAATCATTTGAAGATGCGTATGTTGATTGGTGATTTTGTTGGATTTACTCAGCTCAAATATATGTTATCTGAATTGCATTTGAGAATGTGATTCTCTTCCGACCACCATTTTGCCCACTTTCTGTGGAAATTATTCATGTCTATTGTGGACAATACATTCAATCCCCACAGTAAAGTGCATGCACATTTGGTTAAGAAATGATAAAGTTATGGACGTTTAAAGTTTTTCCAGTTTCCATGCGAGCTTCGTAGTTTCCAGGGTTTCATTGACTTTCAGATCATTTTTCGGCCACCTTCGGCCACCATTTGACTTCCAAACAGGTATAATCTTGTTCTACTCTCCTCTAGATTCGTTTTGGTATATTATGGGTGAAATTTGGTTCAGAAATGAGTGCGATATCGCTGTTTAAAGATTGCCCAATTTTCCGGTCACTTCTGCAGAATCTGGTCACCGGAAACGGGTCTACCTGACCCGCGACCCATATCCGACCTGACCCATTTTTGAAACTAGATTCAGAATATTCCTAGAATATTCTTTGGAATATTCCAACATTGACTTTTTTTAGGGTTTCGGCCCGGGACCTCTCTTTCGATTTTTTCAACGTCCCGAATCCATTTTTGGCATCCGTTTAGTGGAATTCAAATGTTTTAAGGCAGTTTCATTATTGACCGCCACTTAGATTTGTGACTGATGGAGATTCGACAGTCAGATCGTGATGAAATTGTAATATCTTGTTCTACGACCATAATGAGGACCTTTGGAAGTTATGGATCAGAAATCCTATGTGTGGATACATATCAAGTTATGTAGGGTTGTGGACCCTACTGTTGACCTTTGACTGACAGTTGACTTTCGGTGAACGCATTTCAAATCCTCCTAGAATGTCCTAGAGGACGTGGAATGTAACAACTCGTCCAGGGATTTATGGAACAAGAAGGGTATTTTTTTGTATTTTCACTAAGTTTGGGGATATTTTCCTTTTAAAAATGGTTTTTGGGTCTTAAATGATGTGCCCAAGGGACCCACCCCTGATTTGTGTCCCTCGGCATCTCACTTCCCTCCCCTCTCTCTCTTTAATTTCTCTCCCTCTCTGCACTCACTCATTTCTCTCTTTCTGCAATCACTCTCATCTCTCTCTTTCTCATCCTCTCGTGAGCCCACACCCACACTCACGCACACACACACCCATCACCAACCCCGTACCTGCAACACCTCCATCATCATTATCACCCTATCGTCTATCTCTCTCTCTTTCGTTGTTGCGAGGCACAGAGGAACCAGGAAAACACTCCGGCGAGATTTCCCCATATTTTGGGCTAGGTAAGCCTCGAGTGTCCCTCTCTCTGTTTTAGGTTGGTGCTTGAGTTCTTTTGTTGAGAGATTTACTCATTGTTGGCAAGGTTTAACTCGAGATCGGCTCGGGGAAAGCATAACCCAACTCCGGCGAGCCGTGGGTGTGCGAGCCCAGTTTCCGGTCACCCCAATCCTCTTCACGGTGAATCATGGGTATAAACCTCTTCCTTTCATCTTGTACTCTATTTTCATCCCTAGATCGCATCCCTAGGTTGCTAGTTACCGTCGACCGGAGCTTGAGAGGCTCTGGCTTCCTTTCTTAACAAGATCAAGCAAACGAGGCCTTTTGGGCCCTTAGGCCCGTTTGAAAACCTAACCCAAAACCCTTTTTAAATTTTATTGTTTTTTTTTTTTCCATAAAACCCAAATACAATCAGGCCAGGCTTAAAAGCCCAGCCTAATTGTCAAACCCTTTAAAGCAGGCCTTTGGGCCGTAAGGAAGTTAGGCGTTTGAGCTCGTGTAACTTGAACCCAACCCAGAAAAAGAAACAAGCCTTTGGGCCATGTGAGAATCAGGGCCTTCGACCCGTTTGCCTAAAACCCTAAACCTTTGGGCCTTAGAATTAAGCCCAAGAACCCAAGCCCTAAACCCGGTCCAACCCTAATGCCCAAACCCATTTCACCTGGTTCGACCCGAACCCATGACCTGTTGACTTGACCCGGTCTGGCCATTGACCCGGTCAACGGTCAACGTTGACTTTGACTGGTCACCGGTCAACGGTCAATGTTGACTTTGACCGTTGACTTTTCAGGTTTTCATCCGGGACCCTTCTTAGGGTAATTCGATGTCCTGAATCCGTTTTCGACGTCCCTTTTCCCAAATTAAATTTTTTGAGTAGAGTTTGACTAAGTGTACCCTTTATGTGATTAGGGGCAATTATAGTGGCATTTTCGTCTTCGTTAGCAGCACGGGTTTTCGATGGCGAAGTACTGTGAGTGGACCCCTTCTAAAATTACATGATTTCATAGTTTAATTGCATAAATGAATAGCATGCCTTACGAGTTTATGTACTGATTTTATGTTAAGCATGTTTATGGGATATGTTGTTTATCGTCTCGTTTTTGATGAGGAATTCATTATTAGTTTATATTGAGCTATAGTTTGATATATCGTATTTTCTATAAAAACCAAGAACTGGTAGACTATCTGATGGATGGCGATAGGATGCTAGAACGTGTTTTAGAAACCCCTCTTTATAGTATAGACGATGGATGACTTTATACCATGAATTGGTTATTTATGAGAGGTGTAACTATTTGTGCGTACCTAGTTGACACTAGGCCACCTGGGGCGAGGATCTGGTGTTGGCAGATAGGCCGGGAGAAATAATCCCTAGCTACGGGCTGAGGGACATGGAGCAGGCATTGGGCTAGGAGTTGGTAATCTCTGGCTACGGGCGCAGAGACCACTGTGCTGGCATAGGGTCAGGAGTTATATTTATTCAGTGATCTTACTGGCAGCACACCGCGCTTATGAGACGATATGTGAGACGATTGATATTTTGATTTCCGTGATGTTTTTCCGCGATATGTCTTTTGAGATGTTTTTGGCATGTTAGGGTTTTTAGTAAACCTATCACTTATTATGCTAGTAGTTTTCGTTATATAAACTATGGGGGTTAGTATGTTGATAACTGTTTTATTATATATATATCAACTTGGTCCACTCATGTTTGTTTTGCGTCCCCTTCAGGACTTAGAATCGAGGTACAATCCCGGCGTCAAGGCACTTTCGCATCGGCATCTTCGAGTCCTCTTGGTGTAGGACCCATTCTTTTATTCATTCAATTTTATATTATTTCTTTTAGTGTTCTAGTTAGTTGTATGCTCTAAACACGTTCCTTAAATGCATATTCATTATTCTTTTATATTTCTAAGTTTTATCTATTTCTTATTCTCATCATTTGCATTCAATAAATGGCTTTCTTTACCCTCGGGTGTCGGCCAACACGTGCCTATCCTGGTATTTGAGGAATATCGGGATTGGGGCGTGTCAGATTGGTATCAGAGTGTGGTTGCTTCAAAGCATACTTAGGATTCTCTTCTATTCTCGTAAAGTGTTGGTTTTGACATCATTTAGATGTCAGAACTTCTGGATTTGGTGCCATTCGGCGCAGTTGTGCAAACCTTTCTTTGTTTGAATCGTCACCTTCTGGTTGAAATTCAAGAATTTGTATTGGGATTGTGCCTCATTGGCGACGTGTTTGATTTGTTGGACGACTTTCAACATAGAACGATACTCTGCGGCGTGCATTCCCTAGGAATGGTGGGCAGAGTCGGTGTTACTTTGAAGCGACGTGTTTTAGAAATCTCAGTTTGTGGAAGTCTGGTAAAGACCAGCTGTAAATCCGAAATGGTGATGCCACTCTGCAACATGCTTTCCCTAGGAATTTCGGACGGAGTCGGCTCTACATCGAAATCTTGGGAAACAGAAAATCTTGGTGGTACGAATTGGTTAAGACCAACTGGAGTTCTGAAACGGTGATATCACTCTACAACATGCGTTCCTCAGGAATAGAGGGTAGAGTCATATCTTAGTGACAACTACTCGAAACTTTCGAAGTACGTGTTGGAGAAAGCGAGTAAGCACTGGTTGTTACAATGTTTAGTAAGTCGTAATTGGTGGGACCAAATCCATGTTCTTGAACTCGTTCCTATTGAGGAAATTCGTGTGGATCTTTAGAACAATTCTCGGTGATTGTTCTATCAATAACCTTCTTGCTTATTCGCACGACGAAGTCAAGTTCACTGACCTTTGACAGTCAGCTTGACATGAAATTCTACGAGTGTTGGCTTCGTTTACATTAATTGCTTTTCTTGGGAAACTCCTTGGTAGCAGACGCTATTCTCACCAATTTTTCGAAAGGAGTTGCGATTCTTGTAATTGGAATTAGACGATGAAGATCCAGCCTTGTTTGGATAAAGAGTCTCTCTTTGAACTTCACCTGGGTCTGGTACTCGGCGGCAAACCCTAGCTTCTTGTCCACGCATTTTTTTGGTAGCGGTGAATTTAGCCTCTTGCTAGTAGCCCAACTGACCAGTGCTCTTGTCTACTAACTGTTCAGCCATGTTATTTTTCAATATAATGGCTTAAGACTTCACCATATTCATCATTGTACGAAGATTGAGCTTTGCTCTGAACTTCTCTGGACTCATTGAACTTTGGTTTCCTCAAGGGCATCACTTTAAGGTAGCCAATCGTGTCACTGCATGCATACGCATGCTGCTTTGTATCTTTCTTCTTCGTCATTCTGTTAGTTCAGAGGTTCTATGTTTAATTTTTGATCTTTGACCTTGTCAAATCTTACAAGCAGTTTTTAACTATTCTTGAGCTTAGACCTATTTCTTTTTTTGCTAAGGAACCAGTCAACCTTACGGTGATGATTGACCAAATAATCATAAATAGTGACTTCTATTTCTGCAACTTCACCTTCATTCGCTTGTTTGGTTCTCAATGTAAACTGGATCATGTCAGAACATTACACTAAAAAAAAAAAAACCGTTTGTTGGTTCTCGGCATGGTTTTTGGTTCAAATACTGATATCTTACAATCTAGATTTTAATGGACTTGTTTGGACCCTCAAATTCTTGAGTGTTCTTTTAGCCTTCTTGACATGGTTTATCGCTCAACCATTGATGAATTCACGATCGATCGATTTGGCAGAAGAGTGTGCCCAATTCTTATCGATTTGGACAGGAACGTTAGGAGCATAACCTTTTCACAAGCTTACCAGACTTACCAGAAAGAGTTCCACGTAGGGTGAGGTGTGAGTCGTCTTTTGGTAAGAGACTGGTGAAGATTGTAGTGCAGGCGATCAGCAAATTGCATCACTATTTTCACGCTGGATTGAATGGTCGCCACTCTTTATCTTGTTGCAATTCATAAATATTATATCGTACTCTGGTAGACCTTTTCGATGATGTGATGTGCTCGCCTCAACGCAGCTTTCCACTACTTCGTACCCGGATCCTTCGGTTCGCGAACACGTAAGCGTGAGGTTTGAGCGGTCTTTTAGTAAGAGTTGGATGAAGGTTTTTGTACAGAAGGTCAGCGGATTGTATCACCATCTTACTATAATTCATAAGCATCACATTAGTTCTTTTCCAACGATATGTGTTCGTCTCAGCACACCTTTCCACTTCTTCATTTCTAAACCTTATTGTTGTGAGTATGTGGATGTCGAAACACTTCTAGCATATCTGTTTGGTGCACTATGGAATGGCACCATAGCACGGTCGAGGCGAGAATCGGAAGATCTTTACACTTCTCTCGAATGGTGTGTGCTCTCATGAGGTGTTTAGGTTGACCATTTGCGAGTCCTTCTGTCCACCAACATTGATCTTGTTTGACTAGGAATCTGTAACTAAGAAAAAATGAAAAGGTGGATTGAGCACTACAAAAATTCCCAAGAAATACTGCTTGTTGGGAAATATGACTTCTCGTTTTCTGCTTGCTTGGCTCGAACTTTTGAGTTGCTATTAACATGGTAGCCACTTTTCTTGAATCCCAAGGTATAGTTTTCAAGTGGGATTCTTTGTTGGCAAAACATTGGAGTAGTTGGTCACATTTGGAAAAACTGAGGAGGATAGGATGCTTGGTGTTAGATATAGTTTTACGACGACAGTTTCTGTTTTGTTCAGTTTGAGTATGGTGCTTTTTGCGACATGGTACGAGAATGTTCTACAGGTAACACTGGTTGGCAGTGGAGTATTGTGAACTGGTATTTGGAGGATTGAATTTACTACGTGTGAAATTATGCACCCTCAGGAAATCATTGTTTGCTATAGGAGACAACAAATGGGTGGTCAATATCGCAGGCGACCGACTGTTGTATCGATAACTTATTCGTTGGGTTCGTTAAACAAGTGGGCAAGAAGATCTGTCTACGGCAGTTGTTACAGATTCGCTAGTGTTGGGGCTCGACCCAAAGACACATCTATTCTCGGAGTACATGACATTACGTATGCTTGGGCGAGACCCATTCTCATTTTTTTCAGTTTTGGTTTTCAGTATAAGTATTTTAACTTCCTTTAGTTAATTGTTTTTGGCGTTACAAATGTTTTGGGGGAAGTATCTCAGTTTTCAATTTTAAGTGTAGTACGAGTTTTTGACCTATATGTTATTACTTATCTATTTTGACATTATCGTATTTTATGTGCTTACTTTTGACCTTAAGCTATTTTATGTTTTTGACTTTATATCCTTATAAAGTATGTTTTCTACTTTTACACTGATGGGGAAGAAAGTAAGTGCTTGGAGGCATGATAGAGGATTTTACAAACCGCTCGCGATGGTGTTGCATATTCTCTTTGATGCACCCACTCTAACTTGATTTCTTTGTTACATATACATATATTCTTCTTCCTATTTTCGAGATTTTCAATGTAGCAAATTATTTTAAATTTCGGGACGAAATTCTTTTAAAGTGGTAGATTGTAACAACCCGTCCCGGGATTTACGGAACAAGAAAGGTATTTTTTTGTATTTTCACCAAGTTTGGGGATATTTTCCTTTTAAAAATGGTTTTTGGGTCTTAAATGGTGTGCCCAAGGGACCCACCCCTGATTTGTGTCCCTCGGCATCTCACTTCCCTCATCTCTCTCTCGGACCTATCTCCCTCTCTGCACTCACTCCCTTCTTTCTCTCTGCAAGCACTCTCATCTCTCTCTTTCTCATCCTCCCGTGAGCCCATACCCACACTCACGCATACACACACCCATCACCAACCCCGTACCCGTAACACCTCCATCATCATCATCACCCTATCGTCTATCTCTCTTTCTTTCGTTGCTGCGAGGCACAGAGGAACCCAGAAAACACTCTGGCAAGATTTCCCCATATTTTGGGCTAGGTAAGCCTCGGGTGTCCCTCTCTCTATTTTAGGTTGGTGCCTGAGTTCTTTTGGTGAGAGATTTACTCGTTGGCAAAGTTTAACTCAAGATCGGCTTAGGGAAAGCATAACCTAACTCTGGTGAGCCGTGGATGTGCGAGCCCAGTTTCCGGTCACCCCAATCCTCTTCACGGCGAATCGTGGGTATAAACCTCTTCCTTTCATCTTGTACTCTATTTTTATACCTAGATCGCATCCCTAAGTTGCTAGTTACTGTCGACCAAAGCTCGAGAGGCTCCGGCCTCCTTCCTTGACGAGATCAAGCAAACCAGGCCCTTTGGGCCGTTTTAGAACTCGGGCCTTAGGCTCGTTTGAAAACCCAACCCAAAACCCTTTTTAAATTTTATTGTTTTATTTCCTTAAAACCCAAATACAATCGGTCCAGGCTTAAAAGCCAAGCCTAATTGTGAAACCCTTTGAAGCAAGTATTCGGGCTGTAAGGAAGTTGGGCCTTTGAGCCCATGTAACTTGAACCCAACCCAGGAAAAGAGACAGGCCTTTGGGCCATGTGAGAATCAGAGCCTTTGGCCCGTTTGCCTAAAACCCTAAACTTTTAGGCCTTAGAACTAAGCCCAAGAACCCAAGTCCTAAACCCGGTCCAACCCTAAGGCCCATACCCGTTTGACTTGGTTCGACCCAGACCCATGACCTGTTGACTTGACCTGGTCAATGGTCATCGTTGACTTTGACTGGTCAACGGTCAATGTTGACTTTGACCGTTGACTTTTCAGGTTTTCGTCCAGGACCCTTCTTAGGGTAATTCGATGTCCTGAATTCGTTTTCGACGTCCGTTTTCTCAAATTAAATTGTTTGAGTAGAGTTTGACTAAGTGTACCCTTTATGTGATTAGGGGCAATTATAGTGGCGTTTTCGTCTTCGCAAGCAGCACGGCTTTTCGATGGCAAATTACTGTGAGTGGACCATTTCTAAAATTACATGATTTCATAGTTTAATTGCATAAATTAATAGCATGCCTTACGAGTTTATAAACTGATTTTATGTTAAGCATGTTTGTGGAATATGTTGTTTATCGTCTCGTTTTTGGTGAGGAATTAACTATTAGCCTATATTGAGCTATAGTTTGATATATTGTATTTTCTATAAAAACCATGAACTGGTAGACTATCTAATGGATGACGATAGGATGCTAGAACATGTTTTAGAAACCCCTCTTTAATTATAGACGATGGATGACTTTATACTATGAAGTGGTTATTTATGAAAGACGTAACTATTTGTGCGTACCTAGTGGACACTATGCCGCCTGGGGCGAGGATCTGGTGTTGGCAGATAGGCCGGGAGAAATAATCCCTAGCTACGGGCTGAGGGACACGAAGTAGGCTTTGGGCCGGGAGTTGGTAATCTCTGGGTGAACTGACATGCCCCAATCCCGATATTCCCCGAATACTAGGATAGGCATGTGCTGGCCAACACCCGAGGGTGACGAAAACCATTTATTGAGTGCAATTGTTGAAAACAAGGGATAGAAAAGACTTATAAATATAAAAGAATAATGAATATGCATTTTAGGAACGTGTTCAGAGCATATAACTAACTATAACACTAAAAGAAATAATATAAAAATTGAATGAATAAAGGAGTGGGTCCTACACCGAGATGACTCGAAGATGTCGATATTGATGTGCCTGGACGCAGGGATTGTATGCCTCGATTCTAAGTCCTGAAGGCGGTGCAAAACAAATATGAGTGGACCAAGTTGATATAGATATAATAAAACAGTTATCAATATACTAACCCCCAAGTTTTATGAAAACACATATATCATGATAAACATAGGTTTTCCGAAACCTAGCATGCTGTGCAATGTCTCAAATCATAACTTGTATATATAATAATCAGTAGTGAATGTCCACTAACCCCTAGGCCCCATGTTGGCTCCCCATCTCTGAACAGACAGTCAGAGAAAAATACGCTTCAGGCCCTATGCTGGCTCCCCATCTCTGAACAGACAGTCAGAGAAAAATACGCTTCAGGCCCTATGCTGGCTCCCCGTCCCTATGCTAAATTGCCAGAGGAAACACACTTCATGCCCTATGCCAACACCAAACCGTCGCCCGGGATGGATCAGAATCTATCCTTACGTCCCGTAGTGGAATAAGGACCACTACGTAAGTACAAAATCATTGAACATATATATATTGAAAAGCAACTTCATAGTATAAAGTCATCCATCATCTATACTATAAAGAGGTGTTCGAAACATGTTCTAAGTATCATATTGTCATCCATCAGATATTCTATAAGAACACGGGTTATAGGAAAAATAGTAGTAATTCAATCTAGCCTCAGCAAGCATGTTATCTTAAAGCGTTTCATAGAACATAATCATTAAATCATGCTTTTCATGTATGCATTTATACTATCAAAACATGCATTTTTAGAAGGGGTCCACTCACAGTACTTTGCCGCCGAAGAGCCATGCAACTAGCGAAGACAGAAATGCCACTATAATTGCTCCTAAGCACATAAAGGCTACATTTGGACAAACTTTACTCAAACGATTGAATTTGGGAAAACAAACTTAAAAAATAGGTCTAGGACGTCGAAATTAGCCTAGGAAGGGTCTCAGACGAAACCAGAAAAGTCAACCCAAAAGTCAAAGTCAACGGTCAATGTTCACTAAGTCAACGGTCAACGTTGACCAAGTCAAAGGTTTAGCTCTTTAGGTGGGCTGGGCTTAGGGGAAATAGGTTTAAAGAATTGGGCTCAAGCCCTTAGCAGATACGACCGAAAGGCCCTTTAAAACTGGAAGGAAAATAAAATAAAACAAAGGAAAGGATTTTGGATTGATTTAAAACGGGCTTAAGGCTCGTGGGTTTTGAAAAAGGCCTGAAAGGCCTTGGTTGGAGGGAGATAAATGCCGGAGCTTTCCCAGCTTCGGCCGATTGCATGTAACAACATGTCCTGGGATTTAAGGAACAAAAAGGGTATTTTTGTATTTTTCACTAAGTTTGGGGATATTTCTCTTTTAAAAATTATTTTTAGGGCCTTAATAGGTGTGCCCAAGGGGCCCAACCCTTGTTTTGTCCCCGGTTCCCTTCCCCATTCCTTTCTTTTTCTGATTTTTTCTATGACTCTCTCTTTTTTCTCCGTCAGTTCTCTCTTTTCCCTCACTCTCCCTTATCTCTCCCTCTTGACAACTCTCTCAACCCTTTCTCCCCTGAGAAACAACATATACACACGCACACCCTAGGACCCTCCCAAGCAAGAACTCGAACCCAGGACAGGTCCGTGGTGCACCACAGTGGTGGAGACCACTATTATTTTCCTCTCTCGTCAAACTCCAGCGAGTTCCTTGAATCTTCGACCTTGGTAAGCTTCATGACTATCTCTAATCTTCCTATTGATCAATCAAACTCTAGTTAGGACTCATTTTAGGTGCTTTGGTGAGGTTTGTAGTGAAAAACAACTCAGAGGTTTATTTCCCAGTTGAAGGAAATTTTGTGAAAAACATGTTCATTGATAGGAGCATATTTATGCGCCTTAGTTAGCTAGTTCTTATGCATTTTTATTATGTTTTCTAAGTTAAAGTAGTCTTTTAAGCTAGTTTCATGTGTTTTCAGGTTTTAAGGGCATATTACACAAAAAGATGCATTTTGGAGCTTTTTGGAGCAAAATGAAGCTTGGATTGAATGGCGCATGTTTGGAACAAAAGAAATGGACGAAATTGAAGATCAAAGGAGGCTAGGAATGAATAATGAATGAAGAAATGAAAATGAAGAACAAAGAGTTCAGAATTGGAAACCAAAGTTTCTAAAGTTGGAAGTTGCTATTCTTGGAGGTTTCCATTCTTGAAAGTTTCTATTCTTGGATTGGAAGTTTCCTAATCCTCTCTCACCTATGTTCTAAGCCCAAGCCGTGCCTTTCCTAAGCCAATTACATGTGGATTTTGATTTGGCTAGCCTTATTCCTTGTGGATTTGGGTTATACAAATCCTTTTCATAAACAAAGTGGGCCAAAACCCTTTCTTTGGTGGATTAAACCCTTTTGCCGCAAACCCTAGGGCTTAAGCCTTTTATTTCTGCTAAGTTAAACCCTAATTTATCTCCCCTAGGGTTTGTACCGCACCTAATGTTCTAGAAGCCTAAAAATCTGCATAAAACCCTAGTTATTTTCTCCTTTGGATGGGCCAAGCCTTTTATCTCCAAAACCCTAACCCTTTCCCATCAGATTTTGTGAAAACCCTAGCCTATAAATACAAGTTTTCAGCCATAAATTCGACACCACCCCTCATACCATTGAAAAACACCTTTACCACCTCCCATATACATCATTCACGTCAGAAACAAAGAGGCTCTCTTTGCCGCACCTTTCCACCACCATATTCCATATTTTCTGCCCAAAATCATCCCTTGCCGCACCACCCATTAACCCTAAACCTTTCCATACCATTCCCCATCCATTCTACACCACAAATAACCCCAAAAACCTGTTCTAAACTTCTCTGCCGTAGCAAGGAGGAAGGAGAATTCTTGGATGCGCTTGCTGCCAAGTTGGAGCGTTCTAGGTGTTTTCTTTCTTTGGATTTTAATTTCTAAATTTATGTATCTTTGCTTTGCGAGTATGAGGAACTAAACCCCCCTTGGCTAGGGGGGATTCGAAATACATGTTTATGCTTGCAATATGATTTGATTAGTTCTAATTGCGTTTCATAAGTTGTGAATTCAATTTACTTATCTATGTGAATTACATTGATTTGTGTGTGTTGGTTGAGAGTGCACGCTTAATTATCATGCATAAATTGAATGCTAGAATATAAGGAAATTTCACCTAATCGTTATGGACTTATATTCACAAGTAGTAAAGGTTGATGATCTCAATCGCGTTAAGTAAATTCTTGGCATAAGTTTCATGCAATCATAGTAACAAGTGCTTCGTCAATGCTTATGGTTTTCATAGGACTTAATGATTCTTGCTTGTATCTTTATTATGCAATCATGTAGGGGACTTGTGGGGAATGCTTTGGGTTGTCGTATGCAATCATCCAATTCAATAACGTTAGGAAAATCTGAAGGTTAATTTAAGCGGACTTAATTAACTTGGGACGTTGAGAATTCATGGGTTATTGAAAAGCAATTGGAAATTGTTTTGAATGCAAGTATAACATGTGTGGAGATGAACCCCTTAGCTAGCCTTCCATCCATTCACTTTCACCAAATTCGTTTTAAAATCTGTTTCGTTTTACAAAGTTTTTGTTCTGTTTTCAAATTCGTCAAAACCAAATACCCCTTTGTTTTCAAGTGTCAAATTAGTTAGAAAGTGTGTTAGTTGTGTTTTTAAGTGTTTTGAGTCGAGTTAAAACCTATTTTCGTCAAAATCTTGTTTAGAGTTCAAAACTGCCCAGAAAGTGGTTTTAAGGCAGTTTTGAGTGTTTTTGTGTTATTTTGAGTCTTTTGGTTTGTTTTGGTGTTTTAAGTTATAGTTTTACATTCTTTGAGTCTAGTTAGTGTTTTAAACTTGTTTTTACGTTTTTGAGTCAATTCCAAGTGATTTTGCAATCCCTCATAATCCCCGGCCTAGAACGATCCCTACTTACGTATTTTGCTACAATTGATAAAAATAGGGTTTAATTAGTGTGTCAACATAATTTTCACATCATATTTTGGCGCCGTTGCCGGGGATTAGCAACTTTGCTAATCCCTTGGATTGTTATTTTCGTTTTTCTTATTAGATCAGATTCTTATGTTATTTTGTTTCTTGTTTTAGGTACTTGTTTATGACTCGGAGTTCTAATCCGGTTCACGAACATATTTTAGACTTTGACGACGATTTTGAGCGTGAGTTGAGACGAAAGAGGAAGAACCCGAAACCTAGTGAATCAAGTGCAAGTTCCGAGTCCGTTTCTGAATTTGAAGAGGAAGTGGAAGACATGGCAGCGGACAACTGAACGATCAAGGAGCTTTCCGCTTCGGGATTGGATAATGCCGCACCTCTATGTATCCAATACCCTAGGGTGGCTCCGGACAAAATTGCCGAGTTCGAATTGAAGTCAAGCTTGTTACATCACATTCCGAAGTACCATGGGCTGTCCATGGAAGATCCGAACAAGCACTTGAAGGAGTTTGAAGTCGTTTGCTCAAGCATGACTCCGGTGAACGTGGATGAGAACATATTGAAGATGAAGGCCTTTCCCTTTTCTCTCCTAGAGAAGGCGAAAGATTGGTTGTACGAATTGGCTCCCGGAACTGTCACATCATGGGAGAGCATGAAACGAGCTTTCTTAGAGAAGTTTTTCCCAACTTCTCAAGTCATCCTCCTACGCAAAAGGATAAGTAGCATTCAACAAGATGAAGGTGAATCCTTTCCTACTTATTATGAACGTTTTAAATCTCTTGTTGCTTCATGTCCACAACATCAAATGAAGGAGGAACTACTTCTACAATACTTCTACGAGGGACTTCTACCAATTGAACGTCAAATGCTAGATGCCTCAGCGGGAGGAGCATTGGTGGACAAGACCACTACGGCTGCAAAGATGTTGATTGCTAATCGAGCGTTGAATGCTCAACAATACGAAGGTGTTGGACAAAGGAGCATGCCACGGCAACATCAAGTCAATGAGGTAAGTGCCATAACCGAACTTCAAAATCAAATGGCTAACCTTACTACGTTGCTTTCTCAGGTGGTGGAAAGTCCAAAAGTCAAAACCGTAGCTTCTTGTGGCGTATGCTCCATGCAAAACCACCATACGGACAAGTGCCCACAATTGATCGAGAATGGAGGGTGGGAGACACTCAATGCCGTGGGATATGGCAACCAATACCAATCACGTGGTGATCCGTTTTCCAATACTTACAATCCCGGTTGGCATGATCATTCGAATTTCAAATGGCGAGACCCCCAACAAGGCCAACAACAAAGTGGATTTAGGCAACAACCCCCGGGTTTCTATCAAAAGCCGTTGGCACCACCACAAGCCCAAGCACAACCTGCCCAAAGCAATGCAGGTAATTCAAGCGATAATGATAAGATTTTTCAATTACTTACTACTTTGACGCAGGAAGTCCAAACTCAAAACAAAGAGAGGCAAATCCAAGACAAGAGGGTGGACAACTTGGAGAAGCAAGTGGGACAAATTGTCGAGTTCATGGGGCAATTTCATGAGCAAGGAAGGTTGCCTAGCTCAACGGTGGTAAATCCGAGGGGGGGAGTCGAAACTGCCAAAGCTATCACGCTAAGAAGTGGGAAAGAAGTAGGAACTGAGCCAAAACCATCCAAATCTGCCCTCAAGGAGGACGAGAAGTTGCAAATAGAAGAGGAGGAGCAAGCAAAGGCCAAGGCAAGGATTGAGCAATCCTTGCCGCAACCACCCAAGCCATCCAATTCGGCCAATAAGGGTAAGGAAGGTACAATTCAAGTTAATTCTAATGTTATTCCTCCGGATGTACCATTTCCTAGCAGATTTTTGCAAGCGAAGAACGAAGAAGAGGAGAAAGATGTTCTCGAGACATTTAGGAAGGTGCATGTCAATATCCTACTCCTTGATGCTATAAAGCAAATCTTGAAGTATGCCAAGTTTTTGAAGAAGCTCTGTACAATAAGGAAATGGATTCGGGAGAAAGAGGTGGTACACGTAAGTGAGAATGTATTTGCATTGTTGCAAAGAAAGTTACCACCTAAATGCAAAGATCCAGGTAGTTTCACTATCCCTTGTGTTATTGGCAATACGAGGTTTGATAATGCTATGTTAGATTTAGGTGCATCTATAAATGTCATGCCATATTCTGTTTATGCATCTATGAATCTAGGAAAGCTTAAAAATGATGGAGTTATTATTCAATTAGCCGATCGATGTAATGCATATCCCAAAGGAGTGTTGGAAGATGTTTTGGTGCAGGTAGACCACTTGATTTTTCCTGCAGATTTCTATGTGCTTGATATGGAGGATTCAACCAACTCTTCACCATCACCACTCTTACTTGGATGACCATTCATGAAAACAGCTCAAACCAAGATTGACGTGGCCAAGGGAGCAGTAACTATGGCCTTTGGTGGTGATATGATTAACTTTAAGATTTCTGAATCGGTTGAGAATACTGATGATGTTCGTTCTTGTTGTGCTATTAATGTAATTGAAAATATAGGTCCGGAATGTTCAACACTAGTCAAGAAGAATGTACCACAACCCACCATCGAGGAAGGAATTGGAGTGAACAACAAAGAGTGCACAGCCCCAACCTTGAAATCACCAAATCTGGCCAAGTGCACCCCTTGTGCATCTGTCCATAGTGCTACCACTTCTTTGCCGTACAAAGGTAAGCCACCTATTCCAATTTCGATTCCCATTTCAACTAATAGGTTGCTACCTTGTATGGTGCAGGTACCTAATCGAAGTCAACGTGGTGAGAGAGTTCGTGTTGATATAGAGAAGCCAAACACGACAATAAGAAAGGATCATTATCCCATCCCATTCAAGGACCCAAAGAATGAAGTATTTCGTAGGACAGGTTGTGGAAAAACCCCTCCATGCCGTGGGGTTCCATAAACCTTCAATGGAGCATCGTCCGGCTGTACGACGTTAAAGCAAGCGCTACTTGGGAGGCAACCCATGCATTCAACAAAGGAAGACCGAGAGAGCACTCCAATTCCAGATTTGCGTTCCTAAACCCTTCTCTTTGTTGTTTATTTCGTTTCTGCCATGTTTGTTATGTTAGTTGCTGTTTGTTTGTTTACGTGTTATGTGTGTTAGTTTATGCTTGAAACATTAAGGACAATGTTCGATTTAAGTGTGGGGGGGGGGGGTAACCAAAGTGTTTTGATGCAAATTCGTAGGGTTTTATCACTCATAACTTACAATGTTGTTCCTTGTTGTTTTAAGTGTTTTTAAGCTGTTTTAGAGTGTTTTTGTGTGTTTTGACTTAAAAATCCGAAAATCCCATAAAAATTTGAAAAATGGTTTTGAAAAACTCAAAAATAGTTGTTTTTGTGTGTTTGTTTATGTCTTAGGGTACCTTCCAACACAATGATGAGGATTCGGTTTGTAATTGCATGATTGTTAAAGAGAGTTATAAACATGGATAAAAGTTTGATTTACTCTTTGTTTATGCTTGGTTGTGGTTATAACTTATGAATTCACATGTAATCATAAAGAAAAAAAAAATTAGTTTTTGTAACATGCTTGAAGGAAGGAACTCAAACAAACGCTACAACATTGTGAGACTTGAGCCTAAACGTTTATTTGGAGAGTTAAAATATGTGCATTGTTGTTTTCTGAAGTCGTTGCATGATCTCATTCTTCCTTGCTTGGTTACTACTTAGAAGACGTTTCATCATTTAGTTCCAAATGCTAGAACTCATGCCCATTTCATTCAAAGCATGTTATTGATTTGCATAACACATATTCAAGATGAAGTTGTGTAGTTACCACCACCTTAGCCAAAATGCCGTGTATCCCATATCATTTTATGTTTAAGTTTAACCCCTTCGAGCCTTGTTTAGCCTATAGTGTTTGTTAACCCACATTATCCTCACCTAGCCTAGATTAGGACCATCCATACCCTTGTTCTTAAAGCATAGTAAGCATGACTCAAAATGAATTCCTTTTGATCAAGGTTGTGCAGAAAACAAGTGTGGGGGAAGTGATTCTTGTGTGTGTGTGTGCCAAAGTCTTTAATGAGGCACGGGTAGAAGAGAAAAAGAAAAAAAAAATGAAATTCGTGGAAAATAGCAAGAAAAAAAAGAAAAGTGGTGAAAAGTATGAAAAAGAGTTGAAAAAGATGTGAAAAAGAGCTCTAAAGTGTTGGTTGTGGAAGAAAGGGTCCAAAACATTGAATTTGACCCTAAGTGTTGCATGAACTTCCCCTTTGTGTTTAAAGTTGATTTTTGCATTCAAAAGTGAATTCTAAATGTCAATTTCATTGCATCGCTTACTATTGTTTTAAGAACGTTTGTTTATCCTTTACCTTTCTTTGTTAGCCATTACCTTTAGCCCCGTTACAACCCTTAACTTCTATCTTGAGTGTTGTGTGTTTCAATTTGTGGAGTTTGAATTTGGCATGAGCATATGGTATCCCTGGTTCTCGCATCTAAGTAGTGGCATTCCGTTCATGAGATCATATACATGTATTACTTATTCTAGAAAAAAAAAAGCTTTCCTTGTTATATCATATGTGAGCGTTTGTTTTCATATTTACATCAATCCTCTCACATATAACTAGTATAAGGTGTGTAGTCAGAAAATCTGTGTGAAAATTGAGTGCATATCTAGTAAGGACTTGATCAAATTCTCTAAGGCATGTTACTACATTCGAAACATTGTTTTAATTGGTTAAATGTGAACTAGTATGTGGTGACTATGATTAAGTATGTGCTTAAGTGTGGAGATAACTAAAATTTGTGGGAATGATGATTTTTAACATGTCATGTGCATTGGAAATCCCTGAGGCAATTGTTGGAAGGATTAGAGTATGTTTTGTTTACTTTGTGTTCTTTTGTTATTTTGTTTTGCTCGAGGACTAGCAAAAGCTAAGTGTGGGGGAATTTGATAGGAGCATATTTATGCGCCTTAGTTAGCTAGTTCTTATGCATTTTTATTATGTTTTCTAAGTTAAAGTAATCTTTTAAGCTAGTTTCATGTGTTTTCAGGTTTTAAGGGCATATTACACAAAAAGATGCATTTTGGAGCTTTTTGGAGCAAAATGAAGCTTGGATTGAATGGCGCATGTTTAGAACAAAAGAAATGGACGAAATTGAAGATCAAAGGAGGCTAGGAATGAATAATGAATGAAGAAATGAAAATGAAGAACAAAGAGTTTAGAATTGGAAACCAAAGTTTCTAAAGTTGGAAGTTGCTATTCTTGGAGGTTTCCATTCTTGAAAGTTTCTATTCTTGGATTGGAAGTTTCCTAATCCTCTCTCACCTATGTTCTAAGCCCAAGCCGTGCCTTTCCTAAGCCAATTACATGTGGATTTTGATTTGGCTAGCCTTATTCCTTGTGGATTTGGGTTATACAAATCCTTTTCATAAACAAAGTGGGCCAAAACCCTTTCCCTGGTGGATTAAACCCTTTTGCCGCAAACCCTAGGGCTTAAGCCTTTTATTTCTGCTAAGTTAAACCCTAATTTATCTCCCCTAGGGTTTGTGCCGCACCTAATGTTCTAGAAGCCTAAAAATTTGCATAAAACCCTAGTTATTTTCTCCTTTGGATGGGCCAAGCCTTTTATCTCCAAAACCCTAACCCTTTCCCATCAGATTTTGTGAAAACCCTAGCCTATAAATACAAGTTTTCAGCCATAAATTCGACACCACCCCTCATACCATTGAAAAACACCTTTACCACCTCCCATATACATCATTCACGTCAGAAACAAAGAGGCTCTCTTTGCCGCACCTTTCCACCACCATATTCCATATTTTCTGCCCAAAATCATCCCTTGCCGCACCACCCATCAACCCTAAACCTTTCCATACCATTCCCTATCCATTCTACACCACAAATAACCCCAAAAACCTGTTCTAAACTTCTCTGCCGTAGCAAGGAGGAAGGAGAATTCTTGGATGCGCTTGCTGCCAAGTTGGAGCGTTCTAGGTGTTTTCTTTCTTTGGATTTTAATTTCTAAATTTATGTATCTTTGCTTTGCGAGTATGAGGAACTAAACCCCCCTTGGCTAGGGGGGGATTCGAAATACATGTTTATGCTTGCGATATGATTTGATTACTTCTAATTGCGTTTCATAAGTTGTGAATTCAATTTACTTATCTATGTGAATTACATTGATTTGTGTGTGTTGGTTGAGAGTGCACGCTTAATTATCATGCATAAATTGAATGCTAGAATATAAGGAAATTTCACCTAATCGTTATGGACTTATATTCACAAGTAGTAAAGGTTGATGATCTCAATCGCGTTAAGTAAATTCTTGGCATAAGTTTCATGCAATCATAGTAACAAGTGCTTCGTCAATGCTTATGGTTTTCATAGGACTTAATGATTCTTGCTTGTATCTTTATTATGCAATCATGTAGGGGACTTGTGGGGAATGCTTTGGGTTGTCGTATGCAATCATCCAATTCAATAACGTTATGAAAATCTGAAGGTTAATTTAAGCGGACCTAATTAACTTGGGGCGTTGAGAATTCATGGGTTATTGAAAAGCAGTTGGAAATTGTTTTGAATGCAAGTATAACATGTGTGGAGATGAACCCCTTAGCTAGCCTTTCATCCATTCACTTTCACCAAATTCGTTTTAAATCTGTTTCGTTTTACAAAGTTTTTGTTCTGTTTTCAAATTCGTCAAAACCAAATACCCCTTTGTTTTCAAGTGTCAAATTAGTTAGAAAGTGTGTTAGTTGTGTTTTTAAGTGTTTTGAGTCAAGTTAAAACCTATTTTCGTCAAAATCTTGTTTAGAGTTCAAAACTGCCCAGAAAGTGGTTTTAAGGCAGTTTTGAGTGTTTTTGTGTTATTTTGAGTCTTTTGGTTTGTTTTGGTGTTTTAAGTTATAGTTTTACATTCTTTGAGTCTAGTTAGTGTTTTAAACTTGTTTTTATGTTTTTTAGTCAATTCCAAGTGATTTTGCAATCCCTCCTAATCCCCGGCCTAGAACGATCCCTACTTACGTATTTTGCTACAATTGATAAAAAGAGGGTTTAATTTGTATGCTTATATATTTCGCATCATTCATTTAAGCAACATCTATAGCATGCAATTAACAATTAAAAGGCGGACTCATGCTTGTATGCACTTAAAAACAAAACATTAACCATGAAATTCAAAAAGATTGGTGAACCAAGACTCAACTTAAAACAACATTTGTTAGTTGAGAAATTATACCTTTGTAGATTCTTCTTTGCATAAGCAAAGGCTAATCACCCAAAGAGAGGGCCTTCATTCCTTGCATCTTAGATCTATTGATTTGGATGGATGAAATGGTTTCTCCAAGTTCTCAAAATTGAGAACCTCTAAGTCTCCACACCAAGGAAAGATTGATGAAGAAATGAGTGACCTTGGAGGAGAAAGATTACTAGCTAATCCCCTCCAAGGGGGCCGGCCTCTTAGAGAGAAAAGGGAGAGATATGTTCTCTCCAATTCTCTAAAAGAAACCCTAAATGAATTTTGGCTATAAAGTCATATTTATACCTTAATTCATTGGAGTGGCAAACTTGTAAATAAGTCCAAAACCCACTCCTTCAACTAAATGGCCGGCCATAGGGTTTCATTGGGCTTTTAAGGCCTTTGTGAATTATTTGTCATTAAGTTGTCATACAACTTAAGTCAATGGGCTTGACGTTCGAAGCCCATTGGGCCTTGAGGCCCAAAACTAACCCGTGGTCTTTTAACGAACTTATTCGTTTGATTAATTAACATATTAATTAATACTTGCTATAAATAATTAAATCATTTAATTATTCTTACTCATATCCGTTGTTTCTTCAATCTCTACCTTACACGGTGTACGATCCATTAGGTTCCTTTTAGCGAGGCAGTGGGCGATTAAAACCATTTCAAATCGATTGTGAATTGAAACTTACTTTTAATTCTCCCTTTAGTGATTATACACGTTTAGGGCTTCCACAAACCATGAGTGACACCTAGCAGCATATCATGGTTACCCAAGCTAATCAGAAGAGGTGGAGAACCTATTCAGTTTAGGATTACAAATGCAATACGGTCTTTCTCTAATACAATACTCTTGACCACATTGTTTGGTTTGATAGTTTATTCATGTCTACTATCCAATGTGATTCGTGTGCTTATATGATTACCTTGAATGTGATTTGGAACGACTTCCTAAATCTCATTCATACTCTGGCCAGAGATTCTTAATCATATCATAGAGTATTCTCCCTCAAACAGTTTGAATGTTAGAGATCCCTTGTTGCGCATTCACTTGCCTTCATGGCTAAGTGGCTTAACCCCAACTATGCCGTGGACACCCTCGAATGGAGTGACTTTAACACAATCAAAGATCAAGGACTTAACCATAAGACAACTATGATGCCTCAGGTCAAAGGACTACTTTACATTATCCCAACCATGAGTTCTCATGTGACATGAGTATGAGAACTCCTCGTTGATCGTGTTCAGTGGACTCATTCGCTATTGAGCACCTACATTCTTGTCTTGGTGTCAATCACACCAATGACTCGAGACTAGTCACTTTCACTAAGAGAAGACATACCATGTACTGATCTTAACGGATTGTCAATGCCCAATTGGCAATCATATGATCAGGAACGTTTAGGATATGTATACGAAAGAGAATGGTCTCATTAATCTAACTTGTTTAAATCACATTCTCTTAATTACATATTCCTTGGACTTATCGTTTAAGCATATAACATTTATATGAGACGGCTTAAAACAATAATCTTTGCCCTTGATATTAAACTAGATTAGTTTAACATGTGAAATGTCCGTAAAGTATCATCATATGATTGGTTTTAGGGCACATTTCTAACAATCTCCCACTTGCACTAGAGCCAATCAGCTTGGTTATCAATGATGATACCTCTTCTGTAGTCATTTCAAAAATGGCTGAGTAGTAGGCCTAGGCAATGGATATCTATATGTTATCCATAGAAGCAACCTTGAGAATAACGACGTCACCATTATACATGATTCTCAATCATGTGGTTCAGTCTCTCATATGAGTTCAGATCTTGATGAGACCTTAATTCCTTGGCTTGAGCTATCGCCCCATTAGTGTCGTAGTGTCGATACACTAGAGACACTTTCTGGTTGGAACCGTATAGAGAGTTCATGAATGAACTTTCCCATCAAAACAACATTGTTGTAAGCTTCTATATGGCAATATATTTGCATTCATAATGGAACACACTAAAGTCATTACTTTTAATGTTTCCATCCAAATATCTCTTTAGTCATAATAAAGAGATATCTGATTATCTCTTCATTCATAATGAAGAAGCATCCAATGATGGATTAGATTCATAATCTAATACATTTACGCTTCCTTTACGTTACTCTAATTCTTCCTCATTCTTTGAGGAATCTATCCTTTAGTATTTCTTAAATACTTAAGGATTCACTTGACAGTTGCCGTGGTTTTGATCCTGGGCTTGCATTGATATCGTCTTGTACCTATCTAGGTACAACTCATATCAATGTTTTCATACAATATGAAATTCATAAATCACCTTTCTACGTATGCATAAAGGATTCTATTTACGCATTATTTCTTTGGGAGTCAAAGAGTACGTTCTCTTTGAGAAGAGCAACTTCTTATTCTCACTAGAGTTGTCCTTTTTGATTGAAGTTCATCATCATATGAGAAACTTCCTATCATCTTTTTTCTATATTTAGTGCTTGATATAATCCAATTATATCCTAAAATCTATCAATATAGATTTCCATCCCATGTATATAGATTATGTCTCCCATATATATTCTATCTTCATATAATGTTTTAAAGTCATAACTTTAACGAAGAAGTATTCTTTTCATTTCCAAAATTAATATATCATATATTGGTATATATATATTCAAATTTAGGAACATGATTAACTCCCACTAATCTTTTGTAAACCTAGTAAACAAAAGATTCATTTACATCTTTATGAGAAATCAAACGTTTTGATCTTTCTCTCATAAGACGTTTATAGCTCCCACTAGCTTGCTAAGATCCATGATGGTTGGATCTCTACAACTTACATGTCTTTTGATTCATAGTTTTAGACATATATTATCAAGACTATCTTAATAATGGTTTCGGAAACCTATATTATGTCCAAACATTGAATCACCATTTAGTTGTAGCTAGCAATCTTCGAATTAATTGAAAACAAGACTACGTCAAAGATGGTTTCTTCAAAGTCAACCATTCTCTTTGATTATAGTCACCTTAAGCTACCAATTAGCTATTTAAGGTTTCATTATTTCGGGTCAAATGGTACTTTACCATTTCCTTGAGTATATATCATATATACACTCAATGTAGTCATAAGGATTTTCATTCTTATTTCTTTCGAATTAAGAGGTGTAACTCTATGACATAGTCATAAAGTTCAAACCATTCAACTGAGACGGTTTATAAATCCTTCTCGACTACCTTGGAGCTTGTGGTATAAAAACTAGGTTGTTATATTTGTTGATCACTATCTTGTTTCTTAAAGAACCATTCTTTGAGTTCTATCCCTCGTTCATTTGCTCTATCTTGGGCAAATCCTAGTGTAGGATTACAATGAACTACCCAACAAACAACATTTGTTAGTTGGTTTATAGAAGTGATATCCAAATGTTAATTTAAGGATACCCACAAGATAATTTTCAAACAAATATTGCTTATTAGCACACAACCCCAAATCTTAACACTATTAAGACTTGTCTTTCTTTCCAACTACATCCTATGGAGTCATGAAAATTTTGGAAGATCTTCTAATTGACAATCATATTGTCTTAGAAGTATATATCCTATATATGGGTAATTGATAATATCCAACGAACTAAATCTTATTCAAGTCCGTTCTTCTCTTAATGGAGAAATCCATTATCTTATGATGCTTCTTTCCTTGATATCTTTCAAGGAAACTATTCTAAAGTGTTACCTTATCTTGGATCAAATCTAAGGAGGTAAATACTTTAGACGTCTTACTCATCAACTTACATTTCTTGAATTCTTTGAAACCTTTTGCAAAGTATTCGAACTTGTGTTTATTCAAAATAAACTATAGTCCAACCGAGAGTAATCTTCGGTGAATGTCATACAACATGAGTAGTATTATGTTGTGGACAAGTGCCACTAACATCTAAGTGAATTAACCTCAACAAATTTGTGATTCTTTCTTCTTTCCAAAAGAATAAAGATTCGAACATTTCGCCTCCATACAATTTTAATAAGAAGGTATTGGATCCGGATCTAACGATCTAAAACATCCATATATGACCAACTCGTAATTTATGTTTTTAGAGGTATCACAACTTTAGTTGGGATTAGTCACTACCTTGAAACCTTTTGGGTTTTAAGCATCGTTATATTCTAAACAGTTAACACTACCATATCATCTCTACTATAGAGACAATCAATTAGATTACTATAATCCAATCATTGACTAATAAAGAACAATGTTTTGTCAAACAAAACATTCATCCATCTCTACTATAGTGACGTAATTAAGTTCCTTAAAATTGGAATGTAAAGACAATCTTTGGTTTTTCCAATTTCTTTGGTAGTTCATATGAGGAAGTAAGTACTATCTGCTTTCGCAGAGATCTTTATTTTATTCACGTTCCGAATGTAAAGCACCTTTTTCTTCTCTCATATATCTTCTATTTCTTATTAGTCACACTTTTACAACGATTGTAAAACATAGTTACTAATACGGAATCAAGCATTCAAGTAGAAGAACCAACTGTTTTGAACTATTCAAGAACAATTTACAACACCTTCGAAAGGTGTGTTCTTGACACTTGCAAGACATTTCTTGCAAATACCCCTTCCAATGTCCATCCTTTAATAAAGAAAGTTTGTTCCCTTGGAGTTATTTCGTTTTCTTCATTAGACTTCTCCTTTGACTACAATAGTCATGGTCCCTAAACTCCCACTATCTCTCTTGAAACTTATTTCAATTGTGTTATACACATCAAACAATTTGGAGAGCGTGTGGTTATTGTTCACTATATAGTTTACAATAAACTTAGTGAACCATTTGGATAGGGACACAAATGTGAAGTCCTTGCCGAGTTCCCGTCTCTAGAAGTGTTTTAACACTTCAACACTCAATGATTCAAAATCATCATAAGTCCATGTTGATGGACTATTTTTGTCAACCAACCATTATGTTCTAAACATAATTACAAACTTTCAAGAGTTGTTCAAGGCAACTCTCAATTCTTCATACAACAATTTGTAAGTGAAGAATCATGGCACATAAAGTGTCCATGCCCTTGTGCTTTCTTCTCAAGTTCTTTGTTCATTTAACAAAGAAACAAGCACTAGTGTTTGCATTAGCTAAGGGTTGTTCAAAGCAACTCTTATTTCTTCATACAACGATTTGTAAGTGAAGAACTATGACATTAAAAGTGGTGTCCTCTTTATTATAGACTTATCTAACATGTTCTTCCAATGATACATTATCAATAGGAAGATTGTGAGGATTAGACTACTTTGGTACTTATTCAATCCATTTAAGACAATCTTTGGGATTGTGGTACCAAGTCTGGAAACTAAAGCATTCGGCTTTTATTTGTCAAGTTTTGGATAGCGTTTGCAAATATATTGGTAAACAAATACATAACGAATATAAATCGATTGATTTTAAGCCATTTGATCCAGGTCTTTAAATCAAATAGCACCACCCACTATTTTTGGCAAATTCCATATCCCTCATTGGAATTCAAGAGTTTTGGAGGAAACTCTTAGTAGGGTATGGGAGACTCACTACTACTAAGCCCACCTCACAAAGATATGATGTTGGCTAGCATTAATAATAATGAGAGAGTACGCTTACTCATTTGCATCTCTTGCAAGTACCCATCTTATTTGGCATCTAGAGAATGTTACCTCACAATGATATGATGTTGGCTCCATTGCACTTAGTTAAGTCTTTCCCACCATGCAAGTTCGGGTAGGGGTTCAAGAACAACCTCACAATGATATGATGTTGATTATTCTCGTTGCCTACATTTCACAACATCAAGTATGCATATAGACTCCTCCTGAGTGTAAGCACGCACTTTGTACTCCCCCATGATAGGGTGAAGCCGGTGTACGAGTCACAAACGATCGGAGCCTACCACGGTGGAAGGCCACGAAAGAGTGTTCAAAGCACTCTCATGCTTCTCAACTTAATAATGGTTTGGTTGAGGGTTTTTAGGTCTCATCACATATAAATATTCATTTTAATCTTTATTAAAACAATTTTGGTCCTATTACAACTATTGGTCCATTTGATTGTTTTTAGTTGTATATAATACTCCCACTATGCTTATAAAACAGTTTTTAAAGCAAGAGTATATGATACTACTAACATAAACTTTGCATTCATTTTATGGACTATATAGTTGCCTTAGGGCCTTAGGATGACTATGAACCTTTGTTTAGATTCAACACGAGCCTAGTGTTGAATCTCGGTCTAGGGATGGTGATTGATTTTAATTACGCGTTTAATCACATTAAGGCATGTTGTCTTAGGGGCGTTGGACCCAACTACTTGATTTTCATGCATATCAAATAAAGCAAGAAAGAAGTACTTCAAAGTAAAGGTGAGCTTATGCTCATTACAACATTTGAATAATTCAAATTACTTTAAAGTAAAGAAGAGCTTATACTCTTTTACAACATTTGATCAAATCAAATTACAACCAAAATCTAATCTACTCATTCCCATGGTTCAAACAAATTTGAAACGGCCTTTCACATAGCTCAATTATCGTAGGCTTAGGTTCATAATCACCCTTTAATTAATCAACACTTTAATTAATTAAATTGAATGCAACATTTTCATTTGGTTTTTGTATCCATAAAATTGATTTAAATGGAGCTAAATGAAATGAAAATCCAATTCTCATTTGAAGAGACAAAACAATTTTGTTCTCAACTTAATTTGGGCCAAAATGCAATAACCTCAACTTTTGGTCCATATTGCAAAAACACAAACTTTTGGGGTCACTTTGTAAAAACACAAAAGTCCACAACTTCATGTAATTACAACTAGAACCCAAAAATTTCAATAAATATAAAAACTTCATTAAACGAGCAAAACAATTTGTCCTTTAGCGTTTTTAGGCCTTAACGTCAAAACGTAAACTTTCGGGTCAAAATACAAATACACAAAAGTATCAAAACTTTATGTAATTGCATAAAAGCCCCAAAAATACCCTATTTTAATAGGGTGGCTGGTTTTAGGGAGAAAAGAGATAAAAGATAAGTCCACAAAAATTTGGAAATTTTTTTTTTCAACAAATTCACAAAGCCTTGCAAGTGGAAATAAGTTGGCGTGTGTGTAAGAGAAGTACTTCTTACACATCCATCAACATTTCTATCACCTTACACAATTTCAATCACATTAAACATTTGATAAAGCACAAAACAAAGACTTTATGAAATAAATCAAAACTTTGAATCAAAACACCAAACTTTTTGTTCTTGGCTAAAATGTCAAGAACAATGAAGAACATTCATGCAAAACCCATAAGAGCTCCATGAACATTTTTCATCCAAAGAAATCCCAAAACCACTCAAACTTAAGGGAAATAACATATAACCATACTAGGGTACATAGGGGTTCCAAAAGTCACCTTAAAACACTTTTAACAAGTCAAACAAGAACCCAAAAATCCACCATTTGGATTTGGCCGAATTTCCCCAAAGTCATGGCACCAAATTTGAGCTCCAATATTCATGCTCATATGAACTACATCTACAACATTTGAGATGGCAAATTTTCTAACAAAATTTACATTCAAAGAAACAAGAATAAAGCTTGTAACATATCACAACATTTAAATCAAAGACTATGAACTACAAAACCCAAAAAGATTCACCAACTACTAGACCTAGGCTCTGATACCACTTGAAGGAAATTTTGTGAAAAACATGTTCATTTAAGCAACATCTATAGCATGCAATTAACAATTAAAAGGCGGAATCATGCTTGCATGCACTTAAAAACAAAACATTAACCATGAAATTCAAAGCCTAGTAAATTGGTGAACCAAGACTCAACTTAAAACAACATTTGTTAGTTGAGAAATTATACCTTTGTAGATTCCTCTTTGCATAAGCAAAGGCTAATCACCCAAAAAGAGGGCCTTCATTCCTTGGATCTTAGATCTATTGATTTGGATGGATGAAATGGTTTCTCCAAGTTCTCAAAATTGAGAACCTCTAAGTCTCCACACCAAGGAAAGATTGATGAAGAAATGAGTGACCTTGGAGGAGAAAGATTACTAGCTAATCCCCTCCAAGGGGGCCGGCCTCTTAGAGAGAAAAGGGAGAGATATGTTCTCTCCAATTCTCTAAAAGAAACCCTAAATGAATTTTGGCTATAAAGTCATATTTATACCTTAATTCATTGGAGTGACAAACTTGTAAATAAGTCCAAAACCCACTCCTTCAACTAAATGGCCGGCCATAGGGTTTCATTGGGCTTTTAAGGCCTTTGTGAATTATTTGTCATTAAGTTGTCATACAACTTAAGTCAATGGGCTTGACGTTCGAAGCCCATTGGGCCTTGAGGCCCAAAACTAACCCGTGGTCTTTTAACGAACTTATTCGTTTGATTAATTAACATATTAATTAATCCTTGCCATAAATAATTAAACCATTTAATTATTCTTATTCATCTCCGTTGTTTCTTCAATCTCTACCTTACACGGTGTACGATCCATTAGGTTCCTTTTAGCGAGGCAGTGGGTAATTAAAACCATTTCAAATCGATTGTGAATTGAAACTTACTTTCAATTCTCCCTTTAGTGATTATACACGTTTAGGGCTTCCACAAACCATGAGTGACACATAGCAGCATATCATGGTTACCCAAACTAATCAGAAGAGGTGGAGAACCTATTCAGTTTAGGATTACAAATGCAATACAGTCTTTCTCTAATACAATACTCTTGACCACATTGTTTGGTTTGATAGTTTATTCATGTCTACTATCCAATGTGATTCGTGTGCTTATATGATTACCTTGAATGTGATTTGGAACGACTTCCTAAATCTCATTCATACTCTGGCCAGAGATTCTTAATCATATCATAGAGTATTCTCCCTCAAACAGTTTGAAGGTTAGAGATCCCTTGTTGTGCATTCACTTGCCTTCATGGCTAAGTGGCTTAACCTCAACTATGCCGTGGACACCCTCGAATGGAGTGACTTTAACACAATCAAAGATCAAGGACTTAACCACAAGACAACTATGATGCCTCAGGTCAAAGGACTACTTTGCATTATCCCAACCATGAGTTCTCATGTGACATGAGTATGAGAACTCCTCGTTGATCGTGTTCAGTGGACTCATTCGCTATTGAGCACCTACATGCTTGTCTTGGTGTCAATCACACCAATGACTCGAGACTAGTCACTCTCACTAAGAGAAGACATAACATGTACTGATCTTAACGGACTGTCAATGCCCAATTGGCAATCATATGATCAGGAACGTTTAGGATATGTATACGAAAGAGAATGGTCTCATTAATCTAACTTGTTTAAATCACATTCTCCTAATTACATATTCCTTGGACTTATCGTTTAAGCATATAACATTTATATGAGACGGCTTAAAACAATAATCTTTGCCCTTGATATTAAACTAGATTAGTTTAACATGTGAAATGTCCGTAAAGTATCATCATATGATTGGTTTTAGGGCACATTTCCAACACCAGTTTTACTGGCAAGTCCGAAGGCTTTTGAGCCAATTTTTGACCAAACCACTGTGAGTTGGCTGGCGTGAAAGGTATCAATATCTTCGTCTTGTTGAGTACTATAACTTTCCTTTTTGTTTCACCCAATTTCATTGAGTATTGAAGAAGTTATATCCATTTGAATCTTACGAGTTTACGGCGACCTTCGCGGCTTTCGAGGCATTTTTCAGCCAAACCATGGTGAGTTAGACATCGGGTGAGGTACCATTCTCTTCGTCTCGTCGAGAGCTATGATTTTCATTTTTGAATCACTCAATTTCATTGAGTATTAACAAAGTTATTAACGTTTAAAATTGTTCAGTTTTTCGGCCGAAATCCGGCCTTCTCCTTCATTGGGTTTGGCGACCCATGAAACTGGTGGGCCAAAAACCAGTTCTTCTGGGCAGCCCAACCTTTTACCCCTTTGAATTCATCCCAAAACCTTTGAGAACCCAAAACCCACGGGCCTTTAGGCCCAACCTAGAACAAACCTAAACCCTTTTACCTAGAAACTTAAACCCAACCCAATTTCCTATTTCTAAAACCCAACCCAAAATCCCTAAACCCAACCCACCTAAAAGTCTAAGCCCAAACCCTAGGACCTAACTCGGATCCAAGCCCAAACCCGTGTTGACCTGACCCGTTAACGTTGACTTTGACCGGTCAAAGGTCAACGTTGACTTTAGGGTTGACTTTTTGGGTTTTCGTCCAGGACCCCTCCTAGGCTAATTTCAACGTCCTGAACCCGTTTCCGATGTCCATTTTCCCAAATTAAGTCATTTAAGTAGAGTTTGACTAAATGTACCCTTTATCTGCTTAAGGGCAATTATTGTGGCGTTTTGTCTCTGCTAGTTTGAGCGGCTCTTCGACGACTAAGTATCTGTGAGTGGACCCCTTCTAAAAATGCATCTTTTGATAGTAGAAATGCATACATGAAAAGCATGATTTGATGATTATGTTCTATGAAACGCTTTCAGATGACATGCTTATTGAGGCTAATTTGAATTATTACTATTTTTCCTACAACCCCTGTTCTCATAGAATATTTGATGGATGACGATATGATGTATAGAACAAGTTTCGAACACCTCTTTATAGTATAGATGGTGGATGACTTTGTACTATGAAGTTGCTTTTCAATATATATATATATATGCTCAATGGTTTTGTACTTACCTAGTGGTTCTTTCTGCTACGGGACATAGGGATAAATTCCGGTCCATCCCGGGCAACGATTTGGAGTTGGCATAGGGCCTGGAGTGTGTTTCCTCTAGCTATTTAGCACAGGGACGAGGAGCTGGCATGGGGCCTGGGGGTTATTGGATATTCACTAGTGATTATTATATATACAAGTTACAATTTAAGACATTGCACGGCATGTTAGGTTTCGGAAAACCTATGTTTATTATGATATATATGTGTTTTCATAAAACTTGGGGGTTAGTACGTTGATAACTATTTTACTATATATATATCAATTTGGTCCACTCATGTTTGTTTTGCGCCCCCTTCAGGTTTTAGAGTCGAGGCATACAATCTCGGTGTCAAGGCACTTCCGCATCGGCATCTTTTAGTCTTCTCGGTGTAGGACCCATTCTTTTATTCATTCAGTTTTATATTATTTCTTTTAGTGTTCTAGTTAGTTGAATGCTCTGAACACGTTCCTTAAATGCAAATCCATTATTCTTTTACATTTATAAGTCTTATCTATCCCTTGTTTTCAGCATTTGCACTCAATAAATGGCTTTCGTCACCCTCGGGTGTCGGCCAACACATTCCTATCTTGGTATTTGGGGAATATCGGGATCGGGGCGTGTCACTACAAAGTGAACTTTAGGCTCCGATCTAGCTACCAACGTGTAGAGGAAGGTGAGAGGAGTGTGTTTATACCTTTGGTTCGCCATGGAATGGCCGGAGGTGATCAGAAATCTCATCGACAACCACGGGCTCGCCGGAGTAGGTGTGCTTTCCCTCGAGCTGATATCGTTCTAAAACCTTGATAAAAATGAGATAAAACTGAATAAATCACATCTACACATCAATCTAAAACAGATAGAGGTAAACCCGAGGCTTACCTAACCGGAAAAACAATTAAAACTCGTCGGAGAATTTTTTGTGCTTCGCCGTCCATGCAGCGATGAGATAGAGAGAGAAAGAGACGACAAAATGATGATGATGATGATGACACTGGAACGATGGTGTGGTGTGGGTGTTCACAAGTTAAAGAAAGAGAAAGTCAAGAGGGTTTCGAGAGAGAAGAAGAAGAAGAAGTGCAGAGAGAGAGAGAGAAAGGAAAAAGTCATGGGGTGGGGAAAAGAAGGAGAGAAGAGATGAGAGTTGGGGTGCTGCCACGTGGCAGCTTGAGGATGGAAACAAATCCCTTTTTCAGATCTGGATTGGGTGAAAAGCTAAGGGTTTAATAGTTAATTCCATAAATTTTTGGGGAAAAATGAAATTATACATATAATTTGGGGTGGGGTGTAACATGAACGACTTTAATACATGTGATATGGTGATTACCCTTGAAATTCTTATGTTAGTATCCTTTGTGGATATGACTTGGTTTTATAAATTTGAATTTTATTAAAATGTGATTTTTATATTTAGCCATCTACCTTTATTTATTTATTTATTAATGTGGTTTGACTTGTGTATTGAAAATATTTGTGAAATGTCATTTGAAATGCATGTTGAATTGATTTGATGAAATGTGAAGGCTAGTAGTAGACTGTTAACCCAATTTCATGGAGATTTGTTGATTTGATATTGTTTCATTTCTCACTTCGTTGATCTGTTCTAATTTTAGTACTTGTGCTTTGTTCCATTTCGTCCTTTGTAAGTTGAGTAACTTGATTCATGTTGTGTTTCTTCGAGCCGTTGTTATGTTTCTTGGACTTCTGCTTGGTCCGTTGAGTGGACCGGAACTGGGTTCCGCTAGGGTTATGTTGAGTGGTCCAGTTCCTTGCTTCGTTTGGATTCCGTGGAGTGGTTCAGAATCTCTCGTACTCTGTGATTCCGTTGAGTGGTCCGGAATCATATATTTCCTTGGATTTTGTCGAGTGGTTTGAAATTCCTTGTACTCCGTAATTCCGTTGAGTGGTTCAGAATTATATCCCATTCAGATTTCGTTGAGTGGTCCATAGTCCTTTCTACTTCGCGATTTCGTTGAGTGATCCGAAATCGTATCCTCTTTGGATATTGTTGAGAGGTCCGGAATCCCGCTTTGTATTTTGGTTCCGTTAAGTGGTCCGAAACCCGATGATGCTGGATTTTGTTGAGTGGTCCGAAATCGCATTCATTACTTCATTGATTCATTAATACTTGGAAGGCTTTGGCCGAATTGTGTGGCTCTACCCCCACTTTTTAGTGTATTGTATGAACTATTGACTGATAATCTTGTGTTTGATTTCAGACAAGCTGATGTATTTACAATATAGACGTTGTGATCAGTTAGATCTTTGATTAATTAACATCTCGTTTTTTATTGACCTCCTACTTCCTTTAATCTGCGGGAGGTCAAATTTAGGTTGCTACTCAATTATTTTATTGTAATTTTGACCTCATGTGATTAACAAGAACACAAAATCACGCCCTGTATGGATGTCTGTGTGACTCATTCAGAATTTTCAATGATTTTGGTTATGATTTTATATTTTATGTTTATAAACTATGATCGATGAATTGGTTTTCATGATTATCATATACGTCGCATTATTGTCACTCACACGAGCTTCGCAACTTCTCCGGGTTGTTGATTTGCCCGATGCACCATTCTCATGGTGTAGGGGGCGATTGTGCAGGTCTAGTTGATACGTAGAGCTTTTGGACAACAGACAGAGTTCATAGTGCTTGGAATGTTACGTTACCCCACTACCTTTCCTTGTACTTTTCATCGCATTTTGTTTCGACTTTCTTTTGGGCGCCTATGGGTGTTGCCCTTAGAGAGATTTATCTTTATTGTAGAGATGTTATAAATATTCTTAATTTCAGTTTGTATTTCCTGGCATCCGCCTCCAGTCAACCATTGCGCGTTGATCCTAGACATATGTCGGGATCGGACCATGACAGTTTTAATCCGTACATGCTGCGCTGCAGTTTCCAAACATAATTAGGATAATGTTGATCAATAAAACCCGTTGGTTGTTTCATATATACATCCTCATTCAAATACCTATGCAAAAACGCATTCTGGATGTCCAATTTTGTCGAACATGCCACTTCTTTGAAACTGCCAGACTTAAAACAAGTCTTACTGTACTATGTTTGACGATTGGGTTGAAAGTCTCCGTATAATCAATCCCTGATTTTTGGTGAAAACTTTTCGCCACGAGTCTGGCTCTATATCTTTCAATCGAACCATCTACACGTCTCTTAATCTTGAACACCCACTTGTTTGGCAGTAGGTTTATAATAGGATGATAGGGTACATTCCACACCTCAGCAACGCACTAAATTCTTAAGCCATCTCAATCCTCCATTCTTTGTGTTTTATTGCCTGGTTAAAACATGTAGGTTTAAGAACTTTGGTGTCAATAATGACATGCAAAACGTATTTGAGATTTGGCTTCTGGATCCCAGCTTTAAACCGAGTTGTCATTAGGTGAACTAGATGTGGTTCACGGAGTGACACTGGATGTTGGTGGAGTTCTCTGGTTCTCAGGGGCTGGTGATGGATGACAACCCACTATTTCTTGCTCATTTGACGGAGAGAGTGATTCACTAGGGCTAGGATTGGTGGTAGAGTTAGGTTAGGCCACAAGTGTCAGCTGTATAGGTGGTTCAGAATGTTGTGGTGACTTAGTGTTTGAAACGGAATGGACAGTGGGTGAGACTATCGCTGGGATATTTCTTGACAAGGTTGCAGTTGTTGGAAAGGTTAAAACAAATTCAGGAGATTGTCACCTGCTTTGTCGACGTTGTCCTTGAGAGATGTGAGTTCCTTGAATGGAAATGAGTCATTATCTAATAATACATGGCGAGACAAATAAAGTTGTCTCGTGGATAAATCCAAACATTTGTATTCCTGATGATTCAACGACTAGCCTAAGAAAAGACATGACTTTGATTTGGGTTGAAGTTTATTCCGTGAGTATGGTGTCAACCAAGGAAAACATTTGCATCCAAATTTTTTGAATGATTCATATGTTGGATTGCGTTGAAAAAGTTTTTCGTATGGAGACTTATTGGACAAAACCCTGGTTGGTAACCTTTTAATTATGTAAGTGACAGTCAAACAAGCATCAAACCAATATTTGTCAGGCATTTGAGCATGTGAAAGCATGACAACACTTGTTTCAATTATATGACGATGCTTTCATTCCACAATTCCATTTTGCTCAGGATGTTTAGAGCATGAAAAACGTTGGGACATTCCATGTGTTGCAAGAAATTTTTTGAAACCATGACTTTTATATTCACTACCTTCATCACATTGATTGGTTTTGATAGGTGTGCTAAACTTTTTTTTCAACATGTTCCTTAGATGTAACAAAAATAACAAACAATTCAGACTTGTTTTTCATGGGAAATATCCAAGAGTAGTGAGAGTAATCATCCACAAACAATGAGTAATCGCAAAAATCTTCATTAGACATAACTGGTGAACACCATACATGAACAGAATGTAAAAGTTCCAAAGGAAAACGGGACATGGACTCATACTTGCTAAAGGGAAGTTTAATACTCTTGCCCAACGGACAAGAATTGCAAACGTTAGATCACTAGTACTATGAGTTGGTACTTTGTTATTCGAAATAAAAAAACTAAATAATTGAAGAATCAGGATGACCAAGACGTGAGTGCCATTTCTAGGCCAAGACTTTAACACCTACGAACGCTGAAATAAGATACTTGGATAATCCACCGCCACCTGGAAATGGGTATAACCCATTCTCACATCTCCTTTGGAAAAGTGTCTTCCTGGTCTTGAGGTCCTTAACAAGGAAAAACTGAGGAAATATTAGTACGTAGCAGTGGTTACCAAGTGTAAACTTATGGGCAGAGATGATATTTGTGGAAGCCAGTGGACAACGTAATATTTGTTTTAGTTCAAATGAGCAAGACATAGTATTGATTTGATTAGAAGCAGAATGTGAAATTGAAAGCCCAGTATCATTACCTATACCACCGATATTTTCATTACCGTTGTACTATTTTGGGTTTACCAAGTTTTGAATGTCAGGAGTAACATGAGCGTTGGCTTCTGTGTCAAGCAAATAGGTGCCATTTTGTTGATGGTTCAATGTGATTGGTGAAGAAACCATGACAGTGAGATGTTTGGTTGGAATACGTCCCTTATAGGCAACATTCATTTGCTGGTAACAATCGAGAGTAGGGTGTCCAGGTGTTAGGGTAAAATTGGCAATCCCTGACAAAATGCCTGAGTCTGTAATAGCTTAGACTTGTTATACATTTTCAATTGTAATAGTTTAAGTCTAGGAAGGGTTCTCACACTTTCGATGCAAAGATGTTACCTACACGCGATAAATATTCAGGTATGTTTGCATGCATACATCCAACTACATTCATCTATATCTCATGTTATTGTTTTTGATATAGGACTCTTAACCATTGTGTGGTTTATCTCTTTAAAATATCTTATTCCTTTATATTCGAGATTTTAAAGCATGCAAAATAGTCTAATTGCATTAGGACTAATCTGATGGTATTGAGACTTTTCAAACCGTGTTATCAAAACGTGTTTGGGTGTTGGTAGAGTTATTGATCAATATGGATTGTCAATTTAGCTAAAACAGGTTTTAGTTATGAAATCTTATCAGGTTAAATTGGTTCCCGTGCATTGAGGATTTATAAGGAAGCTTTGAAATTGTTTCAAGGTGAACCATTTTATGCATAGAAACTGATTTTATTGAAAAGGATTTTTGAAGAAACATCAGTTGGGTTTTTCGTGTGCGTGGAAAAATAATTGAAATACTGTTGTTTGCTTATGGTTCCAATAGCATGGGTTTTTAAGAGAAGATATTATTTTTCATGCTGTTTTTCCTTTGAGGTTTTAAATTGAATATCAATTATGGAAATGAGCCTTGTGATTTTCGTAATTGATCGTTTTCCAAATAAACACTTCATCATATAAACATTCTGCATGATCGAGTTAGCATCCTGCAAAGTTCGAGGGAAAGGTGATTGACGGCTGCGTTAGTGTCGTGCCACTTCAACTCGAAGACTGAAGAAAGATCGAGTAGCAAAGCGCGGAGACAAAGCTGCCAACTGGTATGAGTGTCTAGTTGATGAGTTTTGTAAGTCTTTATGTATTCTTTCTTTCTTAGTGCTTCCTGGCTTGGTAGCTCGAGGATTTTCCCAGTGGTGGGTTTTGCCTCGTAAAATCCTACATCATGTGTGCACTTTTTATTTATCGTTTTAATTCCATATGAGTATGATAGTTTGATATGTGATATGAATGTGGATTTAATTTGAGAAATGAAAATTAAATTGAAAATTGAATTGGATTTTTAAATTGGAACTTATTCACCCCCTCTAGGTTAAACTAGTACCATCCTAGAACTTTCAATTGGCACCAGAGAAGGTCACTAAAAATACCTAGTGAGATCCGTGGGTAGTCTAGGATGAATCGTGCTATGGGTTCAGTTTCTCATCCACCACATTTTGATGGTGACAACTATGCTGCGTGGAAGTAAAAAATGAAATCGTTTTTATGGGCGCAAGATGACAAGGTGTGGCTTGCTGTTGAAGAAGGTTGGGAACCTCCAACGATTGAAGAAACTAAAGATAAAGGAGAATCCTCTGTGTCGATATCTAAGCTTAAGCCTAGGAAAGAATGGAGCAATGATGAGCGTAGCTCTAGCACTTTTAACCAAAGGGCTTTGAATTCTTTATTCACAGCCGTTTCGCCTGAACAATTCAATTACATAAGTAAGTGTACAACGGCGAAAGAAGCTTGGGACATTCTTGAAGTTACTCATGAGGGTAACTCAACTGTTAAAGAATCCAAACTTCAACATCTCATCACAAAATTCGAAAATATCACAATGTCTGATGATGAAAGTTTCTCTGACTTTTATGCTAAGCTTAGCGTAATTGTCAATGGCTGTCACAATCTTGGTGACAGTATTCTTGAGCATAGGATTGTGAAAAAGATCTTAAGATCACTTCCTATGAGGTTTCATGCTAAGAGGACAGCGATTGAGGAATCGAAAGATCTAAACACCTACAAGCTTGAGCAATTGATTGGGTCTCTGCAAACGTACGAGTTAGAGCTTCCTGATTCTAAGAAGATGAAAAGCATTGCTCTCAAAGCTGTCAAAGAAGAAGAAAGTGATGGCTCAATTGAAGACTTGTCTGAAGATGAATTGGTTGAATTAACCATGCAAATTAGAAGGTTTCTCAAGTCTCAAAATTCCAAGGGTCGTGAGCAACGAACCAACTCAGGTTCGAACTCAAAAAACTTTCGGTCTCTAGATGTCTCACATGACAAAGCCTCTAGATCATCTAGAACTAGTGAACATAGGAGTTCTAACAATAGGGTTCAGTGCCATGAGTGTCAAGGCTATGGACACATTGCTTATGAGTGTGCAAACACTATCAAGAGAAAAGAGAAAAAGAATAGGGCAATGAAGGTCACTTGGAGCGATAGTGATTCAGGGGATGCATCTACGTCGGAATCTGAGAAGGATACGATTGCGTTTATAGGAACTGTTGATGGATATGACACAGAAGGTTCATTTGTTGAAGAACCTGACTTGGAAGAAGTCTTGAGAAAATATTCTGATCTCTATGATATCAGTGTGCAAGTAAAAAAGGATAACTCTAACTTGAAGAAGAAACTTGCATTTGTTGAAAGTGAAAAGAAAGAAGCTGAAGTTGAGCATCAATCTCAGTTGGACAATGGAGAGAAACTGCGAGAGTCGCTGTTAGAGAAGATTCACATTCTACAAACCACAATTAACACTCTCTCGTCTGATAAGAAAGCTCTTGAGGACGAAGTGGTTGAGATGAGAAGAAAAGTTCATGAGTTGAGCATAGGTTCGGGGAAAATTGACAAGATGCTTAGCTATGGAAAAAGTTTTGGAGACAAAGGAGGTCTAGGATTCGAGTCTACAAAGACTGCAAGTTCTTCTTCTGTCACCAGATTTGTCAAAGCCTCTGATATTCCTAGTTTGAAAGTAGGTGACGATAAATGTTTAGGTCTTACTCCCGAAACATCTAAAATCTTTGCACATGTGTCAAATCCTGTCAAGACTTCAATTAATCTTAACAAACCCAAACAATCTAGGAAGTTCATTCCTATATGTCATCTTTGTGGGATTCCTGGTCACATCCGACCTAAGTGCAATAAGCTTAGACAGAAAAATTCTTCTCAAGAAAAAGTTTCAAGGAACTTTGAAAAAGAAAATCTTAAGGAACAATTTGTAACTTATTTGAAAGAGATTAATCGGATTGCAAGAATTATATCTATTCCAAGTACGGTAGTTCCAAAAGTAAGACAAGTTTGGAGAAGAAAAGAGAATCAAAGTGGTGTACTTGTCAATTTATCTCCACTTTCAAGTTGTTTATATTGACTAAGCTCTCTCTTTGCAAATGTTTTCATTAATGCATGCTTGCATGTTCATATAGCATAAATACTGCATTTTTTGTCTTTCTTCTTGTTAAAAAAATAAAAAATAAAAAAAATAAAAATAAAAAATTAAAATTTATAAAAAAAAATTAAAATTAAAAAAAAAAAATTAAAAAAAAATGTATGAGGAAAAATGGAAAAGTATGATTTCATATGAGTTCTAGCTTTGTTCACTTGATAACATGACCCTAGCATGATATGTTTGACTCTGTTGCGGACAATAGCCTCTTGTTGATAATATATCAATGTTAATGAGTTGAACATGTTTAACTTGAGTAAAACCCGCACCCATGTGAGCTTTTGTGCCTTAATATAGTGTGTGCATTTTTCATACACTCTTATTTTTTTCATGTGTGTGATCTTATGTGTTTTGCTTCTTTAGAACTTGCTTTGAGACCTCTCAAAACTTTGTATCATATATTATTCTATTTTGGAGACGATAGTAGGCATTAGGACTTACCATCATTGCCATATATACCAGTGCCTTATATGTTTTCCCCTAGTTAACCCTTTTGAGCCTATATGTAAGCCTTTTGTTCTTAAACCTACATTTTCCTTACCTAGCCTCTTACATTAAAAATTCCCTACCCTACTAAGAAGCTAGTAGAGTACGTTTTTCAAAGGAGAGAGTTCAATGTTATTTAAAAGTTGAAGATGCAAAATTTTGTGAAGAAAGCCAACAACACATGAAAAGCAAAAGAAGAAAAGAGGAAAAGAAGTCACTATGAATCATAAGTGAGCTGCCAGCATTATAACAAATCAAGTGTGTTGGTCTAAATGAAGAGCAAGAATCATCTGAAATGAATTGTGCGGTTGTATGTCGTTCATGTCTTAAATCCAACCACTCAATTGAGTGCTAAGTTACCTGGTTTGTTGTTGTATTTCTCTCTTGGTTTCATTTCCAACTACTCTATTAGTTTCTTAGACTGTGTGTTTCCTATATCCTTCATTTCTTTAACCGAGTACCTGAAGCCCCATTACAATCCTTCACAAAGACCTACTTGATCTAAAGAAGGTAATTTTTTATGTGTGGAGATGAGATCAATCTGCAAGCCTATGGTAGAACATTCATGTAATGATCTTTTGAGCGTATACACTTACCCCCAAACACTTTGAATGAAAATTCGAGCGTATATCTTGTGAGCTTAAGGGTTAAAGTTAAGTTGGTCCTGTAAGACTTAATTACATTTGTGTAGTATCAACTTTCGGCTATACTTGCAACTACACTCATACATGTTATATTTTAGGGACAATGTTAGCTTGTGAATGAGGATTCATAACTACATGTGTTTTTGCACTCTTTCATTCTTGTTGGAACAATTATATGCTTCTCATAAAAAAAAAAAAAAAAAAAAATATATATATATATATATATATATATATATATATCATATCATTTGCGTGCTGCATTTCATTATATTTTTTAAAGCATTTGTTTAGGGGGAGCTTAACAATATGAAAGATGTTCGTTTCTTTCCATGTTTATTCTTTTGATCATTACTTTGATATTCTTTTCCTCCCAATTTTGTCCCCACTTTTATTTTATCACATTTTGTTTTGTTCCACTTATCTTCCGCTGACTGCACCTGATGGTTAACTCTAAGGCCTTTGACCTTTCTAGACAAAAAGGGGGAGAAGTAGGAAGCCTATATTTAGGGGGAGAAGTAGAATTTCGAAAACCTGGTTGTTTTTGGTTGCTTGCTATTATAGATAAATGTTTTCATTTACAGCAGCATATATCTTTTGTACGTCACAAGTTTTCTTGTTTGACTGTGTGCAGGTTACAGACTTCAATGTTATGCATGGTTGTTAAGTTTATTAGTTGTCTGTAATACTGTGATAGAGGATTTTGTCTAGGAAATGCCAAAGGGGGAGATTGTTAGGGTAAAATTGGCAATCCCTGACAAAATGCCTGAGTCTGTAATAGCTTAGACTTGTTATACATTTTCAATTGTAATAGTTTAAGTCTAGGAAGGGTTCTCACACTTTCGGTGCAAAGATGTTACCTACACACGATAAATATTCAGGTATGTTTGCATGCATACATCCAACTACATTCATCTATATCTCATGTTATTGTTTTTGATATAGGACTCTTAACCATTGTGTGGTTTAATACTCTTGCCCAACGGACAAGAATTGCAAACGTTAGATCACTAGTACTATGAGTTGGTACTTTGTTATTCGAAATAAAAAAACTAAATAATTGAAGAATCAGGATGACCAAGACGTGAGTGCCATTTCTAGGCCAAGACTTTAACACCTACGAACGCTGAAATAAGATACTTGGATAATCCACCGCCACCTGGAAATGGGTATAACCCATTCTCACATATCCTTTGGAAAAGTGTCTTCCTGGTCTTGAGGTCCTTAACAAGGAAAAACTGAGGAAATATTAGTACGTAGCAGTGGTTACCAAGTGTAAACTTATGGGCAGAGATGATATTTGTGGAAGCCAGTGGACAACGTAATATTTGTTTTAGTTCAAATGAGCAAGACATAGTATTGATTTGATTAGAAGCAGAATGTGAAATTGAAAGCCCAGTATCATTACCTATACCATCGATATTTTCATTACCGTTGTACTATTTTGGGTTTACCAAGTTTTGAATGTCAGGAGTAACATGAGCGTTGGCTTCTGTGTCAAGCAACCAGGTGCCATTTTGTTGATGGTTCAATGTGATTGGTGAAGAAACCATGACAGTGAGATGTTTGGTTGGAATACGTCCCTTATAGGCAACATTCATTTGCTGGTAACAATCGAGAGTAGGGTGTCCAGGTGTTAGGGTAAAATTGGCAATCCCTGACAAAATGCCTGAGTCTGTAATAGCTTAGACTTGTTATACATTTTCAATTGTAATAGTTTAAGTCTAGGAAGGGTTCTCACACTTTCGATGCAAAGATGTTACCTACACGCGATAAATATTCAGGTATGTTTGCATGCATACATCCAACTACATTCATCTATATCTCATGTTATTGTTTTTGATATAGGACTCTTAACCATTGTGTGGTTTATCTCTTTAAAATATCTTATTCCTTTATATTCGAGATTTTAAAGCATGCAAAATAGTCTAATTGCATTAGGACTAATCTGATGGTATTGAGACTTTTCAAACCGTGTTATCAAAACGTGTTTGGGTGTTGGTAGAGTTATTGATCAATATGGATTGTCAATTTAGCTAAAACAGGTTTTAGTTATGAAATCTTATCAGGTTAAATTGGTTCCCGTGCATTGAGGATTTATAAGGAAGCTTTGAAATTGTTTCAAGGTGAACCATTTTATGCATAGAAACTGATTTTATTGAAAAGGATTTTTGAAGAAACATCAGTTGGGTTTTTCGTGTGCGTGGAAAAATAATTGAAATACTGTTGTTTGCTTATGGTTCCAATAGCATGGGTTTTTAAGAGAAGATATTATTTTTCATGCTGTTTTTTCTTTGAGGTTTTAAATTGAATATCAATTATGGAAATGAGCCTTGTGATTTTCGTAATTGATCGTTTTCCAAATAAACACTTCATCATATAAACATTCTGCATGATCGAGTTAGCATCCTGCAAAGTTCGAGGGAAAGGTGATTGACGGCTGCGTTAGTGTCGTGCCACTTCAACTCGAAGACTGAAGAAAGATCGAGTAGCAAAGCGCGGAGACAAAGCTGCCAACTGGTATGAGTGTCTAGTTGATGAGTTTTGTAAGTCTTTATGTATTCTTTCTTTCTTAGTGCTTCCTGGCTTGGTAGCCCGAGGATTTTCCCAGTGGTGGGTTTTGCCTCGTAAAATCCTACATCATGTGTGCACTTTTTATTTATCTTTTTAATTCCATATGAGTATGATAGTTTGATATGTGATATGAATGTGGATTTAATTTGAGAATTGAAAATTAAATTGAAAATTGAATTGGATTTTTAAATTGGAACCTATTCACCCCCTCTAGGTTAAACTAGTACCATCCTAGAACTTTCACCAGGCTTACCACATATTTGACACGTGAATCTGTCTCCATTTGGATTGAATTGTTCCCTTTTCATGGCACGATTACACTGGGTGTTTTTATTGCTATGGATAAATCCTCGTTGATTCATATTGGTTGTTGCACCACCACGGTTGGAGGGAAAGCCACCACGTCCATTGCCATAAGAACGACTACCGTGTGTCCTCTTGCAGCCACAAAAGCATTAATTGGAGCAATTTCAACCCCAAGTAATGTTTGCTCCATCATTCGCCTCTCGGTTGTCAGAATGAGGGCTTCAAGGGTTGGGTACGTGATAGGAGTTTCACGTGCCATGAGCTACATTCTTAGTCATCTCAAACGTAGGACTAAGATTATTAAGAATAATTTAAACCAGTTCAACATCACTTACTAGTTTTCTGGCAAGTGCAAGTTTCAGCGATTGCATTCATGCGATCCAAGTAATCATCCACATAGAGATCACCTTTCTTTCTGGAGTAATTCATTTTGTAGAAACAGAATTCGATTTAGAGATGCAGATGCATACCTTCGCTCAAGTGCTTCCCAAGTTGCACGAGACGTGCTTTTCCTGGCTACTATTAATAGAATACACTAGTACAAAAACATGTTTATACGACGGTAACTTGCGCGACGGAGCAAATTTCGTCGCGCAAAGTTCCGTTGCGCAAAGGCCTTTTGCGCGACGCCTCCAGTGCATCACGTAAGATTTTGGTGTCAAACTAAGAATGTTTACCGCTTTTTTCCCAACATTACGTGACATAGGTGCACATCCGTCGTGCAAAACAACTTTGAGCGACGTAGGTGCACCTACATCGTGCAAAGAGAGTCAACGACGTTTTTCCATCACTTAATCAGTTTGGGAGGCAAAAACTGCAAACCAGTTATAGCAGCTACCTCCTTCCCCCATCTCTCTTCAAAACTCCTCCAATCCTTTCCCTTTCTCAATCTATTCCTGTCCGATAAGTGATTTGATTTTGTATATGTAACTTTGAATTGAGAATTCAAACTAAAACTACTAAATTTGTTTTGTATAGGATTTTTGTATACAAATATAATTGAAGAACGATTTTGAAGGTATTTTCTTCATATTACATATGGGATTTTTGTATATGTACCTTTGCCTACTTGCTATGCCTTTTTTTGGTAATGGTGGAGTTTTGTGAGATTGAATTTTGAAGTAATCTTTATTAATTTTACCTATTAAAAGGAGTGAGAATGTAGATATATTGTTGAAGACTTGTTTGGGCTTCATTTGGAATTAGCATTTGAATACTTTATCGGGGTTAACTTATATATTTACACGGAAGAAATTGTAAGAAATGTTGGTTTCCCCTTGAAATTTCCTTGATTTGTGCTATACTGTTGAACTGAGGATAAATCCAATGCACCGCAGGTAATTAAGAATTATATAGAAACCTACAGAAGCCATGATCTTGAAAGCTAATCTTATCCTCACTATTAAATTCTCAATGCTAAGACAATAGATTTTAGTTCAATAATGAGCGGGTTGATTTTTGTGAGCATATGCCATATTTATGTAGATAAACAATGGCTACGCTTCTCCTATTAAATCCTTGTAGAAAATCAATATCGTCTTCCAATTTTAATACAAGTAAGTAATTCAGGATTCATTTTCAGTCTCAATCCTTTTGTAAACTTGAAGACAACCAAAACATATTTCAATAAGATTTTTTAAAACCAATATCTAGCCAAAATACGCGTACACTTGTGTTCATATTCTAACACTACATTTTTCTACTCGGGTGTAACTAACTAGAATATGTATATTCTATGATATAATTATAGAATATACATATTCTATAGGTAATGATGTAGGTAATGTAGACATAGAGGAATGATGAGGTGTAGGTGCAGGGGTACTTGATGAACCAGGAAATAAGGAGAAGGTTAATGATGTAGGTATAGAGGTGGATTGAGAACTTGGAAACTGTTGCAGAGCCTTAGAATTTGAGATATGTTGAAATGGAAACTGAGTTTCATCAAACTGCACATGTATGGAAATGTAATTTCCTAGTGACAATATCCATACACTTTTATCCTTTATGTTGTAAGCTATAACCCAGAAAAACACATGGTTGACTTTTGGGATCAAGCTTTGAATTCACATAAGGTTTTAACAAAAGGTAGCATTTGTAGCCAAAGATCTTAAGAGATTGATAATCTGGTGGTTTGAGAAATAAAATCTCCCAAGGAGAACACTTAAGGGAAGTGGGAAGCTTGTTGATTACATAGATTGCAGTGGCAAAAACATCAACCCAAAATTCATTTGGAACCTTTGAAGCTGCAAAAAGAGTTCTTGTTGTTTTAACTAGGTGCTTGTGCTTCCTTTCAACACATCTGATTTGCTCCGGAGTATGAGGACAATTGAGTTGGTGAATAATACCATTTTCCCTTAAGAAATGGGAGACTTGATTGCTAAGAAACTCTCCACCAAAGACAGATCGTAGAGTGACAGTCTTAATGCACAAAAAAATTCTCAACCATAGACTTGAAATGAATGAAGGTAGAGAATGCTTCAAATTTATATGTAAGTGGAAAGAACCAACAATACTTCATATAATCATCTTTGTAATATATGAAGCCTTGTGCAGGTACAATTGGTGCTAGTCGCCATATGTCTGTATGTAAAAGCTCTAATGGCCTACTTGTAGAACAAGAAACATAAGAGAATTTCAATTTGTAACATTTCCCCATAGCACAACTAGAGCATATAGACTTATCTATACTACCAAAATATAAAAAACCAGAATGAGAGGCAACTTTATTTAGTATTCTATAAGAGAGATGGCCTAATCTTTGATGCCATATGTCATTAGAAGCTTTAGAAGCTTTAGAAGCTGCTGCAAAAGCATGTTGATTGCCATAAATGGAGGTTGTAGTGTGAAAGGGATGGAAACCTTCTCTCACAAGTCCTTTAAAAAGAACATTCTCTAAAGAAAGATCGTTCACAATAAAGTTAAAATGATATAGATATACTGAGCATTGATTATCAAGAATAAATTTGTTGGCAGAAAGCAAATCTTGCTTTAATTCAGGGGCACGTAAAACATGCTTAAGATCAAAATAGTGAGTACAAGTAGGTATGCTAGAAGAACCAAGATGAAGTATAGGCAAACCTTTGCCATCTCCAATGTATACTTGCTCAGGTCCAGTGTAGGATTTGGGATTTTGTAGTTTTGCATATGAGTTAGGTATGTGGGGTGATGCACCAGAATCAAGTAACCATGTGTGCTGAGGTGCTGAGGTGTTGGTATAGAATCCAGATTGAGAGAACTTGCCAAAATTAGGATTCAATCGTTGAGGACACTCAATATCTTCATGATCAAATTGCTTATAGATTTGACAAGTAATTTGTCTACCAGAATTGTTAAAACCGGAGTTGTTAAATTTGGAGCCTTGATTGTGATTGTACCTCTGATTATTGGACCGATTGAAGTTGTTGCGTTGATAGTTGTTCCTGAAATTTCCTCAATTCTAAGAATTTATAGGGTTTGAGAAATTACCATATGAGCCACGACCTTGATGAGAATTAGAGAAATTCTGAGCATTGTAAGCTTGAGAGAATTAATGATCATGAGAAGTAGGCAGAAGTTCAGTTGATGTGTTGAATGCCTGAATTGGTGCAGAGGAAGATTTCTTGCAATTGTCGATCTGAATTTCCTTGCTCAGCAATAGGCCATGGGGTTCATCAAGTATTGTAGATCCAATTCGAAATTGAATTGCATCAATGAGTGAGTCAAACTTAGGAGGTAAACCGTGAAGAATCATAGAGACCATTCAGAATCATCGATTGGAGCACTAACGCTAGCTAAGGCATCATCGATTTCTTCAATTCGGTGAAGATATGATGCGGCAAAGGAATCACCTTTGGTTGTAATTCGAAACTGAGATCGTAGTTCATGGGTATGAGACTGCGAAGCAATTGCGAGTCTTGATTTGAGCTTGGACCAGAGTTCTCGAAAGGAATTTACACCAATAGTATAAGGAATCAAAGAATCGGTGAAAGTTGAGTTGATCCAAATGAATATATTCTGATCATTTTCATACCAGGCAACAAAGGTAGGATTCAAGGTGGATGTGCGATTTCCAAATGAATCGTAGAGATCCATCAATCATACCAGGCAACAAAGGCGGATTCAAGGCGGAGCCACTTAAGATCCATCAATTATGCTAGTGTGGTTATATAGCCAGAAGATCGGAGCAAAGAGCGTGCTCCAGGTGAGATAATTGATGATGGTGAGTTTAATCGGCACCATTGAGCCAATATTCTAAATTGTGATAGAAGATGGTGTCTAATTGGAGAGGTTAAGGCACATAGTAGTGGATGGAGATGTAGTTTCAGAGGAAGGAGATGAAGCAGCTGCCATTGATGAAGGTTAGGGTTAGGGTTTTAGATGAAGATCGCCAGAGTGAGGCGGTGTGAAAGCAGTTAAGATCGGGAGGGAGCAGTTGTTAGACAAAAGGCGATGGATACCATGAAAATGACAGTTCATCAACAAATTACAGTTGAAAAAGAAAACTAACTACAACAGAAATATCGACTAAATTTTGTCCTTTACAATACTACCTTTAATACCTTGTTTTTAATACTTGTTTCCAAATGTTTTTAATCTTCTGTAGATTGCTGATTTTGTATTTTTGAAAACAATGTCACCACTGTTAACAGCGTTTTCAGAAGTAGATTATGCAGGCGACCTAGAAACTTGACATTCTACAGGTGGATTTTGTATTTATTTGGGTTCAAATCTTGTATTATGGAATTCGAAGAAGCAAAAGACAGTCTCAAGGTCCAGCACTGAGGCTGAGTATAGGCAGTTGTCTTATAATGCAGCTGAGTTATCATGGTTAAGGTATTTTTTCAAAGACAAGGTCTATTTTCAAAGACTTGCACTTGCATCTGTACAGCCCACTATTTGGTGTGATAATATCTCTTCCATTGCTCTTGCTTCTAATCCGGTATTTCATTCAAGAACGAAACATCTGGAGGTTGACTACCACTACATGATGGAGAAGGTAGTTCCTGGACAATTGTTGGTTAATTACATTTGTTCTTAGGTTCAACTTGCTGAAATTTACACTAAAGGGTTGTCTTTGTCGCAATTTAAGTTACTTGTGTCCAAGCTTCCAGTTGTTCCATAACTTGTTAGCTTGTGAGGGCTGTTAGACGAAGTCAAAAGGTAGTTACTGCCAGCGTAGCTTAAGGAGTTCAGCTGTGCTTAGAAGTCTTATTTTTTTAGTACTTCCTTGTTTATAGGACTTGTTTTCAAATGTTAGCAATCTTTTGTAGATTTCTGATTTTGTATTTTTGAATTTCAACGTTCCATGTAATTAAGGTTTTCAAACCCTTGATGTAATCTTGCTGCAATTATAAATACATGCATCCCACAGTTGAATGGGTATGTAATCAAAGTGAAAACCTGAGTTCTTAAGTTTTACACTCTTTTCTTTTGGTTGAGGTTTGTGGTTGTGGGTCTGCCATTGATTCAACCACATGTTGATGATGGCATCGGCCAAGTTGGTAATTATTCTCGTCACCCTTCCATATTGCACTGGAACGAGAAATTTTTCGGTGTACTTGTATAAATAGAGAGTATTGAGAAATATATTTTAAAAATGTGAGAGTTAACAACCCTTATATTGTAACACGTAATATATTTTATTGTGTTTTGAGGTACGCATAAAAATTTATCTATGTAAATGACTTCATTATATTCTATATATTGTAAGTATGTGGGTCCATTACAATTTCCATTTTATCCTAACAAGTACTTCAGCAGGATCTTTTTGTTTCTTTCCAACTGATGGTGATATATATAGCATATGGCTTAGTTGTTGACTTGATGAGTGCATGCGGAGAGGTAAGAGCATCTCTATCAGTTGCTGGAGGGTAATTGCAATGGGAGAGCAAGGGTAATAAAATTGCCCTTACTATTCACTCTAAACAATGATTGCTTTTGTTGAAGTCCACCAGCTTGAAAAGGCGAAAGGCAAGGGTAAGGGCGATTACTATTCACAAATATAGTTTTTAATTTTTTTAATGAATGTGGGGGTCATAACAAACATAATCAAATTCTAATTCTAATAAATAATTTGAAGTACGACAGAAAGTCATTGCTTTACTATAAATATAACAATTTTTAAACTAGGGGATAAAATCAGTGTGGCTCGGTCTGTCTTTCCTTGGAGTGTATGGAACTTCCTCATCTTCCAAGGAAACCTTCTTCTCATGACGCGATTTTTTTTCACTTCTCCAAAAACTTTTGAATTAGGAGATTCACCTTCAATGTGTCGGGAGATGATCTCCCGATCCTTGTCCTCTTGCCTTTCTTGCCGATTCAACTCTCTTTCTCTAGCCTTGTCTTGCTCATATGTTAACCTGTTTCATTCCATATTCAATGCATGTTGGCGAGCCAATTCATCAACGGTTTTTGAATAATCATTATTCAAAGAACTCCCTCTTGTAGCTTTTTTCTTAGCAATAAGCCTCGTTTCTTCAGTTTGTGTGACCGATTCAATAGCAATCTCCAATGGGGTCACCAATGGTGACTCTTCAGTACTTGATTCGGGCAACGAAGTCTCATTCAATTGAACCTGTGGACCAATAGGCAGAATTTGTACTTTGGAGAGCTTCACAATGTTCCAACATTCGCGCCTTGTGAAAGATTTCTTGTTGTCAAGATTGAACCACATTTGAGCTTAGTTTATGAATGTTTAGTTCATAAAAGAGAGGTTCCTGCAAGACCACATAATGCAATATGCTGATTTAAGTGTAGTGGATTTGAGTTGCTTTAGGAACTCAAGTGTGAGCGTTTCGGGACTACGAAAGGATGTCACGGTTCAAACAAGAGAAATAAATTATTGAATCGTTAATGTCCAAAAGTGATCTTAAGGTCAGCAATTTTGGATTCATTATCAGATTAATGGACTGCATGTCACTTTTAATTAATTCAATAGATCGGGACCAAACTGGATCGATCGTAGAAGCAAATATAATATTTGTCTAGGCCCATTTATTATTTGGTGTTGGCTGGAGGCCATACAAAAATAAGGCCCAAATAGGGCTCGACTAGGCTGCATTTGGCAGCCCAATGGCATGCAAAGTAAGATGCATGCTTGCTTGAATGCGACGGACCGAGATTTGGGCTTGGAAAGGCTGTTGTGCAGCCCAGAGTACAAACCAAGCTGCAAGCTTGCAATTGGGCCGGTTGCTGATGCAAGCCTGCAAACCCAGTCAGCGGGTGGCTGATGGGTTGGGTGAAACTGCTGCAGGCAGCAGGGAAGTGGGCCGGGGTAAGGAAAAGCAGAAAAGCAAAGGTCCAGCAACATTCAAAAAACCAAAGACGTGGCCTAGCCCAAAAAATTCCCATTCCGTTTTTTTTTCCGAAATTTTTAGGATTTGAAAAACCCTAATTGCTTCTAATTTCTTTCGATTCTTTAACTCACAAATTCCACATATCATAATTGCGTATTGCATGAACAAATATATATATATATATATATATATTGACAAATATATGAAGCATATACAATATATATCGGAAGGTAAATATAAATGTAGGGAGTTTATGCATCATGGGGAATGTTTTCATACTTCAAGGTCATTTCAAGTATCTTCCTTTATTTTAAACATACCTGATTGGCAGAAAACAACAAAAGTCTTTGAATTTGTAGAATATCCTTCTCGGAAAGCAGGAATTGCATATCCAATGCATTGTATCACGTTCATCATAGAAAAATTAAATTAAATCAATAACATGAAGATCAATTCAATAAAATAATAAATTAATCATAAAAATAATGATTAAAACGTAATACTTCCCAGATTGAAGATCAAACTCTCTTTAGCGCAGCGTCAAGAGCGTGCTGATAACGTATTGTAGGCATAATTTACTGAACAATTATGGAGACCATAGAGAGGGGTGCGGCAATAGTAAAGAGAAAGAGAAAGATGTCTAATTGTGAAGTGTGCTCTATTCCATCTCATTGTGCCTTTATTTATAATAGTAGGGAAGGTAGAGTCCTTACCCTTTTCGGATTACAACTCTTAATAGGTAATTAACTACTAATAGGAATATAAGAGATATCCCTAGATATGTTAAGATTTACACAATCACATTTCTAATCTAATAGGGCTGCAACAGAACAAAATATTTCAATGAGAAAATTAAAAAAATGCTCTTAAAAATAGGTAATGTGGATGCAAATTTTCTCCTCATCGATCTTGGACGATTTTGCACCTACAAAACAACTAGCACCTTAGGTTAAGGCCAAAAGCCTCACGTGCCCACGATGAATGGGGGTGGGGCTTTGGCCGAAGAATCTCCGATGCCAAAGTTAGAATTTTAGAGAGAAATAGTGTTTAGAGTATTTGGGATTTTTTGTAAGAGAATTGGAATGAATCTTTGGTGAAAATAGGAGCCTATTTATAGGGCTAGGTTGGTTCACTTTAGAGAGGAATGTGGCTGGCCACTTAGTAGGGTTTTTAGGTTTTGTTTTGGTTTAATTAGGCAATTAATTGGCTAATTAAACATAAAAGGAAATGTTTTGGTGGTTATGGAATTTATTGGCTAATAAAAAGGAAGAAATGGTGAAAAAGGTAGAAAAAAGTGATGGATTAGGTTTTGAAATGGGGATAGTGTTGGAAATGTGCCCTAAAGCCAATCATGTGATGATACTTTACGGACATTTCACATGTTAAACTAATCCAGTTTAACATATAAAGGGCATAAATTATTGTTTGAGCCGTCTCATATAAATGTTATATGCTTAAACGATAAAGTCCAAGGAATATGTGATTGGGAGAATGTAATCTAATGAAGTTAGATTCCTGAGACCATTCTTTCGTAGACACATCCTAAATGTTCCTGATCATAGGATTGCCAATTGGGCATTGGCAGTCTGTTAAGATCGGTACGTACTATGTCTTCTCTCAGGGAGAGTGAACAGTCTCGATTCATTGGTGTGTGTGACATCAAGACAAGTACGGTAGGTGCTCAATAGAGAATGAGTTCACTGAACGCGATCAACGAAGAGTTCTCATATTCCATGTCACATGAGAACTCATGGTTAGGATAATGTAAATTAGTCCTTTGACCTGAGGCATCATAGTTGTCTTGTGGTTAAGACCTTGATCTTTGATTATGTCAAAGTCACTCCATCAGGAGGGTGTCCACGGCATCGTTGGGGTCAAGCCGCTTAGCTATGGAGACAAGTGAATGCGTAACAAGGGATCTCTAACCTTCAAGTCGCTTGAAGGAGAATACTCTCTGATATGATTTGAATATCTGGCCAGAGTATGAATGAGATTTGGGAATGCGTTCCTAATCACATTCAAGGTAATCATATAAGCACAAGACACACATTGGATAGTAGACATGAGAAATAAACTATCAAACCAAACAATGTGGTCAAGAGTATTAGATTAGAGAAGGACCGTATTGCATTTGTAATCTCGAACTGAATAGGTTCTCTAACCTCTTCTGATTAGTTTGGGTAACCATGATATGCTGCTAGGTGTCACTCATGGTTTGTGGAAGCCCTAAACGTGTGTAATCACTAAAGGGAGAATTGAAAATAGTTTCAATTCACAATCGATGTAAAATGGTTTTAATCGCCCACTACCTCGCTAAAAAGAACCTAATGGATCGCACACCGTAAGAGGTGGAGATTGGAGATTAAACGGAAATGAGTAAGAATGATTAAATGGTTTAATCATTTATTTATGGCAAGGATTAATTAATATGTTAATTAATCAAACGAATAAGTTCGTTAAAGACTTCGGGATAGTTTTGGACCTTAAGGCCCAATGGGCTTCGAACGTCAAGCCTATTAACTTAAGTTGTATGACAATTTAATGAATAAAGATTCATTAAAGCCCAAAAGCCCAAAATTCCTTAGGTGGCCGGCCATATGAGAATGAATTAGGGTTTTGGTTATTTAGGTCACTTAAAGAAGTGACTATATAAATGACTTTATAGCCAAATATTCATTAAGTGTTAAAAGGGTTTATTTTGGGGAAAATTGGTGAGAATTGTCTCTCCATTTCTCTCTAAAGAGGCCAACACCTTGGAGGGTACATCTAGCAATCCTACTACTCCAAGGTCACTCATTTCTTCTACAATCGAACCTTGGTGTCGAGAATTAGAGGTTTTCAATTTTGGGAACTTGGAGAACCTATTCTTCCATCCAAATCCATGGATCTAAGAAGCAAGGAATGAAGGCCCCTATCTCTTTGGGTGATTAGCCTTTGCTTATGCAAAGAGGAATCTACAAAGGTATTAATTTCAACTCACTTATGTTTTGAGTTGATTATTGGTTCACCAATCTACTAGGCTTTGAATTTCATGGTCATGTTTTGTTTTTGAGTGCATACAAGCATGATTCCGCCTTTTAATTGTTAATTGCATGCTATATGATGTTGCTCAAATGAACATGTTTTCACAAAATAATTCCTTCAGATAGCCGGCCCTCTAATGACTTTTAGGTTTGAATGGGTGTTTCAATTTGGTAATTAAGGGATTGATTAGGTAATTAATCCCTTAATTAGTCAATTTTTAGGAAATATGAAAGGAATATATTATTTAGCTAATTGATTAGCTAAATAATGGAATATAAAACATATTAAATAAATTAGGTTTTGGGAATTACCTTATAGAAAAGATTTGATGAAATAGGCTTTAAATTGTTACCTATTTTGGGCACTTTTGACTTGGTTGAAAGATGATTGCCCACTGCTCACGCGTAGAAATCAAGGTATGCCTCAAGGGTATTTTTGTCCTCTTTTGTCCAAAAATCCATGTGGCGCCTAGTGAATATTTTTGGCTCCACAAATGCCCCCACACCTGTTGGGCTGCTTGCAGAAAAAGGCAACAGGTGTAGAGATTTTCTTGCTTTAGGAAACTTTGAATTGCTTCCTATTTTGTTGTTGATTCTCTCTTTTAATAGGAAATTAAATCCTTCTAGGAAAAGGAAACAAATTTCCTCAAAGTTTATTTAAGTCCACCTTAAGTGGATTATTAAATCAACTTTTAGAGAGAAACTTATTCAACCTTACAAGAGAGAAAGAGAGCTTAGATGATATTTGTTCCCCCTCCTCTAGCAATCTTCTACGTCTTGCCCGTATAAAGGATCGTCTTTCGTTGCGTGCTTCGTCTTCTCGCTGCTTCTAGGTAAGAAAAAATTAATTTTCTTGTCTTCTTGGTTTTCTTGAATCTTTGGGGCTTGAAATTTAGCTTGACGAGAATTGAGGACCGGTGACTGGATATTTTGGGAACCTCGGCATGGCTATGCCGTACGTGAAACATTTTTTTTTCTTGCTTTTGTTGGACGATGGGCGCTGCTGTGCATTGAAGCAAGCTAGGCCATGGGGCCTGGCGGGTTTGCTGGGTCCTGCGGCCTTCATTCATATATATATATATATATATATATATATATATATATTTTTTTTTTTTTTTTTGAAAACAACTCTCTAACAAATCTTCCTTGTACTTTTGTAGAATTTTCAAGCATGGCTTCCTCGAGCCACAAGAATGATGATGGTGTGCCCCCGTTGTACCGTCAAGGTGGGTCTTTGAGCAAGGTTGGCTACTTCAAAGCTGCTCACCTCAAGATTAGCTCCGACGATTTGTTTAAAGATTTTCTTGAAGCGTATTGGCATTCCATTCCATCGGGAGTGCGTGTGAGGCGAGTTAAGGATGGTAGCAGCCGGGAACCATGCAGTGGAACTCGGAGAGCTATCAAGTTCCATCCTTACTATTTTGTGTTAGGGTTTACTTTCCCTATGCCGCGCTTCTTCCAAGAAGTGCTCTGCTCTATGAAATGTGCGCCTGCCCAATGTTCCCCGAATGCGGTCTGAGTGATGGTGGGGTTCCACAATTTGAGCCAATTCTTTAACTTGGGACTAACCACCAACGAATTTTGGTATTTCTTTGACATAGGTCGCATTGATGGAGTTGGGCAACTGCGATCTCGTCATAAGTTTTTTGATCATTTGAGCAAAGGAGATCATGACTGGGCCAAAGAGACTTTGGAGATAAGTGGAGAATGGGAGTCTGATTCTTCCCCCGAGCTGCGTGTGCCAACAGTCTTTATATCTGGTAAGCAGGTTGCTTAACCTTCTCGGCTACTGTTTGCTTTTTAGTGTCAAGTTACTCTTCAATTTTTTGATTGTCTTCCGTTGTTGTTTTTTTAGATTCGGAATTCGGCTCAACTCCTAAGGTTTCTCAAGACATGAAAAAAGTACATGTCACTCTGTATCCCTTCCGAATATCATGAGTGGCGTTGGCTGCTTAGTCCTCTTCGTAGGGAAAAAAGTGGGTTGCCCCCAAAAGAAGAAATAAAACGGATCAAGGCAGACGTGATGGCTCGTCCTATCACTGTGATGGAGCCTACTATCAACGAAAGTGGGAAAAAGAAACATTCTCCGCCTGCTCAAAAGATGCTTGCTGAGAAGAAAACGAAGACTGCTCGTGGGGATTCTCCGGCTGTTCCCAAGATTATGATTGACTTGACTTCCTCTAAGGGCAAGAAAGAACGAACTGCTACATTTGTGCCGGTAACGCCTATTGCTTCGAAGGCTGCTAGCTCAATTGCTGAAAAAATTGCCCAGCGTAGAAGTTCCTTCGTGCCTCCGGTACCGAAATTTGTACCAAACCGTCCGTTTGAGGCTAAGTCTGGCTCACCCTTGAAGAGGCTTGCTACTATGACGAGTGATAAGGTGTCCCTGCCTGTTAAAGTGGCGCCAAAACCTGCTTCTTCCCCTGCTGCAACCAACTCGTCTATTGATAAGAAGGAAACTGCTCGTTCAGGTAGGCTTGAAGAATCCACCAAGGCTGTTTCTGGGGAAGCTGTTGAGATTTGTGCGTTTTTGAAGCCAGATCTTCTTGAAGACATGGATGTATGTGCCAAGTTTGTTGATGGCGTCAAAGAGATTGTTGGTCCAAGTCTTTTCGCGAAGCACACACCCGAGTATAGGAAGACTGCTCTGCTAGCCATGATGCAGAAAACAACAATTCTGGAAGCCGAGTCTATGTTCCTTGACCAAGAGAATACCAAGGCTGCTAAAGAGATGGCAAGAACCATGGATGCTGAAGCTTACTCCTCGGTCGAAAAAATCAAGAAATTGGAGTCTGAGCTTGTTGCTTTAAATGGATCTAATATTTCTGCCCCCACTTCTCTGCAGCTTGAGGCCGCTCGCCAAGAGATCATGGATTTGAAGACTAGGCTTGATGCGATCCAAGTAAAGTATGAAAGTGCAGAAAAGGAAATCGAGCGTTGCATACCTCTGTAAACACGAAAATTCCTACGATGAACGAGACAAGAACACGTGTACAAAATAATATTTGTATTAATGATTTAGGGGTTACAATCTCTTCTACAAATTTAGCCTCTTATTCTATCTTTGAAACGTGTAGATGTAGTGCTATTGATCCAGGGGCCGTCGAGGCTTGATCTTGGACGAACAGTTGATGAATAATGAACACCTTCTTCAAGGGCCGTCGGGGCTTGATCTTGAATTGGTGGAAGTTCTTCAAGGGGCGTTGGGGCTTGATCTTAAAGGAGGATTTCACGAAGAACGAAGAGGGCTTTCTTGATCCTTCGGGATTTGCTTGAGAGCTCCAGAGTTTCGAAGCTTCAAGGCTTTGGTGTGGTGTGAATTTTCTTCCAATTTGGGAGTAGAGAAAGTGTATGTAAAAATCCTCCCTTGATTCTTTGATGGAGGAGCCTATTTATAGGCTTTGGGAATGAATCACCACCATCCATTTGTTTTGGTGGATGTTGTAGGTGAATTTTGGTGGATGTTGTAGGTGAATTTTGGTGGATGTTGTAGGTGAAACTTGGTGGATGTTGTAGGTGAACTTGGGTGGATGTTGTAGGTGAAACTTGGTGGATGTTGTAGGTGAACTTGGGTGGATGTTGTAGGTGAACTTATTGTATAATGTAGGTGAAGTGAATGAAGGTTGTAATTTTAATACAATGGTCAACATTTATTTCACCAAAATTTCAATGTTTACAAATGTAATCTTAATGCAATGGCTAACATATATGCCACCAAAATTTCAATGTCTACAAATGTCCCCACTTCAAGGTGCGTTGTATACATGTTCTTGTTACATGTAGAAGATGCGTTTTGAAGTCCCTTAATGTAGTTTGTCGATCCAAGGGCCGTTGAGGCTTGATCTTGAACTGGTCTAAGAGTTTCTTCAAATGCCGTTAAGGCTTGTTCTTGAATTTTGTTTGAAATTTCTTCAAGGGTCGTCGAGGCTTGATCTTGGACTTTGAATTTGGACCACAAGGAGCTTTACGTGGTAGATGATCTTTGGCTTTGGTAGTGAATGAATCGGCACGTATTTTTTTGCGCTTGTTGACTTTCCACAGCTTTGATCTTGAACTAGGCTGGAGGAGTTTTCTGGTTTCCTCCAAATGACTTTCCACAGACTTAATCTTGAACTGGATTTGATTCAAGAGTGGTGGACACTTGATCTTGAATCGGACTTGTGATTTCTTTAAGGGCCGTTGAGGCTTGATCTCGAACTTAAACATGACCACGAGCAGTTTCAGGACACGTATGCTTTGAAAGATCAAGGAAGTTCGCAGCATTTTCATATGAACCCTGAGCAGTTTGGTCAACGGTATGATCTTCAAGATTGATGGGCTCTTCTTCCAGTTGGTGACTTGATCTTTAAGGATTATCAAGACTTTGCTCTTTGGTGATAGTGCCAGCGAAAGGTTGTTGAAGCTTCTCGAGCTCTTTGATTATAGCAACGATGGCAGGCTTGGATTTGACTTAGACCCCTCCGTCTGGATTATGCAGTTCTGCCGAGAAGGGTGTTCTGCCATAATGATTTGTTCTGGCTCATCGTGCTGCATTTTTCTTTGCTTGTTTCTTTCGCCTAGACGAAGTGGTGCGCAACCTTTTGCCTTTAAATGGTCCTTCAGAGCGTCACTTTTCAGCCACTCATCCATGCTTGGCAGCTTCAGTGTAAAGAGCCAACACCATATCAACTGTTTTGAAATATTTGCTGAGGAAATTCGAGAGCCGTCAACAGTTGAAGATGAGTACTCGAGAGCAACGCTAGGTAAGCAACCAGGTAAAGGTTCCGGGCAATCAGTTCCTGATCGGACGTTTAATTTCAGGTTCCGATTGATTGCTTCCTTTCTCCTTGTTCTGCAGGCAAGAACAAGGGCAAATGAAAGGATAGGGGAAAAACATGATATGAGATACCTTTGCTTTCAACCCCGATGATATGAGATACTCTTGCTTTTGAAGAAGTAGCAGATGATCATCACATGTATTTGTTGAACTTGTCTCCACATGCTTCGATGCATCATTTTCACTCTCCTCTTCTATTTTCCTGGCAGATGTGGTATCTTCTCTAGAAGCATAAGATGTTGAGATAATGGGTACTTCAAGAGCAGTGCTAGGTGAGCAATCAGGAAAGGTTCCAAGAAGTCGGTTCCTTACCAGGAGCTTGAGTGGAGGTTCCGACATATTGCTTTCTTTATCCTTGTCTTTGTAGGTAAGAACAAGGACAAAGGAAAGGACAAGGAGAAAGCATGCTATGAGATACTCTTGCTCTCAACCCCAGTGATATGAGATACCTTTGCTCCGGTGTGACTTGGTTGAAGAGGCGTTTCCAGGGAGGAAGAAAACTGAGTGTGTCAAGAGGTTTTAGTTAGAGATGTATTCTTGGTAAGGAAGAAGAGTTAGGCGTTTGTGTTTTCAAGGAGGAAGAAAATTGAGTTTTGGTTACGGATACATTCAGCAAGGAAGAAGAGAAGTTGGATATGTGTCTTGCTATAGAGGATGGAGGTCGAATTATATGGTGAGCTCCTAACAGCAAGTGGCAAGGTGGATGTGGCCTTGTCTCCCATGCTTTGTCGGCCAAAAGTCGGGTAGGTGGGTATGATGGACTCCACATGTTTTCAACTTTGTCAGTGCTCTCTGGCAAAGTTGCACGTGATAGCCGAAAGCTGAAACTGCGTCTGAAAAGTGTTGACGGATTTTACGCAGGAAAATCCGGGTTTTGAAATTCGAAGAGTGACGTCTCTTCGATTTTTTTTTTTGAACAAGTGGTTGTGTTGCCTCTTCTTTTTAAAGAGGTGTCAATTGCATTCAACATGCACACTTTGAAGATTGCCCGCCTTTGACAATTGTCTTTGCTGTATTTTGTGAGATTTTACTCACTTCAACCCTTTTCTTTTACCATCTTTTTGGAAATGGCTAACCCGTCTAACATTTGCTTAGATTTGAGTCTCAGCAGTGACACAGGTGCACCGCGTCATGGTAATATATGGCGCCCGTCCTTCTCATCTTCTAATGGCCCTCTTACAGTTGAAGACTCTGTAATGAGGGATGCAGCAACAGCTACAGTTGTAGCTAGGAACCTCATCACCCCAAAGATAATAAGATACTTTCACGACGGTCCGATGAATTAGCTGTTCAAGAGTCCTAGGCTCTCAGTGTCCAGTGTGCGAACTCTGTTTCCAACATGGGCCAACGCTTACTTGTTCGAACTCGCCAAGTTGAATCATTGACAGCCGAGGTGGTAGCTCTTAATCAAGTGATCAAACAGCTGAAGCACGAGAATAGAGAGTTTCATGTGCTTGCAAATAATTATTCGACGAGCATGAAAAGGAAGCTTGATCAGTTGCTGGACTCCGAAGGTCAGATTCAAAGTGACAATCGGAGATTTGTGGATGTATTCCAGAGGCACCTTTTGCCTTCGTCATCTGGAGTTCGACCAAGTATTGAGGCTTCGAATAATCGATTTCCAGTGCCTCCCTCTTCTAGGGTTCCGCCGAGTACTAAGGCTTCAAGTACTGAGGCTTCACATAAGTGACATTTGTGAAGGCTCTTTTTTTTTTTTACGCACTTGTAATTTCTTAGAGATATCAATGGACATGCTTTATTTTATTTAGTATGTTGTGCTAAAACATATATCTGACTAAGACGTGTTACTTCCTTTGTTTTTTTTTTTTTAGATGGTGCCTGATGCACCCATTTCTCCATTCTTGACTTGCTAATAGTAGCATGCATCATGACCTGTTTTTCTTGCTTATTATCATTTCCTTTGGATGGTGCTTGTCAATCACTTATTTTCTTTGCTTTCGGTGATGTTGGCACAATCATTACTTCTCATTCCGGTTTTCTTTTCCAAGCACGGGTGGTCGTTTGC